>NC_030817.1:60305549-60930549 GCF_001704415.2 Capra hircus
CACTGAAACCCTCACCAAAAGGAAGATGTTAACTACTCGATGAAACATTCATCATGGCAGAGAAGGTCAGAGTTTGCCCGTCTTCATCTGACATCAGACAATCTCTGGACTGAAGGAATGTGGACCCTGCACAAACCCTGATCCTTATCAGCAGCCCTGTTCCTGAACTGTAAGTCTCCTCACAAGCTCCCTCGGGTGGCGACACACAGTTTTGAGGGCATTAGCCCACTGTGGCCCCCTTTGCCTGGCAAAGCGACAGAGCTATTCTTTTTTACTTCACCCAAAACTCTATCTTTGAGATTTAATTTGGTGTTAGTGTACAGAGGCCAGATTCGGCTTCCCTGTTGGTAAATCAGCAAAAACTTCTTCAGGTTTTCAATGTAATTATTTTCATGTCTATCATTTTTTTGACTGTTGTTTCATGTTTAGTTTTGTATTTTCAGCTGATTATGGGATTTTGTTGTCTTTTACTTTGGTCTTTTTACTATGGAATTTCCTGAAAACACTAGTTACTCCAACTGCAAAATAAAAGCATGCAAGCCATTCCAGATCCAGGATAAACCTCTAAAGATTTCAAACAAATATTGCCATATTCTTAAAATAAAAACATAAACACAAGGACTTCCTGGTGCATAGGACACAGGTTCAAACTTTGGTCAGGGAACTAAAATCCCATATGCTGTGCATTGAGGCCCAAAAAAAAACCCACACAGAAAGACCATAAGTGCAAAAGTTTAACTAATTTAGGAGGTGAGAATAACATGGGCCCGTGGTAGAAGACGTAATTTGTTTTTTCCAAAATGGAAATATTTTTACTGTTTTTATAACTATTAAAAAATATTTGGGTTACAAAATGTTCAACCACAAAATTAGTTTTTATAAAGGAGAGTTCTGTAATCCTGTTCTCCAGCAATAAGAAATCATAATTTGGTATATATCTTTCCTGACTTTTATGTACATTTAAACATATTTATTAAAAATATACAAATAGAATCACATATTCTGTTCTGTAAATTTTTTTCATTCAATTAATATGTTGCAGAATATTTCCATGAAGCATTGTTTCCTTTGGTAATGGAAGCATGGCAGTTCACTGGGCAAATGTACCATGATTTAACAGACCCCACTTATGGACATGAGGGTTGATGTCATGTTTTTGCTTTTATAAATAATGTTGCCATAAACATCTTTGTTGTGTATGCATACACATATACACATATGTGCACACATATAAATACTTGTCCTATTTTTGTCTTAGGAGGAATTTTGGATCAAAGTAGAAATTCCATACATTAAACACATTGCCAGACCACCTTCCAGAAAACTGTACCAATTTAAACACCCACCAACTGTGTTGTTACAACCTAGGATACACTGGTCATTTGTAATTATTCTTCCTGGTAAGTGAAAAATTATTATTTTTATTTCAATTTCTTTAATAATTTATGAAGGTAAACAATTAAAAAATAATTTATAAATATTTGTATTTCTTCTATGAGTTGGTCCTTCATGTTCCTTGTTCAGTTTTACTGTATTGTCCTTTTCTTACTGATTTTCTGAGCTCTTGTGAATCATAGCCCTTTCTGTTAGAATTACTGTAAATATTACTTCTAGTTTGCTTTTTGCTTGCGTTTTCCAACTTGCCTCTTAACTTTTTATGGTATATATTTCTACACAGAAATATTTAATTCTTAAGTGGTCTTATCAGTCTTTTTATTTATGAATTTTAGGTTTATATCATCTTTAGAAAAGCTTTTCCCATGCCAAGATTTTAAAGATAAATCGTTATATTTCCTTCTAGTACTTCTGTGGTTTCATTTTTTAATAGTATTTGTACTTTGGCATTGGAGAAGGCGATGGCACCCCACTCCTGTACTCTTGCCTGGAAAACGCCATGGACGGAGGAGCCTAGTAGGCTGCAGTCCATGGGGTCGCTAAAAGTCCGACACGACTGAGGGACTTCACTTTCACTTTCATGCATTGGAGAAGGAAATGGCAACTCACTCCAGTGTTCTTGCCTGGAGAATCCCAGGGGCGGAGGAGCCTGGTGGGCTGCTGTCTATGGGGTCGCACAGAGTCGGACACGACTGAAGCTACTTAGCATCAGCAGCAGCAGTACTTTGGCATAATGTGTTGGCTTAAAGCTCAACATTCAGAAAACTAAGATCATGGCATCTGGTCCCATCACTTAATGGGAAATAGATGGGGAAACAGTGGAAACAGTGTCAGACTTATTTTTTTGTGCTCCAAAATCACTGCAGATGGTGACTGCAGCCATGAAATTAAAAGACACTTACTCCTTCGAAGAAAAGTTATGACCAACCTAGATAGCATATTCAAAAGCAGAGACATTACTTTGCCAACAAAGGTCCATCTATTCAAGGCTATGGTTTTTCCTGTGGTCATGTATGGATGTGAGAGTTGGGACTGTGAAGAAGGCTGAGCGCCGAAGAACTGATGCTTTTGAACTGTGGTGTTGGAGAAGACTCTTGAGACTCTCCTTGGACTGCAAGGAGATCCAACCAGTCCATCCTAAAGGAGATCAGTCCTGAGTGTTCATTGGAAGGACTAATGCTGAGGCTGAGACTCCAATACTTTGGCCACCTCATGCGAAGAGCTGACTCATTGGAAAAGACTCTGATGCTGGGAGGGATTAGGGGCAGGAGGAGAAGGGGACGACAGAGGATGAGATGGCCGGATGGCATCACCAACTTGATGGACATGAGTCTGTGTAAACTCCCGGAGTTGGTGATGGACAGGGAGGCCTGGTGTGCTGCAATTAATGGGGTCACAAAGAGTCGGACACAACTGAGCGACTGAACTGAACTGAAGTGATGGCTCTGATTCTATCTCATTACGTGAACAGCTGAATTGGTAGCTAAATATATTATTCTATTTCTAAATATATATTAGGAGCAATAAAATCTGATTTTGACTCACTTGATTATCTGTTTGTTATCTGACTCCATTAAAACTTCATTATTTCTTAAAGACCCTTAAGAATTTGTAATATAAAACCAGTAATTTCAAAAACACCCCAGCACGTTCACATAATCAATTTTTCACTGTTAGTGTTCTCATGTTTTTAGGTAGCCTGATTAAAGAACAAACTCTATATTTATATCTATATATTTCTTGCTTAGGCAAACAATCTGAAGGGGAAGAAAACATCTGTTCAGTTTTACAGACCCAAATTTGGATTATAGCATGCATGTGCAGACACACACAAACCCAGAAATACCTATAGGTTAAAACAATTCTTAGAATTTCGAACTTACCTTCCCGACCAGGTCCAGGTATCTAAGTTTAGATAGTGCAAATCATTCATCCTAGTTTGCTAAAATAAAATGTATGAAATTGGTCAGTGTTCTACATATTTAACGGACTTAAACTTTGGCTTTAAAATAAAGTCATATTAAAAATAGATCAACTCTATTTTACTTACTATCAGAAGTTTACATATTGGGAAACAATGTTAAGCATTAATAAAATTAGCATAGAGCTACCAAATTAATGTGTCAAGGGAGAAAGGAAAAAAATGAGTATAAACTAACAAGATTTAGATAATAAGTAAAGTTTTTCTGATAAATCACTGAAGTGAAGGATTCTCCGCATTAAAGTATGATTTATAATCATGTGTGATTACTCAGATACAGTCTGTTCAGTTAATAGAAGATTTTTAGAAGTTATTATTGAATGGTGTTTTAATCTCCAGACTATCTGAATGTTCAGCTATTCCACAAAATCAAAGGATAAATTGTTATAGGAAACATCAAACAAAAAAGACCATTTCCATAAAAAACACTAACCAACACACGTCCGCCAAAGATATAGCCCTTATTTCCAAGAACTGCACACGTATGCGCGGCTCGTGGCTGTGGTGGAATGCCACCCTGCAAGCAGAGATCAGAAAACAGAGCACAAAGGCTTAGAACATCTGTAAGTTACATTCCTATGCTCAGTATGCAAAATTCTTGCTGCTAGGTTACAATTATGTATGTAACTTAATTAAAAACCCTAATGCAAAAGTCTGTTCAAGGTAGTAAGCAATTATAGACAAATACTACTCTTAAGGAATTAATTCACTCAGATCTTTATTTTTTTTAATGTTTTCATTAAATACCTGACACTATTTGTCAGCATGAGATTTCACATTAATTTCAGCTCAAAATGTAAAGATTAAAAAATTAAATTTAAAGACATTTTCTTTGTCTCTCTGACACACCCCACCCCTTCTTTCCTCTCTTTTCTCTCTCTCTCTCTCACACACACATACACAGAGTTAATATTATGAATGACAGTACACAGAGTGGTAATCTCAGAGACTCTAATAAAAAAATTACATCTGTCCCTGAAGGCTCTTGGTGCTTCAAATTCCACAATAAGAACTTTACTCTTGGCTTAAGCCAGTGTTTTATCTCTTACTAAAACTCTTGACTAACTGATAATACACCTTTATCCTTTACTTTGAATAAATATAGCAGATCTTTTCTTCAGAGAAGTTTTAGATTGGTGGGAAAAAAGTACAATGAGTAGACGAATGAATAAAATATAAATAATTTTCTGCATAATTTCCACATGTTCATGATGAGTACTTTTCTGTTTGTATTTTTCATTCCAAATTCTGAAGGAACCCAATATTTTCAGCTCACTGGCTACCGAATGTGGGCATACAAAATTTAATCTCTGCATCAAAGATCATAACTTTCTACACTTTTCAGGTTTATTTGAATAAGGTCAACACGGTAAGAAATAATTCTGATATTACCTATATGTGTGTGTGTCAGTTGCTCAGTTATGTCTGACTCTGCGACCACCTCGACTATAGCTCACCAGGCTCCTAAGTCCATGGGATTCTCCAAGGCAAGAATACTGGAGTGGGTTGCCATGTCCTTCTCCAGGGGATCTTCCCGACCCAGAGATCGAACCTGGATCTCCTGCACTGCAGGCAGATTCTTTACCATCTGAGCCACCAGGGAAGCCCCTTTACCTATATAAGATTTTTAAATAACTGAGAGGGAACTATTTGTGTTGCGGTTCCCAACTCTTCAAGCAAAACAAGTTTTAGTATCCAGTCTCTGATGTGAAATTTTAGAAAAATTCTTCTACTACATACATGTTCATTGTGAAATAAATGAACTTTCTCCATTTTTATTTATGAAATACATTTAATAGCCAATCAAAGCTTCTGAATAAACTAGGTTCATATCAATCCAAACAAAAACAAAGTAATGGCATTTGCATTAGCCTATGGAAAAAGCAAGAGAGTTCCAGAAAAACATCTATTTCTGCTTTATTGACTATGTCAAAGCATTTGACTGTGTGGATCACAATAAACTGTGGAGAATTCTGAAAGAGATGGGAATACCAGACTACCTAACCTGCCTCTTGAGAAATCTGTATGCAGGTCAGGAAGCAACAGTTAGAACTGGACATGGAAAAACAGACTGGTTCCAAATAGGAAAAGGAGTACGTCAAGGCTGTATATTGTCACCCTGCTTATTTAACTTCTATGCAGAGTACATCATGAGAAACGCTAGACTGGAAGAAACACAAGCTGGAATCAAGATTGCCGGGACAAATATCAATAACCTCAGATATGCAGATGACACTACCCTTATGGCAGAAAGTGAAGAGGAACTAAAAAGCCTCTTGATGAAAGTGAAAAAGGAGAATGAAAAAGTTGGCTTAAAGCTCAACATTCAGAAAATGAAGATCATGGCATCTGGTCCCATCACTTCATGGGAAATAGATGGGGAAACAGTGGAAACAGTGTCAGACTTTATTTTTGGGGGCTCCAAAATCACTGCCGGTGGTGATTGCAGCCATGAAATTAAAAGACGCTTAGTCCTTGGAAGGAAAGTTATGACCAACCTAGATAGCATATTCAAAAGCAGAGACATTACTTTGCCAACAAAGGTCTGTCTAGTCAAGGCTATGGTTTTTCCTGTGGTCATGTATGGATGAAAGAGATGGACTGTGAAGAAGGCTGAGTGCCAAAGAATTGATGCTTTTGAACTGTGGTGTTGGAGAAGACTCTTGAGAGTCCCTTGAACCGCAAGGAGATCCAACCAGTCCATTCTGAAGGAGATCAGCCCTGGGATTTCTTTGGAAGGAATGATGCTAAAGCTGAAACTCCAGTACTCTGGCCACCTCATGTGAAGAGCTGACTCACTGGAAAAGACTCTGATGCTGGGAGGGATTGGGGGCAGGAGGAGAAGGGGACGACAGAGGATGAGATGGCGGGATGGCATCACTGACTCGATGGATGCGAGTCTGAGTGAACTCCGGGAGTTGGTGATGGACAGGGAGGCCTGGCGTGCTGCGATTCATGGGGTCGCCGAGTCGGACACGACTGAGCGACTGAACTGAACTGATTGTGTAAACTGTGCAAACGATGCACAGTGCTTATTAAGTTGTTTGAAATACTCAAGATAACGCAATTCTGTTCTCATAGGGTTAAGAATCTTGTGTAGGAAAACTCTTTCAACCTTCCACTTTATGGATGACACAGTATGTGTGTGTGTTAAGTCGATTTAGTCATGTCTGACTCTCTGTGATCCTATGGGCTGTAGCCCACCAGGCTCCTCTGTCCATGAAATTCTCCAGGCAAGAATATTAGAGTGGGTTGCCATGCCCTCCTCCAGGAGATCTTCCTGACCTAGGGATTGAAACCAGGTCTCTGGCATTGCAGGCAGATTCTTTAAGTATTAAAAACCAATGCATCTCCTCCATTGGCAGGTAGGTTCTTTACCACTAGGGTCACCTGGGAAGCCTATGTCACACTCTGCTGCTAAGTCACTTCAGTTGTGTCCGACTCTGTGCAACCCCATAGACGGCAGCCCACCAGGCTCCCCCGTCCCTGGGATTCTCCAGGCAAGAACACTGGAGTGGGCTGCCATTTCCCTCTCCAATGCATGAAAGTGCAAAGTGAAAGTGAAGTCGCTCAGTCATGTCTGACTCTTAGCGACCCCGTGGACTGCAGCCTACCAGGCTCCTCCATCCATGGGATTCTCTAGGCAAGAGTACTGGAGTGGGGTGCCACTGTCACACTCTATCTAAAAGTACACAGCTCTTTCATGACACAATTAGAATGCAAATCCAATTTCTTCAACTTCAAAACAAGTAACTGTTACACTGTATCAAGTTACCTTGCACTTTGATGCAGATATTGAGGAACAATGAATTAATTTAAGGAAGTGTCTAGAAAATAAAGAAAACAGAGTCTAGCTGCAACCACATCAGAAAAACTTTCAGATAGAATATAAACAATGTAAGAGTTCTTTGTTGGAGTACATTTGTTGGAGAAGACTCTTGAGTGTCTCCTGGACTGCAAGGAGATCCAACCAGTTAATCCTAAAGGAAATCAGTCCTGAATATTCATTGGAAGGACTGATGCTGAAGCTGAAACTCCAATACTTTGGCCACCTGATGCGAAGAATCGACTCATTGGAAAAGACTCTGATGCTGGGAAAGACTGAAGGCAGGAGGAGAAGGGGACGACAGAGGATGAGATGATTGTATGGCATCACCAACTTAATGGACATGAGTTCAGCGAGCTCCGGGAATTGGTGGACAGGGAAGTCAGGCGTGGTGCAGTCCATGGGGTCAAAAAGTCAGACATAACTGAGCAACTGAATTGAACTGAAGAACATATCTGAAGAAATGATCAGAGAAATCACAGTGAAAATATTGTTAAACATTAACGAAAAGTGTCCCGTGCCTGTTAGGCTGTTGGCACAGAAGGATGAGAGGGTTACAAACTACGGTAAAGAGAGACAGTCACAGAAAGACCTGAAGTCCTAAAGAACTCCTTATAAGCTACCTCAGCTCACTGATCCCAAGGAGCACATTCTAAAACTATGTGTGCAGTAGCTCCAGATTTTTGCTTATTCTCTAAGGAAGCAAAGTGTTAAGAAGCCTGAAAGAGATCTAGGATGAGTTTTAGTAGATCCAGTGTCAATAAAATTTCTCTCCACTTGCTTACTGATATGAAATTATTTTAAGAGAGATATGATGCTTTTATTTCATTAACACATAAATCTTAACATTCAAATACTGACTGCAGGAAACATCCATCAACAAATATGATTGACTGATAGTTGATGAGTTCCAAAATTAGAATAGAACAGAAGAACATTGGAAATGTGAAAGCCACTGCTAGGAAAAAGAGGATGCTGAGATGGGTCAAGCCTTGTAACACTTTTTATTTTGCATAGAACTTCCCTCACTTCCATTCACAGAAGCTTAAGTGCAAGGAATTTTATGCATACATGTGTGCTGTGGTTTATTCATTAAGTTGTGTCCAACTCTTTTGCAACCCCAGGGACTAGAGCCCACCAGGCTGATTGTCCATGGGATTTTCCAGGCAAGAATACTGGAGTGGGTTGCCATTTCCTTCTCCAGGGGATCGTCCCAAACCAGAGATCAAACTTGTATCTCCTGCTTTGTCAGTGGGTTCTTTACTGCTGAGCCAACAGGGAAGCCCATATGCCTGTTAGTGGATAAAAATTTGGTCTTTCCCTAGGCTATAGCAGCATCACCTAGCAACTGCTCTTCTCATAACATTGCTTGCATGACTCATAACTGTACTTGTTGACAATCCTCCAATCCTCTCAAATCCTCTCTCCTCTCTTTTAAAATCGCAGAGAATAGAATTTGAATCAATTTTGGGTTTTGTTCAAAAATTTGAACACAAATTTTGTTCAGTATTTTATTCTGCACAGTTCCAGTGATCTGACCAACACAATACCTTACTCCCCTAGGGACAGGTCTCAAACTCAGGCCTGGCAATCATACCCTTGGCAACCGGGATTGATATAGAGGAGGAACACACCTAAGTAGAGCCAGAGTCCTTTTTCTAGGGTGAAGATACAGACATTGAGAAAATACAGCACCAACAGAAAGAACTGCTGGTATAGGCAGGGCTATATTCCCTCCTAAATGAGCTGGCCAGCCTGCAGCAGACAGAATAAGCTAGCACACAGAGAAGCAGGGAGAAGCCAATAGGAAGATGGAAATATTGTGATGAGGTTGGGTAAATCGCTCCAGTTCCTAAGGCCCTGGTCCCTGTAGCTTTTCCACTGTGTGAGCCACTTCAAAATACACCTCCCAGCTATGCAAGAATTCTATATGGCTTACACTAATGTGAATCTGTGTTTGCTCACTAGCACATGAAAGAGTATTAAGATTTCATGAGTTTATGAAACATGGGCTTTTCAAAGTCATGAACTTTGCTACAAAAGGACTTTTAAAAAGAACCTTCATTAAATTAGGGCATTACACGGAGAAACACTGGAAACAGTGTCAGACTTTATTTTTTGGGCTCCAAAATCACTGCAGATGGTGACTGCAGCCAGGAAATTAAAAGACACTCACTCCTTGGAAGCAAAGTTATGACCAACCTAGATAGCATATTCAAAAGCAGAGACATTACTTTGCTGACTAAGGTCCGTCTAGTCAAGGTTTTGGTTTTTCCAGTAGTCATGTATGGATGTGAAAGTTGGACTGTGAAGAAGGCTGAGTGCCGAAGAATTGATGCTTTTGAACTGTGGTGTTGGAGAAGACTCTTGAGAGTCCCTTGAACTGCAAGGAGATCCAACCAGTCCCTTCTGAAGGAGATCAGCCCTGGGATTTCTTTGGAGGGAATGATGCTAAAGCTGAAACTCCAGTACTTTGGCCACTTCATGCGAAGAGTTGACTCATTGGAAAAGACTTTGATGCTGGGAGGGACTGGGGGCAGGAGAAGAAGGGGATGACCGAGGATGAGATGGCTGGATGGCATCACTGACTCGATGGACGCGAGTCTGAGTGAACTCCGGGAGTTGGTGATGGACAGAGAGGCCTGGCGTGCTGAGATTCATGGGGTCGCAAAGAGTCGGACACGACTGAGCGACTGAACTGAACACTTGTGGGTAAAGAATGATGATGGCACCTCTCTAGAGTTTTCTAGAAAACCTTAACCTGGAGAAAAATATGTGATAAAAAAACAATAATAGTGACTGCACTCAAGAGAACCCCTTTGTATATGATTACAAACTCAATTACTAACAGCCAATAACTTAGTAAAAGAAATTCACTTTAAAAGTGTTAATGAATATAAAAACATAAAGGTGACTTTTCAGAATACTTACTTTAATTTCGGGCTGAAGCCAACTCTGTGTCTTTGTGTCAAATATGTGAACATCATTATGCCATCCCCAGAATATCTGCTCTTCCTAAAACATAAATTTTTAAAATATTTTAAAAGTTTTTAATGACTTTTAGATTTGTATGATAGTTTCACTGCATATTTACTGGTGAAATAGTAGACAATTTTACAGAAATACAGTCAAGTGTGACCATAGTCATAAACTTAACGCGTATCACCAGTGGCTCACAAAGTGTGATCCCTAGGCTATAGCAGCATCACCTAGCAACTGTTCTTCTCATAGCATCGCTTTCATGACTCATCACTGTACTTGGTGACAATTCTCCAATCCTCTCAAAGGACTATCTCTTTGAAAATTGCAGAGGATAGAATGATATTTAGATTTGAAAATCTGTTTTCCTAAAGTACATGTGCCAAATTTCTAATCTTTGCTGTTAGAAACTTTAGGGAACAGTGGTTCTTTTTGTAAAAGAATTCTAATCACTTAACTAAGCAGCTTATTCTTATACATTAAATGTATGCTTACTCTCCTTTGTTTTCTAGGAAGACTTGGCAAGGCAAAGATTTAGCAGTTAGACTGTATTTAGTATCTTCTGCATTGCTGAAATCCTCTGCCACTACTCAAGCTTACCTCTGCAGCAGTTTTGTGTTATACGTCAGGACTATATCATTCATTTTCATTTTTCATTCATTCATTTGTCAAACAAGTCAAATAAACTACATAATTTACCTAGTTCAGAATCTAAGTGAAAAAAATCTACCTGTACACCATAAACTTCAGGATGTGATCATTAGCCTAACTATACTAGTTGAGAAAAAAAATGAGAGCTTTCACTGATGAGCAAAAATAATTGGACATAATTAGTGGGAAGTTATATTACTAAAAATTATCAGTAATACTGTCAGTAGCAAAATTTAAAAGATACTTCATTTTGAAAACTGAAAAACCATGTAAACTACTTTTGTCACTTAAAAATCATTCAATTTTATTAACATATATTAATTTCACACATAGTCTAAGTAAAGCCTATGGAGAAATTTTAAATACTTATATACAAAGAGATATACATGATATGTACATATATCTTTACATTAATAATGAATAATAATAAAATGCACTAGTAGAAGGTAAAAGTGAGGCTACTGTGTATCTTAGTGGGAAGATCAATGGCTTTTAAAGTTATCTTTTAAAAGATTTCATTTTTGTAAGTCATGACTTCTTTCATTAATATAATAGTTTATTCTCTAGCCAGTAAGAATAAGTAGAAAAAAGCAGTATCACTACCAACTTACTCACTGTCATACAGAAGCCAGTCTGAGCTATGAATAGTTCTGGCGGACGTACCTAAAAGGAGGTGTATGTCAGCAACAGCCACTGTGGTTACCTATGAACAGAGTTTTTCAAGTTGTGCTAAAGCCACTACTTGTCTACTAGAAGCATCTGTAAGTGATTTATGACATCAGAAAAGAAATTACTCTGCCAGTAGCAATGAAGGCTGATACTATCAGGTGAGAAAATCTCTTGCAACTGAACCCAAATTCAAAAGAGAGAAAAGACACCTTTTTTTTTCATAGTATCAATTATAGCAAATTAAAACGAGAAGGACTGGGCTCATTATTTCTAAAAACTTTAAGGCGACACTAAATTAGAGGAAAATGTAAACAGTGATTACTCTCTTACCCAAGATGCATCATGAACATCAAAACAATCTTGGAGTTCATTATGTCTCCTACACCCATAGCCACCAAAATATATTAATCTGAAAAACAAAACAAAGGACACACTTTGGGAGTTCTGCTTTCAGCTTGTTCACAGAAAGTTGAAAGATATCATTTCTCTCACAACCTAAACAAGCCATATAAACTACAAAACCATAATTTAAAAAAAAATCAAAGCGCTATGGGAACACAGAGACCTAAGCAAACTAATTCCAGAAAGTGATGAGCCTGCAGTAGGAGAGAGAAACCCATGCTTTCATCCTTGATGCAACAGGAGGAAGAACCTGGCACACACAGGGTCTGTAAAAGAAGCCAGCCAAAATTTTAGCAGTCACATGCAGGCTCACACAGCAAACTAGAACCTTAAGAGACTCAGTCACCTAGGGAGTTTGAATCTATTCAAAAAGTATTCACATAATCTTCAGAGAGGACTTACGGTCAGTCACCAAGAGAATGAGGCAGCAGAGAGCAGCACAACTCTTCTTGAGGCAATCTGAGCTATCAACTCTAAAGTTTGGGATCAGGACAGGAAATCTGGAGGAAACGCCTCAGAGTGCTGCCCGCAAAAAGCCAGGGACAACATGCAATGCTTAAAGAGATCACTCAAGGTACAGAAAGTATAAAGTGGAATTGGGGAGCAAAGAGAACTCCCTAGCAACCTAAATTCCTACCAATTAGGCTATGAAACAAGGAGGGATCTCTCACAGTTCTGAGAAGTAGGAACATGGCTGTGAAGCCCAGCTCAAAATGTCTACACAATCCCTAGTGCTCAAAATGTGGGGCCCTAGCAAAGAAAAGTCTTGATCCTGCATCAGAACATTTGAAGCCAGTGCTAAAACTGAAAGAAACTAAAGCTGCAACAAAGCCTAAGCACAGGCCAACTGCAGGTTAGACTGACTTAAAGCACACTCCAGCAGTCTGAAAAAGAAAGAACGGGCATGTGCTTTTCTGGAGAGATGCATTGTTTACTACAACTTTACTGTTCTTTCAAACAGAATGTCTGTCATATGAGGTAAAATTAGAAAGTATATGAAAAGGCAAAAAAAAGTGACCTGGGATCAAGAGAGGAGAGAGTCAATATAAGCTGACTTCAAGGTGGCCCAGATATTGGAATTAGCAGACCTGGCCTTTAAAGTAATTCTAACAGAAATAGTAACAGACCAATTTGTAAAAGGTGGACAAAGTTCAGGAAGAACGAGGTAATTTTGGCAGAGACATGGGGACCCCTATTATAGAGGCAATCAACTTAAGATGAAGTGATTAGGGTAGGCACTAATTCAATATAACTGGTTTTCTTACAAAAGGGGGAAACTGGGAGGAAGACAAGCAAGTACAGAGAGACTGTTATGCGACCATGAAGGCAGAGATCTGAGTGACGCTTCTACACCCCAAAGATTACCAGCAAGTCGCCAGAAGCTAGGGAGAGGCATGAAGTAGGTTCTTCCTGAAAACCCACAGAATGAGCCAACCTTGCTGACAGTCTGATCCCAGACTTCTAGTCTCCAAAACGACGAGACGATACATTTTTTGACACACCCCATGGCATGCAGGATCTAGCTCCCTGACCAGGATGCACACCTGTGCCCTCTGCAGTGCAAGTGCAGAGTCTTAACCACTGACAGCCAGGAAAATACATTTCTGTTGTTTAAATAATTCAATTTATAGAACTCTATTACATCAGCCCTAGCAAAATAAACATTTACCACAATTATAAATGTATTATCCTTTGATCCAGAAATCAGAGTGTGCAATTTTATGCAACAAATTGATCTGCAATTATATGTATATAAACACAAAGATATTCATTAAAGCATAGTTTGTAAAGGCATAGGAATTGAAATAATCTAAGTGTTGCTTCATCTATAGGAAAAAAGCTAAATAAACTATAGTATATCCTCATGGGAGATTACTATGCAGCTGTAAAAACAAACAAAAACAAAAAAAAACCCAGCTTTCCAACTAGAGATATAGAAAAATGAAAGTTCTCCATGGTAGTGTAGACTAAAAGAAGCAGTAGGACGCAGAATAGTGTAGAGTACACAGATGTTTGTGTAAAGAGGAGGCAGAAAAGATACAGATAAATGTATAGAATACTATTATCTCTATATATATTTACACATATGTATACGGGGCTCCGTGATGGCTCATAGGTTAAAGCATCTGCCTGGAATGCAGGAGACCCGGGCTTGATCCCTGGGTCAAGGAAGATCCCCTGGAGAAGGAAATGGCAACCCACTTCAGTATTCTTGCCTGGAGAATCCCATGGAAGGAGGAGCCTGGTAGGCTACAGTCCACAGGGTTGCAAAGAGTCAGACACAACTGAGTGACTTCACTTTCACATATATATACATACATATGTATTTGCTTCTGTTTGTTTAAAATAACAGAGGGCAATTGTTCCAAAATGTGTCTGCACCTTGGAATTACTTGAGCAGCTTAAAAAAATCATACTCCCATTGATTGTAATTTAGTTAGTCTAGGGTATCACCTGGGCTTCACAGCATTAAAAAAAAAAATTCCCTATATTATTCCTATGGCAAACAAGTTTGAGAACCACTGCTATAAAAATACAAAATATGTTGATAAAAGTAGCTATTTGTGCATCTGGAGGGGTAGGAACAGGATGGATGGGAGCAACAATGGGAGTCAGACTTTTTAAAATAGTTTTGATTTTTAAACTGTGTGACTATAGTAACTATCCATAAAATTAATAAAGTAATTAATTTAAAAAAACAAATAGTTGCTTCCACCATATTTATTCTTATGACCTGGTTCTTAACTAGGATTCAAAACTGCCTTTACCATCAGTGTCAAATCAGTTTATAATTATATCTTGAAAAAAATTCAGAGTTTTAAGTTTTCTCTGTTTTGGACACAAGCTATAATCCTTACTCGAATGCAGTTAATGAGGTGGTTTTGCTGCATTACCTGTCTTTATATACCCAGCAGGAAAGTTTATCACGTGGTGTGGGTGGTTGCCCTTCAAAGTTGGTGATTTTTTCCCAAACGTAGGTTCCATCTCTTGTTCGCAAATTAACAAAATAAAGCTTTTAAAAGAGGAGAATACTATTAACAGACAGGGCATCAGAAAATTAAATATATGTCACAGGGATAGGTGATCCAAAATTACTATTACTTTTTATTTTTGAAAGGTAGAAATTTTAATTGTAGAGTTAATGAAAATGGGACTATGTTTTGGAAGCAAAAATGGTATATGAAACATACTGAAATGAATCTTTACCCTTCTTGTTCTTGCCCTATGGATATCAACCAAGTAAGCAGTTAATTCTGAAGCAGAAGGATCTGGGATCAGAGAGGAGCAGGTATGCTGCATTTTCACTCTATCTTTTAAAACCTTATTAGTTAGCTCAAGCTTTTCTACACGTCTTCTTCGCAAAATACTTGTAAACTTGTGAGATGAAGTGACACATTAAACATTACATTTTCTGCACTCCTGAATTGAAAAAAAAAGAATTACTCGATTGCTGTATCCTTTGTCATCATATCCTCCAAAAACGTACAGCTTTCCATTTATGCAAGCACCGCAACTTCCTGACATGGAGGTAGGGAGTTCTCCTTCCATGAGGTGCATTGTCCTGCAGCAAGAATAACGTGGAATTCCGTAACTTTCCAGAAAGGCAAATTAAAATTCCTTTTGAACACCATCAGTACTTTTTCAATGAAAATTGTCATTGACAATTACAATTAAGATATCATGGTAGCCAATACTCTAAAAACTGTAAGAAGATCCATGGTAAAGATTTTTTAACCTACTGAGGGAAAAAGTTACAAAATCTTCTCATGTCACCAGAATTGGGAAATAGTAGAACAAAACAAAGTCTTCAGAATGGTAAAGGACAACGAATGAAGAGGGGAAGGGATTTGGGGAGAGAAACGTCCAGAGGGAATAAAGCACTGAAAGAAAAGGAAAGGGAGACAGCATAATACTGCAGTATGTTCCGAGTATGGTCTCAACTCTCCTGTTGTCTATGACAACAGTTACAACAGATACTAAGACTGGACATTATACAATGTAAAATTACTTACCACAACCCACTATCAATATCATAGGTCCAAATCTCATCATTAGGCAAATATACTTCATTGTCTTCAATAGACTAAAAACACAGAATACATAAAATTATGTTTATTATTTACAAAGTAACAACTAAATAGTTGCTCAGGATGGGAAAACCACAATGAAAACAGTGAAAAAGACAAAAGCAATACACAGCCTCAAAGATGGTTTTTTTTTCAATAGAAATTAAGATAGATCAAAAGAGAAGGGGAAGAGAGACATTTTCCCAGAGAAAGTAGGCAAATACAAAATAGCAAGTACATGAGTCTCAGAAAAAGACTGAGGGCCATTAAACTTTCCAAGGAAGTTCAAGAAAGAGAAAACAGCAGAACAGTAACATTAGAGCAGAATACTGAAGACTATGAATCCAGAAAGAAAAGGAATATTGAAAAAGGGCAATATATTTGTGTTAAAAGGGAGGAGGTAAGAAAGGAAACTTTTATGAAGTATAATTAAGAGCACGATATCATATACCTTGATTCACTGGACATGTTTTTTGAGTGCCTACTATGTGCAATGCATAGTGTTAGATGTCGATTAAATATAGAATCTAAGGATCAAGATAAATTTAGCTAGTCAAAATGTCAACTCCAAATAATAATCTCTAAAGATGCTGATAACATATACAGCACATTCTGATATTTATAATGAAAAGAGAAATAATAAAATAACAATTTTCTTTATGTTAAAGTTAAAAACCTAGGGATTAAAACAAATCCTTACATAAATCTGTCAGGATTACTTAAAAGTTATAAAATAACTCAAAAATAGCTAGTTGCAAAAGATGTTTAAGAATATCTAAGAATTAAATGTCTAAAAATTTAAGAATTTCTGTATGATGTATAAATTATTAACATGCTAAGTAGAATTAGTTAATTCTCCTTGCTCTATTAGTTAAAATTTTTTAAATAGTATCCTGACTACTGGGTCTGTCTCTAACTCCATCTCTGTTTCTGTCTGTCTCTCTCCCCTGCCCCTACTCTCATACACTTATGCTCAGAATAGAAAAACATTATAATAATATTTCCAAGGAAACTTCCACTCTGACTGAGGAAACCATGTCTGACTGATGGACGAGTAAACAACTGTCAAGAGAGGGAGTCAAAAGACTCCCTGTATGACTCTAAGGGTTAACGGCATCCAGCTCTAGGAGCCACACGAGTGCACCTGTACAACAGGAATAGTATGGAAATGGCTTCTGTCACTCTTCTGCTGAAGCCCCTTCAGTGCTTCCCTGTTGCTCAGGATGGTCTAAAATTCTTATGATTCTCTGCTGTATGGCACCTGCTATCCCTCCAAAGTTCTTCTTGCCTTTAATCGTTAAGTTCCAGTCTTCCTTCCGTTCCTAAACCCATGCAAGTTTCCAACTGGACCTTCACCTATGCTCTTCTCTCTTCTTGCAATGCTCTCTCAGAATCTGTTTGGCTAATTACTCTTTCTTTGGGAATCATTTTGTTGCTTCTTTAATCTTCTAGAATAAGGTTAAGAGATTAAGGTCCCTGTTAAATGCTCTCATAAATCCTGTACTTTCCCTTCCAAGTCCTTTGTCTTTATCATATACACACAGCACCACCACTGCCACGATACAAGCTTCATGAGTGCATAGATCATGTGTATTTTGTTGTTCCCAGAGTCTCACAGTGACTTGGACATACAAGACAAATAGAATATTTGTGGCTTAAGAGAATGGATACATGAATAATACTTATTAAACTGACTGTATGCTCATCTCATGAATAAAAAGAGAAGTCCGTTTAATCTTTAAAAGCGGTGTTGCAAAAAACCTAATGGAGCACAGAATTGAACAATTTGGCCCTAGTTCCTTATTTTCTCAGTGATTTCACTCCTAAATTATCCCTTTTCTTTTACATCATCAAATTTTGCTTCTGTGGTAGATCACCCCTATCGACACTCAAACATGCCTTAGTATTGCTCATCTGAAAACAAAACTCTTCCACAAACCCTTCTCTTATTTCTCAGCTCCCTTCATAACAAAGGTTCCATACTGAGTTATAGTGGAACTCTCCATTGCTTCACTGCTCATTACAACATCAACCCAGATTGATCAATTCAGACTCATTCCACTAAAACTGCTTTTGTGAAGGTTACCCTAAAAAAAAAAGAGAGAGAATTAGTGAACTTATTAATTCAGAAACATAGCCCAGAGAGATGGAATATATAAAGAAGAAGTTAAGAGACATGGAGGAAGAGAGAGAATGAGAGTGAGGAAACTTGACTCAAGAAAAATTGGAAAATATGAATAATCTCATAGTTTTGATTGAATCAGAGATTTAAAATCTTCCCCACCCAAAGTACCAAACCCAGATGGCTTTACAGATGAGTTCTTTCAAACACTCACAGAACAAATAATTAAATCTTCCAAAAAATCTACTCCAGAATATAAAAGAAGGAATACTACCCAAACCACTTTTGAACAAAGATGTAAAACTGCTTTAAAAAGTAATGAGTAAATAGGATCCAGTTGATGTATATAAAAGGTAACATATATTAACTTGTACTTAATCCAAAGAATGGAACATTGATTTAATATTACAAATATTACTACTATTTTTTATAAGTCATCACATTTGGCAAGTAAAGAAGAAAAAACATAATTATCTCAGTATAATGCAAAAGTCACTCTTGGAAACTCAACATTCATAAATTGAAAGAGGACACCTACAAACAAACAAACAAAACCCTAAGCAATCTTAATGGTTAATAGTTTAAAACAATCCCTCTGAGATTAGGAGCAAGAAAAAAATAGCTTTCGTTTTACACTGTACTTTAGGTCCACCAGTGTAGTTTAAAAAAAAGGAATAAAGATTAGGATGAAAGAAACAAAACTGTCATCATGTGTAGATTCCACATAGAAACTAAATATAATTAACAGATGGATTTTGAGAATGAATGTATGTTTAGAAAGTTTGCCAGAGTAAAAAATATTCAAGTTAGTTGTATTTCAAAATACCAGTGATAATCAAGAAATTTACTTTTAAAGAAACTAACATCAAAAAATACAAAGAAGCCAAGAGTAAACCCAATAAAAGATATATAAGATATTGATGAAGATATTACAAAACTTTATTGAAAAGACATCAAAAAGTCTTGAATAGAGATATACTACATACTTGGACCTGAAGTCTCAATTTCATAACATGTCTATCACTCTCAAATGATCTAAAGATTGAGTACAGTAACATAAAATCTTAATAGAGTACTTTATTTGACAATCTGATTCTAAAGTTTATACAAATGAGGAAGTATGGTGGAAAGCAAGTTAGCAGTTCTTCTAAAAGTTAAACGTGGAATAACCACATGACCCAGGAATTCCACTGCTACGTATCCAAAAGAATTGAAAATAGGGGCTCAGATACTTGTAATACCAATCTTGATATCAGAACTATTTACAATTTACAAAAGATGGCAACAACCCAAGTGTCCCAACAACAGATGAATGGATAAACAAAATGTGATATTCTCCATAAAAGGAATAAGTTCTGATCATACTGCAACACAGGCAAACCATGAACGTAATATGCTGAATAAAAGAAACCAGACTCACAAATACAAACACTGTTAGGATCTCATTTACATGAAATATCTAGAAAAAGGCAAATGTATAAAGATAGAATGGTTAGGAGTTAGCAGGGACTGGGGTAAAAAGGGAGGGAGGCAGAATTTCTGTTTGGAGTAAGAGTTTTGGAACTAGACAGTGGTGCAGGCTAAGTCGCTTCAGTCAGGCCCAGCTCTGTGAGACCCTATGGACTGTAGCCAGCCAGGCTCCTCTGTCCATGGGATTTTCCAGGCAAGAATACTAGAGTCAGTTGCCATGCCCTCCTCCAGGGAATCTTCCCGACCTAGAGACTGAACCCATTCCTCTTACATCTCAAGCACTGGCGGGCAGGTTCGTTACCACTAGCACCATGTGGGAAGCAGACAGTGGTTACACTATACAACACTGAATATAATGCCACCAATTGTACATTAACTTGGTGAAGATGACAAATTAAATGTTTTATACATTTTACTATAATAGAAACAGTAAAGAAAATGTATATGAAACAAAAGTCCCTAAATAACCAAAATATTCCTCAAGAGCAAGACAGAGTGTGAGGGGGGCTTTTACCATCCAACATGCAGACTTCTAGTAAAGCTGTTGTAATTTAGACACTGAGGGAGGTTCTGTCACAAGAATAAACAGCAAACTTCACAGAATAAAGAACCTAGAAACAGATGACACAAACATGGAAACTTGATGCGTGACAGAGTTTGCATATTAGTAGGGAAAGAGGGGACTATTTAATATATGACACAAGAATAACTGATTATCCATATTGAAAATATAATAAAATTGGATCCCTACCTATAACCAACCAACCAAACAAAAAACTCAGATTAAAAAAAAATTAAATGTGGAAGGCAAAACCAAAAATTGTTTAGAAGACAAAATAGGAGACTTTATGATCTCCATACTGGGAAAGATTTAAGATGCAGAAAGTACAAAGCATTAATGTCATTAATTAAAAGCCTCTGTTGAACAAAATATAATCATCAAGAAAATACAAAGATAAGCTGCAAACTGAGAAAAGTCAAAGTTGCTCAGTTGTGTCCAACTCTGCAACCCCATGAACTATACAGTCCATGGAATTCTTCAGGCCAGAATACTGGAGTGGGTAGCCTTTCCCTTCTCTAGGGGATCAAACCCTGGTCTCCCACATTGCAGGTGGATTTTTTACCAACTGAGCTACCAGGGAAGCCTCAAACTGAAAAGACATATTAAACTCATACAACTATATAATTAAAGAATTCCTATAAATCGGTAAAAAAGAACTCAATAGACAAGTGAGCAAAAGACATGAACCAGTGTTTTTACAGAAAACACAAATAGTTCATAAAGCTATGAAAAGACACCCCACTGTATTGTAATTATGGAAAGCAAATAAAAACCACAATGAAATATGTCATCACACTCACTGGATTGGCAAATTTGAAGGCCAGATGGTACCAAATGTTGTCAAGGATGTGGAACAAGGAGGAAGTTGGTGAGGGTGGTATAAATTGATACAAATATTTTGGTAACACTGATGTTTCCAATTTAATTTGGAAGTGTGTGACCAGGCAACCCAGCATTCCATCCCTTGGTGTATGCCCTAGAGAATGTATATGCCCCCTTGCATGTATAATAGGAGACATGTTACAAAGAATGCTCAATGCAGCATTGCTTACAATTCCAAAAAGAAAAGAAAAACCTGAAACATTCAAATAAACATCAATAGTGGATAGATAAGGAAATTGCTGTGAATTCATACAAGAGAATATTATATAGTATACACATCAAAAGAATAAATCTAGGGGGGATTTCCAAAATATTTAATAACTGCACAGCATAGAAACTGACCAAACAAAATAAACACTAAGCAAACACAGTCACAGCCATGCAAGTGCCCACTAGCTGAATACAAATAATGTATGAGTCTAAAACACACAATGTTAACTAAAAGAATTAAGTCATGAAAGAAAACCCATGCTCTGATTAAAAAACCAAATAATATATTGTTTAGGGACAGATGCATAAGTGATAAAACTATAAACAAAATGGTGATTAAGAAGAAATCAAGATAGTGGTAACCTATGAGCATGGGAGGAACAATATAATCAGGGAAGGATAAACAGGAAACTTCTAAGGTACTGATTTTAGCTGATTTCTTAATCTGGAAGTACAACATGATAGTTATTTTACATATCCTTTTGTATAAACATTTCAAATTTTTAAATTAAAGAATAAAATTCTAATAAATGCATATTAGGTAGCTCATGGAATCATCAGGGAAGCTGGAGAACCAGCTTATGATAAGAGATGCAAGACCTAAAAACCCAGAAAACCAGACTGAAGTGCAAACTGCCCCAGTCGCTGGTGAGCAGCTTGTAGAACTGCCTTTTATGCCAGGGACCTTATCTTCCTACAAATTCTATGGGTAGCTAAGAATCCTCTTTAAGTCGTGATTTTTACATCTTTATTCTTAAGTCCAAATCTACCACACATACATCTGACCAATAGCATCCAGGCTACTTGCCCAGAACCTAGCTGCAAGCGAAGCTGGAAAAAACCTGGTACTCTGGTTCTTTTTTATTGGGCACCCACTATGAGCTATGTCTGACTCAGGACACCAAGGACAGAATAGGGAACAAAATTCCTATCTTTACAGAATATATTTTCTATGAAGGTACATAGGAGGTACTCAGACAACTAAAATAAATACTCAGACAACTAAAATAAGACTCACTTAGTGGGGGATACTACAAGAGGAAGGGGATTCAAATTCTGGCCATCTAAAAAGAATTAACATCTCCACATAATATGAGTGGTCTGTGTGACCATCTATGAATAAATCATTAAGTAAAGGAAATACTCACTTAAGGCTTTTAATACACATTTTCTCTCCAAAAAAGTTTGCTAGTGCATGAGTAATTCATTTCCCTATGCTCGTCTCAAAAATTTTTTAATATTTGCAAATTGGAAAAGAAAATTTTCATTTGTGTTTCTTTGATTCACAATCTATTTCTTTCCTTTTAAATTTCTGTGCATGTCCATTGCTCATTTTTCAGAGAAATATCAACCTTTATTTTTACAGACCTTTTGTCTATGACATATGTTGCAAGTAACTTTGCTAGTTTGTCATTCACCTTCTCACTTTATGGTGTTTAAAAAGCACAGAGTTTAATTTTTAAAATTTTGATCTTAACTGCTCTAAGATGATTAAGCAATTTTCCTTTTATACTAAAAAACAACTTGCAAACTTTTTCCCTTATAGTTTTTTCCCAGTTCAGTTTTTCTTTTCCCAACTCAGAATTTTACAAGTCACATATTTTCTTCTGGTATCAAATAGCTTAATTTCTCTATATTTGTCAATCCTAAACTCTCCTATCACTTTCCTCCAGTAGTCCCAGGAACATATTGAATAAGTAACTGTTTTTCCAGAATTGAAATGCTGCCTTTTATATACAAAATACTCTTATATGCTTGGTTGTTTATGTAATTCCTTCTCCATTCCATCTTGCTATTTTAACTGGTATCACTGATTTGTTTCAGTAATGTGTTATGTTTTAAAATCCAGTACTGTAAACCTCCAACTTTCATTCTTTTCAAACATTTTCTAAATTGATTCTTCTTTCCTTTAAGTCCTTTTCCAGAACAGAAACATATAGTTAAACAGATTCATGCAGCTAGTTTGTATAAGGAAAGGTTTAGGGCAAAATGTATTAACATCAATTGTATTATGCAAATAAAAGTGTTTATATGATTAAACCTTAAGAGGAAAGTATATAATCTGTAAACACGCCAAAACATTGTGCTTCTCCTCAAAAATTTAGAAAAAACTACTCACAACTTTTAAATGTTCCTAGTTGTAATACTAAAGTTTGTATGAATTTCAGTAGTGTGGAAAATATATGAGAAAACTAGGAATAAGAGAATATTCTGGCACCAATTAGAATTTACTTTTTTCAGCATTGCTGCCCTTACCTCTAGAGGTAGGGCTATTTTCAGATACACTGGATTTTACAAGATGTTCAATAATAGGGTAATAATAATTTAGACAGATAAATGTGGGCCATTCAAGTTTTAGGACATACTTTTGTCAATTTTAACACACATTGCGTTCATGAGGAGGAAAACTGGGTTTGGAACAAACAATCTGGAATCAACTGAATACTATTCTTAACGACTGGATTATCTCTAGATTCCAGGGCCTTTTAGCTGTTCAGAAGGATGTGAATAAAACAATTGTTGGAATGATTCTACTTTTTCATCATGATATGCCATGTCTTCTTTTCTGCCTCCCACTCTCTCCTTTCTTCTGCTTATGCCTTAGACATAATACAAGTGCTGACAATCCCTGGATTTAAAAGTAGGCTTGATCCAAATCTGTGCGGTACTTTCCACGGTGGTTCTTACAGCATTTACTCATCGGATCAGTAGCAGGAAGTATTTCTATTTACTATCACCTGAAAACCTGGAATCTTACCAATTACACAATTTTCAAGATTAAAATGAAATGTAAAAACTCCAGACATTTCAGTTATGGGCCCAACAGAAATCTATACTGTCACCAGATATGAGATATTACAGATTACTATCTTAAGTGAGATTTTTTCATCTGTCACAACACTAAGAATTAATATAGCCCTGAAGTCTGACAACTGTACATCTTCAAGTGGTATACCTCAAAACAATAAAAATATTTCTTCTGCAAAAACCATCATTATATCTAGACTGTATTTTCACCAAGAACACGAGGTGGAACTATTAGACCTTAAGAAAGCCTAATTTATGTTTATCATAGAAAAAAATAGGCTTTGGAAATCCAATATATCTCATTTGGAATCTGCTGCCCGTGCAGCCAAACGGTCAAATTATTTACTCTTACTGACTCATAGACCTTATCTTTAAAATAGTATATTACTTACCTTAAAAGGTATGGTAAGGATTATTTAAGATTAGGAATATGAGATTTCCTAACACATGCCACGTATAGTAGGCACTCAAATGTGAGTTCTGATTTTCCCATCCTGACATTGAATCAGATTAAAAATAAACACAAACAAAACAAAAACCAACTTGGATGTGAGAATCATTTAACATACACAGTATGTTCTTTATTTCTTTGAGCGATTCAGTCATGTTACATCTGTCACATAACAGTATCGAATCAGTCAGAAAAATATCTGTTCTACCTCCAGTAGAACTCCAGATGGCTCGCTTTTTTTTTTTCCTTAAATCTTAAACTAAAGGGGTCGGCATATATTCCTGAACTGCTTTCCATCTTTAGAATCCTTGATTCTATAATCCTACGATTATAGAAACAAAGCACATTTTCAAACCTCCACTGTAACAAGAATTTTAAAGCCTAACATTCATACTGTTAATATGAGCCTGTTTTCAGATTCGGGAAAAAAAATTGTCATTACCCACTGGTAAAGGAATGCCACTAAAAAAACTACTTAAGAATACTTAAATGCTTCAATGATTCCGAATCGCGCCGCGGGAATAAGGAATTATTTATGGAATAATATAGGACGGCATCCTCGGTGGGCTTTTGCGTCTGCGTAAGCATTTAAAAATGATCATCAACCGCGCAGTAACCGCCTGAGCGCTGGGCAAGCCGAGCTATCCGCCAGCTTCGAGGACCCGGCGGACTGGAGAATGGGAAGGGCCCCGGAGCGGGCTTTGAAGGCTTTCCTAGTGCAAGCAACGGCGGCTGGGCGTCCAGCCCCGAAGCGGCGGAAGAGCGGCCGACAGCAGAGGGCCGGGCGGGGCGCCGACGGCGTCGGCCAGGGCCGCGGACCGGCCCCCGCCTCTGGGCCGGGTGTGGGCGGGGGCTAGTCGGCCGGTCGGGCCGAGAGGCCGGGCGGTCTCCCGGCGCGAGTCCGCCCCGTCCCGCCTCTTCCCCTTACCACGTAGCCCCCCCATACGTAGAGGAAGTTTCCATCCACCACGGCACAGTGGCCGCTGCGCTCCTCGGCCACGCAGAACAGCTGCGAGTCCGCCATCCGCGCGGTTGCTGGGCCCAGGCGCTTGGCGCGCCGCAGCCCCTGCCCACGGAGCGGCCTCTTCTCCCGCCTGGCTCCTCCACGCACGAACGGAACACGTCGAGGGTCGAGATTGGTGGGAAGGCGGCACCAGTGCGGCGGCACCAGTGCGGCTGCGCCGCCCCGAAGCCCGCCCGGGAAGCCGAGCCCGGGGTGGCGTCGCCAGTTAGGGATGCTTGAGGTCTGAGTGGGCAGGGAGGTGCCTTCGTTTCTCCGCAGCCCTGCCACTCGCCGATTTCGTGTCACTTGGATTGTGTTGTGTGGGCGGAACAGCCTAACTCTGTACCTTATCCAGTGACTCGATGGACTTCTTGTACACGGACTTGATGTTGCTGTGATTTAAATCAATGTATTAGTACACAAATGCTTTATGAGGGTTTGCCTTTTCCATTCAACTTCCAGCAGAGATGGTTATCCAGAGAGAGAGAGCGAGAATAGGAGAGAATGAGAAAATATATATATATAATATATATATTTAATTGAAAATTTTCTAAAACGTACGCCAGCAAGCTACAGCCTGCAGGCCAAATCTTTACGTGATTCTGTGGCGCCCACAAGTTAAAAATAATTATACATTTTTTAATGGTTGAAAAAAATTAAAAATTATATTACTCATAAAAAATACGAATCCAAATTTCAGCATCTGTACATAGTTTATTGGCACACAGCCACTCTAATTCGTTTAAGGACTGTCTGTGGCTGCTGATGTAAGCCACAGAGTTGAGTAGGCCCAGCGGAGTACCTGCAACAAAGACCAGATAGGTCTCACTGAGGAAAATGTTTACTGTTTGGCCCCTTCCAGAGAAAGCTGCCTAACCCTTGCTACAAAATGATGTTACTGAAGTAAAACTAGTGCCAAGAGGGAAGACAATAATCATGCCAGTGTCTATAGATGCCCCTGTCCTTTAAGAGAATGTGGCTGCTCACCCCTCAGAACGTTAATTAATTCATTTATTCAGCATATGATTATTAAGTGCCTGCTTGCTGTAGCTAGTTGATACTGAGGCCCCGTTAGACACAAACGCTGAAATAATCAAGTATTATTGACTCCTCAGAGTCTCGTAGTAATAGATACTAAATAAATTCTAAATATGTAGATACTGGCCTTCCCTGGTGGCTCAGCAGTAAAAGAATCTGCCTGCCAGTGCAGGAGACCTGGGTTCAATCCCTGGGTTGGGAAGATTCCCAGAAGGAAGAGGCAACCCACTGTACTATTCTTGCCTGGGAAATCCGTTGGACAGAGGAACTTGTCGGGCTCCAGTCCATCGGGTCGCAGAGTCGTACATAAGCAACAAGTCGAATACACTGGAAGCCACTGTATAGCAGTTCTTAGGAATCATTCTCACATTTCATAGGACTGCACGTTCACTTATAAGCACTCCAAGTTTTTTTTTTAACTCATTGGAGCAAGCGTTTTGACGCGTAGCAAATTAACAGCTCACTTGCTGGAAAAAGATTGAGTAATCCTGGCTCCATCCATCACTCACTGAATGTTTCATCTTGAGTGAGCCATCTACCTACCATATCTGTGTCTCACTTTTTTCATCAGTAAAAGGAAGATGTTGAAAAAACAGCACACAACTCATTTGGCTTTACAAGCAATATATTAATACATTTACAGCGCTTAAAGGCAGCCCGCAACTTAAATATAAAGTGGAGTGGTTGAGAATTATGGTGACGTATAACAGCTGCGAGTGAATGTCGGGGAAAAACCTGTGGTGAAACAGAGCATTTCCAGGGCTTGTGAGAAGCACAGAACATAAGTACTGAAGGGCCCCAAGGTTCGGATGAGCCCGACGGGAGTCACGAAGATGGAGGTGGGTTCCACGAAAGCACTTGAGATAGGGAAGCACGTTCCCAACCAGACAGCAGCGCACTCGCTGGTCAGTATCCCAATAACGGAGCAGTGTAGGGTCGTTTTCTCCTGCAACTTAGAGGGTGCAAGGAGGCAGCCTGCCTGGCCCGCGGAACCGCGGATCTTTCCACGCACTGAGAGGAGTAGTGGCCTCTGGCGCTATTTAAATATAGAGAACTGGCGTTTCTGAGGCGGGGCCAGGACCGGGCTCGCCCGGGAAGGGGCGGAGCCGGGGCCGTGGCGCCAAAACGCAAACATGGCGCCTGAGCGGTTAAGGAGCCGGGCGCTCTCCGCCTTCAAGCTTCGCGGATTGATGCTCCGGGGGTGAGTCGGCCGGATAGCTGGCGGGGTAGGAGGGGAGAGCCAGGGCCAGACCGCCGTGCGGGGCAGCGGGGTGAGCTGCACGCCGAGACGGAACCTGGCCTCTGGCCTTAAAATGACAGAGACCCTGAGAGAGTTCTAAGACGCGAAGAGGATCCGGCGATGCCTTCTTAGATGGGATGAGGCTCTCCTGCACTTGCCAAACAGCCGGAGAAGTGGCGATAGGTTCCGCAGCATCCGTATATTAGCACGGTGCTTGGGCGCTCTCTGCCCGCTTAGTCTTTTTCTCTGCGGCATGGGAATCCCAGCATCGCTGCTCACGTGGTTACGGGGACAGCGAATGAGCGACCTGGGAAAGCCCACTGCTTGCCAGTAGCTGTCAGATTGGTACAAATTGTGGGCCCTGCCAGCTCTCCCAATTTTAGGTCAGGTCCTATTCTTGAGAGAGAATTCGTGAAGGGTTAAAAAGTGGGTAGGTTTGAAGCATGTCTTTTTTTTTTTTTTTTTTTTTTAAGATTTCCTTTAGAACTTCTCTTGCCATATCCATGTTTTCTACGATTTGTAGAATGATCCTATGCAAGATTTTTCTCATTAAATCTGCCTTAAAAAAAAAAAAAAAAGAATACGGTATTTACATACGTAAATACCTGCCGGACGGGACACACTTCTCTACCAGGTTTTGCTTGGTCTTGTGTGTGTAGAGGTTTTTGGTTTGTTTTTGGGAAGATGAGTTTTATGGGACTTTTACCATGTTTTGGGGTTAGTGAACAGGGGCAAGAGTGGATATTCTGTAGGAGAAAATAATAAATTCTGATTATTTGATTATCTGTTGATCCCTGATATTTAAAAAATACAAGCAATATATCAGTTGGTATTTTTCTTTTCACTTAGAATTTGACTTAACACCGAGCTGTCATTCATTAATTCAGTCAGAAATACAGTGAAATATATTAGCTGCAAAATACTTAGGGAGCAAGGGAATAGGCGAGTACAACACTGCGGAGGTCGGGGGGCAGATAGTGTATTAATTATTTATTGCTGCATAACCCATTACCCCCAATTTAGACGTTTAAAACAGCAGGCACTTAAATTCTCACATTTTCCATGGGTCAGGAATTCAGGTAGGCTTAGTTGGGTCCTTAGCTTCACCGTCTCTCAAAAGGCTGCGGTCAAGATGCAGTCATCTCACAGTCAGTTGGGCAGGGTTTGCTTCCGAGTTCATTCAGTGATTGGCAGGATTCAGTTCATCCAGGATTGATCGACTGAGGGCTTCAGTCCTTGCTGGCTATTGGGCCTCCCCAACATGGCAGCTTACTTTATCAAAACTAGCAAGAGAGTCTGCTTGTAAATGAAAGCCACCGTTTTTTGTAACTTAAGGCAAGAAAGTGACATCTTGTTACTTAAAAATGTTTATTTTTAAAAGTACAATACAGTAAAATATTTGATCACTTGTGCCATATTCTATTATTAGAAGCAAGTCATTAAGTTCAACCCACACTCAAGGGGAGGTGATTAAACAAGGTGATTACCAGGAGGTGTGGATTATTAGGGGTCATCTTAGAAGTCTGTCTGGCATGGATATTAAATAA
This sequence comes from Capra hircus, assembly GCF_001704415.2. Classification (NCBI taxonomy): domain Eukaryota; kingdom Metazoa; phylum Chordata; class Mammalia; order Artiodactyla; family Bovidae; genus Capra; species Capra hircus. Next base: position 60,334,853 of record NC_030817.1, read on the forward strand.
TTCACAATTATTTACTTTCGATTGTGAAAAGTATCCAAGGAAAGAAGTGCTGTGATAGTGTATAACCAGGTGTATAGAGTTCTAGAGTCAAGAAAGGCTTCATTAAAGAATGATTTTGGGGAAAAAAAAGAATGGTTTGAACGGAGTATGAGCAGGTCTTGAGTAGGTAAAGAGTAGGGGAGAAGTGACCATATCAAGATCTTGAAGCAGGAGAGCATCAGGAAGTCCAGAGACCAGTGAGATTTGACAGGGACAAGCTCCGGTGTGACTTTGGTCTATCCTAGTAGCTTTCCCAAGATTCACGCAGTACATGTGTGATTTTAGGGAATCAATCATGTTCTATAATAAACTAAAGGGATGAGACACCCACACATGAAACAATAAGCAACCTAAGATATATGACTATAACAATTAATATTGATATAAAGTGTAAAGTTGTGGTCCACAAATACAGAATGGCCTGGAATTAGCTAATTGTTTAAGGAGACAGTGTTCACTCTGAGAATTATTGTTATTTAAATCAAGAATTCATGTGGTTTATTTATTTATTTTTATTTTTTTATGTGGTTTATTAAAAATTTCAGTTTTATTATTATGGGGGGGGCGTGAGGGATTCATGTGATTTTAGTGAATGTTATTACCTCTATGACAATATTCAAATGTCAAAGTTTTTTCTAGCCCATTTTTTTTCCCTTATTTTACAGTTGAAAACGATGATGAAATTACTGGAACTTAAGCAAATGCATTATCAAGTTAATAAATATTTATTTAATTGTTATATTCAGAACATTGAAGCAGACTGAGTTTATTAATGTCAAGTAATACATAGTACAAGGCTACTTGATGTACCTATAAGTGAGATTAACAATTTCAGAAGGAAGGGAAGATTGTAGCTGGTAGAGCTGGTTTAGGAACTCTTCCCTAGAAGAAGGATGTGATTTGGGATTTTAAGAATGGTTCTGTTGGCAGTGGGTAGGAGACTTTGTTCAGAAATCACAGGAAAGGGGAGTATTGCTTGCAGGGAGGAGTGAGTGAGTAGGTCTTAATTTCAATGCTGGATTGACGAATGTTTGCCAGATTTTGGCATAAAACGTGTAGCCTTAATTACCAGTCTCTCTTATCAGTGAAGCTGTTAAGTACCTCACAGAAGCTCTTCAGTCTATCAATGAAATAGAGCTTGAAGATGCACTGGAAAAGATCATCGATGCTGTTGAAAAGCAACCCTGTAAGTAACATTCTCTGTAACGTATATTGTTCATATAGTTCTACATCCTCAGTTATCTTAAAAAGTTTAAGGAGAAGTTGAGGACTCAGTATTGAATGTCTTGGTGGCATGAGACATACCGTTGGTAGCACTTGTTGCTAAAGGGGAGCCTCTAATTCTGTTGGAACCTTGGGGCATTCCCAGAGACTCTTTTATAGTTCTTCCCTTTTATGAAATTTCCCTCTGATTCCATTATGGTCACTTTCTTTTATCTGTATGCCTATTTCTTTGTGTTACTTCAGTTCAGTTCAGTTCAGTTGCTCAGTCGTGTCCAACTCTTCACGACGCCATGGACCATAGCACTCCAGGCCTCCCTGTCCCTCCGTCTCATCTCCATTGAGTCAGTGATGCCATCCAACCATCTCATCCTCTGTTGACCCCTTCTCCTCCTGCCTTCAATCTTTCCCAGCATCAGGGTCTTTTCAGATGTGTAGCTCTTCGCATTAGGTGGCCAAAGTATTGGAGTTTCAGCTTCAACATCAGTCCTTCCAATGAACACTCAGGACTGATCTCTTTTAAGATGGACTGGTTGGATCTCCTTGCAGTCCAAGGGACTCTCAAGAGTCTTCTCCAACACCACAGTTCAAAAGCATCAATTCTTCGGTGCTCAGATTTCTTTATAGTCTAGCTCTCACATCCATACATGACTACTGGAAAAACCATAGCCTTGACTAGACGGACCTTTGTTGGCAAAGTAATGTCTCTGCTTCTTAATATGCTGTCTAGGTTGGTCATAACTTTACTTCCAAGGAGTAAGCGTCTTTTAGTTTCATGGCTGCAATCACCATCTGCAGTGATTTTGGAATCCAAAAAAATAAAGTCAGCCACTATTTCTACTGTTTCCCTATCTATTTGCCATGAAGTGATGGGACCAGATGCCATGATCTTCGTTTTCTGAATGTTGAGCTTTAAGCCAACTTTTTCACTCTCCTCTTTCACTTTCATCAAGAGGCTCTTTAGTTCTTATTCACTTCCTGCCATAAGAGTGGTGTCATCTGCATATCTGAAGTTATTGATATTTTTCCCGGCAATCTTGATTCCAGCTTGTATTTCATCCAGCCCAGTGTTTCTCATGATGTACTCTGCATGTAAGTTAAATAAGCAGGGTGAAAATATACAGCCTTGATGTACTCCTTACTGTTGCTTCCTGAGCTGCATACAGATTCCTCAAGTTAGTTATTTTTAAATGTTTGAGGGAAAAAAGTGAGCGAGAATAACTTTCCCTTCCTGCCTCAGCCTTTCTTGAGGGATCTTTTTGTTAAATATTCAGTCTTTTGCCATAAGCATGGACCTACAAAAGAGAAATGCTCTTCTAGAAAAAAATGTCCCATTTCTAGAGCACTGAAGAAGGGAGGTGGGTGTGCCTTGCTCTCATAGGTTGTACAGATGCCGGTTTCTTCAGTTAAATGGGTGGAAACTTTCTATGAAAGAGGAGAAATTGCTATTATATCTCATTTTTACTTCTAAGGGTAGAATTTTAAATATATCTTTGTTTTAAAATTTTCCTTATAGTTGAAAATTTAGAAATGATTAATTTTAGAAAATTAGTATACATTAATGGCACATGTATGGACGCAAGAGTTGGACTGTGAAGAAGGCTGAGCGCCGAAGAATTGATGCTTTTGAACTGTGGTGTTGCAGAAGACTCTTGAGAGTCCCTTGGACTGCAAGGAGATCCAACCAGTCCATTCTAAAGGAGATCAGCCCTGGGTATTCTTTGGAAGGAATGATGCTAAAGCTGAATCTCCAGTGTTTTGGCCACCTCATGTAAAGAGTTGACTAATTGGAAAAGACTCTGATGCTGGGAGAGATTGGGGGCAGGAGGAGAAGGGGACGACAGAGGATGAGATGGCTGGATGGCATCACTGACTCGATGGACGTGAGTTTGAGTGAACTCCCGGAGTTGGTGATGGACAGGGAGGCCTGGCGTGCTGCGATTCATGAGGTCGCAAAGAGTCGGACACGACTGAGTGACTGAACTGAACTGAACTCAATGGCACATGATGGCATTTTGCCTGAGAACATACCACAGTGGTTAAGGGCACCCTATCACCAGGCTCTGGTTTGTGTTGCTCTCTACTCCTTCCAGTTATGTTCATCAGCAGGTTATTTGACCTCTTGGAGTTGCACTTTTCTCATCTGTAAGACATGGCTTGAACATCAGTCTTATAGGACATCTATCCAGTAATGCTTGTGAAGGACTGAGCATAGTGTCACTTGTTTACTAAGGGCTTAATAAATGGTGGCAGTTATTGTTATTACTGTTACTCTCATGCCTGTTGAAACATAGCAGTTGTGGGGACTTCTCTGGTGGTCCAGGGATTAAGAATCTGCCTTCTAGTGCAGGGGACGTGGGTTCTATCCCTGATAGGGGAACTAGGATCCTGCGTGCCATGGGGCAACTGGAGAAGCCTGCACACCGCTACGAAGACCAAGCACAGCCACACACACACAAAAAGGAAGAAACATAGCAGTTGTGATGAAAAGTTATACGCATATAACCATATTAACCTAGGAGCTTACAGAAGCATTTGTATACCTGAATGTATATTGCTAAACACTATTTAGAAAGCTGAGGCATTTGACTGTGTATCAGGGTATTATAAGTGTATTTGAGAGAAGAAAATTAAGATATTTGAGATAAGACTTTTGTTAGTTACTGTTCTAACCTAACATGCTTTTTCCTCCTAAAACCTATGTAATGAGAATCTTGGGGTTAGTGTTTACAGATTATTTTAAGGAAAAACAGCCATATGTGGAGAGAACTAAATTGTATGCCTGTTTTTAAAATTTGACTTTGAACTTCTCTTTTCAGTGTCATCAAACATGATTGAGCGATCGGTAGTGGAAGCAGCAGTCCAGGAATGCAGTCAGTCAGTAGATGAAACTATGTATGTGGACAAATTTCACTTTTTCCCTGTACAGAAGTGTTATTGAGATCTTATTTTAAATTATTTTCTTGGTCACCATCTCTACAGTGGTTCTTTCTTTGTGTTTCTTTTTGGTGATAGCTTACATTATAAGCCATCATTGGGCTTCCCTGGTGGCTCATGGTAAAGAATCCGCCTGCTATGCGGGAGACCTGGGTTTGATCCCTGGGTTGGAAAGATCGCCTGGAGAAGGGAATGGCTACCCACTCTAGTAGTCTGGCCTGGAGAATTCCACGGACAGAGGAGCCTAGCAGGCTATAGTCCATGGGGTCTCAGAGTCACACGACTGAGTGACTTTTATAAACCTCAATATTACATGATTCATCTTTACTATTTTTATCTCAGGATTTGAGATTTTAATGTGTTTGTACCATGACAGACTTTTGCCACTTACCCAACTGATTTAATATTTTATATGCTACAGGTGAATTGAATTGATTATTCAGAGGTATAATTTACTTTTTATCTTAGTTTCGAAAGGGCTGAGTCCCGAAAGTTCAGGGACTTAACTTGGGTAACATGCTGAATGGCGAAGGAGGGTAGAATCTCAGCTTTATGACTTGTTACCCTGTCTCATACTGTTAGAGCTTAAGAATTTATATGGCAGTAATTTTTCTGGGTTTTATTCCCAAGTGTACCTCTTTCCTTTTCCTCCTACTTTCCAAATTCACATGGTTTAACTGAAACAAAAACATCTGGGAAAAATGAAAAGAAACAGTTTTAACACTTTTTTTCCTACTGGGGCAGTGGAGATAATTGAAAGGAGTCATTACTCCTTTTGGTCAGTAGTTTTAATGTTTTGTTTTTTTTTTTTTGCTATACGATAGGTTTTTGTTGGTTATCTATTTAAAATATAGCAGTGTGTACATGTCTATCTTGAAGTTTTAATCTTTTTCCTATTAGAACTTACTAGAGCTACAAAAAATAGAGAAATTAAGGTATTTAAATTTTATCCTTGCCAACTCATTGTTTAAGATACTAGAGTACTTGCTCCTAAATCCCTCATTAGAAATTCAAACCAATTGTATCAAAGTATAAGGATTATCACCCTAAAGTAGGCGTTAAAGGTACCCATTGTTTCTGTCAAGCTGTTCATATGCTGCTGTGCTTGGTTGTGTCTGACTCTTTGCAACTCCATGGACTGGCCCCCTCCAGGCTCCTCTGTCCGTGGGGATTCTCCAAATAAGAATACTGGAGTGGGCTGCCATGCTACTGTCAGCCAATATAGAGGTCGAGTGGGGACTGAATTATAAATCATCTTTGCAACTCCAGTTGTCAGAAAGTCATTGTATTATAGCAGAAGGGAGAGAGAGGCTCTCATTATTATAGATGCATAAGGAGCATGGGTAAGTTAAATAACTTGCTGAGACTGATCCACTAGAAAACCATGGCGCTGTGCCTAGAATCAAGGCTTGCTTCAAGTTCACTGGTTTTCTGCTTCTCTATACTAGGTGCTACCAACAGGTGAGCATGCAGTTTTTTTGACCATTTTCATTTTGGGAGATAGATATAATTTTAGGGAATTTTTTTTTAGATTGGAATATTTATGCAGTAGTGCTGAGAATAGTGCTATTTAACCTCATTCAAACATGGTTATATTAGAAGTGTTTGAAGGTAAATTATTTTGTGATTTGCCCTTCTCTAACACTATACATGTCAATGATATAGTCATAATTTGGGGGGCAGTTCTTTTTTCTGTTTACATCTTTTCCTGGGTCACTTTTGCATGATATTTTGGATTAAAAAATAGTTGGAAATGAATTATACCCTTTAATAATACTGTAGCTTATAAAAGTAGTATATATTAGAGATTTCTTTAAGATGTCACTATTTTATTATAAATGTTCTTTTCCAACAGATGACATTATTAATTAGAAGTTGATTAAATTTTTTTGTTTGTTTGAGAGTATTGGCAGTGCTTTCTTTTCTCTGAGAGGAAAATATACAGGCTAAAAACCTTGTATTATTTTTGACACTACAAAAAATTGTTTACATGATCTGTGGAAAGTATATGTGTATGACATAAGATTATAATGCAAGTTTTCATGTTCACTTGGAATACTTAATTTTTTAGTAAATCAGGTTGGTCCTTATGGGTTGTTTTTCAGAGATCATATCTTCAATATCATAGGAGCATTTGATATCCCACGCTTTGTGTACAATTCAGAAAGAAAAAAATTTCTTCCGTAAGTATGCCGTCCATTGATTTAAGCTAATTTCAAATGTATATATTTTTTCAGAAGGTAATAGTCTTTCATTTTTGATTTATCTTTGTGTATTATGATACTCATAAATAGACATATTCTTTTTTTTCTAGTTTACTAATGACCAACCACCCTGCACCAAATTTATTTGGGACAGCAAGAGATAAAGCAGAGCTGTTTCGTGAACGATACACAATTTTGCACCAGGTGAGTTGGAGGGGGAGGAAGAGACTGTTTCAACTTAGGTTAGACTCAGGAATAATCAAAGGATGGGCTTTTGTACTCTAAAGTTTGTCATTCAGTAGACTGTTGTTGGGCTCTCTGTGTTTGAGACCATACAGAGGATACATATATGAAAAAAATACTTTAACAATCATGATGATGGTAAAAATAGTAGCTAACATTTTTCACATGCTTTTGGTATGCCAGGCATTATTACTTTACAGACATTGCTTATCATTTAATCACCATAATATCAACATTCAGTAGTATAAATGCTATTATTCCCATTTTACAGATGGGAAACTAAGCCATAGAGAAGTTTAGTCACTAGCCCAGAGGTTATATCTAGTAAGTAGAACGAGGATTTGAATCTAGTCAGTCTGATTTGAGCCCAACATTTGCCTCCTACTATAGTCTATGAAGTTGAAGACATGTGCACAAATAAAATACAGAGTAGAATTTTATACATGCTTTAGAAGAAATACAAAGAGAATGCATTCCATAGAAAATCGGAGACGGCTTCAGGGAAACGATGGCATTTGACAGGGACCTTGATTGCTTTGATCTTGCGGAAATGGGGGAAAGGTGGTGAACTGTGAACAAAGAGCTAAAGGTTAAGTGGACTCTGTGCAGGAAATGATGAGCACTCAGTCCTTCGTGTGGAGAGGAAGGCTCGTGAGGAGGAGTGGCATGGGATAAGTCTGTAAAGTCAAGTGGCAGCTAAATCATGGATGTGCCTTGGATGCCATTCTTGGGAGTTGGACTCTGTTCTCTTGGTACAAGGAGCTTTAAAATACCACAGCGATTCATTACGGCAGGTTCCTTGAACACTTCCTCTCTCAGTAGATTTTAGAATGAATTAGAGTATGAGAGAAGACTTACAGGTGTGTGTGATATTAGTCCTGGCATAAATGATAGCCTGAATGAAGGCAGGCAAGGGGAGCAGAAAGAGGGGACAGTCCAGGAACATGGAAGCCACAGTTTCGTGGTGACTGGACAAGAACAGGGAGAGTGAAAACTCAAAGATGATTAAGGTTTTGAGCCTGAGAGAGTACACGGGTAGTGTAATGATAAAAAGTTAACAACTAGGAAAAGGAGAAGGGGGAAGGTGATGGCAGGTTCTATTTCAAACAGTCGAGTTCAGGTCGCCAGCAGGATATCAGGTGAGATGCATGTCTGCAGGGAAAGAAAGAGATCTGGGTAGGGAGAGAGATTGAGGGGGCATCTGCCTTGAGTCACAGGTGAGGCTGAGCTCCTGAGAGGTAACGGAAAAGGGAAGAGGATAAGTTTGGGGGCTAGGTTAGGGTGCTGTTATACGGCAGAAGCACTGAGAGGTTTCAAGGAGGAGAGGGTGGTCAGCAGGAGTAAGCACTGAACAGAGCTTGAAGAGAATGAGCCCTGAAGACATCGATTCTCTCCTGCCTCCATCCTCTACACAGTGCTGCCAGATTGCTCTTCCCAAAGTTCAGCACCGATCCTGTAATGATTTTGCTCACAAGTCTTTCAAGGACGTTTACTACTTATTGGATTAAGTACAAATCTTCCAGTCACACATTTTTGGCCTAATCTCTACTTTTCCCTCAGAAAAGTAGAGGAGCCAAAACAGAAACGTGGAATTTTTCTGTTTCTTCACTTCTTCTGTGACTTTGCGTAAACTGTTCACTCTCTTGCTGCTCTTCTGTCTCATCTCTACTGTTGAAACCCTCCTCATTCTGGAAGGGCCCTCTCAGATTCCTCCTGTTTTCCAAAGCCCTCTGTGATCTCCAGTTGGATGCAGTCTCTTTCTGCTTTCAACCCTCTGACGACTCAGTGTATCTCCTGTGTCAGTTACTAGAGCTGGTCCTGCTGGGCATTCGGGGTGCGTAGCCCTGTTGTCAGACTGCACACTCCTTGTTTATTTCCTCCACCACATTTGGCATAGTGCTTTTCACAGAGAAGATGCTCAGTAAATACCACTTTCTTTTTTCTTTCTTTTTAAAAATTATGTGTTAGAGCCTACGATATTATTTGGGGGTGTCACTAAACCCTCCCAAGCCTCATTAAAAGGGTTGAATCTGGTGGTCCAGTGGCTAAGACTCTATACTCCCAGTGCAGGGGGGCCGGGTTCGATCCCTGATCAGGGAACTAGATCCTACATGCCACAACTAAGAGTTTTCGTGCTGCAGCTGAAGATCCTACATGCCTCAGTGAAGATCCAAGGTCCCCTGTGCAACAGCTAAGATGCAGCACAGCCAAATAAATAAATACATACATTTTTTTAAAGGGTTGAATTTTAGTCCATGCATATTTTTATTGCCGTTATCTTCCTGAACACAAATCTGCTTTTACCATTCTACTTCAAAATTGTTATTTTCAATTGTGTGTAAGACTAACTTCTTGGTTTGGCATGCAGAGTCTGTATTGTTAGGGCTTTTCTATTAGAGGTAATGGAAACTTAAACTGGCAAAAACAGACAAAGGAATTTCTTGGCTTGTGGAGAAGGTCCAGCTGTGTTAAGCACACCTGGAGCTATGTGCTCATACAATGTCCTGAGGCATCTAGCTCTTTCCATCTCCCAGCACCTTTAAAAAATTCATCTTACTTTCAAACAAATTCTCCCTATGAGGTGACAGATGTGGCCACTAGTGGCCTTAGTGACTCTTAGAGAGTTGTTCTTTTTCAAAAGTTCTAGTAATGTCACTTATTGGCGCAGCTTTAGGCACTTATTCAACGCTGAACCAATCAATGGCCAAGGGGATGGAGTACTTTGATTTGCTAGGTCTTGGTGGTATGTCAGTGGAGGGGGAAGGGCACCTGCCCTACCTAAACTTTGTGTACCACAGTACATATGGGGGGGCATAGTTTCCTAAACAGAGACTCCAGCCAAACTCTCACATTATCTGACTTGTGCATCTTGTGATCCAACTGTACTAAACTTCACATCACGTCCCTAACACTTCTTGATTCTTTAGAACTCCTTCTGTGACAATTCCCTTCCTCTGCCTAAAATATCTTGTCTCAGTCTCCTCTTGTTTCTTACTAGCAGAGTCCTTTTTATCACTTAGGATCTTATTGAATGGCCCCTTCTTCTCAGGGTCCTTGGTTGTATTGTGACCTGTTGACACTTCCACTGGCCCCTGCCTCTGAGGATGACAGCTTTAGTTTGTCATTTCATATCAGCCCAGAGTGCATTACTGCCAGGTACACAATAGACCTTTTTAAAAAAGCCTTAACATTAAAAAAAAAAAAAAGCATTTCTAGATATTTGTACATTAAAGTATGTGGGGTTTTCAAATCTGTTGAGAATAAATAATAGTAATGTTAATTTAAGAACAATGGTTTGTCAGGGTGCTATTTTAATGAATAGTGCTCTGTTTTAAAGGTTTGCCTCAGTAATTCATGTGAATTTTTCTTTTTTCTAGAGAACCCACAGACATGAATTATTTACTCCTCCAGTGATAGGTTCTCACCCTGATGAAAGTGGAAGCAAATTCCAGGTTAGAACGTTGTTATTATTATTCAGGGGGTGTAAGTATACAAGTTTAATATTTGTTGCTTAATTCTAATTTATTGAATTTTAAATGCAAATGAACCACTGATAACTGTTTAGCTAACTGACCTGCGTGTACCCCATCTTGGCAAAGTCTGTGCCTTATGTCCCGGGTGCTACAAATCTCTAACAGAATCATCTACTTCCTTCTTCGGGGCAGGCCCTGAGATTCTGGTAGCCCCCAGATAGTCTCTCACCACCAGGACAGAACCCTAGTCCTCCTGGTCCATTTGCTGACTTTCTGACCAACCCTCAACATTACCCATCTCGCCCTCACTCCCACTCTGAAATCCTGCTCTTTGCCCAATCCAGCCACCTAGTGACCACCACACACTTGTTCAGCCAAGACATGTTATTTCAGTTGGAGTGAAGACTTTACTGAAGGCGCTAAGGAAACCACATTTATAGAATGCACGAGAGAGAGCAGACAGGCCACAGTGTCGTCCAGGGAGAGGGGGAGTGTTTCCTGCCACCTGTGCTCCTTCTGCCGTTTCATTTCAGGAAGCAGTTACCAAACAGCACCGTCACTTTTGTCCCAGCCACATACCTGGTTACTGTCAGTCCATCAGTGGCTTTGTTCCCTGCTTCAGCACATGGAACCCTGCTGCGGGAGTCCTTAGCTCCTTCTGGCTAGGCCCCACCGTTTCTATGCGTTTCTGCATGACTTCTAAAGAGCCCAGGCTCTGCTCAGGCTCACTCAGCTCTCTACCATGTTAGATCAGCATTCGTAAGGATGAGCAGCCTGATGGATCCTAAAACAATAATACTAGATGATGCTTAAATTAATGTTTGATGGCAGCACCATGAGGACAAAACATTGATAGTGTTTGATAGTTTCTGCTATCAGAAAAAATATTAAGTTTTGGAACTTGACATTATTTATATTTCTCTACCAATGATTGTCTATGTGTTTTCTCATATATATTAGGTTTCCTATAGCAACTCAGATACCTACAGCCCGGAAGCATTATTTCACCTTTCCTCTTTGCCAAAGTAACGTTAAGGCTTAGCTAAATAATTTATTGTTCTTGTTATCTTTCCAGGCTGTTTAATTTTGTAACCCTGTTGGTATATTATTTGAATCCCCATTTATAGTCCCTGTATGGCATTCTACCTTTGCAAACTACAAATACGGTATCCTCACTTTGTTATAGCTTTGTACTCCTGTGTTGCTTTATTTACTGATTGCGAATTGCAATATTTTTCCCAGTCTGTAAGTGTTCTTTTTATTCTCTCAATGGTCTTTTTGAGATACTTAAGTTCTTAATTATGTTGAAGTCTAGCTTATAAGTTTTTTTTTTTAATGGCTCATATTTTTAGTATTGTTTCTAAGAAATCTTTACCTAATCCAGTTTTTAGGATACATGTCTTTTCTTCAGATTTATTCCCAAGTATTTCATTTTTTAAAAACTGTTTAAAATGAACATTGTATTCTTATGTCGCTTGAGGTTCATGTTTTTAAAGAGAACTTCAAGGTCATATGTTAACATTATTATGGGATGTTGTGATTGTGTCCTTTAAGTTGTTTGGTAAGTTGTATATATATCATAGATATTTCTATCCATTAAGAAGAATGAAGTATATCTAAATATAGTTAAATGCAATCATGTCTAAGATGTATTAAACTTAAAAAGTTAAGTTGAAGAATAATACAAATAATATGACTTCATCTTTGCAAATAAAACAAACTATATGGGTATGTGTTTATAAATTATGTATGTGTATACTAATATATTGTTAGGATTATATGTATAGAAAAGGGTCAAAAAGGATCCCTTTAAAATAGTGCCCCAATTATTACTACCTTTAACTTTCTGATAAAAATATAATGATCAAATTGAGAATACAAGTAATAATGACAGACTTTCAAAATAATAAAGTTACAGTAGAATATAACTTTTTAAATAGCCCACTAATTTGCAGGTGCTGAAGAGACTGACAAAATTCATATTCTTCTATACTTTAAAGATAAATATACTTATCATTATTCAAAATAATATGGTATGAAACTTCAGTCATTGGTAAAGGCCTGTGTTGACATGGTGTTTCTTTAGGCATAATTCTCCCAAGACATCATCAGTTGCTATTTTAGCTTTTTGTAGGATAAAATTATATTTTCTGAGTTTTATTTGATTTTCTACTATAAAATAGGTGTAAATACTGCAGTGTGCACTCAAAATTTACTTATTTTTAGGGAAAAAAAAGATTAGTTTCTTAAAGGAATATATTTTCAGTCCTTAAGAGTTTATTTTGTTTATCTTAGCTTAAGACAATAGAAACCCTATTGGGCAGTACAAGCAAAATTGGAGATGTGATTGTTCTTGGGATGATAACCCAGTTAAAAGAGGTAAGTGAAACTTGATAAGCATTCATCTTTTATTTTCAGCCTTCAGACTGAAATGTCAGTTAAATACAGCATTTTCACAGAGGGCACTGGAATGTATTCTTCATTGAAAGCAGCTACTTCAGTTACCAAGTAACTTTTTCATTTGCATTTGGTTTCCTGAGTAGACAAGCCACCAGTTTGCATAGCCTGAAATTAGTTCCCCCGTAATCTCTGGTTGACTTCTCAGTTTCTAAGCATTCAAAGCTGCAGACCACATCCTGCTCCCTGGGAGATGCGGTTGGCTCTCTTAGGTGAAGGCACCTGGTGAGGTCCCTCTCGTGGCAGCCAGCAAATGTCCCTGCTGCCATCTCTTGATCGGCAGTAGTCATTGTTTGATACCTCTGAGGACTCTGAGTCTTAATTAAATGATGGAAAAGCCTAGACTTGGAATTACTGATTTTTAAAAAAATCCACAGTACTCTCTACTATATTCTGTTGTCAAAATTGTCAGTATCTTAATTGTTTTGCCATAGTATTCATTTTTACATAAATGTGGACATATTTCTTTTGATTTTTTTTAGGGAAAATTTTTTCTGGAAGACCCTACAGGAACAATACAACTGGATCTTAGTAAAGCTATATCCTTCACTTTTATTTTTTTTAAATCTGTGTTAAATGAACTGGGGACATTGATTATATATCATTTTCAAATTTACCTATTTGGGTACTTAGTGTAATTTCCATATGGTGGTGTAGGAATCTAGAGACATAATCCTAACTAGAGACAAAAATGTTGAATTCCCCCTTATTTGCTGTATCCAGACAAATCACTGAAAAAGTTTATAACATGCTAAAAATGATCTATATCTTCAGTACTACATCTTAGAATCAGATATGGGGATACTTAAACCTAACATTTTTTAAGCTATAATCTATTCAGAGTTTTAAATGTGTAGTCTTTGAATGTCGGAGAAGGCAATGGCAACCCACTCCAGTGTTCTTGCCTGGAGAATCCGAGGGACGGGGGAGCCTGGTGGGCTGCCATCTATGGGGTTGCACAGAGTCGGACATGACTGGAGCGACTTAGCAGCAGCAGCAGCAGTCTTTGAATGTATTATTTGAAAGTCCTGTTGAGCCCAAAATGTATATCGACTTTATCACCACCTCAAGCATAGAAACAGAATTATTTTCCTTAATTACTGTATACCAGTTTCATAGTGGTTTATACACAGAATCATGCTTTGTCTTAGCAGAGGGTAAGTTAGTATTTTTTTTCCTCTGTCCTCCTTATCATTTTACAGTAAAACCCTTTCTACACTGGTTAAAATACATTAACAGTGTAACTCAGGGGAATATTATCAGAGCATACTTTTCACATTATTTAACTCTCAGACTTCTAATGGGCACAGGGTTTCTTTCTGGGATGATGAAAATATTCTGAAATTAGTACTGATGGTTGTACAACTTGTGAATAGACTAAAAACTGCTGAGGTATGCAGTTTTAATTTATCTTTATTGATTTACTTATTTTTGGCTGTGCTGGGTCTTTGTTGCTATGTGTGGGCTTTCTCTAGTTGTAGCAAGTGGGGGATACTCTTTAGTTGTGAGTCATGGGCTTCTCATTGTGGTGGCTTCTCCTGTTACAGAGCATGGGCTCTAGGGTGTGTGGGCTTCAGTAGTTGCAGCTCCCAGGCTCTAGAGAGCAGGCTCAGTAGTTATGGCAAAGGAACTTAGTTGCCCTGCAGCATGTGGGAATCTGGCCAGACCAGGGATCAAACCTGTGTTCCCTGCATTGCAAGGTGGCTTCTTAACCATTGGGCCACCAGGGAAGTCCTGAGGTATACACTTTTAAAGGGTTGTATGATGTGTGAATTATGTCTCAGTGAAGTTAAAAGAAAAAAAGACTGCACATAGAGTCATAAAACGAGACATTTTTATGCAGATGTAGAGAATGGACTTGTGGCTACAGGGGGGAAGGGGAGGGTGGGACCGACTGGTAGAGCAGGATTGAAATCGATACACTACCATGTGTAAAATAGATAGCTGTGAGAAGCTCCTGTACAGCACAGGCAGCTCAGCTTGAAGCTCTGTGATGACCTGGAGGAGTGGGGTGGAGGGGGAGGGAGGCTTAAGAGAGAGTGGATATATGCATACATTTAGCTGATTCACTCTGTTATACACTTTGTTATATAATTATACTCCAATAAAAAATAAATGTAAAAAAAGCACATTTTTATCTGTGTACCTTGTCTGTCTGTACTCTAACATGTAATGTGAAATAAGAAAGGGAAAAGTTTTACTTCTAAATCTATTACAATTTCATGACTTTTTTTTTTTTTAATAGATCTGGGACTATCAGGAATTCTCTGGTGGTCCAGTGGTTAGCACTCAGCATGTTCACCTCCATGGTCCCAGGTTCCATCCCTGGTCAGGGAACTAAGATCTTGCAAGTCACATGGTGTGGCCAAAAATAAAAAACAAAAAAGAACTGAGACTGTCTCTGAACCTGAAACTGTTTTGTAGCTCAGTGGGGCTGGTGAATTCTGTGGTTAGTTGACCGGGGATTAAACGATGGCCTAGCATTACTGCTTTGAGTTCCAGTTTTGTCCTTTCGAACAAGAAAATTGGAGAAATGAAAGTGATTTGTTACTTATCTGTTTTTCAGGTTGGTTTGAAGATCAGGTGTTTCATGTCAATGCCTTTGGATTTCCACCCACTGAACCCTCTAGTACTACTAGGTATAAAAATGTTTGACTTAAACTCTATAGAAATTTTAGAATACTGGCAGCAATAAATGTAAGATAGTATATCACGTGTCAATTATTACAAGTCCTCAGACTTTGTGTTAGAAGGTGAAGAGCAATGGAAAATGAGAGTTAAAAAACTGGACTTTATATATAACTGAAAACTAGTGGGTTGACTCCAGCCTGGTTGCAATTGTGTCTTTGTATTTGGCTTTCACTGGGAAAGATTTCCAATCCATTGGTCTTCTCTATCTATAGGACTGAGACAAGAGATAGGAAAACAGAAGAATATAATTCCCATGTTAATATAAAGTTCTTATTTTTGTATTTTACTGAGTGAAAGCTATAAGAAGCAAATTATATAGTTACTTAATATATGCAAAATCATTATAATATTAGAGGGGTTCCAAAAGGACTTTCTCTAGAGGAGTGAATTCCCTGTCACTCAAGGAATTTGACAGAGGCTGAATAATGGTGTGAAAGTTGTAGCCGGTGGCCTGTGGGTTGATTGTAGTCTCTAGACGTTTCTTGTTTCCCCTTGGAGGTATTTAAGCATATTTTGAATTAGTGTCCGATATTTGAAAATTAGGAGATTTCTGAGTTATCTTGAACAATCAGCCCTGGCAGTACTTCGCACCTAAATTCTCACCTGGAACATCTTCAGTGATGGCTCACTTTGGGCAGGATAAATGTATGCATCCTCATTCACACCTAGTCAGCCTCAGCTGGCTGCTGCTTTGGTATTTAGTATTAGCTTCCTGGAGCCTGTAGGCATCTGGGGTAATTAAAGTAGTTGCATTCTAATCCTGAGATTCCATGATGATGGTGATGATCTCAAGAAGTCTGATGATTAAGATTTTAGATCCAGTCTGCTGTTATGAGTCAGGTGCCAAGGCCATGTTTGCTGGCAAGGAGTCACTGGCAGGCAGCTTTTGCTGTGCATCTTCTTCCTGAAGTAAATCCAGGGTACAGTGCTGGTCATGCCACAGAGAATACAAGCCCACATCAAGCCAGTTTACTTTTAAGTTTGTACTTTTAGTGCTAGTTTGTGGCTAGGTTTACATCATGGTAGGGTTTCTTGGGGCTATATTGAAAGCATAATTGCTGTTGTCTTGGTGTTATAGTTTCATACAAGCCTCAAAATTACTCTTCCGAATGAGAGGTATAAACAAGGAAGCTGGCCTTAAGTGTTACCATTCGTTTCAGTTTAGCCAAGCATTCATCTTTGTAATGTCTCAAATAACCATCTATTTAAATTGTCCCACTTTCTCTAAATTAAAGTACAGATTTGCTGGGATTCCATTGCCATGTTGTTCTCTTTCACTGGTACAAGACATGTGACTTATGTTTTCTGAGCCTGATGTATTGTTAAAGTTCCTAGAATTCCTAGATCATTTCTTGGGAAAACAGCCTTCCTCTTGCTCTTGTCTTTGAACCTTATATTCCATGAATCAAGGATGGAAGATGTTACTGAGGCCTTTTTAAGCTTTAATTTCTCAAGAATCAGCTTACTAGGTATTTCTGTTTGTAATGTTCTGGTTTATGTAATGTTCTGGTCTTATTTCATTCCTCTGATAACTGCAAGATTGTAACCTAACACCGTCACCTGTTATTGGGATGGCCTCAGGCACGTCACTTAATACTTCTAAACCTGAACCTTGCTTTCTCTTTTGTAAGATAAAGAAAATAGAATCTACCAAGATGAGGTATTTTATGATTTAATATTACAATCTGTCTGATACCAGTACACATTTTCCTTAAGAGCAAGGTTCAGTATTCCCTAATGCAGTGTTTGCAGTGACTTTATAGGATATAATTACAGTGACTTAATAAGAATATACAGGTTCTATGTATGCGCTTTTTTGGATGCTGAAAATGAATACATACTGTACAATGCTTTGTAACCTGCTTCATCATCTAATAATATTCAGTCAACATTTTCCATTACCATGAAATTTTTTATTACATGATTTGTGACATTCAGCAATGTACTTTGAGCACATACTATATTGCCAGACTCTGTGCTAGGTGTTGGATTAGGGAGACAGACATTAAATGTCACACGAATAATTTGCTGATTACAAATTTGATAAGTTCTATGAAAGAGAAGTACAGGGTCCTCCAAGTGTGTGTAATGGGGAAATCTGACTTCTGTTGTGATCCTCACGGGACAGTTCTGTGGGATAGTATTCAACATTTAAACTGAGGACTGTAGAATGGCAGCCGGTGAAGGGTGGGTGGCAAGAGCAGTGGAGGCTGGGAGTGCAGATCACTCGTTTCCATTTTGAGCAACCTTTAGTGTTTCTTCCAGATTTTCACAATTCTGGGATGTAGATAAGTCTCTGTAGACATCTTTAAATTCTTAGAACAGATATCTAGAAGTAAAATTGCTTGGTCAAATGGCTAGCACTCTTTTTTGAGACTTTTATTAGTTATTATTCAAATTGAGTACCTATTTCTCCTACTTTCAACTATATTAGGAAATTATGATTGATTTTAATATTTGCTTTAGTAAGTTTTAAAAGGTCCAGATATAGTTTACTTATCTTACTTTGTTGACTGCCTCAGTGTTGCTTCCTTTCTCATTCTAGAATGTTTAAATAAACTTGTTTACTTTTTAAGTGGTACAAATAATACATTTGCATGGTACAATTTACATTGATGGGAAAATAACCTCATTAGATAGACAGAAGCTTAATTTGTAGAATTAGCAGAAAAATATCTTCAACAGAATATAGGATAGAAGGTAATAATTGTGTTATAATTACCTAGGGCATACTATGGAAATATTAATTTTTTCGGAGGGCCTTCTAATACATCTGTGAAGACTTCTGCAAAACTAAAACAACTAGAGGATGAGAATAAAGATGCCATGTTTGTCTTTATATCTGATGTTTGGTTGGACCAAGTAGAAGTATTGGAAAAACTTCACATCATGTTTTCTGGTAAGTGTCATTTGTTTCTATTCTTTTTTATGAGAGCTCATGTCTTAAAACTAAATTCTTTTAAAAAAAATGTATCTTTTTGAGTAGTCTATTTTTGTTAAAAAAGTTGATTCAGCGGTGAAATATTTTAAATAAATTCATCTTAAACAGTTACATTTTTACATTTGAAAAATAACTGTATGTGTGTGTTCATGATAAATAAGAATTAGCCCTAAAACAGTACAAGAGTGGATAACAGCTTAGGCTTTGGAGTTTGACAGAGCTGGGTTTAAACTGCAGCCTAATACTTTGGGCAGGTTACATAATCTCTCTCTCAGTTTAGAGGGATGTTGTGAGGATTAATCAAGCCATTGCAGGGCCTGCCACAAAATAAGTACTCAATAAATGGGCACTATTATTACTATTTTTTATAAGAAGTTGTTATTAAAATAAGGTATTGCTTTTAGACAGTAAGGTTTTATTATTAAAAACTCATGGCTAAAAAAAGAAAAAAGCTTATGGCTAAAAGATTTTAATATGATTTCTAGACCAGAAAAGTGATGCTCATTTATTCTTTTATTTTTAGGTTATTCACCAGCACCTCCAACCTGCTTTATTCTGTGTGGTAATTTTTCATCTGCACCTTATGGAAAAAATCAAGTTCAAGCTTTGAAAGGTATTGAGGATCTATTTAATAAGTGTTCCTACATTTATATAAACTAAAAGAAATAATCTATATTAATTTAAATTTATTAATATGTAGAGTTGTATCTGGTCAAATAAAATTTGATTTATGCATATCATATGTAAATTAAATTCAATATCCTTTAAAATTTTAGATTCCCTAAAAACTTTGGCAGATATAATATGCGAATACCCAAATATTCATCAAAGGTAATGATTTCTATTGCTATATTTTTTCATTTAAAGGGTTATTTGAGAAACAAAAATCCTAATTTAAGAAATGAGTGGAAGAAAAAGTTGAGAAAATTAGTATAGCTGGGAGATAAAATTATCCTTCTATCACAATAATATATGTTACATTCTAGTAGAGATTTATATTGAAAAGTATTAAATGGAAGAGTGATAATTTCAACCATAATCCAAATTTCTTGATGACATTATTACTCCAACGGTCTAGAACTATACTCTTTAATATAATAGTCACTGGCCACATGGATCTCTTTAAATTTAAAGCTATATCATTTAAAGGAATTGCCTGGGGGTCCAGTGGTTAGGACTCTGTGCTTTCACTGAGGAGGGGTCTGGATTCGATCCTGGTCAGGGAACTCAAAGAACCCTATAAACCTGGCAGTGCGACCTAAAATAAAAAAACTAAAAAAAAAAAAAAATTCAGCCACACTAGCCACAGTTCAAGTACTCAGTAATTAAGCAATACAGATATAGAACCCTTCCATCATTGCAAAAAAGATCTATTGGATGGTATTGGTCTAGAGACTTTTATTAGTTCATTTATTAAAATGTACGAAATTCAATTTTAAAATTTTATAATTAAAGGCAATAACTTGGTTTTAGACTATTGGTTAGCAGTATGATAATATTTTTAGAATGAATTATGTTGAATTTTGCTACAGTAGTCGTTTTGTGTTTGTACCCGGCCCAGAGGATCCTGGATTTGGTTCCATCTTACCAAGGTAAGTTTTATTCAGATATTTGCAACAGTAAAGAAAACTTCGTAAACTAAAAAATATATACTGTATCATCTTAATTGTATTTATAGGCCACCATTTGCTGAAAGCATCACTAATGAATTCAGGCAAAGAGTACCATTTTCAGTTTTTACTACTAATCCTTGCAGGTAAATATTAGTATTTTGTATGTGTTTTTTTTTTAACCTTTCATTTAAAAATTAACCTATTTCTTAAAATTTGTCTTTAGATTTTGGTTGTCATGGGATAAAAAGGAAATTTTATTTTAGGTTTCTCAAAACTTTAACAATGCTTTAACTATATTTAAATAATTCACTAACATTGAATTTAGAAACTTAATAATGGATAGAGATTTTGAAATAGATATTCCGATTATACATCCTTTAAGAAAAGTTACAGTGGAAGAATGGAAAGATTACGCATTTACTGTGTGTGCCACAGTGACCATAGGTTCTTACGGAGGGAATGCTTTCAGTCTTGGGTTCCCTCTCTTTTCTACCTACATTCACTCCTTCGGTGACTTTATCCAGTCCATGAGCTTTAAATATCCTGTATGTATTGACAACTCCCACGTTGATATCTCTCTCTCAAACCCTCTCCCTGACTCCAGACACACATATTCAGTTGCCTACACATCATCTCCCCGTGGATGTCTAATAAACAACTTCAAACCAAACTTCTAATCTTCTTCCCCTATCAGCCCCACCCTGTCCTGTAGCTTTCCTCATTGTAGTTCTGAACACCTTGATCCTGCCTATCATTCATTCAGGCCGATCTTCGGGGTTTCTCCTCACATGCAGCCTTTTAGGAAGTCCTTCAAAAATCTGAAGGAAGACTTCAAACATTTATATCCCTAATCTGGCCATTTCTCTATAGTTCCCCCTCTATGACCCTCTGCCATCTTCTCTAGCCTTGACTACTGTAATAGCCTCCTCACTGGTCTCTAGCTACCACTCCTGCTCCTCTGTAGTCTGCCCTCAACCATGTCAGAGTGATCCTTTAAACCAGAAGGCATATCACACTGCCCTTACAGATTCAGAAAGATGGACCATCGTTTTATTTGGTAACAGCCCATATCCTATGCAATGGTGGTCGTGGCCCTGGTGACCTGGCCCCGTCTCCTCTGTGATTTCTTCTCCTCTTTTATTCCAGCGACTCCAGCCTCCTTTTGTTCTTCAGATGTGCCAGGCATGGTTTATCCTAGGGCTTCTGCTCTGCCTGCCTCTGCGTGTCTGCATGACTCTCTCACTTCCTTCAACTCTGTGCTCAAATCAAATTTCATTATGAGTCCTACCTGTTCCAGTCCCCCTATTAAATACTCCAGCCTTTGACCTTCTCTTCCTGCAAATGATCCCTGTTAGTCTTTTGCTTTTTGCTGTATACTTAATCATCTCTCAACATACTATTAATTTTCATGTCTGTTGTTTATCGTCTCTGAATGCCCACCCCCAGTAGAATGAACTGCATCAGGGCTGGAGTCTTTTTGTTTTGTTCACTCATCCCTAAAGTAATGCTAGACACATAGAGAGAGCTCAATAAATTACTGTCAAATGCATGGATGAATAGATTATGGTTGAATTTGAAGTGGGAATGTATTATAAAACATCTTGCCTTTGAAATTACATTATATTTTTTTCTGAGGAAGTCACATTCAACTACCATTTTCATTTCAGAATTCAGTATTGTACACAAGAAATTATTGTCTTTCGTGAAGACTTAGTGAATAAAATGTGCAGAAACTGTGTCCGTTTTCCCAGTAGCAATTTGGATATTCCTAATCATGTAAGTTAAGCACTTCTTTATTAAGGTATCTTACATGTGACTTTATATAAAATTTTAAGTCACTTAATCACTTGCCCTTTTGTTTTTTGTTTATAGTTCAAAATAATTTCAACACGCTTTTGTCCGTAAGGTAATTTTTGTTCCCTAAATCAGTGTTTCTCAGTTTTCTTATTGAGGTATCCCCTAATGGACAGAAGAAAGCGTAGAACAAGCAGGAAATTTCTTTGGAGCTTCCTATTTTGCCTTTAGAACTCACAAATCTTACATCATACTTATATATATATTTAAAGAAAATGTGTTTTTAATCATGTTTATTAAATATTTCCTATGATATGCCCACATTAGGAAGATGTTGTGTTTATCGAGATTCCCTGACATACAGCTGTCAATCACTGGTTACATGTATCCTCACTTATAAGTTTGGAAATAGATCACACACAGCATTTTTAGTATGTATTTTATAACCTTCAATGTGTATGTAGGTCAAGTATATATTCTTGGCATTACCTAATCTGTGGAATTATTTTTAGATGAACAGAATTAGGAAATGAGTTTATTGTACAGCTAAAAATATAACTGCTCCAAAATGACTCTTTGGGGAAGTAGCTTTTATAGTATTAAGTGAAAACTCATAAATTTCTCCTAAAATACAGGATAATTTCATATCAGTGTTCCCAAAGCTTTGTGATTCAGTTTTCCCAAATGTTCCTCAAATTTTCTAAGTCTCTTTGGTAATCAGTATTTAATTTGAAATTCTCTGTTGCTCTTTTAGCTTTTACAAATGCACTGAAGTTTGTTTTGTGTCGTTCTTTTGTAGTTTGTAAAGACTGTCTTATCCCAAGGACACCTGACTCCTCTCCCTCTTTATGTCTGTCCAGTGTATTGGGCATATGACTATGCTCTGAGAGTGTACCCTGTGCCTGACCTACTTGTCATCGCAGACAAATATGATCCTTTTACTTTGACCAATACCGAATGCCTCTGCATAAACCCTGTAAGAATGTAGTTAACATTATGTATCATAATTTGTCAAGATTAGAGTGTTACTTCTTTAAAGTATATGTTTAATCAGTTACTGTTGGAGTAAAAACATACTATCAATGAAATAACAGAATTAATTTGGTATAAAGAGAAAATTTTTAAACTTTCAAAAGAACATGTGACTATAAAGTAATGTGACTTAGTCTTAAAAAAAAAAAGGCACCATTATAAATCCAAATGCATATTTTCCCCTTCAGAGTAGTTTGCCTTGGGATTCCTTTCTGGAAATTACTTTCAGAGTATATATCCTGTGTTCTGTACACATATTACTGGTACTTGTCCATTGAGGGTGATTTATTTTTTTTATAGAAATTGTCCAGGTCTCCAAAATCTAAGCCTGATGAATGTTGAAATTCTTACTGGGACACACTTTAATATTTCATTTTTATGTGGAACCTTGAAATGCTTCAGAATCCTGAAGTTGCTTCTGAATTTCTGTAGAAGTATAACTGACTTTTTGAACTTGGGGGTTAAATGCTGCATAAATGTTGCTATTTATACCAAGTATCTTCACTAGTGATTTTTAATATGTATGCTTCCTTGATTCTTATGAATTTTAGACTTTAATTTTTTGGTTCTTTTTTTTTTTTTAATCTAGGTCACTTTTAGAAACATCATCCCTTACTGCTTTTCTCACACATTTATTTTGTCCAGCTTCTTCAACCACACAACTATTGACATTTTGAACCAGATAATTCTGTTTTGGGCACTGTCCTGTTCATTTCAGGATGTTTAGCAGCATCCCTGACTTCCACCCAGTAGATGCCAGTAGCAGCCCCCAGTTTTAACAATCGAAAATGTCCTTAGGTATCTGCCAAATGTCTCTAGGGGACAGAACTGACCCTGGTTGGGAACTACTGCTATAAGGATGTACACAATTGATTTGGTTTCATTGTTTTTGTAATTTGTGGCCTAATTTTGACAGAATCTTTATTCATATTTCAATATTGTTATAATGAGGCTATTTCCTTATTTAAACTGAACTCTTTGTGTGTTCTCATAGTTAATGCTGCATTTGAAAACACTTTATTTCTGAATTTTTCTTCTTTTTCATCTTGTAAATGAGTAAACCACCATTTTACATTATTTATACCTTTGTGGACAAGCTCAAAACTTTTTAAAAAAATAATTTATTTTTGGCTGCACCGGCTCTTTGGTGCTACATGTGGGCTTTCTCTAGTTGTGGCGAATGGGGGCTATGCTCTAGTTGCAGTGCCTGGACTTCTCATTGCAGTGGCTTCTCTTGTTGCAGAGCATAGGCTCTAGGGTGAGCGGGCTTCAGCAGCTGTGGCTACCAGGCTCTAGAGCACAGGCTCAGCAGTTGTGGTGCATGGGCTTAGTTCCCCTGCAGCACATGGGATCTTCCAGGGGCAAGGATCGAACCCACGTCTCCTGCATTAGCAGGTGGATTCTTAACCGCTGGACCACCAGAGAAGTCCCTAAAACTTGGTCTTGACATTGTTTCATCCTTTCTTGATACTTATTCCCATTAATGAATGCCTGCAATAGGCCACGTTTTGAGCTAGTGCCAGGGACACAAAGATTGCAAAGATAAGAGTCTGCTTTATTTAGAGTTTACTAATGGACAGTTGTATATGTGACCCTGCTCTGTTGCTTTGAGGGGACCATGGGTGGGGCATCAATCCCAGGTTTTCACTAGGGAGAGGGGCAGGAAAGATTTCTTGAACAGGATGTTTGAGTCTCTTATATGCTTACTAAGCATCATTCAGTACTGCTTATTTCTTATACTTAAGCAGACCCACTCCTAAGCATTTCTGGCCACATTTTTTAGCATGACTGTTCTGGTCAACTTTACTTTTTCCTTCTAGTGGAGATACTTTAATAGTAATATTTTTTTATCTACAAAGAGCATACAGAAATTTGTCTCCTTACTTTATAGTCACATCTTGTACCTCCATCTTTAAGCCATGAGCGAGGAATTTGATTTTAAAAATAGGGGTTCTTTTTTTAAAAGTTGAGTATTCACTTATGGTTATTTTTCTCTCCAAAGGGCTCTTTTCCAAGAAGTGGATTTTCATTTAAAGTTTTTTATCCTTCCAATAAGATAGTAGAAGATAGGTAAGTGTGCCTTCAGAAACAGCTGTCTCTTGGCATAATACTGCTAAAAAATCAGATGTTCTGAAGGTGTGCTGAGTTTTTAAAAAATTACTACAGTAGCTCATTGGCAGTGTTCATGCTGTGTGACACAGAATTGTATGTACTTGATGGCACATTTGTATGAGATACACCAAGAACTGTTTTCTGCGGGAAATCTCAGATTGGCTGTAGGGCTGGGCTAGTTCTTTTATAGGCTGACTCGTGATGAGGTTATTATTCCGAAAGGGCAGTCTTGCCTTCCACATGTGAAAGTCCCTCAATCATGTCTGACTCTTTGAGACCCCCTGGACTATACAGTCCATGGAATTCTCCAGGCCAGAATACTGGAGGGGGTGGCCTTTCCCTTCTCCAGGGGATCTTCTAAACCCAGGGATCAATCTCAGGTCTTCAGTATTGCAGGCGGATTCTTTACCAGCTGAGCCACTCAAAACCCAGGTAATCTGCCTTAAATTGGCAGGAAAGAATTGTTGGCGTGGGGAGGTCCTGAGGAAAAAAAGAATAATTACCTGGTGGGTAGTAGTTTTCAGAGGGTGTCCTATAGACCACATGCATGAGAATCCTCTGAGGTCCATGTTAAAAGTGTTAAATTACAAGATCCCATCCCAACCTTATTAAAGTCTCTCCAGTTGTAGCACCCAGAAATGTGCATTTTTAACAGTTCCCCTTAGATACAGGCATCCTAACATGTGATTTCTCCATTAATTGTATTTTGTTTCCCACCAGTTAAGAACAGTAACCAAATACCTCCAGGTTCTTGTTAGAGAATATAATCTTGACATTCAACCTTTTTTTACTTTTTATAATTAACAAATTTATTTAAATAAAAGCACAAATATATGATAAAAATTTCAAACAATGCTTAAAAGTATAAAATAGAGAAAGAAAACATACCTCTACTTCATAACCCTGAAATCATGATTAATAGTTTCTTATATATATTTCTTGAAAAATTTTTTTGCATTATTTTTGTTGCTCAGTATTCATGGAGGAAAAAGTCTGTTCACTTTGGGACACACTAAATTTTATTATTGGATTCGCTCATTTGACATGTATTTGATTCTTACTGCATTCTAGGAACAGCTTAGTTTCTAGAATATAACCAGCCAGATACTCATAAAAGTCACTGATATTCTAGCCTCTGTTCCATAAACTGAACATATGTTTGACTTTAGCTAACAATGAATCCTTAAAGAAATTTTTAAAATTTGGAATGCTTTTAGGTAAGGGCAAACACTCTTACCCTGTCTCAACTACTCCCTGTTGTTGACAATGATTTTGTGACCCCAGGATTAAGCTACCTCTGAAGCATATTTTGTCCATCTTTCAAAACAGTCTTTGGCTGCACTATGCCAGATTTCAGAATCTTAGTTCCCAAACCAGAGATCAAACCCATGACCTTGTCAGTGAACATGCAGAGTCCTAACCACTGGACCACCAGGGAATTCCGTTTTGTCCACCTTTAGATTGACTTTTACTGAACTGAGTTTTGTTGTAAATTAGCAGACATATGAAACTTATTCTGCTATGAAAACCAATAGTGAGCACTTTCAACAGGTCTCAGAACAAAAGAAATCTGTGCCTGTCCCAAGCAACTGTTCATTTTCATCTTGGGAAGACTGTAAATCTGATAGACTCCCTTTGCTTTCGCTGCCAGGAGCACAGCCAAGTGTGCAGCCCACCTCTACAGCAGCAGGAATTACTAGCATAAATGTTGGCTGTGGCTCTGGCCTCATCTTCTTTGATCTGTATTTTTCTCTTACCTGAATTTCCTTCTTAACTTTTATCCTTTTATTATATCTATCTTAGCAAACCATTTAATATTCTAGAGATAGAAAAACCACAATAGGATTTAACTGATTTATTAATTATGATGGCACAGGACACTTCAGTTAAATTTCTTATAATGTTTCCTGAATGACATGCAGAATTGTTTAGTGTTTTAAGGACTGTATACAGACTTCTATGACAGTTCTTAATATGCTGTATGAGAAGTCACTTATGTGCCTGTCCCTCTTTTCTAGCACAGGCCTTGACTTGAAGGTGATACTATTGTTGACATAGTTGGTCCATTTATCATCTGTGGAGTCAGATACTAAAACCCTTGACCTAATTTCCAAACTATAATTTAGTAGTGATAATTTGAGGAATTTTTTCAGTGCTAGATCGAACAAGTTGATGTATGCTTTTTTCCTTTGTTTTGAAAGAAAGAAAAAATTTTTATGATATAGGGAAATAATTTTGTGAAATAACTTATATTTATAAATAAGTTTCTCCTAAAAAGAATTTTTTCTTAGAATATTTGTGAAATCATATTTTAGAGTTAACACAGAAATGTAGCCAAAGTGTACTGAGGTTAATCCTGTTTCAACACGTGCTTTCAAATAGTTGTTTTATTTAAAACCATAATGTTAGTGATGTACAGGAGAAACACCCATTCTCACACAATAGTCGGTCAGAATAAAAATGGTTAAAAAAAAACACACAAACCTCTTCAGAGGGCAATTGAACAAGATTTCTTAAGACCTCAACTGCATATACCATCTATTTCATTTCTAGGAATTTATCCTACAGGTATACTTGGGTTTATGCATAAAAGTGGGTATAGCTGTTTTTACTGTAGTTTTTATAACAGCAAAACAAATAGTTTAAATATATACCCATTTAAAAGTTATATTCTGACTTTTCTAATTTACATTAATTTCAATAAAGGATTAGTTAAAATTATAAATATATCGTGTATTTATTACTAATTGAAAAAAAGGCATAGAATAGTGTTCATGTATTCTACCACTTGTGTTTGTGTTTTTAAAGCGTTTACCCCTACACATGCTTATATGCGATTAGACAGTCCTTTATATATGATTAGACGGTCTTTGTAAGGATATAACTGTTGCTTCTAGAGAACAGAAATAGAGTGAGACAGATTGATTTTCTACTGTGTCCCCTTTGGAATTTGGAGCAATGTGCATGTATTGACCTATTTTTAAAATTAAAACTAGATATTAAGAAATGTATAACTTAGCTTTCCAAGATGTTTAATTTTGTGAATATTTTCTATTTTCAGCAAACTTCAAGGGTTTTGAGATTCTTAGACCATCTGAAGAAACAGAATTCATCAATCATCTGCTTATTTTATGTAATTGTTATTAAATTATAATAAAATTATGGTAAACTTTAGAATGTCCTGTTTAAATTTCTATTTATAACTTTTTATAAACATGATGGTATACTTTACAAAGTTTCACAGGAAAAATATTTTCTGTATAATCGTAAGGAAAATATGAAAATGTGTAAAAATACATAATCTAAGTATATATTTGTATATAAAAATTTAAATTTCATTATTTCTATACTAGTTATATGCTTGGATATGAATTTGAGCAAACTCTAGGAGATAGTGAAGGAGAGGGGAGCCTGGCGTGGGAGCGATTGAACAATTCACATGCTAACTGTTCACCATAAGAGTCTTAATGGTGTATTTAATAATTTCAAATTGTTTAAATTTCAAGTCATAGAATTTATTCTAATGATAGTGAAAACCATGTTTCAGGATATTACTGTGGTATTCAATACATTACCTTTTGCACTGAAAATTTAAAAACATTGTCCTCACAGTTTTTACCTTTAAGAGAAGTAATATTCACTTTGAAGCAGCCCTGTTTTTCTATTTTGGGCATAACCGCTCAATACTATCCCCTTATCTTTTAGTTTATGGCGGGAACTACAATGAGAGCCCAGAAATCAATCTTGAGTGATAGGACATTGTTAAAGGTACAAAGAGTGTTTCAAACATAGGAATAATCTAAATATTATAGACAACTTGGAATGGAAGACCCTTCTTTCAAAGAAACTTAGCTTTGAGGGGAAGAGATACTAATAAAACTAAAATGACATTGAAGGAAATTCCTCAAGAAAGTTAATCTGCATACTGTGATAAACGAATTGTGGTTAAGGATGAAGTGGCAATTTGAGATATGGTTTGAGGATGTAAATTTTCAAAATATTAGAAAAGGCCTGATGTTAAAACAGCAAGATAGAGCTTTAATCTCAAGAATATTAAAGCCTGGAAATTTTGATTAAAAGTGAAATCAAGGCATAATTCCAAAAGCTACTAGATTACTTGGAAAAATTTACAATCTAGGCCTTGAAACTGGTACTGAAATAGACACTGCCAGATTGTTGGTCTAGTTTCAAGAACCATAGAGCTAAACATGAAAGATTTCTTTAGGAACACATTTAATGCCTAGAAATACAGGGTGCATTAGGGGTTAGCAAGGTGAAGAAAGATGAAGCAGAGCAGTTAACTATGAGCAGGTAAATTACC
Source organism: Capra hircus (assembly GCF_001704415.2). Classification (NCBI taxonomy): domain Eukaryota; kingdom Metazoa; phylum Chordata; class Mammalia; order Artiodactyla; family Bovidae; genus Capra; species Capra hircus. The sequence goes on from NC_030817.1 coordinate 60,363,931, forward strand.
AGAATTATAATTATTAGAATAAGACAGGAATTAGAACCAGTTAGTGGTGGACATTGACTGGAAATTAAAAGGAAGCATGGATCTGAAAAATGGGGTAGCAGACAAACAGTACTGCAGGAGTACCCAGAGCTAATACTGTGAGGACCAACAGGAGGTGGTGTGCTCGCCTACTTGGTGTGTCATCAGCATGGCTGACCTCACCTCAGAGATCTGGGTCTAAAGCACCATCACCTGACATTATGCCTTAAGAGGCCAGGTAGATCACACAAGAGGGGAGTGGGTTGAGATTTCTGTGCTATGAAAAAAGCCAACACTTGGTCTCAGTGTGGGGAAACCACAGGAACTGAATCTGATGAGGTAGGAGGAAAACCTGGATAGTGTCTTGTCACTGAGGTAATGCCAACATTATGTTAAATGTTGCTGAGGCTGTCAACAAAATGCGGACAGAAAAATGATCACTGAATTTAACAACTACCAATTAATAACTACTTCAGTCAATAAATGTTCTTCTATAATATCAATTCGAATGGCTGCTTAGAATCCCAGTGTATGGCTCTACCCAAATCTGCTCAACCAGTCCCACTGTTGAATTCTTAGATTCTTCCCAAACCTTTAGAATCATAATAGTGCCTTGAGCATGTTTTTAGAATTGGAATTTCTGCATTAAAAAAAGGATGCACATTCTAAAGGCTTTTGACATAGATACCAAACTACTTTCTAGAAAAATTTTAATATAAATTCTACCACCCCAAGGAAATAGAGTAATTTTTTTTAAAGAAAGCCTTTTCCATTTTTATAGGTGATATGTGGTATCTTATATTTGCATTTTTATTATTAACAAAGTAATGTTTGCTGATGATTGGTTATTTATGAATAACCTGCACATAACTCTCACACCAAGTGAGAGTTGTAAATAGGGTAAATTGGTGAAATATCTAGACGAGTGAAATGTTGATTTAGCGAAGTGAATAAAGCAGAAAAACTTACGATAGAATCACAGTTTGTGACTGCTGGGTGGTGCATTAGCTGTGTGACTTTGGTGAGGTAACTTTTCAGGTCTCATCTCATCTGTGAATTGAGGATCAGGTCTACCTTGAAGGGTTCTGAACAACGAATAACGTACATAATGCTGGAAATTACAATTATTAAGATGCTTATTCTGCAGAGGTAACTGCACACGGCACAGGAATCTAAAGAACGTAGGATGTTGGTCTGAAGAAACTAAGGCTATTTCTGTCATTTCCATCATCCCTGTTCCTGCCGCTCCTCCTGGGTGTTGGTGGTGTCACTATGGCAACGAGCACGCGCCGCACAGGCTCAGTTCTGAAGCGGTTACAGACCTCCGCCGCCTCTCTCTCCGCAGACTAGCGATTTCACCGCTCGTCCCACCCACTAGGTCTCAGATCCATCTCCCTTGGCCTCCGCGCAAGGAGCCGAAGGGCAGCATGGCCAAGGCGGCAGCCTCTTCGCCGTTAGAAAACTTGGATCTGAGTGGAGAGGAGGTCCAGCGGCTCACCTCCGCCTTCCAGGACCCGGAGTTCCGGCGACTGTTCTCCGAGTACGCCGAGGAGCTCACAGACCCTGAGAACCGGCGGCGCTACGAGGAGGAGATCACGGCGCTGGAGCGTGAGCGCGGAGTGGAGGTGCGGTTCGTGCACCCGCAGCCGGGCCACGTATTGCGCACCAGCCTGGACGGGACCCGGCGCTGCTTCGTGAACGTGTGCAGCAACACGCTGGTGGGCGCGCCCAGCAGCCAGCCGGGCTCTGGGGGCGCGGTGTCCGGCAGCCAGTGGTCCCTGCCCTACAGCCTGGCCCCCGGCCGCGAGTACGCTGGGGGGCGCGGCACCCGCTACACTGTCTACGACGTGGTCTTCCACCCAGACGCGATCGCGCTGGCCCGGCGCCACGAGCGCTTCCGCCAGATGCTGGACGCCACGGCCCTGGAGGCCGTGGAGAAGCAGTTCGGCGTGAAGTTGGACCGGAGGAACGCCAAGACCCTGAAGATCAAGTACAAGGGGACCCCGGATGCCGCCGTGCTGCGCACGCCCCTGCCCGGAGGCGCGCCGGCCCGGCCCGAAGTGGAGCCGGAGAGCTGTTTCCCCGATTTCCCCTACCCCTACCGATACCCGGCGGCCGGCGTGAGCGCTGCGGTCCCCCGGCCCCAGGAGCCCTCCCCTCCGGAGGCTGTCCGGCAGCCCGCCCCCACCGAGCCTCGATACAGCGTGGTGCAGCGCCACCACGTGGACCTCCAAGATTACCGCTGCTCCCGGGACTCGGTGCCCGGCACCGTGCCCCAAGAGCTGGTGGTTACCATCGAGTTGCCGTTGCTGCGATCTGCCGAGCAGGCGGCGCTGGAGGTGACGGGGAAGCTGCTATGCCTTGACTCAAGGAAGCCCGACTACCATTTGCGACTCTCGCTCCCGTACCCAGTGGATGACAGCCGCGGCAAGGCACAGTTCAACAAGGCCCGGCGGCAGCTGGTGGTCACGCTTCCCGTGGCGCCGACCGCCTCGCGCCCGGAGCCCGCCGCGTCCCCGGAAGAGGCAGCCGACCCGCCAGGAACTGACGGCGCGGCCTGCGCTTCCGCTCGCCGGGGGGAGGCGGGCCCGGCGGGGGTTTGTGCTGGAGACGCAAGCTCAGGTCCCAGCCGAACCCGGGCTGCAGACGCCGGGGTCACCACACTGGACGCTGCCGGGAAGGAGCGCGTCGCAGAATCCGAGGAGCGGGATTTCGGCGGGCAAGAGATACCAACCACGGGGACCGGGGAGGAGCCGCCTCCCGGCGCCGGGAACTCACCTGGGGACCGTGGCGGAGGCGCCCTTAGTACTTCCTGCGGGGTCCTTGACGCGGGGCTTTCTGTAGGGAGCCCGAGCGTGCGCCCGACCCTCGGCGTGGAGGCGCGCGAGACCCGGGAAGGCACCGGCAGGGAGCCGGCTTGTCGAGCGATGGGTGGTCCCGGGACCGACCGCGGGGAAGCTTTGTGTCCGCCTTTGCAGTGTAGTCAGGATGAAGAATCTCTGACTCTGCTCATTCAAGTGCCTTGGATCCTGCCTCAAAGTCTTCAAGGGGAAGTGAACTCCCTCTGGTACAAACTATCTTTCTCTACCCAAGACTTAGTTTATTATTCCTTCTTTTTGCAATTTACTCCAGAGAATAAATTGAGTACCAAGGAACCAGTGGTTAGCATTTCTTCCAACAATGCAGTGATAGACCTGGCCAAATCTCCAGAATGCCATGGATACTGGAGAGAGTGGTATTACGGTTTAAACAACTGTTGTTTGGAGGTAACAGTTCTTTCTTGAGTCTTAATGTTTGGCATTCTATTCCACTTATCACAGTCATCACAGTTTATCCTGAACAAAGAGTTTTCCATTATAACTTCTCTCCTGACGATTTGAAGTTGATAACCCTTGATGAAAGACGTCAGTACACGTTAAACGCATAATTGGGAGGAAAAAACCAACAACGAAGAAAATTTAACGCATACTCTCTGGTAGATGGGTTTCAAGTCTTCAGAGTCACCCTCAATGCATGAATGGATTCTCAGGGATCCGTAGACCTCTAAAATTGTATACACAAAGTTGAGGGTTTTCTTCTGGGGAGAAGGACTATAATAACTTTAGTCATATTCTCAAAGGGGTTTGTGACACAAATAGGGAAGAGACATTCTATCATAGAGTTATTTTCAGTTTTAAATAGCTTTTCCCAACCTTAGAAAGTAAATAATAGTTTACTTCCAGAGAGCAAAATTAACTCGGCCTGTGCCAGTTTTTCTGCGGGAAAACCTTAACTCGGACCCAGGGCTGAATCTAAATACCTTGCGTCCTCTGCCATAAGGTGCAGCTTAATTTTACTCTCTGATGTTGGTGGGATTGACCTCTAGTGGTCTTTACATTACACTGAAATTGCTTCTTTTGGCATCAGTTTTAATCTCTTCCTTATTAGCATTTGGCATAATGGCTGTCATTTAACAAAGTGTAATATAATCCTTTGTTAGTACCGACATCAGCTCCATCTCTTTTAGTCAAAAACTGAGGGTGACTCTTAGGTTTACCTAGGATATAATTTTGTAGTTACTAGGATCTTGAGAGTCAATTCAGTACTCCAGAACTATTGGCAAATACTGGGGGAGGTGGGTGGGGAGAGAACCTACTTAAAATTTGAACTTCTATAGAAATTTTACACTCATAAGTCAACAATTAATTGGTATTTTGATTGAGGTTTGTATCAATGTTACATGTAACTTTTTTTGCTCTTATAAGATCTTCAAGGGTTAAATTGCCTAATTCAGAACACTAGTTGCACAGATTATGTATTAAAATTTAAGCTTTGGGCCTTGGGGTTTATTTAACCTGCCAGAAAGTTTTACTTCTTCCTGTGTTTTTCTAGAAATTTACTAGTAAGTTAAATTTTTATATTTATGAGGTGTATCTTGTATGAGAAGTGGTTAATTGAAACCCTCCAAAAATGGTAAAATAAATAGGCAGGGCTAGGTAAGATACTTTGTGAGAAAATAAAATATGAAATTGACTATCTGTTTATGTCATCAGAAAGGGGAAATTTAGGAAAGGGCAGTCTTTTTCCTGTAATTGTTTTAGTAAATGAGAAAATAACTCACAAGGTGGGAAGAAAGCTTTAATGGACAGCATTTGAGAGAATACTAAAGAATATATTTTAATCTGATTTTCTAGTATCTGAATGTTATTTTAGCAAAGAAACTAGACCAAAATGGGATTAGGGCAACTGTGTTTTATATTTTTGAAGCCTGAAATAGATTTATAATTATAATTACTTCATTAATCATCACATTTGCTGAGGCTGATGGAACCATAATGTTCAATTTTTTTCCTTTAAATTTTACTGGCCCGGCTGTATTAAAGTAGAAATAAAAGTTTTAAAAAAAATCACAACAGTATTTTGTGAGTAGACATATATAATGATTAATTATTATATGCATTATATGAAAATATTATAAAGAGACTGATTTGTGGCTATCAAGGTCAGAATTTGTTACTTTACACACAAGTACAAAATACATTTCTGTAAACCTTAAGTCTTCACTGGGAATTTTCGTAGAGCTTTAGGACCTCTGAATTTATTATCTTTTATAGTAAAATTAGTCATTAGATGGAGAGGGCAAGTTTATGCAAATCCTTTCTATTTTAATCATAACCATTGCCATTATAAATGTTACTTTTCTGAGGTAACTGAACTGTCTGGTGTAGTTTTTGCAGTTAATGTGTAAGTCTTTTGCAGAGACATGGACCTTAGAAATGCTTTGCGGGGGAGGGTTGTTTGCACCCTACAGTATTGTTCTGTCGCCTAGATCTTCAGATAATACAAGGCAAATTATTTCAAATGTACAGTTTTTCTTTCAGCAAAGCTCACTTTTGTTTGGTAGGTGTTCACAAATTATGTTTAATAGAAGGGAATTTGAAACATCACTTTCTGATTCCCCTCCCCACCATGCCCCCAGTTTGGACCAAATAATGCATTTGTGTGTATTTGTAATTAATTTGTTTATATTGTAGTACAGAGGAAAAATTTTTATTTGGGGCAATGGTGAACTGATTTGAAGAATTTAAAATATAGTTATTCCTTCAAAGACCTAACCATATACCTATATTCACTTGACATACTCGAATAGGAACAAATTGCTTTGTCTTTGGGATTCCCTGCAAAAGTGATTTTTGTATGTCCTATAGTTTGGTAATCTACCGCCTTCCTTTTTTTAATTTTTAAAAAATTTCATTAAGTATAGTCAATTTACAATGTTTTGTTTCCTCATTTTTTTTTTTAGATTAGTTGACTTATAGTGTTTCCTCATTCTTACATACAGTTATATGCTAGTGTTGCAATGGATTATTACAGTGCTTGAAAATAGAATATAACTATCTTAAATAAAATATTATACTTGGCTCTTACCTAGCCAAGAACTAAAAGGCAAATTGGTCATACAAAATTTGAATGCATCCTGTCTTGTCTATCTTTAGCTGACTCATTAGGAAGTGTTCTAAAATTGAATTACATTTTATAGTTTGGACTACATTTAAAGCTAGAGGTGATGTTATTCTTACAAAATACTGAGAGGGGGAAAAAAGGAAGATATGATTTGTAAGTAGGATTATCTGGAGGGAAAGCATACCTCAGATTTATACAGACCTAGACAAGGAACTATGACTTTATTTTAGGATCTTCTCCTATATATGTGTGTACCCTTGCTATTCTTTTTGCTCTGTACAATACTGTTTTCTTTGGCCAAAAAAGCATAGGAAGAACATGAAATAAACATTTTAAAAGTGAAGACCTGAACTGTGTGAGAATTGTTATGAGCTGATTTTAGATACAATTCTGTCTGTCAAGTATGACCAATAAAGTAGAATATTTTTTCTCTTTTTATTTCAGGAAAGGTTATTTGTCAGTGAAGACAATGTTAATGAGTTTCTTGAAGAGGTCCTGAGCCCTCCATTCAAACAGACATTACCCGTGACTCCACCATTAATTGAAGTTCTTCAGGTTACTGATAGTAAGATTGAAATACATGCAAAGGTAAGGATTTGGGTAGGCTTTATAGATTAGTGATTTGGGGCAAGGTTGAAGCCTGACAAATCACTTAATTCTTGATTTTTTCTATCATAACTTTAAATGCACATAATGGCTGGGAAGAGTGATGTTAAGAATACAGACCTTTTTTTGATGTGTATTTTACTATTAAACATCTATGATTCATTTTCACTTATGTTATCTCATTTAATCCCAAAATAACTGTTCATTGAGGAATAGAGAGAAACGAACATTTGGGAAATGTATTAGTCCAGGGACTAACAACTCTTTTTGATTCTCAAACCACTGGAAGTATATATTATATGGTTTGTTCATTCTTTCTAGGTTAAGTTTGGTTATAGTCTTTTATATTAGACTTAAATAATTTAGTAACTAGCACAGTTGACTTACATGTGAACTAGGTGAGAAAGAGGTTCTGAAGAATCACAGAAATACAGGAAAATTCAAGAATGCCCTTTTTAAATTTTTTGGCTGCTTCTGGAGGCCAAAGAAGAATCTTAGTTTCCTAATCAGGGATTGACCTCAGGTCCTTGGAAGTGAGAGGGTGGAGTCCTAACCAGTGAACCAAGAATGCCCTTATAAGAATGACTGTTACTGGGCTTTATAGGCCATGTTAAAAGATTTGTAGGCTAAGATTGTTTTATCCTGAAGGAGATGAAGAGTCAGTGAAAGGATTTAATTAGAGAATCAGTGCCAGGTTTGCACTGTTAAAAAATGACTGGCAGCATTTGGAGATTGACTTTGAAGGGGAAGCCAGGAAGCGGATTTGCAAGTCTACCGGCTTATTCCTTCACAACTTAAAAAGTTTCCAGAGGGTATAATTTACTTTTCTGTTTGTTTCAATGAATTATTAATTTGCTGTTTCTCTTAACATAGTTGCAAGAATGCAGTAACTCTGAGCAGCTTCATGAAAAAGAAGAAAGAGTCCATGAAGGAAGTCCTCTAACAGAAAAAGAAAATATAGAACATGCTACCACTTCAACAACTGATTCTGATTCATCTGTAGCAGTCACAGTACTAGAAGCAGACAGTTGTTCAGTTACATGCTTGCAGCAAGGGGCTCTTGATGTTTCTCAAAAGCTGTTTGCAAAGTCTCAGCAACCTAAGTCAGAAAAGGAACGTGAATCTATAAGAGACAAAAGTGCTGTTTATGCAAATGAAAGAAAAGATAACTTAAAAGAACCAGTAATAACTGAAGAGAAAGAATTGGATGGAAATCACCCATCTTTGTTACTGAACAAAACTGCAGTTCACAATACACCTGGTTTTGACCACATAAAGGAAACCAATATGCAGGATGGTAGTGTGCAGATCTTTAAAGATCATGTGACTCACTGCTCATTCAGTTTTCAGAATTCTTTGCTTTATGACTTGGATTAATTCTGTATCATTTTTTAGAGGCTGAGTAAAAACTTTTGGACATGAAACAGATTGTTTACTATCTTAAAACCAAAAGTATTCAAAAAAGTATAAAATTAAAATTTGTATTTTTATTCTTATGGGGAAACTGAAGGTATATTTTGTGTGTGTACACAGTTTATGTCAATACAAAGCTTCCTTAATTATGGAAGTAAGTTTTGTGATTCCTCTGTTGTATGTTTTTTCTAATGGAGAGTTAAATGTTTAGTGTCAATACAACCTGTTTATAGTCTTATTTTTGGCTTTTGTTTGCTATTACTTTAATAAAGTTTCAAAATATAGTGTCACAAAAAGTAATTCTCAAGAATGTAATGAACTAAAAGCACACACAATAGAGTGTGTGTGTTGGGGGAAGGAGAATCTCAAAACTATGTGTTTATAAGTCTCACTAAATAGGATTTATTCAGTATTTATGCTTGTCATAGAGATTCTGAAAGAACTTTATTAGCCAATGTTAAATAATCCAAACAATACAAATGCACTGAAATTTAGCATTTTTGCTTCAACTCTGTATCTTATTCTTCTCATATGTAAGTCACCATATAAATGTGTGGGTATATACATATATATAAATAAAGGTTATTAATGACTTTGAAAACTCAAAATTTAAAATAATTTTTTGGAAATTAGTAAAACATTCCTTGGTTTTATAAAATTAGTTTACAAGTTTTAGAACAAGACAATTTAAGAAAATCTGAGAATTTACTCCAGTAGGAAAATTGTCTTCCTTATAGTATTACATGAGGACAACAACAAAAGCGAGTGTTTTCTAATCAGTTTCTTTTATAATACCTAAAAGAGGGCAGCAGATGTTTTTAATAGTTGCTAAATTATGAGTTGTGGAATATTTTATATAAGGCCAGAAGAAAATTGCAATACTTTTTTTCTCTCACAAAAAGTTTTAGGACAACACGAAAGAAAGTATAGAAAGGAAAATATTTGTTGATCCAATTGCTGATCCCAAGACCATGAGCTGATGATGTATTTCTGTTCCAAAGTCAGCTACTAACTCAAACCTCTGGCCTTACCTTAGTCCAGGAAACTGCCTAATTTCTTTAGTCTTTTTGAACTAGGGAGGTCAGGTCAGAGCACCAAAAACCGAACAACCCCTGGCAGTTCATCCTGATATACACTTTATCTCCAATAAAACCTGGACCCAACTGGGCTGCAGGCAGTATAAAGGAACTCATAAAACAGAACTATTTGCGCCATTATAGATGACCACATACATTTTTCAACCATGACAGGAATTATTTGATTCAGTAATAATTTTGTGACTGTCCATTAGGGTACACAGTCTTTAGGCTGAAATGACTATTTGCAGTATCAACACAGAAATTAGTCTATGAGTATACTTTTGGTTGAATGCAATTATGTATGTTAAGGGAAACATGTTAAATATGGAATAAATTTTAAGCCTGTTTCTTGTTTTAAAAAGTGCGATTTCTGGTATAATAAAGCTGGCTCTAGAACATGTTTCACTTTGGCAGGACTGAACTTTGTTTCATTTCTGGCTGTATTTCACTTACACAGCAGCTTTTTATTGCTCATTATCTCTATGTGGCTAATTTGAAAGAGCTGGGTTTTATTTCAAACTTACTTATACAATGTAGAAATAAAATGTAATGCTAATTTTAAACCTTCAAGAGTGTCTTTAGTGGACTTTGATGTAAAATTATTCTGAAAAACGATTAGGAACCTTTTTATGCAAAAACAAGTATTTTATTTTGGCAGCACTAAAAGAAAAAAAAATCACTGTATTTCTACATTGAGGTGAAAAGTGTTTAAACTTTCTTATCAGTCAAATACATTCCAAAAGAAAGTGTGTTCTATGCAGGTTCCAGAGCACAGGCAATTCTTAACACAATAATACAGGAATCTTTAATACTGAAAATGACTCTGTTCTGACAGGGTGTTTAACAAACCTAATTTTCGAATTATAAAACCACTGAAGCAACCTCTTCCTAGTTACTGTGTCAAGAGTGAAGCTGGGCTTGTTACATTAATACTCTTAATTTCACTGTAATACTTTTTACTGATATGACAATTTTAAATAAATTTTGCTGTACTTAAAATAAGTCTTGAAAGTGAAAAAGTGTACAAAGTTCCAGATAAAAAGATTAATAGATGCAAATAAAGTTTCCCCTCTTCTATCAATTAACAGTGATTACCTCTAGCAGATACACACTGAACTTTAAAACGCAATTCTCAAAATGAAAACGCGTTTTAAATCTTAATCAGACATAAAAGGAAAAGATGACTATATTTGGACAACTTTTACAAGAATTTTGTTGTTGTATTAAAGCAGAAACCAGTTCCTAAACTTTTTTATTCAATTGTATATCCTATTTGGACAAATATCAAAAATAGAAGACTGTCACTACTTTTGCTTTTGTAATTGTGATTTTTTTTTTTTACTGCAGCCTTCTATAACTTTTACAGAGTTCATGGTCCCTAATATCTCCCCACCCTCCATTTTTCCTAGGTGGGGAAAGGGCTGTCATAAACTTCTCACTAATAGTTAGAGTTTCTGGAAACAGGTACTGTTTGTTATTATTTAAGAGTGACTCAAGTTGGGCACTCTGGGTGGCTGGTCTACAAGTTTTTTGGTGATGCATACCACAGTCTCCAGCATGAAAAATCCTAGGAACTTGAGGAACCAGCACTTTCCAGAATTTTGGAAGACAAGATACAGTCAAATATTGAAGGGTCCAGTCCCAGTTATAATCATCGTAAGTACAGAAAGTGTCTGTGCACTCAATCAGCTTTTGATAGGCTTCCCGGGTCAGGGCCAGACCCATATTGTGCTCTGTGGATTTCCACGTTTTCACATCTACCTTGTCAGCCACGTCATAGAAATTTCGAATGGCAGTATAGGTCCCCAGGGAGAGAACATCACACTCAGGGCACTCTAGCTGCTTTAATTTCCACATCTTTTTGAAGACATGGTAAAAGTCTGGGGCCAAGTAGTGATCCTCCTCTAGGAAAAGTATGAGGCCAGCATAGTCTCGAAGGACTTTGACCCTCTCCCATACAAAATGCAGCTTCCACCACCAGTGGTGTTTGGTTTGGGAGAACTTGGCCTCTCTATAATGGCCGAAGGAGTCGGGATATTCAGCATTAATGCATCCCATCCGCAAAGCTGCATTCTTCTCCACGTCTCTGGGGCAATCTCTGGGGTCAGTGCCCGGGAACTCGTTAGGGTACAACTGAATGCTGAAAGGAAAGAACACCTGCAGAACTGGACAGAAATCCACCCCAGCAATCAGCTGATTGATTTCGGTCGACCAGAAGTCATGGCTAAAGATGACGAGGATGTCGTCGATTCCCTGGGCTTTTCGAAGTGAGTCCAGCAGCAGTTTGAGGTATTCGGGCCGGTTGTGCACCTGGACCACCAGCGCCAGCTCTCGGGGGGTCCAGGACCCGGCCTTATCTACATTCCTCAGCGTCTGGTCAAAGTTCAGCTGGTACACTAGGGACCGGTACCGCAGCGTCAGATTGTCCACCTCGGGCTGCGGGGCCGCGGCGACCAGCGGAGCCGCCGACTCGTTGGAGCCCCGGCGGATGCCCACCGACACGGCGGGATGGTCCCCAGCCCGGGCGCCCGCACCCCGCGCGGGGTCGGCGTCCAGCAGCGGCGGGGCGAGGGCCTCGTTCTTCCTTTGTCGCCCATTGCTGCTCCAGAGGACGAAGCCGCAGGCGGCCACCACGAGCGTCAAGATCAGCACCTTCCGCTTATAGATGCGGAACCTCATGGTCTCCGGGGCCGGGAGCGCGGGCAGGCGGGCGGGCGGGCGCGGAAAGGAGCCAGCGACCCCGGCGGGGAAGGGGCGGGCGGGCGGCAACCGTGGCGGTGGCCTGCAGTAGTCGGAACTGGCCCCCGAAGCTGCCCTCGCTAACTCATCCCGGGCCCCGGGGGTCCCGGGACCCGCAGGTTTTCAGCTCCCCCGCGCCGCCCGGGCTCCACACATCTTCACCTGGCAACTGCAGCTCGGGCAGCGGCCCCGCCGCTAGGAGCAGAGGCACGGCGTCGCTTCGGTCCTCTCCATCCAGCACCGGTCCGGGAAGAAGCCCGACGCGGCCCCGCTGTACCTCGACTCCGTTACCTGCGCCTCCAGCGGCCCTGCGTCCTCCGCGTTCTCATCTCTATTCGGCCCCGGACATCCCGGAACGAGAAACACAACCTCGCCTGGCCTCACTCCGGCGGCGACTGTCCTGACAGGCAGCGACTGGCCCGCCGAGCACCGCGGCCCGGGGACCCACACCCCTCCGGCCCGCCCCTGGCCGTCGGTTGGCGCTTCCCGCACACGTCCGGAGACGCCCGGCCGTCGCTGCCCGCCACCTATTGGTCCGCGGCACTGCCGCTCAGGCTTGGTTCCTACTTCCGCCACGTCCCTCCTTTTCCTGTGAGGCGCGAGACGAGCGAGACAGGAACGTGGACGTCGGGTCTCTCGGTAAGCCAGGTGTTGGGTGGTGGCGGTCACGGCGGAGCCTCCAGTGCTCAGGATTCGAGGCTGGGCCGGGCCGGACCTGGTGAGCCCTGTTAGGAGAGGGAGGGCGAGGTTTGCCGCCTTGGTTAGTAGGTTTCCAGAATTCACTTTTCCCTTCCGGAAAGGGCGCTCGCATGGCGGCTGCTGGGCCTGGCGGCACTCAGTAAGGACACGTCAGCCTTTAGCGCTTTTACGGGTGACGGTGCTTTGAAGGCAAAAGTGAAACTAGGCAGATGCAGTCCTCGAAGGGACTGAGCGGGCCGTGGCGGTGGTTCTACACCGCGCTCCGAGCCAGGCATGCCCGGGAGCTAGAACATGGAGGGAAAGGGTGCGCCGAGAGTCGAAAATAAACTCTAGCCTCGGCCCTCTCTCTGCCGGAGAAAATAAGGTATCCCACCACTACGCTTTAGTTGTTGGGCAACCACGATAAATTAAGCCCCAAAGGATCCCACTTTGTATGCGGGACTGACCGTACTGGGCGTCCCTGTGCTGCTACTCTTGCTGTTTTTTAGTGAGTCTCATTCTGTAAATCTAAGCATTCCAAAAAGTTGTGCACTTACTCATACGGAAAATGAGTACATGGTGGATTTATACGTTGCTGTTTCAAGTGTTCTAACGTTTGCTCCCGTGTTTTACAACAGTTTGCACCGCGAAGACACTTCTGCTGCAAAGATGGTCAATGTACCTAAAACCCGAAGGACTTTCTGTAAGAAGTGTGGAAAGCATCAGCCTCACAAAGTGACCCAGTATAAGAAGGGCAAAGATTCCCTGTATGCCCAGGGAAAGAGGCGCTATGATCGGAAGCAGAGTGGCTACGGTGGGCAAACCAAGCCAATTTTCCGGAAGAAGGCTAAAACCACAAAGAAGATCGTGCTGAGACTTGAATGCGTTGAGCCCAACTGCAGATCCAAGAGGATGCTGGCCATTAAGAGGTGCAAGCATTTTGAACTCGGAGGAGATAAGAAGAGAAAGGGCCAAGTGATCCAGTTCTAAGCTTTGGGATTCTTTTGTTCTTATGTTTTGAGAGGAAAATGTTGAAGTTACAGAAAAATTGCCTGAATGAGAATAAATAGTGATACTTCTACTAAAATCTTTTGTATGTTTTACATTAGTTGCATGCCTAATATGGTTCTAAATTAAAATAATGGTAAATTATTTGTGGGTTAAAGTTCATCCTTTTATCAGATTCATTATTTAAATTTTGTTCCACAAGAACTGGCATTTTATGTTTATATATAAAGAAGATAGGAGTCCCACCTCAAGTTTTCTAACTAGGTTATGGAGATAAATCATAAAGAAGGGAAAAACTGATGGTTTACTTTTTCAGGTCAATTTCAAATATATATTTATGTTGGGTGAATTCATAATTATGATTGATGAGCTGCTGGGAAATTTCTTAATCAGATTTTGAAAAAAAGTAAATGACAAGTGCTCAGCCATTAAAAAGAATGAAATAATCCCGTTTGCAATAACATGGGTGGGCTTGGAGATTATCATACTAAGTGAAGTAAGTCAGAGAAAGACATGACATGGCTAAAAGATAAAAATGAATTTAAAATTTTACAAAACAGACTCAGATTGAGAACAAATTTCTGATGGGGGGAAGGGACAGAGTGGGAATTGGGGATTGACATGTACACACTGCTATATTTAAAACAGATAACCAACAAGGACCTACTGTATAGCACAAGGAATTCTGTTGAATATTCTGTAATGACCTAAATGAGGAAATAATTTGAAAAACAGATCCATGTATAACTGAATCACTTCGCTGTATGCCTGAAACACAATATTATTTGTGCTATGCTCCAATATGAAATTTTAAAAGTGAAGGGGATAAGCTAGACCTGTGAATAGTGGACTGAGTGAAACAGAGAATCCAAGTTGAAAAAATTAAAAACTGACATTGGGAATTCCCTAGTGGTCCAGTGGTTCAGACTGGGTGCTTTCATTGCTAATAACTGGTTCAATCCCTGGTTGGAGAATTAATATTCTACAATGGCTGCCAAAAAAAAACCCCCTGACTTTTCTGCAAGTGTACACTCCTGCAGGGACAACTAGCCACATATAGCTACTTATATTAATGCAATGCCTCACTTACATTACATTTATTGCTCAATAGCCACATGTGGCTAATGACCACCCTACTGGACAAGAGACAGAACAAACAATCCCATCAGTTTTTTGGACAGTACCTTTTTAGACCTCAGTCTTGAATGTAAGGTAGGAGTTGATAATGGACTTCTAACTACAAAAAGTTCTGAAGCTTGTGAAAAGAGCATGAGTTCATGACAACATAAATTCTTGTTTGAACCCTTTTGAGCATACTCGGGGTGGGGGGGTACTCAAATGTTATAAATTGACTGTGGGGAGGGTTGAGGAGGTAAACAACTATGAATAAAACAGGTAAAATCAGAATGAAAGAAGTGAGTCTAGTAAACACATGCAAGAAAGAAAAAGGAGTTTGAATATCGAGTGAAAGGAAAAATAAATTGGGAAGGGGTACGGTTATGAGAACAAATTCTGCCTTCTGTACATGAATTTTAAGTAGGCTAAGATACTTACATGGAGATGGCTTGTAGAGAGGAAGAATGCAAAGGGCTGGAG
Organism: Capra hircus; assembly: GCF_001704415.2. Taxonomy (NCBI): domain Eukaryota; kingdom Metazoa; phylum Chordata; class Mammalia; order Artiodactyla; family Bovidae; genus Capra; species Capra hircus. The sequence continues at coordinate 60,379,011 of NC_030817.1, forward strand.
TGTAGGAATAACATGGTTAGCACTTATTCCCAACATAGACTCCTATACCTGCATTTATTGATGAAATAATTCTCTACAGGAATATGTAAAAATCAGGTAAGCACTGAATTACTTTTTAAATATGTCCCCCTAATCACTTTTTAAAGAACCATGTTTTTAAAGAAAGTTACTAAAATTTTATAATATTTTTGGTCAATATCTCAGTAATGAGTTTAGAAAATCCTAAGATTCTTATAAAATTCTTCGTTTTAAAGACCAAAAGTTGGTGTATAGCATAGGAACTCAAGTTGGTGCTCTGTGATGACCTAGAGGCGGTGGGAGGCTCAAGAGTGAGGGGATATATGTATACGAGACTCCTATGGATGGAGGAGCCTGGCGGGCTACATTGAGAAGAGTCAGACACGACCGAGTGACACACACAAAACAATGACAGCTAATTCACTGTGTTGTACAGCAGAAACTAACAACACTAAAGCAATTATACTCCAATTTTAAAAAACTTGACCAACAGAAAAAGAACAGCCCTCATATAATACAGACTTAATCAGTAAAAAAGTAGCAATTTTCTCCTATTCCTCTCCAACACCAAAGCCTTATTCCAACCCTAAAAATGGAAAAACTTAAAAATCACAACAAAGATTATGCAGTTAATACAAAACTTTTAAAGGCTGAAGTCTATTTGTCCAAAACAACTTCTACTTTATGGCTGGTGAATATAAAATTCCGTATATAGAAAAATATACCTGAAAATACAAGTGTTTAAAAACATATGTAGTTTCATATTGAACAAATTTTCACTACAATTTAGACTGTATTAGTCCAAAGTATATTTTCTATATACAGAAACTCAATTTAACTTAAATGCAAGACAAATTTATTAAGAAAATTCTATGAACAGAATGGTTGGGATCAGTATCTGTTTAACATTAAAAGATAACCCCACAACCAGTACTCTTGCCTGGGAAATCCCATGGATGGAGGAGCCTGGTGGGCTGCAGTCCATGGGGTCACTGGGAGTCGGACGCGACTGAGTGACTTCACTTTCACTTTTCACTTTCATGCACTGGAGAAGGAAATGGCAACCCACTCCAGTGTTCTTGCCTGGAGAATCCCAGGGACGGGGGAGCCTCGTGGGCTGCCATCTATGGGGTTGCACAGAGTCAGACACGACTGAAGTGACTTAGCAACAGCAGCAGCACAACCAGAAATACTAGGCCAAAATCAACGCAAGTGTGATAAACTGATAAAAGTTAACACCACAATAAAATGAACCAGGTTTTAATGAAATTAAAATTTTACAGTCAAACAATTGAAAATGTTAGACTACCACACATTCTTCCCCTCAATCAAGTATACAAAATCCATGGAAAGCTGCCCTTTCTCCAATTTGACATTTAAACCATAAGTGAATCCCAAATTAGTCTGAGACTAAATGGAATTTCTTTTTGTGGTATCACCTATTACTTGAACATATCACAAGAATTTACATAACAGGCTAGAGAACAGAAGTAAGAAATAACAGGTGCTTCAGTACCACCCATATTATCTACTAAGACCACAGTGTGAGCAACAGAGTGTAGATTCATGGTAGTAGTTCCTTGAATAAAACTGCTTATACTGTATCTTCCACAAACACAGGTTTTTGCAGTATCCAAATCTTGACAAAGATGGAAAGGAATGATATGAGAGCCATATGGAATCCTATTGGAAAAAAATATTTTAAAGATATTTTTTAATGATTCAAAACTTCATGTATTAGGACATCAATTATTAGACACTGAATTATAACCATGAGAAAATAAAATTACTCTATTAATTCAGTATATTGTTTTTATTTTCCAAACTGGTACAAATTGGAAAAATATACTAAATAACAGCATATGACATAAGCCTAAGAGGATCTATACTATTCCATAAAGTAGTGACCTTTTAGTATTGCCACTTAATAGTATAACTTACTGAATACAAGGAAAGAGTCATCTGTCCTTTATATAATTATACTGTATGACCAGTATAACATAATTTAAATGTACGGCTCTCTCATACAATTCCTAAAAATGGTAATGAGAGAATTTCTCAGTTCTATCTGTGAAGAAACATTTATTTAAATAAATACATATATACTCCTAGGCATCAAGTGTTCAAAAGAGAACCCTAAACTGTGTGAAACAAATTTTTTAAATGTTGTGATATTAGTTTTACTTCACTAAAGCAAGCAAGGCTCCTAACAGTGCTTAAATTAAGTCATTCACCCTCTTACTTAAAATTAAAACTTCAGTGGCCCCCAATACAATCGCTCTCACCCTGCATAACACTGAGACAGTCTCTTGAGATTGCCTGCCTAGTGCCCAGGTCTCTCCTGTACCCTGAAAATAATCATAGCCCAAATGCTTTGTGTTGCTTTTCTTTATTCTTTCTCTAGTACGTAGGCTGGCACATTAACAGGTGTTCAGATCTTTTGCAACAAGTAAAGCCTACTATTATAATTTAAACTGGTGGTTTTGTTTTGCCACACAGCATGTGGGATCTTAGTGCCCTGACCTCTGCCCCCTGCACTGGAAGTACAATCTTAACCACTGGACCTCCAAGGAAGTCCCTAAAGTGGTGTTTAAAACCCTAGTAGAAAAGTGCACATCAAATAAAAAATAGTGGCTTACTTAAAGGATAGGATTGACTTTGTTTACAACTTTTCATTTTTTCCACATGTACTAATCTGTTAACTTGTGTAAGTAACTTAAAAAAAAAAAAAAAAAAAACCACTTACTTTCCAGACTCTTGGTTATAGACCAAGAAAAACACGAAACAGTTAAAAACTGTATTTTCTACCCAATGTAAGTCCCTACATATTTTTCTAAGACTATAACTTTATGTTTGTAACCAGTAGTTAGGACAATCTATCAACAGCTAAATAGCAGAGATTGTTCTCATGGCTTTGGATCTATATTCTTAAACCAAGGGAGCTGGAAACTTGCAAAATTATACTTCAGTAAAGATCAGAGTCATCCTAGCCAATTTATGATCCTTTCAAATCATCAATGACCATTTACAGTATTTCTCACTTGGACATAATTTTCAAAATTGAATAAATGTTATTTTTTTTTCATATGTAAGTCTCAGAGAAAGCAAAGAACAAGACACTTGGGAGTAGTATTGCCCAAAGACACCATTTAGAGTTCTCTCAAATCAGCAGTTTTAACCTGAATCATGAGTATCACTTCTGGAGACTTTAAAAAATATATGACACACAGTAGGGGCCCATCTCTGGAGATTCTGAACTAGTTGATCTGAGGTACAATCTAGGACCCATATGACCAGATCTAGGTATGTATTTCACATCTATATTATTTAGAAGTTCCTCTACAACTAATGATAACACAATTAATGATTTTTAATTTGTCAAATAAGCAAATTACATGTATTTATAAATCCAGTGAGTATCGGGACCTATTAAGAACCAGGCACTGTTCTTGGCACTTACATGTACTGTCACTTAAGAGATAATTTTAAACTCCTAGTTAAGAGCCAATACCTTAAACCAGCAGTCCCCAAGTGTGGTCCCCTGACCAGCATTATCAGCATCTCCTTGGAACTTGTTAGAGATGCAGTTTCTTCATTCCCATGACAAATTTACTGAATAAGAATCTCTGAGGGTTGGGACCAGCAATCTGCATTAGTTAAGTACTGTGTTACAATAAGCATGATTGGTGATACATTCCTCAACTTTCGAGGATCATTACCTTAAAACAATAATGAGCCCTTAGTTACTTTTGGTGGTGGTGGTGGTTTAGTAACTAAGTCGTGTCTGCCTCTTGTGACCCCATGGACTGTACCCTGCCAGGCTCCTCTGTTCATGGGATTCTCCAGGCAAGAATACTGGAGTGGGTTGCCATTTCCTTCTCCAGGGAATCTTCCCAACCCAGGAATCAAACCCAGGTCTTCTGCATTGCAGGCAGATTTTTTACCAACTAAGCTACAAGGGTAGCCCAAGTTACTGTTAGAGCCTTAGTATTCAAAGCGTAACTCATGAACTAGCAGCCTCACCTTGAATGCAGTTTAAAAAGCAGATCTCCACTTCAGACCTCTAAAACAAAATCTGCTAAACAAGACTCCCAGGAATGTGATGAATATTAAAATTTGAGAAGTAAGCCAAGGCTCTTAATCTGTACATTAGAAACACCTGGATAGTTAAAAACAAAAAAAAACTCAGTCCTACTCCCAAGCATTCTGATTTAATAAGTCTTGGGTGGGGACTAACCATCAGAATTTTTTAAAGCTCCTTAGGTAATTCTAATGTGAAGTAAAATCTGAGAACCACTGCTTTAGGATAAGAGCACTTAAGCTAGGGATGATGAAGAGGGAAGACTGGCTTGGGTTTCAGTGGGTGTCTATGAGCACTATAAAGTTTATCTGTGTTTATTCATATGCCCATTCTTCTAGACCCATAACTTTTGTCATTTCTTTTTAAAAGAAGGCCACTGGAGCAAAGGGTCAGATTGTGCATAGTATAAACAGCTATGTTAAAGACTTAATTCTTGAGAATGATGAAGATACCATGATGCTATCAAAGGCTTACCTATTATATAATATGGTTCGTGCAGAAGATTCCAGTAAAGTTAATGGCATTTGCAGGTGTATAACTGGAAGGACTTTAGGTTGTTCAAAAGTATTTCCAAAAAGATCCAAGTACTCAAGGGATAAATTTTTAAATTCACTAGGCAAAAATGGAAGCTTATTTCGAGCTGCTGACAAAAACCGCAGGTTCCTGAGTTGTCCCATCTTGAAAGGAAGGCGAATCAATTCATTATCATCAAGTTTTAAATATGTAAGTTCTCGGAGCTGGCAAAACTGCACGGGGAGTGCCTTAATTTTGTTCTTGCTGATATCCAAGCTCTGAAGTGACTTCTGGAGTGTAGACTGACACAAGGCTACACTAAATGATTCCAAGTGGTTATCATTCAGGTTAAGTTCTTGAAGGTGGATGAGGTCTCCAATTGTAGCTGGAAGCGTTTTTATATGGTTATGACTCAAGTCTAATTTTCTAAGGTTTTTTAAGCAAAGCATACGCATATCAACCCGGACAAGCCCACAATAAGAAGTCTGAAGATGTTCCAGAGAATAGGGGAAGTTCTTGCTTAGAGGATAGTCCTTTTTGGATGTGATAACCATTTTAGTTTTAAATTTTTCAAATTCTGAAGTCTTCACTGGTGTGAGGGTTGAAAGTGGTGCCTCAACATCACAGCCTCTATGAGCCAGTCTCACAGCTGAAAGGAAACTCTTTAGACTGCTGGAATTGGCCTGAAGATGTAAAAGTAGATTGTACAATTATAAATTCCATTTTAGGTAATAAATGCATGTTAGTTCATCCTAAACAAACGTGGTGAAGTTGTACAAAAATCATGCAATTATTTATTGACAATTACTAAATTTTTTTCAGTATTCTATTTTCACTAAATTTAATGACATATACAAAAATTTATTAAGTTTTTAAAAAAACTATGTTGACACACTCTAAATAAAACTGTTCACAGGGGGAACCATATGAGCATAAAATAAAACAGGAAAACATGAAGATTCCACTGAAGACTTGGATTTAAGATGAACTGACCCATCTACTATAATCCAATAAAATTTTTTTAAAAAGTTACTTTAACCTTAGTAACCAAAAGAAAATGAAAAGATGAAATGACTCAAATCTCCAGTGCCTCAGAGACAGACTGAAGTAGTGTTGTACAGTGAAAAATACCCAGAGGGGTTATTCACAAAGACTAGGAATTGTGAAAAGCAATAGCCCTGTCAAAAGCAAGGCCAAGGACTTCCCTAGTGGTGCAGTGGATAAGAATCTGCGTGCCAGTGCTGGGTACATGGGTTCGAATCCCTGGACCAGGAAGATCCCACATGCCGCAGAGTAACTAAGTCCAAGAGGTACTACTGAGCCCACATGTCACAACTACTGAAACCCACTCACCTAGAGTCTGGGCTCCACAAGAGAAGTCACTACAATGAGATGCTCATGCACTGTAACTCTCAACACAGCCAAAAATAAAATAAGTAAAAATTATATATGTATATATCAAGAAACTTTTAAAAATAAAAAAAGGCAGGTGTAACTTAGCACTTACTGAAAAAAGTTGTACAACACATCGAAAGCAAGAGACCACTTCCAGCTGGACAGAGAAATCCCTATTAAAGTGATATGCGAATTAAGTCAGCAATAAAAATACTTGCTGGATACTTTAGAAGTTTCAAAAACTTTATATATGAAGGATTAGCGAACTTTCAGCAAGTCTGGGAAACTATTTGGTTGGAATGTGGGAGCTTTGCAGAGGAGTGAAAGAGCAGAAATACTGTGTGGCTACAGAGTATAAATGAGTACCCTTGATGCCAGGGTAAGGAGGACAGAATGATCAAGCTGTGGGAGATCACTGAAGAATTGTGAGTTGAGAATTATGTAACAAGAGCTACATATTATTCTCGCAGCAACATACACAGTGAAGTGGAGTGAGGAAAGTCTGGTGACCTGGGTTAAGTAGGTCCAGCAGAGGGACCTACTTGGGAGTTACATACTTGGGAGTTACATGCATCAAAGGGAGCTGTGGTAACAGAACGCATGTATGGCAGAAAACAGGCAGAGGATAGGAATAAAGCCTTCACTCCCAGGATAGAAAAAACGTTGCCAAGAAACAGCAAACAAAGGAGCGGCTAAGAAAACTGAAGATAAACCAGCACAGTGCCCTATCACAGGTGGCAAGAAAGAAAAGTTAGTATGAAGGGAGTGGTCATCAGTGTCAAATTCTTCAGAGCTCAAAAAGGATGAGTAATCATGGCAATGTGATTAGCAGATAGGAAGAGATCACTGACCTTTGACAGTATTTTATGAATAAATCAGTGAAGTGAAAGTGAAGTGAAGTGAAGTCGCTCAGTCGTGTCTGACTCTTTGCGATCCCATGGACTGTAGTCTACCAGGCTTCTCTGTCCATGGGATTTTCCAGGCAAGAGTACTGGAGTGGTTTGCCATTTCCTTCTCCAGGGGATCTTCCTGACCCAGGGATTGAACCCAGATCTCCTGCATTGCAGGCAGACGCTTTACCCTCTGAGCCACCAGGGAAGCCCAAACCAGTGAAGGTAGAGGTCAAAAGAGATACTGAGAAAGTGGAACCAACAGTTTTAGCCTCAACTTTCCAGAAATTTGTCTTTTCTATTCTAATTGGTAGGACTCTCAGCTTGTTTGTAGGTAGAAGGAGTCAATGGCAGGACAGGCTGATTAGCAAGAGAAAATGAAAAACCAGAACAGGAGGAGGTAGGACAAAGCACCTCCATTCAATAAAACAGCTTGAACAGTTATTAAACTTTAAATGTTTAGAAAGCACTTGACTTGGGGTCAAGGATAAAGGCAAATGCAAGGTTGAACAAATCACAGCTCCTACCCTCTGGGAAGGGAAAAACGGAAAAAGCGAGATAAGGCAAAGAAGAAAACAGTTTTTTATCTTAATGGTTTATATATTTTAAAAAATGATTACAGTAAGTAAAATATCCCCTAAAGTGTTTCTAATTGTATTTTATCCATTTTTTTAACACCAAATTTAGATTTGTCACCTGTGATTCAGCTGGCAAGATGCAGACCTGTGCCACCTGCTTATAAAGTTCTAAGAACACCCTGAGGCTCCATCTTGGGCATAGAAGCAAAATCAGTTTTCCTTCTCATCCTGGGCAACTTTTCTAAAACTGACTCTGCTCTTTTCAAGGCCACACAAGCAAGCCAGGGAAGCTGCCATCACTTCCACAAACATGCCTGCAAGTGCCTATCTCTGTTCAGCTCTGTGGGAGATCAGGCTCCTAATACAGCCTCTATTCTCTTTACAGTAAACCAACCTACGCATTAATACCATACCTTACTGAGACAGATATCCACGGGAGGCTCCTTTAACCGAACAGTGGCTTTCCCCTCATCCACAAATTTGGTGAAGAACTGCTCAATGTTCTCCTTTAGCTGCTTGCAACCAATGAGGGGGGCGGGGGAGAAAAATGACAAAACCAGGTACTGTTATTCAGTATTTATTACACCTGCAATATGCCACTTTGCCAAGATTCAGTTTGGCTTATAGTCCTTACATCTGGGTGCTTTGTGGTTTTAAGATTTAAAGGTTTTTGTTTGATTGCTTTTGGGGGTATTTACACTCCTTATCCAGCTTTGGGTAAGATACAATTGTTCTACCTGTCCAATAACTCTTCCTTCCTCAAGAACAGAATCCCCTTTGTTTGAGAATGCTTCTTCTCTCCCATTCTAACTCTGGGTGTAGTAAGAGTTGCCAATAGTAGCTACCTGCTTTCTTAACTTCAGTCTACTAGCCTGGGGTAGGCATGCCTCCCAAGATATAAACTTGATGAAAGCAGGAATCTTCTCTCCTTTGTTCAGTATTATTTTCCCAGAGCCAGAAGAGTGACTAACATATAATAGCTGCTCAATAATTTTTAATAACTGATGTTGCTTCTGCTGCAGACTTTAACAACTATTTATTGAGAGACCACTATGTACCAGGCTCTATGACAGGGGGCTTGGGACAACAGTGGTAAATAAGACCAGCATGGTAACTACACTTATCAAGTTGCCAATTTCATGAGAGAAAGTTTATTAAACAAGTAATTATAAGCATAACAAATATTAAGACAAGGAAGTACAGGCCGCTATAAGACCTTATATAGGAAAGGACTCTTACCTGGTCTGGAGGTATGAAAGAGAACTGAAATGAGCAAGAAATGAAGGATTAAGATGTTAGGCAAGTGAAGATACTGAGGGAAGGAGAGGGAGGTAGTATATAAATAAAATGGAATAGTGTGCAAAGCCTTGAAGGTAAGAGAGTTTGGCAACTGAGGAGGTGAAAGACGTTCAATATGCTGGAAGATCCAGTGAAAAGAGGCAGGTGAGTGTAGAGAGGTAAACAGAGATTAGATGATGGAGATTAGATGAATATTCAGCGGATATTACCGTTAGATCTACATTTTGAAAAGTTCCCTTTAACTACAAAGTTTAATAATGAACTTTGGGAGAGGGGACGATGGGATGGAGGAAAGACAATGGTAGAGGTAAGGAGATCCTTTAAGAAACCAGCCAGGCAAGGGACAATGGTGGTTTAGGTACACCTGGGATGGAAGGGGGTATGAAAATACAAAATTACCCAGGAAGCAGAATTGAAAGAATTCAATAATATGTTGGATGTGGGGGAGGAAAGCCTTTAAGGTTCCTGGAGAGGGACAGAATCTTACTTAAAGGAGCTGCAGAACACTATCAGAAACGCTGGGTTAGGGGTGGCAAGGAAAATTAATCTGGAGGTATTCTGAGTTTGAAATACTGTGACACAACCAAATGAAGATTTCCAGTAGGTAGCTGGCTCAAGTTGGAAATTAAGGGAGAGGACTAGCAAAAGATACAGATTTGGAAATCAGTCAGATGGATGTCAGCGTCATGGGACAGAGAAGTAGAAGGTTGTAAGAAAGAGACCCAAGGTGCTTCCACACTCAGCACCAACTCCTACTCCTCAAGGCCAAAACCAAACCACCTTATCAAATAAATGTTTACTTGACACCTACTATGTTCCAAGCCCTGTGGCACCACTTCTTCCACAAAACTTTCTCAAAGACTTGAATCAGAATTCATTTCATTTTTAATATTATACTATATAATACCACTCTGCTTCTCCCTTTATTACAGCAATTACAGCCCACCTTTGTAAGTAGTGGTTTCTGTTTTTCCCTTTCTAGTCTTGGAAAAACCGTGATTAAATCAGGTTTATTTCCCATAGTATCTATCCAGCAATGCACCCTGCACACACTATTTTCAACTAGTGGTTTACAATAAAATTTTCGTTAGGATTTTCAGCTACTGACCTTAGCACAGCGGAAGTTTTAAAGGAGAGATCATAACAGACTTTTAAGACAGTACCTAAGGTGGGCATGAAAAGACAGGTTTTAGGGAGGTCAACAGGGAAAAAAGGGAGACCCAATTCTGGTTATGAGTTTGCTTTTCTCACCTAACAGTTTTCTAATCTTTAAAATTTGGTGACAGAAGTCCCTTCCATTTGAAAAATTACATGAGTTGATTCCACCGGAAGAGAGGAATTATTTAGACTTTCAACTACTTACACAAACATTTACATGTCTCTGAATAAAACAGCAATAACTCTTCCTCAACTAAGAGTATTTACTGAGGATACAACACTAAGGGAAACAATCCCACAAATTGTATAAAACCCAGTCAAAAGTTAGATGCAACAGAGGGTGATGAATCACCCCTCAATTTTATTATAGTAGGCACAAGGGTATTCTAGTCATTTTCACAAAATAACGTGCCTGGGAATCAAGGTAAAAGGATTTTATAAAACTTGTGCTTTAAAAATTCAATTTCCACCTTCTAGAGGGTTTACTACTGTTACGTAAATACAAAAGAGCCCCGTACCTAACAAATCAAAACTTAGGAAATTAAACAGTTAAGAAAGAGCGAGAGATGCAGTAGCCAAGAATTTTAATAAAATTATCAAGATGCAACCCAAGCATCACTGCTTTACCACTGTACTAATCGGGAAGATCCCCTGGAGTAGGAAATGGCAACCCACTCCAGCATTCTTGCCTGGAAAATCCCATGGAGCCTGGCGGGCTGCAGTCCCTGGGGTCGCAATGAGTCGGACACGACTGAAGCGACTGAGCACAGCACAATCTGGCCTAATGACCTTAGACGCATCCCACAAAACCTTAAAAACAAACAAATTTAGCGAAGAAACTGGGAGAAACAGAATCTACTGAACCAAGGTGTAGTCATTTTACGGTTCTCCCAAACTGGACTGATGCTACTGATGCCGAAATTTCAAAGGCATTAAAGGGGCAGGGTTGCTATCTACTACTAAACAGCAAGGCTGTCAACAAAGTCGCAGAAATGGGCAAGAAAATTAAGAAGTGACTCTTAAAATCTTTCCGCCTTCGGGTCCGTAGGGAGACGCCAGGGTCCGGGTGATGGTGGGGTTCAGGGGCCGGCGGTGGGGAACCCCCAAGACGGAGTCCAGCTGGGCAAACAGTCGGGCGCTTAGGGGAAGATCGCCTGGCTGCTAGCCCTGACCCGCCGGCTCCACGCACCTCATAGCGGGTCCCGCGCTTGTCCTTCAGGGTGGAAATGAACAAGCAGGCGGGGTGACTGCCGCCCCGCTCGCCTCCAGCTCTGGGACCCGGCGGAGTCCTGGGCGCCTGCTGACAGAGGCTCACCACCGCCCGGACGCCCTTGCCCCGGTTCCTCAGCCCCAAGGCCGGCAAGTGCCGGCTGACCACCTCCACCTCGCAGTGCAGCTTCATCCCGCCGGGACACCAGCCACCGGCTCCCCCTGCTCCGCTTTGAAACTTCCCCTTTCCCGCCCCACCGCGCCGCCGCCGGGGCCCTCGAGCGCGGGCTGTCCGGGGATCTGCCTGCCGGCTCGCGGTGCCGACGTCCCTGTTTCTTCGGGCAGCGGCTCCACGAGTCCTGCGGGGGCGGACGGGGTCCCCTCTTCCGTGCAGGACCGAGTCTACACTGTGGCTGCGGACCGCGGACACAGACCGCGGAGGATCCGGCTCGCGCCTCCCGAACCCGGCGATCGGCGGGGGCGCCACGTCCTTTCCCAGGAGCGCGCGCTGAGGCCCCAGTGTAATACTTGGGGGCCGAGTCCTTGTTTCCACTGCTGACAGTTTACACGCTGCCCGCACACGGGGTCTTTGAGTTTCCCAAGAAAGGCCGTAGTTCCTGTGTTTTGGGAGGAGTCTTTTTGCCTATCCAGCTTTGCGAGGGGCCCACTGCCAGCTGTCGGGACGCTGATAGGCTGGTGTTTTGTTTTGGGTGCCCTGGAGGTGACAATTGCCACATCAGAAGGGAACTTGATATGACAGGATTTATCCAAGACTTGATTTGTTTTGGATAAATGATGGAGAGGGAACTGGCAACCCACTCCAGTATTCTTGCCTGAAAAATCCGATGGACAGAGAAGCCTGGCGGGCTACAGTCCATGGGATCGCAACAGTCCGACAAGACTTAGAGACTAAACACCAATTCCTATTATACAGATTCCCTGTTTACAACCGCTAGTGGATTGGATGAAGTGACTGACTTGACTGCATCTTAGACTTGGAGAGACCTTCCGGACCTTTCCGACTCCTTGTCTGACTCTTTGGGACTCCATGAACCACAGGCCAGGCCTCCCTGTCCATCACCAACTCCCGGAGTTTACCCAAAGTCATGTCCATTGAGTCGATGATGCCATCCAACCATGTCATCCTCTGTTGTCCCCTTCTCCTCCTGCCCTCAATTTTTCCCAGCATCAGGGTCTTTTGAAATGAGCCAGCTCTTGGCATCAGGTGGCCAAAGTATTGGAGTTTCAGCTTCAACATCAGTCCTTCCAATGAACACCCAGGACTAATCTCTTTTAGGATGGACTGATTGGACCTCCTTGCAGTCCAAGGGACTCTCAAGAGTCCAGCACCACAGTTCAAAAGCATCAATTCTTTGGCGCTCAGCTTTCTTTATAGTCCAACCCTCACATCCATACATGACTATTGGAAAAACCATAGCCTTGACTAGATGGACTTTTGTTGACAAAGTAATGTCTCTGCTTTTTAATATGCTGTCTAGGTTGGTCATAACTTTCCCTCCAAGGAGTAAACATCTTTTAATTTCATGGCTACAATCACCACCGGCAGTGATTTTGGAGCCCCCCAAAATAAAGTCTGACACTGTTTCCATTGTTTCCCCATCTATTTGCCATGAAGTAATGGGACCAGATGCCATGATCTTAGTTTTCTGAATGTTGAGCTTTAAGCCAACTTTTCACTCTCCTCTTTTACTTTCATCAAGAGGCTTTTTAGTTCTTCACTTTCTACCACAAGGGTGGTGTCATCTGCATATCTGAGGTTATTGATATTTCTCCCGGCAGTCTTGATTCCAGCTTGTACTTCTTCCAGCCCAGCGTTTCTCATGATGTACTCTGCATATAAGTTAAATAAGCAGGGTGACAATATATAGCCTTGATGTACTCCTTTTCCTATTTGGACCAGTCTGTTGTTCCATGTCCAGCTGTAACTTGCTTCCTGATATGCATACAGGTTTCTCAAGAGGCAGGTCAGGTGGTCTGGTATTCCCAACTCTTTCAGAATTTTCCATAGTTCATTGTGATCCACACAGTCAAAGGCTTTGGCATAGTCAATAAAGCAGAAATTGATGTTTTTCTGGAACTCTCTTGCTTTTTCAATGATCCAGCAGATGTAGGCAATTTGATCTCTGGTTCCTCTGCCTTTTCTAAAACCAGCTTGAACATCTGGAAGTTCACGGTTCACGTATTGCTGAAGCCTGGCTTGGAGAATTTTGAGAATTGCTTTACTAGTGTCTGAGATGAGTGCAATTGTGTGGTAGTTTGAGCATTCTTTGACATTGCCTTTCTTTGGGATTGGAATGAAAACTGACCTTTTGCAGTCCTGTGGCCCCTGCTGAGTTTTCCAAATTTGCTGACATATTGAGTACAGCACTTTCACAGCATCATCTTTTATGATTTGAAATAGCTCAACTGGAATTCCATCACCTCCACTAGCTTTGTTCGTAGTGATGCTTCCTAAGGCCCACTTGACTTCACATTCCAGGATGTCTGGCTCTAGGTGAGCAATCACACCATCATGATTATCCGGGTCGTGAAGATCTTTTTTGTTCAGTTCTTCTGTGTATTCTTGCCATATTTTCTTAATGAATATCTTCTGCTTCTGTTAGGTCCATACCATTTCTGTCCTTTATTGAGCCCATCTTTGCATGAAATGTTCCCTGGTGCTGCTGCTGCTGCTAAGTCGCTTCATTTGTGTTCGACTTTCCCTAGGTATGTTAAATTTTCTTGAAGAGACCTCTAGTCTTTCCCATTCTATTGTTTTCTTTATTTCTTTGCATTGATTGCTGAGGAAGGCTTTCTTATCTCTCCTTGCTATTCTTTGAAACTCCACATTCAGATGGGTATATCTTTCCTTCTCTCCTTTGCTTTTTGCTTCTCTTCTTTTCACAGCTATTTGTAAGGCCTCCTCAGACAGCCATTTTGCTTTATTGCATTTCTTTTCCTTGGGAATGATCTTGATCCCTCTCTCCTGTACGATGTCATGAACCTCTGTTCATAGTTCATCAGGCACTCTGTCTATCAGATCTAGTCCCTTAAATCTATTTCTCACTTCCACTGTATAATCATAAGGGATTTGATTTAGGTCATACCTGAATGGTCTAGTGGTTTTCCCCACTTTCTTCAATTTACATCTGAATTTGGCAATAAGGAATTCATAATCTGAGCCACAGTCAGCTCCCGGTCTTGTTTTTGCTGATTGTATAGAGTTTCTCCATCTTTGGGCGCAAAGAATATAGTCAATCTGATTTTGGTGTTGACCATCTGGTGATGTCCATGTGTAGAGTCTTCTCTTGTGTTGTTGGGTGTATGCTATGACCAGTGCATTCTCTTTGCAAAACTCTATTAGCCTTTGCCCTGCTTCATTCTGCATTCCAAGGCCAAATTTGCCTGTTACTCCAGGTGTTTCTTGACTTCCTACTTTGCATTCCAGTCCCCTAGAATGAAAAGGACATCTTTTTTGGTTCTTTTTAGTTCTAAAAGGTCTTGGAGGTCTTCACAGAACTGTTCAACTTCAGCTTCTTCAGCGTTACTGGTTGGGGCATAGACTTGGATTACTGTGAGTTGAATGGTTTGCCTTGGCAACAAACAGAGATCATTCTGTCGTTTTTGAGATTGCATCCAAGCACTGCATTTCGGACTCTTTTGTTGACCATGATGGCTACTCCATTTCTTCTAAGGGATTCCTGCCCACAGTAGTAGATATAATGGTCATCTGAGTTAAATTCACCCATTCCAGTCCAGTTTAGTTCGCTGATTCCTAGAATGTCAACGTTCACTCTTGCCACCTTCTGTTTGACCACTTCGAATTTGCCTTGATTCATGGACCTAACATTCCAGGTTCCTATGCAATATTGTTCTTACAGCATTGGACCTTGCTTCTATCATCAGTTCCATCCACAACTGGGTGTTGTTTTTGCTTTGGCTCCATCCCTTCATTCTTTCTGGAGTTATTTCTCCACTGATCTCCAATAGCATTTTGGGCACCTACTGACCTGGGGAGTTCATCTTTCAGTGTCCTGTCTTTTTGCCTTTTCACACTGTTCATGGGGTTCTCAAGGCAAGAATACTGAAGTGGTTTGCCATTCCCTTCTCCAGTGGACCATATTCTGTCAGACCTCTCCACCATGACCCATCTGCCTTGGGTGGCCCTACACGGCATGGCTTAGTTTCATTGAGTTAGACAAGGCTGTGGTCCATGTGATCAGATTGGCTAGTTTTCTGTGATTTTGGTTTCAGTCTGTCTGCCCTCTGATGCCCTCTCTTAGCACCTACCATCTTACTTGGGTTTCTTTTACCTTGAAACACAGTTTATAGTATTCTAATTCAATTCTCTCACTTTACACAAGAGTAGTGAAGGCTGAAAAGAGTAAAGGAATTTGCCTGTGACTTCACAGATAGTCACTGGTAGAACAAATAGTACTAGAACTTAAGTCTCAAATGCTGTATTTAATTCTTCCAAGAAACCTTCATGGATTTCCACTCTGCAGTTTAATTGAATACAGTTACCCAAAGCCTTGCCTCTTTTTCTCTTTGGAATCCAGGTCCTATAAACTAGCTGGACAAATCTCTCCAGAGCAGCCTTTGTCGTTTTCAGTTACTTCTTAGTATGTGATCTTTGAGAGTCCATGGAGCTCAACTCTGCATTTTAAAATGTACCATGTTTCTTCTAGCAAGTTTGGATGTTCACAGCAAGAGGAATCTTAGGTTATCTTGTCTAAAATAATTGCTATATGATTACTTATTTAATGCCTGTCTTTACCAATAGACTACAAGCTTCCTGGACAGCTTCTTGAGTCACAACTGTTGTATTTAAGATCAAGCATAATGTTCACATATTGTAGGTACTCAATGCATATTTGCAGAATAAATGAATGAGTAAATGAGTATCATTTAACAAATAGGTATGAGAGCCTGTATTGTGCTAGAACAGAGTAAGATTACTGATTAATATGCATTTGGTTAATCCTTCTTGTGTTAGAATAAGTAGCTAGCCATTTGGTAGGGAAAGAACTGGATTCTCCCGTACTCGTCGGTGACAGAGACATAACTTTTGGGTGGATTCAGGATTTAAAATGAAAACCAAAATTATAACAGTACTACAAGAAAACACTGGAAAAAAATTTTAAACCTATCAATTATAAATTTTGATACAAAAACTTTAAAACTATTTGCAACCAATATGATGATCAAAGGGCTAATTTTCTTTCATATAGTCATTGACAAATACACAAACTACAGCCCAGTAAAACATTAAGAAAGTGGACTGTAGACTGGAAGGAGAAATTATCTGATAAACATACATGGCTGTCTTATAAACATAGGAAAACATACTCTGCATCATCAAAATTCAAATAGAAAGAACAGTTGTCATCTTTAGGCTATTAGAAGGCCAAATATAAAAAAAGTTTGTTACTTCACACTGTTGGGGGAGTGTGGAAAAACAGATACATTCTATGGGTATGAGGCTGAATTGTTATAATATCCATAGAAGGCAAACTGGTAATCTCTATCAAAAATTTAAAAGTTCATGTTCTTTGGTCTCTGAGTCCCATTTCCAGAATTTTATTTTATAGACCTACTTTATAATATAAATATACTATATAGATATGACTACACTTTAAGTATGCAAAAGAATGCTCAAAGATGTTTCCATTTAATTTCATCTTCTACTTTTGGTACTTCTTTATAGATTTTATACTCTTCTAAGATGCTTTATGACCTATTTGTGAAAATACTGGGTATGGTATTCTGTTTGTATAAATGAAAAGAGAAGTAATAAACATATATAAAGATAAGTGCAAATGTGTATATGGACACATTTATACATATACATAGATATAACACACATACACTTCTAAGTGGATGAATACATAGGTAGACAGATAACACTGTTTTTTAAAGATCCTCTCCAAAACTGGTAACAGGTGAGTTTGGACAGAGAGACTGGAGAAACAGGGATCTGGGTTGAATAAAAACTTACTTTTAAAAATATACTTTATGTATCTGTGTTTTGCTTTACAGTATATGCTGTGCTGTGCTTAGTTGCTCAGTCGTGTCCGACTCTTTGCCACCCCACGGACTGTAGCCCGCCAGGCTTCTCTGTCCATGGGGATTCTCCAGTCAAGAATACTGGAGTGGGTTGCCATGCCCTCCTTCAGAGGATCTTCCCAACCCAGGGATCGAACCTAGGTCTCCTGCAATGCCAGTGGATTCTTTACAGTCTGAGCCACCAGAAAGCCCGCTTTACAGTATAAAATTAATTAAAATTTCAATATCTGTTGAAATATTTTATAAAAGAAAAATCTGTTAAATTTTTGATGGATATTATCAATTTGCTTTCTATGGAAATTGTAACAATTCAACTCATACCCACAGAAAGTATCTGTTTTTTCACATTCCTCAACAGTGTGAAGTAGCAATCTTTTTATTTTGTACTTGTCCTTCTGATAGCCTAAAAATGGCAACTCTTGTTTCTATTTGAATTTTGATGATGCAGAGCTTAATGCATCATAAACATATATATGTTTATATATATATACCCATTTTAATATATATATTCAATATATATTTTGAAATTGAAGACAGCTCAATAGAGATGTAAGTCTTTAATTATGGATGCAGAATCACAAATAATTGTGAGACTAAGTTAAGGAGGAAAATAGGCGATATCTTGCATAATGATGTCTTAACATGCAGATCATTCCAATGTGCTTAAATTAAAAAATAATATCTATACTCAGGTGAAACAAAATATTAATAGGGGTTATCTGGGCTAGGAGATTAGTGGCACATTTTTTCTTTTTCTTTGAATTTCATTGTATTTAAGAAAGAGTCAGTCAGTCAGTTCAGTTCAGTTGCTCAGTCGTGTCCGACTCTTTGAGACCCCATGAATCGCAGCACACCAGGCCTCCCTGTCTATCACCAACTCCTGGAATTCACTCAGACTTATGTCCATTGAGTTGGTGATGCCATCCAGCCATCTCATCCTCTGTCGTCCCCTTCTCCTCCTGCCCCTAATCCCTCCCAGCATCAGGGTCTTTTCCAATGAGTCAACTCTTTGCATGAGGTGACCAAAGTATTGGAGTTTCAGCTTTAGCATCAGTCCTTCCAATGAACACCCAGGACTGATCTCCTTTAGGATGGACTGATTGGACCTCCTTGCAGTTCAAGGGACTCTCAAGAGTCTTCTCCAACACCACAGTTCAAAAGCATCAATTCTTCAGCGCTCAGCTTTCTTTATTGTCCAACTCTCACATCCATACATGACTACTGGAAAAACCATAGCCTTGACTAGACGGAACTTTGTTGACAAAGTAATGTCTCTGCTTTTTAATATACTGTCTAGGTTGGTCATAACGTAGACTACTTGGTATGTATTATATTCAGGGAAAATGTAATCTAAAAGAAGTATTTAAAAGCCAAATACAAATGAGTAATAGGATTTTGTAAAAATAGTATAGAATTAAGCTAAAAGCTCTTTACAAATATTGGGCTAAAATGGACTTTTAAAATGGTATTCTCAGCTTTCTTATTGAAAAAGAAATTGATAATTCCATTGATGGAGACAGATGGTGCTACGTCATCTTAAGACTGAGTGGGAAGTACAACTTTTCAACTGCAGTTTTGTAATATCTCCATCAAGGAGAATAATTTTCAAGACGAGAATAAACGTTAAGAACTAGTTGAATATCACCATAGTTCAACACACTTTAAGCTATAAGAGATTGTTATTGTTCAAGTGTAATTAATTGTTTCTTGTTTATCTTTCCCCTGCTCCCTTGAGGATTTTATAGCAGAGTATTGAAATTATTTATGGAATTGATCTCAGTACCATTGTCATCTTTTAACAATTATGGAGAACAACTAGGAAAGGGCTGAGAGACTATAGGCGGGGAAATGTTTGATTAGCTTCTGAGAAGCATATGGATTTTGTAAACTACACATCTATGACTGATACAAATCCAGGCAAACTGTAGAAGCTTGACATTGGACCTTCTACAGTCAGACTTTAAGTTTTAATTAATCATCTGTCACTAGATCTTTTGTGCATCCTCCTCTCTACTTACACAGGGTTGTTATTCTCCCTAAGCTTTTCCCAACTCCAGTTCTGGGCTCAAAGTCGTCCTCTCTCTATGTTCCCTGCTGTCTGTGTAAACCTCACTCTTCACTTAAGGTCTATTTCAAAGGCCCCTCAAATGAAACTCACCCTGGAATTAATCTCTTTCTTCTTTGCTCTTCTTGTGCTCTATGAGTACATCTATCATTGAATACAATTGTCCTACCTACTCAGAGTCATGAACATTGAACCTGAAAACAAAACGAAGAAGCTGAAACTGGAAGGAAGGGCTCTGAGACAGTTCTATTTTTCTTAATACATTCGTTCTGAGAGCAGGATCAGGTCATATCAGTTTTTTAAATCTCTGGCTTGACTACTTCTTTTATCAGGTAACAAAGTGCCTAATTTAGGTTGGGAGGGGCACTAGACCTGAAAGAATATATCTTCAAGAGGTATGGTATTTCAATTCTAGTAAAAGAGTTCATGTGTAAAAGTTTCCTGCATTATTGCACCCTGTGGTACATTTTATAGATCTGGTTAAAGCTTTGATATCAGAGCCATGTATAATTTTAGGTTTATTTAGAGACATTATAAATGACTACGTGGATTTTAGGGACAGCAAAGTGAAGAGGAACTAAAAAGCCTCTTGATGAAAGTAAAAGAGGAGAGTGAAAAAGTTGGCTTAAAGCTCAACATTCAGAAAACGAAGAGCATGGCATCTGGTCCCATCACTCCATGGGAAATAGATGGGGAAACAGTGGAGACAGTGTCAGACTATTTTTTGGGGCTCCAAAATCACTGCAGATGGTGATTGCATCCATGAAATTAAAAGACGCTTACTCTTTGGAAGAAAAGTTATGAGCAACCTAGATAGCATATTCAAAAGCAGAGACCTTACTTTGCCGACTAAGGTCCCTCTAGTCAAGGCTACTTCACTTTCACTTTTCACTTTCATGCATTGGAGAAGGAAATGGCAACCCACTGCAGTGTTCTTGCCTGGAGAATCCCAGGGATGGGGGAGCCTGGTGGGCTGCCATCTCTGGGGTCGCACAGAGTCGGACACGACTGAAGTGACTTAGCAGCAGCAGTCAAGGCTATGGTTTTTCCAGTAGTCATGTATGGATGTGAGAATTGGACTGTGAAGAAGGCTGAGCCCCGAAGAATTGATGCTTTTGAACTGTGGTGTTGGAGAAGACTCTTGAGAGTCCCTTGAACTGCAAGGAGATCCAACCAGTCCATTCTGAAGGAGATCAACCCTGGGATTTCTTTGGAAGGAATGATGCTAAAGCTGAAACTCCAGTACTTTGGCCACCTCATGCGAAGAGTTGACTCCTTGGAAAAGACTGTGATGCTGGGAGGGATTGAGGGCAGGAGGAGAAGGGGACGACCGAGGATGAGATGGCTGGATGGCATCACTGACTCGATGGCCGTGAGTCTGAGTGAACTCCGGGAGTTGGTGATGGACAGGGAGGCCTGGCGTGCTGCGATTCATGGGGTCTCAAGGAGTCGGACACGACTGAGCGACTGAACTGAACCGAACTGAACTTTCACTAGTTTATTGGATGGCATTTGGTTTTCACAAGTTGTTTTATTACCGAATCATCTAGTCAAAGCAGTACACATTGGCTATTTACTTTTTCTTACTTTAAACTCAACTAGCTACACTTAAATATTAAAGACATTGTCTCTTGTCATTCTTCTGGAATAGTGTAGGTGTCTCTAGAAACTGTGTGCCAATTAAGAAGAAGTCGCCTAACAAAACAGCAACTCCTACCGTCCACTCCTAATTATTACAGTTGATTTTAAGTTATTTTACAATTTTATTCCAGTAGGTGTCAGTGCTGAGTTCAGGAAAAAAATCCTTTTTCCAAGTGCAAACTTTTAATTAGAAGAATGTATAAAGGTTCAGACGACGAGAACAAAGTTACATCGTTTATTTCTTAAAAGTTCAAAATTCTTTCCTGGAGGCTCAAAAGAGACAGGGTCTCGCTATGTTGCCCAGGCTGGAGTACAGTGGCTATTCACAGGCGCGATCCCACTACTGATCAGCACGGGAGTTTTGACCTGCTCCGTTTCCGACCTGGGCCGGTTCACCCCTCCTTAGGCAACCTGGTGGTCCCCCGCTCCCGGGAGGTCACCATATTGATGCCGAACTTAGTGCGGACACCCGATCGGCATAGCGCACTGCAGCCCAGAACTCCTGAGCTCAAGCGATCCTCCAGCCTCAGCCTCCCGAGTAGCTGGGATTACAGGCGCGCGCCACCGCGCCCGGCGACCGCAGACCTCCGCAAGACAACACTTGAGGCTGAGGTGTGGTGACGTCATCAGCTGGGCCCGCCTAGAATATTTGCAAGCCTCTTTCCGCCCCTGCGACTCCGTGGACACATTGCGCACGCGCCATTTATCAGCACTGCCTTCTGGGTAAGCTGTGTCCTAAAATTTTGAAGAGCGCATGCGTACGCTCCCTCCTTCCTTTTACCTCGTTGCAGCCAAGAAAGCAACATGGGTCATCAGCAGCTCTACTGGAGCCATCCGAGAAAATTCGGCCAGGGTTCTCGCTCTTGGTGAGAAAAAGAATGTGGCTGTTTGGAAGGGTTGCTTTGGGGCGCGACACTGCTTGAAATATAATGTAGTGGAGCCCACGGGCGGCGCGTGGGGGGAGACGGAATCGGAGAGGTGGCTGCCGCCATTTACAGGCCTCAGATGGGTCCGTGGAGACCTCCGGTGCGAGTGGTGGCCCCCCGGAGTGCCGATACTTTACTTTCTGTCACTAGCGATAACGCCGTTTCTTTTTGCAGCCGAGTCTGCTCAAACCGGCACGGTCTGATCCGGAAATACGGCCTCAATATGTGCCGCCAGTGTTTCCGGCAGTATGCGAAGGACATCGGCTTCATTAAGGTACGCTGGCGGACGCCATGGTCTCCTGTTTGAGTTTTTCTCTTTCAGCTAGCAGGGCTCTTCCTTTGTAGCGGACAACGCAGTTGAGAGGCTTAGCAGTCATCTTAATAGGATTGAGGGGGATGTGAAGGCGTGGAAAAGTAGTTTTTCTAATACATTTTTACCCACTTCTATTAGTTTTAACTGCTATATGTAATGTTGGATAAACATTACTTTTCAGAAGTCGCTAAAATGAAACATTAGATCACTAATCATATCTTGTTAATTTTCGGCAAAATACGTGCCTTGACCTCTGCCTTGAAATAACTGAATAGGGTCATGTAGTGGAATGAGCTTGAGGTTTGGGGCCAGATAGACCTTTTTAGGATTCAGAGGTCTGTCATTTAATAGTCTTATGACTTTGGTCAAGTCACTCAAAGTTAAGTTTTTTCCTGTGAAAAATGAATAGTAGGGTTATTGCAAACATACGTGACTGTTTCTTGCCTCCTAAAAGTCACTTAAATGTTAGTTTTTTTTTTTAATTTGATTAATTTCTAACTGGTTCTTTGAGATATAAAATTTTGTCACTACCTTTTTATTAGTAATTAGAATGCAACAATGTTGAGTAGACCGTATTTGTTTAAATTAGAAGTTCTTATGTTGAAGTGTTACGGTGGGTATAATTTGTTAATGTAATAGCGGAGATGAATTGTTAATGTGCGATTTCTGTGACAAAGTATCTTAAGCTTAAACTTTTGACTTTGACCAAATACCTAAGAAATACATGTTTAGTGTTATGGGAGCTGAAATAACTCAGTATCACAGATGAGAGAATGGACTCAAGTCTGCCAGTTTTGTGTCCCATTTCTCAGAGATTAAGAATAAATGAATTGATTTATGTTTATGAATGTCTCATAGAACAGTGTCTGGCACACAATGAGTAACAAAATATTAGCTGTGTAATTAGTTACTACTTAATGACCGTCTTGAGCTTTTGGTAAGGATCATTTTCTGAAGCAATGTTTTCTACTGGGAAATTTCTTTGATGGTAGAAGTGGATATCCCAATACAAAAACTGAGTTACAAATCAAGCTGAGATTCATGGAGCAGCTTGTAGTAGGTGTTCAATAAATATTTAAGGTATTTAGATCTGGATTACTTGTTTGGGTGGGTCAGATTTCCAGTTTAAACCTCATTCTACAGTGAACCATTTCTTTCTGAGAATAAAATGGTGATGTTTAAGGCATTTTGAATTAATTAATTTTCTTTTTTTCTTCCCCAGTTGGACTAACTGAACTTCCTCAGATGGCTCATCCAGCACACCAACCTTAGGCGGAAATACTAGTTGTTTGTATATAAAATAAAAGTTTTCAAATCTTCAGTTATGAGTGAAATCTTTTAAAAATTTACTTTTCAGGATTCAACTTAAAAATATTTATTTTCCCTGACTTATGCGAAAGTATTCATGCTGAACTCTTGTGGTGTCAGTTTTAGCTTTATACGGCAAAAAAGCCATTTTTTGTTAGGATGCCCACTACATGTAGCAGCATCCAGCATATAACCTGAGACAAATTGGACTCAAGTAGTTGCTGTCATTAAGATCTGCTCTGAGCATTTACCTAGTGTTTAGTAGTCCTGGCTTTTGGGATAATTCACCAGTTTACAAGAAAGCTTGTAAATTTCCTAATGTGTTTGGGTGAGGTGATTAAAAGTGAAATGGGTCTTTCGAACAAAAGTAGCTTTTAGTGGGAAAGGTTTAACAGAAAAACAAGTCTATCAGAATAGGCAGCATAAAAGTTGAGCTAGTCAACTAACACACGTCAAAATGACTTCTTAAGAGGAAGACTGGATTTGTTGAAGGATTAGGTGTGGGAGAGAACCAAGAGTGATTCTAAGGGTTTTGGCCCAAGCCACTGGAAGGGTTACTCGAGCCAGGACTGAAGTTAGCTTGGTTTAGGGAAGAAAAAGTGTTGAGTTTCAGGCATATTGAATTTAAAATGCTTATTAGACATTTGTGTTAAGCTCTGAAGTAGGTGTTCATCTGGAATTGACAGGAGCCTATCCTGGGCTCCCTCTGGGGCTTGCTGTTGCCTGGGGATCTTGCAGTGGGTGGTATGGAATTGTCACTGAATAACCTGGAGAAAGAAATGGCAGCCCACTCCAGTATTCCTGCCTGGAGAATTCAGAGACCGGAGCCTGGTGTGGGGTCACAAAGAGACAAGACTTGAGTGACTAACCTGAACTGAACTATGACAAGATAGGCTTGACTGGTTTTTCTCAGGTTATGAATAGTATCTGCTGTTTGGGGATCTCATTCTCCTGACTGGGTGAGATCTTATCCCTAAAGTCTAGAGATTGATAAACATGGAGAAGGCTGTTCTGGGTTATTTCCAAGAGAAGGGAAGAGGAAGATAGAAGGGAAAGCAAAAAAGTGTTATGTTAGAAAACTTCAAAAATGGTTGAACACAGTGTAAGACGAAAGGAGCTCATGGAGGTTAGGGACCCTGAAGCTTAGGTCTCAAGAGCTTCATGGTAAATTCAGCTGTTACTGGCACTGAGTCACAAGAGTACATGGTAATCCTGTGATGGACTTCTAATGAAATTTTAACTGTTTCTGGGAAAGTGTTTAGGGAACAGGTTTCAAACGGTAAGGAAGTAGATAGAATTTTGGCAGAGGAGATGAAACAGGAAAGTTTTCTATGTTAAAGATAAGAGTGGCTGGGTGAGAAGCAATACCAGCTGAGCAAGTGTAAAAAATTTTAGGTGAAGAGGAGAGGCCTAAACAGTGATTTAAGTAAATGAAGTGGTATATTTGGGTATGAGAGCTGGGGGAAAGATGAACACTGCTCTAGTTGGATAGTTCTGGGTAAATGCTCCTGTAAGAATTGTGAGTTGAGAATTGTGTGGAAGGGAACATTCTCTAGCCAGTCCTGGCCCTGTGGTGTGGGTAGGAAGGCTGGTGTGGGCAGATGGTCTTCTCTATTCAGAGTTGAATAAAGATTGTTTTAAAATGTATGTGCCCCAATATTGTATATCAACTATGACAACAACAACAAAAATGTATGTGACACTTTATGCTAAGTGCTTTTATGTGTAATATCTTTTTCGAGTCTCAATCCACATTTGTGCATTGATATATCCACATTGTGGATATCCACATTTGTGGGTATCCTTATAAAGCTAGAGATTAAGCAGTTTTTGCAGTCTTCCTAAGTTAGAATGGCGTCAAGACTGGAACTTGAGACTGACATCAGTGCTAATATTCTTAATACCCACAGCACACTTTGAAAGACTGTACCTCTGATCCCCAAAGATGAATTTAGGTAACAGGAAGTACTATTTTAAGGTTGAAAGACTACCTTGTCCCCAGAGGATGAATTTACATGATAAGTTATCTTCATATTTACCACAGCATGTAGCATTAGACATTGTGTATTAATGGTAGGTACTGAATTGTTGGAAGAGTTGAATTAAATTTGCTTGTAAAAGGTTGATAATTGTTTTTTTTTTAACCACACCTTGCAAGTGGGATGTTAATTCCCTGACCAGGGATTGAGCCTGGGCCCTTGGCAGTGAGAGCTTGGAATCCTAACGACTGGACCACCAGGTAAGTCCAAGCTCAATAATGTTGATGGCAAAACACAATAGATTGTACAGGAGAGGTGAACTACCATTAAAGAGTTAACAGTGTCAGACTTTATTTTTTGGGGCTCCAAAATCATTGCAGACGGTGACTGCAGCCATGAAATTAAAAGACACTCACTCCTTGGAAGGAAAGTTATGAACAACCTAAATAGCATATTTAAAAGCAGAAACGTTACTTTGCCAACAAAGGTTCGTCTAGTCAAGGCTATGGTTTTTCCAGTGGTCATGTATGGATGTGAGAGTTGGACTGTGAAGAAGGCTGAGTGCTGAAGAATTGATGCTTTTGAACTGTGGTGTTGGAGAAGACTCTTGGGAGTCTCATGGACTGCAAGGAGATCCAACCAGTCCATTCTAAAGGAGATTAGTCCTGGGTGTTCTTTGGAAGGGATGATCCTAAAGCTGAAACTCCAGTACTTTGGCCACCTCATGTGAAGAGTTGATTCATTGGAAAAGACTCTGATGCTGGGAGGGATTGGGGGCAGGAGGAGAAGGGGACGACAGAGGATGAGATAGCTGGATAGCATCACCGAATCAATGGACGTGAGTTTGGGTGAACTCCGGGAGTTGGTGATGGACAGGGGGGCCTGGCATGCTGTGATTCACGGGGTTGCAAAGAGTTGGACCAACTCACCAATTCCTGGAGTTCACTCAAACTCAACGTCCATCGAGTCGGTGATGCCATCCAGCCACCTCATCCTCTGTCGTCCCCTTATCCTGCCCCCAATCCCTCCCAGCATCAGTCTTTTCCAGTGAGTCAACTCTTCGCATGAGGTGGCCAAAGTACTGGAGTTTCAGCTTTAGGATCATTCCTTCCAAAGAACACCCAGGACTAATCTCCTTTAGAATGGACTGGTTGGATCTCCTTGCAGTCCATGGGACTCTCAGGAGTCTTCTCCAACACCACAGTTCAAAAGCATCAATTCTTTGGTGTTCAGCTTTTTTCACAGTCCAACTCTCACATCTGTGCATAGTCTTAGGTTGAATTACTGAGTTTGGGCTGAATGGGACCTGTCAAAGGACCTGTTTAAGAATTTACTCAATGAAACCAGTAAGATTTTTCTACCAGTTCAAAGGAGAATTGAAAGCATCACAATAGGTGAATCAAGGATTTTTATAATTAATTTATAAATAAATGTACAACTGGTTTTTGTTTTTTTTCAACAGGGGAAGTCAGTTTTCCATCAGACAAATGTGCATGGGTAAATGTGTGTGGACAATGTGCATGTCTGTATCACTTATGTATAACTTGGAAAGTTGTAAAATAGCTCAACACAAAAGCTCGGGGTTCTTTTTTCAGGTTCTACCTGAAAAGTGTGTAGGCAAAGATTCAAGTTCCTTGAAAAACAGCTAGTAATCTTTTGGTCCATTTTGAAGTCTTTCACAGTAGTTCTCCATAGACTTAATGCTTTTACCTAAAATTGATACAACTTTTTGAGTGAATGCTGTGTTAGGCACTGTTCTTAATGCTTAACTTAAATTAACTCCTTTAATAAAACAGTTCTGTGAGGCATAATCCCCATTTACAGATGAGGCAAGTGAGGCACAAAGAAGACCTTTCCAAGAAAGCACAGTGAGATTCAAACCACCAGTAGGATGTCTTGAGAACTCTTGCTCTTACTGTTAAATTCTAAATGTCCAACAGTTAGAGAAAACTTTGGTAAATATTGGTAGTCTACAAAATAGCCCAGAGAAAATTTTCAATAAAAAGTGAGAAATTGTATATATGGTACAAATTCACTATGTTAAAAAAAATGCATAGAAAAAAACATGCTAGTATGTTATCAGTGATTGCCTTTGGGTCATAGAGTTAGAGGTGATTTGCTCTGAAGCATCAGGTTAAGATTTGTTTTCAGTTCAGTTCAGTCGCTCAGTCGTGTCCGACTCTTTGCGACCCCATGAATTGCAGCACGCCAGGCCTCCCTGTTCATCACCATCTCCCGGAGTTCACTCAGACTCACGTCCATCGAGTCCGTGATGCCATCCAGCCATCTCATCCTCGGTCGTCCCCTTCTCCTCCTGCCCCCAATCCCTCCCAGCATCAGAGTCTTTTCCAAGGAGTCAACTCTTCGCATGAGGTGGCCAAAGTACTGGAGTTTCAGCTTTAGCATCATTCCTTCCAAAGAAACCCCAGGGTTGATCTCCTTCAGAATGGACTGGTTGGATCTCCTTGCAGTTCAAGGGACTCTCAAGAGTCTTCTCCAACACCACAGTTCAAAAGCATCAATTCTTCAGTGCTCAGCCTTCTCACATCCATACATGACCACAGGAAAAACCATAGCCTTGAATAGATGGACCTTAGCTGGCAAACTAATGTCTGCTTTTGAATATACTATCTAGGTTGGTCATAACTTTTCTTCCAAGGAGTAAGTGTCTTCTAATTTCATGGCTGCGAGGTAGGGTATCCAGTGGTGCAGTTTAGAGTGTCCCAGGTAACAACTTTCCTAATTAGGCTTCTGCTCCTCCCCATCTGATTCTATCTTTAGATTGCTCTGAGAGCAAGTTCTTGTTATTTCCTTCCATTGCTTTCCACCCATTGATATTGATTCTATGTGGTCCTATATAAAACAAATCTAATCTTTCTTCTGCAAGAAAACTGGTTAATTATTTAGGCATGAGGATTCTCATCTTCTGAAACCTTATTTCAGGCAAAACCATTCCTGGTTATTTGAACTCTTCCTTATAGGATCTGATTTAAGGGCCATCTTTGGTGTTCTCTGATTTCCGCTCCAGCTAGATCCTAACAGTGCCTAGCATAGCATGTTTCATAGGGCAGGCATGCAGAAAAAAATGCAATGAATGAATGAGCAGATTTGTTAATGACTTTAATTTGGTTGACCATCATTATTTTTTCACTTTTTATGGACCCTTTTTACCGTTTCAGAAAGTCCAGAGACCCTGGCCTTCAACATCTATCTACAGGGCTAATGCCCCTGAAAAATTTAAATTAGCTTGCTCTTCATAACCTCTGTCTGAGACATACTTGTTGAAAACTATCTTTAAAAATTGGTACCCTAGAGAATTGGGCTTTTTGGTAGGAAGAACAAAGCTGTTCTAGTGGAATGACTAAGGGTAAAACAAGGTGTTTGAATTTCTTCAATATCCGCAAAAATTGAAAAAGGGAAAAAAGGATGAGCTACTAGATATTTCTCGAGGGTTAATCTTGAAAATTAAAGGCTCAGTTTGTTGATATCACTGAGTATTTGACTTCCCTGGTGGCTCAGACGGTAAAGCGTCTGCCTACAATGCGGGAGACCCGGGTTCATTCCCTGGGTCGAGAAGATCTCCTGGAGAAGGAAATGGCCACCCACTCCAGTATCTTGCCTGGAAAATCTCAGGGACGGAGCAGTCTGGTGGGCTACAGTCCATGGGGTCGCAAAGAGTCGGACATGACTCTCGAGGGTTAATGTAGAAAATTAAAGGCTCAGTTTGTTGATATCACTGAGTATTTACATGGGTAGTAATCAAAGCTATATAGGGGCCAAAGATTAGATTATTGGCTGTGCTTATTCCAGGTGTCCTCTGTCTATAAGAGCTTTAAAAGAATTGAGATTGAAATTGACAGATTTATCTAGATGGGCTAATTATCATATAATGTCTCAATTTAAAGTCATTTGGTTAATGAGAAAATAAAGCAGGGCTGGCTTTGTTTTTACTGAAAATCGTTTTAAATTCAGACTACTATGTTCATCAGTGCTGACCACTCCCTTGAGCTAATTCCAGACGACCTTCTGAGTTCTATAAACAGACACTGGATTCCCCAACAGAAGAATTGAAAGGCTTTAGACCCACAATGCCCCACCTCCTCCTCCCAACCCCTCGCATTGTTCCTATTAGTCCCCTCATCCCCTAAACATCTTGTCTGCTTGCGAAGAAATCCCTAACCTACCTAAATTGTTTCAGAACCACTGATCGTAGGGCAAGGACTAAAATATCTCTGGTTCTCAGAGTGACTGCTGGGGTCCTCAACTGGACCCCATCCTAAGAGTTCAAAGGATACATTTCAGGAAGCTGTCCTGGCCAAATGGCCAACATTTCCCTTACCTTGGAATGTCTGCTGTTGGTCACTTTCCTGGACTTGTTTTGTCAGCAGATCGGTAGATCATCAGAGAAAGAGAACCAGTCATGGCTTTCTTGACAGAAGAGAAGGCATTTTTGGCTAAGCCATTTTGTGATCTAAACCTGGCCGCAATGCTTGTCCTTGAACAGTCTTTGTCCTTAAACAGACTTAGTAATAATGATCTTAGGAGAACAAAAGGACAAACTTCCAGGCAAGAGAAATAACAGTAACAAAGATTACAAGTCAGTTGTAAAGACTCCCAGTTCTATTTCAATGGTAAAAACTGAAGCACTGCTGGAGCTACTTTGCAGAATTTAAATCCTCCCTTGGGTGCTAGCTATCAGATTCAGCTGGAATCTAAGGGATGATGCTGCTGCCCTTTTCTGGGTGACTCGTTTCCCTGGTGGCTCAGACGGTAAAGTGTCTGCCTGCAGACAGGGAGACCCGGGTTCGATCCCCCGGTTGGGAAGATCCCCTAGAGAAGGAAATGGCAACCCACTCCAGTACTCTTGCCTGGAAAATTCTGTGGACTAAGGAGCCTGATAGACTACAGTCCATGGGGTCGCAAAGAGTCGGACACGGCTGAGCGACTTCACTTCCTGACCAGTACTTTGATGTCCTTGGTCAGCTCACTTAGTTGCTCAGCAGACTGTCATTCAGCTGTTTCACTGTAATGTTATTGTTGTCATTTAGTCTCTCAGTCATGTGTGACTCTTTTGCAACCCCATAGACTGTAGCCCTCAAGGTTTCTCTGTCCATGGGACTTTCCCAGGCAAGAATACTGGAGTGGGTTGCTATTTCCATCTCCAGGGGATCTTCCCAACCCAGGGATCAAACACATGTCTTCTGCACTGACAGGTTTTTTTTTTTTTTTAACCACTGAGCCACCAGTGAAGCCTGTAAAACCTTTATTAATTCTATTAGGGGAACAACTGACCGAAACCACCCGCCCTGACCCAGCAAGATAGTAACCTCTTGTATGTATGTGTTAGCTTACAACAGTGTTGCAGGGAAAAGCCAATTCTGACTCCCATTTGGAACTGTTTCTTTGACTTGCTTTCCACTGCATTTTAAAATTATAATAATAACATACTGGCCTGCCTCAGAGAATCCTGCCCCTCGGCCTGACTGTTAAACTAAAGTGCCTTTGTTCAGAATCCTATCCACCTGTAGATGGCAAGAAGGAAGAAATTAACACATCCTCTGCCTGAGGCTTGCCATTCTAGGAAATATTTGCAAGATTAATGACTTTTCCCCTTTGTTTCCTCACCTGCCTGCATCTTGATCTATAAAAGAACCTGGCATCCAAGACCCCAATAAGATGGTTATTTTGAGACATTCATTTGCCATCTTCTTAGTCAGGCAAGCTCAGGAACAACAGGAGTCCTGGTAAAGGAATGTGGAACTAATAAGCTGCTACCAACTGGAAGTATTGGGGAAAGGTCAAAAGGAGAGAAGAAACACCAGCCCATGTATTTTACCAACCTCCCAGAATCCTTTTCGCTGGCATCCTTGGCTGAGCAATGTGTGTGCCACCGGGAAGGACCCTGAGATCAGAGTGATTGGCCAGAGACAACCCAGAAACTAACCCCATTGCCATTAAAACCCAAGATTGCCAGCCACATGACACTGCAGTCTTCCTGGGTTCTCCCTGCTCTCCACCCAGGTGCCCCTTCCCAATAAAGCCTCTTGCTTTGTCAGTATATGTGTCTCCTTGGACACTTCATTTCTGAGTGTTAGACAAGAGCCCACTCTTGGGTCCTCCTTCCTGCAACAATTTAGATAATCTTAGAACTCAAGAGCGTTAACAAAAGGAAAGGGAGGAATGAATTTCTGTCAACAGGGACTATGACTAGAGTTGCTGAGTTCCCAGTGAAAGGCGGGAGACTGAAGAAGTACCTGGAGAGATGAGGAGAGAGATTAGTGATAAGAGAAACATCAGCCTTTTTTTTTGCTTATATGTAACAATGATTCTGGGGCCAGTAATGCAGGATCTCATTGGCTTCTTCAAACATTTTAAGACAGGTACATATACAGGAGGTGCTGTGTAATTTCTTACTGTGTATAATCCAGGCTTCAGAATAGGATTACTGTAGGTATGTTTATCGGAGAAGGCAATGGCACCCCACTCCAGTACTCTTGCCTGGGAAATCCCATGGACAGAGGAGCCTGGTAGGCTACAGTCCATGGTGTCGCGAAGAGTCGGACACGACTGAGAGACTTCACTTTCATGCACTGGAGAAGGAAATGGCAACCCACTCCAGTGTTCTTGCCTGGAGAATCCCAGGGACAGAGGAGCCTGGTGGGCTTCCGTCTATGGGGTCGCACAGAGTCGGACACGACTGACTCGACTTAGCAGCAGCAGCAGCAGCGGCAAGTATGTTTATGGTTTTAGATGTTGCAGCAATGAAAGGAAAAAACAGCCTTGCTTAATAAAGTTGTAAAGAGTGTTAAGTACCAGTAGCCTCATGCACATTATACAACCCAATAATAATTATGCTGATCGTGTAAACAGCTTCCCTGCGTAGACTAGCTGAGCCTCCACTGCCAAACATCAAGAATTAACAGCAGGAGCTAGAAAAATCAATAAGCCTTTACCCAGGGAACCAAAGATATGTAGGTTACTAAAACTGTTAATAGTTGCCCATAAAGAGTAATATCCCATTATGTTAAAGCTAAAGGAGGTTTTGTTTTATTTCCTAAATAATAAAAAGATTACATAATAAAGAACTAGTTGACAAAGTGATATACATTCATGGCAGCAACAGCAAATCAGTAAAAGCATCAAATAAGAAAAAATGGAACTTTTTCTTGGCAATCCAGTTAGTTGCATTTCATGGACGGAGTCTGGTTTATCTTGTGGTCTCTTTTCACACACCCACAAATCCCATTTTAAGATGACAGTGGTGCATCTGTTTGTCCTTTGATGCTAATTAACTCCTACTTCCATTCACTCAGATTAAGTGGGGATGGCTTGCACAGATGATACATTCAGTCCATCATGAAAAGAAAACGTATTCATATTTGGAACTTCTTGGGTAAGTAATCTTAAACACAATTTCCTTTAAAGTTTTCTCCGTGATCAGGAGTCTTCATTATCTGATTCCTGAGTATCCTAGCTTCTTTATTACCAAGGGAGCACCTCATGGAGATGACTGCTCCTCATTTGGAGCCTTCATTATAGGTTTCCTAAATAACCTTATCTCTTGTTAATGACTTTAATTTGTTCCTGAAAACACTGCCACTAGGTTAAAAGCTGTTAAATAAAAAATTTTTTTTCATTAGTTTTATTAGGAAAAAAATATGGTGTGTTCCATTGCCCCACAAGGTCCTCGAGTAATTTTCACAAATACAAAATTTACCAAAATACAAAATATACCAATTAAGTAGTGGGGAAATAAAAAAGCTTATAAAAGTAATAATAATTGGAAAGTGTTCTGATACCAACCAGTATACTAAAATTTAATTCTGGTATTGACTAAGATTGAAGGCAGGAGGAGAAGGGGATGACAGAGGATGAGATGGTTGAATGGCATCACCGACTCGATGGACATGAGTTTGAGCAAGTACCGGGAGCTGGTGATGGACAGGGAAGCCTGGCATGCTGCAGTCCATGGGGTCACAAAGTGTTGGACACCATTGAGCGACTGAACTGAACTAAACTAACTAACTAGAGTTAGCACACACCTCACAAGTTAAAGGTCATAGGTTCACAGCCATACTGCCCCCACTTCTGATGCTAGCCACACTGGGCAAGTCCCCAGGCTACGTGCAGGATATTTCTAGTGCAATGCTTTGTGGGAAAATGAGACAAAAGTCTGTCAAACTTCTTGACAGAAATTGGAGCTTAAGTGCATAGCCTTTGCACAGGGTACTTGATTCTGAGACCTAATTGTGCCATGTGGATGCCTGAGTCAAGAGAAGTATCCTTGTGTCTGCCTGGAACTACTAGGTCATACAATTCTTCCACTGTTGGGCAAGACAGAAGCTAAGCCCTCCCAGGAAGTGAGGGAGAGAAAGGCAGAGATGGAGAGAAGTGGAGGTGGAGGAGTTGGGAGGTACAATTTGTGAGGCTCATTTCTTGAGAGCCTGTATAGTAGGATAGATCAGCATCTAATACAGCTGTGGCAACCTCCATGCAAGTGTATGCCTCAGAATCTCTCCTTGCAAGTTCAACTTCTCTTTCTTTGATTTTATATTTATGTGGAAAATAGCTGGTTTACAGAGTTGCCTAATCACCCCAAATAACCCCTCCTGTCTGAGTGAAAATCCCACTCTGCTCTTTTATCTTATCTTTGGCTATGCGGGGTCTCTGTTGCTGCATGGACTTTTCTCCAGGTGCCCTTGAGCACAGGCTGCTCTCTAGTTGTGGTGCCCTGGCTTCTCACTGTGGTGGCTTCTCTCGTTGTGGAGCAGAGGATTTAGAAAGCTTGAGCTTCAGTAATTGCAGCTTGTGGTCTCAGTAGTTGCTGCTGCCGTGCTCTAGAGCACAGGCTCAGTAATTGTGGCTCATGAGCTTAGTTGCTCCACTGCATGGGGGATCTTCCAAACCAGGGATCAAATTGGAGTTTCCTGTATTGTCAGGTAGATTCTTTACCACTGAGCCACAAGGGAAGCCCTCCATTCTTACATTTAAACACACTAATTGGTTAGTTATTTCCATAATAAAATGTCAATGAAATGTGGGTCCTTCTAGAGGACAGCAACCTCATCTATAAAATAAGCATAATAACCAGATTTACCTTATGGAACTGTTGCAAGTATCCAGTGAGTTAATGTGTGACAGTGCACAGATTGTTGACTGTGGATGGTTTTGGGTGGTACAGGGCCTTAAAGACTGGATACTTGAGGCAAGACTTACTCTAGGCATCTGAGGACCCTCGAGGAGATGACTGAACGCGCTAGGAGCACACATCTCACTTTTGTTGGCCCCTTGAATGGTCACCAAGAGTTGGAATGGTCGTGGCTCCAAGGGTCTGAAGAGTGTATTGACTACCTGAGCTCTGCTGTTCCAGGGGTTAGAATATCAAAGCACTATGGAATGAGTGCCTTGTGTATTCAAACAGGTCACACTCTTTCTGGAGATCAGTACCCTGTTTTCATTGTTCTATGTCTTTGAGAAAAATGAGTATTTTGCTGCTGTTGAACAGCATGTTCTATGTATATCTGTTAGGTTCGTTTGGTCTGCAGTATGGTTCAAGTCCAATGTTTCCTTATTGATTTTCTGTCTGGACTATCTATCTATCCATTATTGAAAGAGAGGTATTGAAGTCCCCCACTATTATTATGTTGTTGTCTATTTCTCCTTTCAGATCTGTTAGTACTGGCTTAATATATTTAGATGTTTCAGTATTAGGTAAGAATGTATTTAACATTATTATATATTTTTAATCAGAGAAGGCAATGGCACCCCACTCCAGTACTCTTGCCTGGAAAATCCCATGGACGGAGGAGCCTGGTATCCTGCAGTCCATGGGGTCGCTAGGAGTTGGACATGACTGAGCGACTTCACTTTCTCTTTTCACCTTCATGCTTTGGAGAAGGAAATGGCAACTCACTCCAGTGTTCTTGCCTGGAGAATCCCAGGGACAGAGGAGCCTGGTGGGCTGCCGTCTGTGGGGTCGCACAGAGTCGGACACGACTGAAGCGACTTAGCAGCAGCAGCAGCAGCAGCATATCTTCTTAATGAATTGACTCCTTTATCATATGATGACCTGTTGGGACTTCCCTGGCAGTACAGTGGTTAAGACATTGTGCTCCCAGTGCAGGGGGCATGGGCTGGGTCCCTTGTTGGGGAACTAAGATCTTGTGCACTGTGTGGCACAGCCTAAAATGTAAAAAAAATAAAAAATTATATAATGACCTTTGTATTTCTTTCTCTCTCTTTTAACCTAAAAGTTAATTAATATATAAGGTCAGAGGGTCTGAAGCCACAGACAAGAAAATGTCTTACATTACTGTGGGGTAGGGAACTTCTTTAGTGAAAATATGTTTTACCACTGATGCTCAGAACTGGATGCCAGAAATTCCACTGCTGCTACCCCTCAAGGAGTGATGGTGGGGTGGAGATAGAGGTGAGGATGAGTGTTAGGATTAGAAAGTCCTGGCTTCAAGTCTATAACTCTGTAGTCAATCCAGTGAAGAAAAATATGCTCATACATGCATTCATTCATTTCACAAATATATATGAACTGTCTCATTAGTGCAAGCAACTGTGTTAAGTACCAGGGATAAAGTGATGGCAAAAAAGAATGTTCACAGTTCTTGCTGAAATGATGCTTAGAGTCTACTGGATAAGATAGAGCTAGTAAGCCTATGTGGAGAATGACAGAGGCAGAGTTCTGCCGAGGAGTGTAGTGTTGAGAAGGGAGCAAAGGAGGAGGTGTGTCCTGTCTTCTGTCTGCAGTAGTGTTCCTCCAGGACCTTTAGCTGCAGACTTGTAAGATTCCCTCTCCACTAAATCACTGCTGTCTCTGTTGCTGCCTTTGGGCTCCTTCTTTGGTCTTGCGGCTGGGCAACTAGAAGGCTTGTGGGCCTGTGGGTTGCAGCCCAACACTCCTGCTCTACTAGGTATCTGGAGAGGGAGCTGTCCTTACCATTGGGGATTTTCCTTGCAAATGTAGACATTTCTTACAAAAGGTAAACTTCTACTTGGTTTTCAAAGAGTCTGCTATCTCTTACAAAATAACCAGAGTGGCAAATTCTGTTCCCCATTGAAGGCAGGAGAAGGGGATGACAGAGGATGAGATGGTTGGATGGCATCACTGACTCAATGGAATGAGTTTGAGCAAGCTCTGGGAGTTGGTGATGGGCAGGGAAGCCTGGTGTGCTGTAGTCCATGGGGTCACAAAGAGTCAGACAGAACTGAGCGACTGAACTGAACTGAGCTGAGAGTAGCTTAGATGTAGCAAGTTTAAAGAAACTGTTGTTGTAGAACACACACAGACTATTCCAAAGCAGTTTCTCTTTTCAACTAAATTTAGAAGATTTAATCAACAGATGATGGATGCTTGGTGTTTTGTATGGTGGCTTTTCGTGTTAACGTCACTCACTTTAAGTCTTAAAATCTGCATTCCAGATTCTTGAAAAGAAGGAATGCTATTCCATTCTTTTGTTTTTTTTTTTCCCAAGCAGAAATCTCAACGGGTTCAGTTCTCTCACACCACCTTATAGACTGACCTTTCTGACAAGGATGTCTTCCTGTTGAAGAGACAGCATGCTTCTTGCTCCTGCTGTGTGTATGTGTGTGTGATCACTGAATGGTTGTTAAATAATCTAAACCAATGCATTTTAAACTAAAGCAGCGCATAGCCCTAATATGCCCCAGGATAGTCTCATGAACAGCCGTATAGGCTTAGGAAGCTAGATGGCAGAGTAATCACACAGTTAAAGGCTTTATGTGGGGTTGGAGAGAAGATAAACCCTGTCTTCATTAAAAAAAAAAATGAAATTCCTGTTTACCTGTCTGAATGATAGAAAAGAGGCAGTTGAATGTGATATTTAGGAGGTTTAAGAGGTTTAGAAGGAACAATTTTTTCCAGGTTACTGAGATATAATTGACATATAACACTGTGTATTCGTAAAGTTTGCAGTGTTTGATACAATATATTTACATATTGCAAAATGATTACCACTCACCATAGCATTAGCTAACACCTCCATCACAGAAACACCCTATCAGGTAGTTACCCGCTTGTTTGGTGGTAA
The DNA here is from genome assembly GCF_001704415.2 of Capra hircus. Lineage (NCBI taxonomy): Eukaryota > Metazoa > Chordata > Mammalia > Artiodactyla > Bovidae > Capra > Capra hircus. The sequence goes on from NC_030817.1 coordinate 60,416,512, forward strand.
AATCGTTTACGATTAGTCTCTTAGCAATATTCAGTGTATGATACAGTATTATTAGCTATAGTCACCATGCTGTACATGAGATTCCTAGAACTTGTTAATATTATAACAGAGTTTGTACCCTCTGGCCATGATCTCCCCATTTCTCCTACTCCCACTCCCTGGAAACCACCTGTCTACTTTATTTTTAAGAGGAATAATTTTTTTTTCTTTTATTGAAGTAGTGTTGCTATACAATATTATATGTTACAAGCGTACATATAGTGATTAACTTTTTGAAGGTTATACTTCATTTATAGTTATTATAAAATATTGGTTATAGTCCCCATGTTGTACAGTATATCCTTGTAGCTTATTTTATACCTAATAGTTTGTAGTTCTTAATGCCCTACCCCTATTTTGCCCCTGCCCCACTCTCTCCCCACTGATAACTTCTAGTTTGTCAGGCGAACGTGATAGCCACTACACTACGGAAACCTGCCTTAACCCCTAGTTTGTAAGTGGAACAATTTTCAAGGTGAAAAAAAATCAGGAAAATTGTCCCCTATGACAGGAATTTGATTATCATAACCAACTTCATGCAAAAGGGTTCTTTAACCCTTTTGTGGGGTTATCAGTGGGGTAGGGGGTGTATTAGAAGCATGCAGTTGGCATGAGCCTGGATGAAGAGTGTCTTCCAAGCCCTTTTAATGATTACCCTGTTATTTAGGCTTCTCCTCCTTATGGTCTCACCTGTAAAGTATACATCAACTCCTTTAAATTATGATTAAATAGGTTTAGTTGCTCAATCATGTCCTACTCTTTGCGACCCCATGGAATATAGCCTGCCAAATTCCTCTGTCCATGGAATTCTCCAGGCAAGAATACCGGAGTGGGTAGCCATTCCTTCTTCAGGGATCTTTCTGACCCAGATTGAACCTGGGTCTCTAACACTGCAGGCAGATTATTTACCACTAGGGGAAGCCCTTAATTTATGATGCTAAGTAACAAATGCAAATGACTTAAATACTTAAGACAATTGATTAAAGGTTATGCAACCAAGGAAGAATATAATAGGGTAATAGGTGCCTGGAACTGTGAAGTCACCAAGTTTCCAATCCTCAGGCTTAGGACCTCAGCCCAGTTATACAGTTTCATTGTCTCATTTATCTTATTAGTAAAAGTGGAGCTTACAATGGTACCCATATCACAGAGGTATAAACATCTTAGAAGCAGACAAGATAGGAAAGTTGCCCAAGCCGAATCCATCCAGAGTTGGAGACTATAGGACTTAAGGCTCAGAGGCACGTTCTGCATCCCTCTGCCGAGGTGGGCAGAGGGTGACCAGGAAGGAGCAGCCAGTTCCAGTGGCCTCAGACCCAATGACTGGTGAGTCTGCTATAAGAGCCTTGAAAGCAGACATCTTCATCTTTGTATCCCAGGTCCTAGTATGTGTCATTGCAGGTGCATAATAAGTGTGTGTTGACCTGTATGTATGAATGCCCCAGGAAGAGATATTCTTTCTATTTTAATGACTGTGTTGAGATGGGATAAGAAGTATTAATATGAGAGAATCTGTGGACTTTCCATCCTGCACCCTGGAGTCCATCAAGAGGATTCTGCAAGGGTCAACTTGGGTTCTTTATCTCCCTATGGGGAGATGTATATCTGTGTGTTTTTGTGTGTGTTGGTTATAAACTAGGCATTTGTATTCATATGCTTGGATTGCCATAACAGAATACCTCAAACTGGGTGGCTTCAATAAGAAAAATTTGCTTTTTCACAGTTCTGGAGGCTGGAGTCCCTAGATCAAGGAGCCAGCAGGGTTGGTTTCTAGTGACGTTTCTCCTCCTGGCTTGCAGACCGTGCCTCCTCATTGTGTCCTTACATGTTCTTTCCTCTACATTGCCTGCACTCCTGGTGTTCTCTTCTTGTTGGATTGGAGCCCCACCCTTATGACCTCTTTTAATCTTAAATACCTCCTTCAATGTCTTATCTCCAAATACAATCCCCCTGGGGGCCAGAGCTTCAACCTAGGAATTTTGTGCAGGTGGCATACAATTTAGTCCATGACAACCCTCTTCAACACTTGTTGAGGAATTGGAGGAAATATCTTTAAAATTATTCTTACTTCTAAACACTGTACTTGTTTGATCATGGCACAGTTCCAGGGCTGGCTCAAGTGAATCCACAACGTTACTAGAGTCACGAAGTAACTTAACTAGCAGAGCTGCCTGCAAACATACCAGCAAACCTGGTGGAGGTGATCCTGGAACACAAATTCTCTTTATTTTGTTTGAAGTTCAAACCTAGTTGATCACTTCTGGGGTCTCATTCCACACTGGTCTTTTTGATTCCTTTCTTCCCAATAAAGGGAGACCCAGGTTCAGGCCCTGGGTTGGGAAGATCCCCTGGAGAAGGGAATGGGAGTCCTCTCCAATATTCTTGCCTGGAGAATCCCATGGACAGAGGAGCCTGGAGGGCTACAGTCCATGTGGTTGTAAAGATTCGGACATGACTGAGCAGCTAACACTTTCACTTTTCCCAATAAAACCCAGAAAACGTGACTTAGCACTGTGTGCATCTGTAGATTGTTCATCAATGTGTGGAACTGTGTTCACATATTCAGCCTCAGTCTCTACTTAGAGGCGAAAGTACTTTTTAGGAATCAGCAGGTAAGTGGGGAGAGATTTCCCTGGGTGACCCTTGAACTCACCCTTGGTCTCTTTTTAATACTGGCTTTGAGAATACCCCTTATTTGTCTCATTGGTCAGGGCCAGGAAGAGAGGCAAAGGAATGTGTCTCCACTCCAGGAGGCGCCCCTAGTTTGTGAGGTCTGATAGAAACCAACTCCCGGGTCTTGGGCACAGATTACATGGTGGGGCTTCTCTCTCTCCTGGTTACTCCTCCTTGATGTTTATAGCCAGCTCTCTTTTTCAACAACTTTACTAACTTTACCTCAATATTTTTCTGGTTTTAAAAATTGAGCCTCCCAGGTGTTTATTTTGTAATTTCCAGCCAGTTGACCTTACCTTACTTAGAGTCTAATGACTTTTATCTAATTACTTGTTTTTTCAAACTGTAGAATCCTCTTGCCACCTTTTCAGAACACGTCTACATATTTTATGTTATTTCCATTTCTGATAATTTTACTGATAAATCTGTGTGGGAACTGAATCTTCTTTATTAATAAGAACAGCTCTAGAAGGTATAAAGGGAGCCCTGAGGAAAACCTGACTCACTTTTGGACCCTAAATTTAGCCAATATTCCTCTTTGTAGTGTTATTCAGTGGTATTTGTTTACATTGTTTTAAAATTCAGCATCTTCATTACTGGGCCTGGGTGGAAGTCTGATAAAATATTGATAACAATGCACAGTGTCAGCAAATAAAGCCTGCTTGGGTTAAATAACAGCACGCAAAGAAAGATAATGAACAGCAGAAGGAAGAAGGGGACTAGTTCCCCATGAGTGGCAGAGACAGAGCTGTGGGCATTCAGTGAGGGAGACAGTGTTGTAGGCTGGCGCAGTGGCACTCTGCAGAGGAGGGAGGCCCTGCTGGGGCCTTTCGGGGTCTGCAGCAAGGAAGGAAGTGGTGTGGTGGGGGTGGCGGGGACAAAGGACTGCGGAGGGAAGAAGCTAGGGTAGCTCGGAAGAGGAACTGAAACCCTGTGAACAGTAATTCTGTTGTAACAGTGCATTCCTGGAGGATATATCTGTGCCTGGCACACCTGTAAACATACTGTATATTGTCTTTTTAAAATATATATATGTATGTAAATTTTATTTATTTATTTTGGCTGGGCTGGGTCTTTGTTGCTCTGCGGGCGCTTCTTCAGTCGTGGCGAGGGGAGGCTACTTTTCTTTGTGGTGTGTGGGCTTAGTGCAGTGGTTTCTTTTGTTTTAGAGCTCTGGCTCTAAGCATGTGGGCTCAGTAGCTACAGCTCCCAGGCTCACTAGTTGTTGCGCAGGGGCTTAGCTGCTGTACAGCACGTGGGATCTTCCTGAATCTGGGCTTGAATCCACGTCTCCTGCATTGGCAGGTGGATTCTTTACCACTCAGCCACCAGGGAAGTCCCTATATACTGTCTTATTGCGTGCTGACCTGTGACCTTGGCAGGCAGTTAATAAGATCCTCCTGAGAAATGAAGCATGGAGAGGTTCTGAAATCCATGTTCTGAACCACCAACAGTTCCCCCATGGAAAAGGGGGTGCAGGCCAGGTTGGTGGGACATGAAGCATCCTGGATTTACAATACTGGGGAATTCGGTGTCTTAGGAAAGCGAGAAGATGTTGTTCAGAATTTCAGTATCGCTGGTCCACAGCAGTTCGGGACTGCGCTGGCCAGACAATTCAGAGCCGGTTTTTAGGGCGGCAGCACAGTGGAGAACGAGTTCTCACTCAGCAGGCGGCTATTCTCGGGAAAATGAAAACAGAACGACTCCTCGGCAGTTTCCTCAAAATACTGCTGAAGCGTTTTCTGGGGGGAACTATCTCCCAGGTGAAAGGAGGCAGAGAGGGAGTAAAAGGAAAGTCTGAGGGCAGCCGGAGGGAAGGCAGAAATAATAACACCAGCCACAGGCGACGAAGGGAGGTGGGCCGGCATGCTGAAAGCACAGGGATATTGTTATGGTTCTAATCAAAGAGACAGCAGATGTCAGAGAGAAGCATTTCCTGCTAATAAAAGGTCTGCTATGACTCAGGAGTTGACAGTGACTGAGAGACAGGGTTCTTTGGGAGATGTGGCAGCTGAAAGGAATTCCCCTTTTCTCTTTGGGCAGCACTTTACAGTTGGCCAAGTGCTTTTTCTCTCTGTAATCTGTTTGACATCAGTGCTGTGAAGCATGGCATTGTCAACCCTGTGTGATAAATAAGGAAGGAAGTTGCAAAAGAGAAAGGTCTTATCTGAGTTCCTGTGGCTGCTTAGATGGAGCTGAGAGCAGAACTTGGATCAGCCCTGTTAGCCTTCAGCACCCTCTTCTGTCAGGAGGACGAGCAGTGTCATCCCAGAGTAAAGGAAACTTCGGGAAAGAAGCTACCGAGCCACCTTGGAAAAGTTGAGAGTCCTGGGGACTCTATTCGTGTCTAATGACTTTGGAAAGTTTCTTTGAAATCCTTCCAGTTAAGACTGAATATACAGGAACATCTTATTAATTTATATTCAGGTGACCAGAAAAAGCAACCTTCAATACAAAGAATTTGAATTATCTGATACCCTTGTTCTAGCAGAAGAGTAAAGCATTCATTCTGGATTTTTTTTTTTTTTTTTAAGACTCATTATTTGCCTTTGCTCTCTTCCCCCAAGGAAAGGCTTTTCTGTTTTCTCTCTCTCCTTCATAATGGCACCTCGCATTTGCTTTAAAGACACTGGGTTTCTACTGGCAGTGCTCCCTCTAATAGCAGAGCCACCTCACTGAGCGTAGGGATCCGGTTTCACCACTGAGTTTCCTGTATATTATGATACTTATTTTGGCTTTTCCCATACTGACATGGTGAGATTTGTGTTCTCCAGTTTCATTTTCTGATGCTCTTCATACACATAGGTAACTCCATTTCCAGTCCATCTCATTCTGTCCATAGTCTTGGTGTGTCTCCCTTACTTTTCTATCAAACCACCGCTATCTGGAATTTTATTATCTTTCCACGTGGTCAGCTATTGATTGCTGTGTAACAGATTGCCCTAGATTTGGCAGCTTAAAGCAACAAACATTTCTAGGGTCAGAGTTTCTGTGGGTCAAGAATCCAGACACTGGCTCCTGATCTCTTGTGAGGTTGCGGTTAACTGGTCGGCCAGGGCTGCAAACATGTGAAGAGCCGGAGGGTCCATTTTCAGGATGTCTCATGGGGGTTGTTGGCAGCAGCTACAGCTCCTTGTCATGTGAACATTTTTGTAGGGCTTCCTCAGAAGTACAGGATCAAGGACAAAGAAGGAGGCGGTGAGAGCACCCCAGATGGAAACTCCAGTCTTTACATAACCTACTATTGAAGAGACATCCTATCACTTCTGCTTTAATCTGTTCAATAGATGTGATCCAATAAGTCCAGTCCATACTCAATCAGAGAGAAATTAAACTCAACCTCCATTACAGTCCTTAATATATTGAGAGAGTTGTTTTTTGTGGGGGTGTGGTGGGGATGGGGAGGGGTGCACCACTTTAGTTGCCCCATCAGGGATGGAACCCAGGCCCTGGCAGTGAAAGTGCCAAGTCCTAACCACCGGACAGCCAGTGAATTCCCAATCATGGTTGTTTTAAATTCCCATTTGATCGTTTCAACATCTTTGCCATATCTGAGTTTGGTTCTGATGCTTGCTTTCTCTCTTCAAGCTGTTTTTTTTTTTTTTTTTGCATTTTATTATGTCTTGTAATTTTTTGTTCAAAGTGGGATGTAAGGAACTGCAGGGAATAGTCCTTCAGAGATGTGGTGGTAAGTTTTTTTGTGGGGGCAGAGGAAGTGTTCTACAGTCCTAGGATTAGGTATCAGTCTCTTAGTGAGCCTGTGCCCCAGGACTGTGGACTTCACAAGTGCCCCACCATCTTAGCTGGGACAGGATGGCTAGAGGGACTAGAGTTGGGCATTTCCCTTCTGCTGGGTTAGTTAGGCTCTGATAAAACCCAATAATTTAGGATCTGGTAAAATAATTTCTCTTGAGGGCAGGCTCTGTTAGAATAGGATACTCTGATTATTTCACAATGGTTACTTTCCCCCTCCCCATGCAGGAAGCACCAGGGGATTTTTTTTTTTTTTTCCTGCATTTCTTCACTGTAAGAACCTGTAAAAGCTCCTGGAGGTAAAACTCATAGAATCACCCCCCGCCCCCAATTATTCCCCACCCCCACATCCAATGATTGGGTCCACCTGGAATTTTCATCTCTCAGATTTATCCACATTGAGCTTCCAGCAATTTGTCAATTACAGTTCAGGTTTTCTTACCCCAGCAACTGTTTCTGTGGAGCCTTCTGCCTGTGGATTTCTGCTCTAATACATTGTAATTCTCAGTATCCCCCTGTCTGTCTCTCCAGTTTTAGGGGTGTTACCTTGTAATCTCAGTTCTGCCAGATCTAAGTCGAGCTGCTGATTTTTCAGTTTGTTCAGCTTTTTACTTGTTAGGATAGAGGGATGTCTTTTTTAAAATAAAATTATTGAAGTATAATTGTTTACAATGCTGTCTTAACTTCTGCTGTACAGCAGAGTGATCCAGTCATACACATATATATTATTTTTCACATAATTTCCAAACTCCCAATCCATCCTCCCCACTCCCTGCCTGCAACCACAGGCTGTTTGCTATGTCTATCATATGGGATTCGTCTTCTCTTTCTGACTAACTTCACTTAGTTTGACACTCTCTAGGTCCATCCATGTTGCTGCAAATGGTATTACTTCAAGAGGGAGGACTTTAAATCTCCATACATGTTAACTGCAAGCCAGGGTTTTTCTTTAAACATTTTTTAAAATTTATTTTTTTCATTAGAGTATAATTGCTCCACGATGCTATGCCAGTCTCCACAGTATAACAATGTGAATCAGTTATAAGTACACACATATTCCGTGCCTCCTGAGCCTTCCCAGTAAGCCAGGGGTTTTGTAACATCATTATTGTGATTATCATGTGACTGTTTTCTGGCCTATTTTCTATTCAGTGTTACTGAGAAATTACTACATGCCAGGCACTGTTTCAAGTTCTCTTCTTGTATTATCAGCAACTTCGTGTGAGTAGTACTGAACTTAGCTTGGGCTCTATAAAGACAGAGTCTGCAAAAGCAATTTGTGTGCATGAGGTTTATTAAGAGTTCCTTAATGTTCTTAAGGAAAATTGGTAAGGGAGAGAGGGAAGCAGAGTAAGAAAAGAGAAGGTACTACACAAGGATGGGATTTCGGGTGAAGTATGGTCTCAGCGTGATGTCTGGGGGCTCTGGAGTGTACATGGTACCTTGCCTCATTGCTAGGAATGGGGGAGGGCTTTTGTACCCTCCCCCCAGCTAGTCATTAGTTAAAAGCCATGATGAGGGGCCCCCTACTCTTTCCACTTTACAGATGAGAAACTTTAGGCACAGAGAAGTTCAATAATTTACTCAAGTTCACATGGCCAAAAACTGGTGGGCCTGTATTTGGACCCTAGGCATTTTGGCTCTGTGGATATATTTTATACTGCATTTAAAAAATGTATCTATTTTTAGAAGTCTCTGTTGGCCAGCAGGCTACTTGACGGGGAGGAATCAGGAGGAGTGTGTGGCCCCATGCCTGGCCCGCTGTGCTTCACCGGCTTGTAAGTGATGCAGAACTCGCCTAGGTAGTGGCCAATCATCTCAGGCTTGATTTCCACCAGGTTGAAGGGCTTGCCGTTGTAGACGCCTATCATGCTGTCCAGCATCTGTGGCAGGAAGATCGGTTTGCGCACGTGCGTCTTCCCCACCTCGGGCTTCTCCAGGTGCAGCGCATCCTTCCTGGCCTTGTGCAGCCGCTTCAGCAGTCTCGCTTCAGCAGCCAGTCTCGCTTCCGCTGGAGGCCGCGGTTCAGCCGCCACCGCCGCCTCTCACTTTACAGCTGCATCGGCTGCTCATAGGACATGTCCAGGTTGTAGGACACGGTCGAGATCCACGACACGGTAGGTGAACTTGCGGATGGTCCGCTTCTAATTCTGTTCCACTTCCGCCATCTTGTCAGCTCCTTGGAAAGGATCTGTGCTGCATTTTAAAAAGGCATACTCAGGCACTTGTCTGATTTGACCTTCCAAAAGCTCTGTGAGGTAGTTGGGGCATTGATCATTATTCTAAAATTTCAAATGAGAAAATTGAAAGTTGGAGCTATGTTTTTAAAATACTCTAGGTCTTGTTCTGTCTCCGCGTAATGTCTTGCTCTCTTAAATCAACCAGCCTTTATTGCACTGACTGTATGATTACAATAGTAATCACCTGATTTAGAAGCACATCACTTAATGGATACAGAGTATCTATATTCTGCCGCTGTTTGCTGTTCCTATTATTGAAATGGAAAACTTAATCTCTCCAATAGAGGAGGGGTCCTAGTCTCTACTTAGATGTTATTTTAGATCACAGGCTGACTAGCTCTCAAATGAATGGATTTACTGCCTTGTAGTTGCAAAGTAATAACAAGAACAGCATCCCATTGCTGAATTCCTGATTGCAGAAGAGTTAAAAATTGTGTAAAAAGAACTTATTCATGGAAACAACTCAGGATGTTATTGGGGAGAATCATACAATTATTTATTATCTTCATTGAAGAAAAGGAATTATAAAGTAACAAATAGGTAAATTTCAGCAGAAAATGAGGAAGGAGAAACTTGGGGAAAAGCTATTCCATTTAGGGAATATTAACTTGAAATAGAGCTTCTAAAATCAGCGTTTAGGCATTAGCTTCCCCCCAATCAACATTCGGAAAACTAAGATCATGGCATCCGGTCTCATCACTTTATGGCAAATAGATGGGGAAACAGTGGAAACAGTGGCTGACTTTATTTTTCTGGGCTCCAAAATCACTGCAGATGGTGATTGCAGCCATGAAATTAAAAGACGCTTACTCCTAGGAAGGAAAGTTATGACCAACCTAGACAGCATATTAAAAAGCAGAGACATTACTTTGTCAACAAAGGTCCATCTAGTCAAGGCTATGGTTTTTCCAGTGGTCATGGATGGATGTGAGAGTTGGACTATAAAGAAAGCTGAGCACTGAAGAATTGATGCTTTTGAACTGTGGTGTTGGAGAAGACTCTTGAGAGTCCCTTGGACTGCAAGGAGATCCAACCAGTCCATCCTAAAAGAGATCAGTCCTGGGTGTTCATTGGAGGGACTGATGTTGAAGCTGAAACTCCAATAATTGGGCCACCTCATGCAAAGAGCTGACTTATTTGAAAAGATGCTGATGCTGGGAAAGATTGAGGGCAGGAGGAGAAGGGGACGGCAGAGGATGAGATGGTTGGATGGCATCACTGACTCGATGGACATGGGTTTGGTTGGACTCCAGGAGTTGGTGATGGACAGGGAGTCCTGGTGTGCTGCGGTTCATGGGGTTGCAAAGAATCTGACATGACTGAGCAACTGAACTGAACTGAACCTCAGGAATATAAGAATGCAAACAGGACCAAGTTTGCACTGATACACTGAAATAACAGAAAGGACAAATGTGTGGTTTGCATTTGCTGCTTCTGTTTCTTATTCCTCAATTCCTTGTGAATCCTCCAAAGTCTGATTTCTACCCAGCTATTTGCAGTTGCTCCCAGATTCATTCTCTGCTCTTTCCCTGCTGTTTGTATCAAGCCTACAAAGCCTTTCTGTGGCACGTGTATCTTGGTCTTTGTTTTGGCATGCTGGATTTTTAGTTATGGCATGCAAACTCTTTTTTTTTTTTTTTTTGATTGAAGAATAATTGCTTTACAGAATTTTGTTGTTTTCTGTCAAACATTAACATGAGTCAGCCATGGCCCATGAAAGGAGCTGGCAGGAGACTAGGGTGGTTTCTCAGTCAGTGCTTCAGTCTCTGTCATTTCCAGCTCAGTAGACTGCACCCTTTCCCTGTAGCCCCAGCTCATGGTAGGCAGCCTCGGCTCCTGTCCTTTCCACCAAAAGTCCTGATTCTGGTTTCTGGCATCATCGTCTCCTTCTTTTGTTCTGTGAGGCCTAGCGGTGGCAAAAACTTCCTGATATTGCCTCATTGTCCCTTTAGTGTCTCAGCTCTTCCATCACTTGGCAACTAATTACTTTTATTGAGTTTCCTTTACTTGAGTTGCCTCTCCTCAGTTTTTAATTATTTGTGCTACTTACAGCTCTGTTCTTGATCTCTACAGTTTTCTTTCCACATTGCTTTAACTCAGTGAACTTACCACTACCTCTGCCTCACTGGTATTTGCCTCTAGTACCATTTTCTACCTGCCTAGAGGATGTCCCCACCTGGCAATGCTGCAGAACCTTTGAGATCCAGATGCCCACTGGTTGCTTAGAATAGAGAGGTGATGGTGGGGGTGGGGAGCTCTTTGGCTCAGAGACACTTGGAGATTGAGCAACAGTGGTAGGGAATAGCAATAGGTATAAAGAATATTGTGGGTAAGTAACATGAAATTTAGATGATTTTTCTGCTTTCCACCTGCATGGCTCTAGTCCAGAACCTCAAGCTACATTGCTTACAGGGTTCCAGGCAGGTAACATAATTGAGTGAAGTGGGCTGAATGAAAGAAAAATGGTCTCTTGATTTATACCCTTTTGACACAGAAACACTTTGTGTGCATATTATAGTACTGTGGGAATGCTCTTCCCTTCCATAAAGAAAATGTTCTCTTCCGTTTTTCAGGAAAAATTCAGCCCTCTTTTGTTTTTCCACCTTGGTAGAGACTTACAGGGTTCCCCTGCTATTCAAAAGTAGAGCATTCCTATGAAATCTTCTTTAAGCTGAAAGATATATGGCAAAGAAGCAATTGCCTTAAGACACATCTTGCTAATGGAGGCACAGGATAAATTGAGAGAAGACATAGATGCTCACAGACACAGCTCAACACTACTGCGGCCTGGTGCTGAGATGCTGTGTGTCATTCCCGAGGAGGGAGCTTAGTGGGCCACTCTGGCTTCTCAGGGTGCAAGCTGATTCTCTTAAGTGTTTAAGGGCTCACTGTAAAATGAATGTGGAACACTGTTTTTGATTTTCATCTTTCTCTGGTAGAAGCAAAAATCCTTCTCTGATTTCTTTTGGTTGGTGAAAATAGGTACTAATGTACGTCTTTTATAAAAGTGAAGTGATGAAAAGCAAACTTGAAAAGCAGGGGATACCTGTGGATCCAGAAAAGTACTTTTCTACTATAAGTAAACACCCTTGTTTACCTTGAACTTACACAGTGCTCTTTGTCAGTTATATCTCTTTTCTTAAGCTTTATTTTTGTGTGTGTGTGTGTGTGTGTGTGTGTGTTATATGTCGTAACATATATTTCATTAAAACTGGAAGAAAAAATATTGCAAATTTAAAAAGAAAGAGAGATTTCCTGCCAGCAGGCCCCAAGCAGTAGATGCCTTGCCTCTAGTGGCTTAGTACGACCGAGTGGTTGAGCCTTGGCAACTGTGGCTGTGTCATGACAGAACACACTGTATAGCTTCTTCCCTAAGTTTCCAGCCGTGAATAATGCCAGCAAAGCCCCTGTCAGGGCCTCAAGTGAAAGCAGAGCCACTGCCACTAGCACGGCGGCCTCCCTTTCCCCAGGCGGGGATGTGGCCTGGAGCGAGGCTGGGCCAGAGCCCCTAGCGGTTACCATGTCAGGGGCTGAGGCCAGGAACCTCAACGGAGGGCTGTGGAAGTTGGCATCCCCTGCAGTCCCCACCAGCAGTTCTTGTGACTTCTCACCAGGTGATTTGGTTTGGACCAAGAGGGAGGGTTACCCTTGGTGGCCTTGCCTGGTTTATAACCACTCTTTTGATGGAACATTCATTTGTGAGAAAGGAAAGTCTGCCTGAGTTCATGTACAGTTTTTTGATAATAGCCCAACAAGGGGCTGGGTTAGCAGAAGGCTGTTAAAGCCATATACAGGTTCACATTCAAAGGAAGCCCAGAAAGGAGGTCATTTTTACAGTGCAAAGCCTGAAATACTCAGAGCAATGCAACGTGCAGATGAAGCCTTGAATAAAGACAAGATTAAGAGGCTTGAGTTGGCAGTATGTGATGAGCCCTCAGAGCCAGAGGAGGAAGAAGAGACGGAGGCAGGTGCCACTTATACATCAGATGAGAGTGAAGAGGAAAATGAAATTGAGAGTGAAGAGGAAGTGAGGCCAGAGGTGCAAAGATCCAGGAGAGTTCAGTTCAGTCACTCAGTCGTGTCTGATTCTTTGTGACCCCATGAATCGCAGCACGCCAGGCCTCCCTGTCCATCACCAACACCCAGAATTCACTCAGACTCATGTCCATCGAGTCAGTGATGCCATCCAGCCATCTCATCCTCTGTCGTCCCCTTCTCCTCCTGCGGCCAATCCCTCCCAGCATCAGAGTCTTTTCCAATGAGTCAGCTCTTCGCATCAGGTGCAAAGATCCAGGCGAAGTAGCCGCCAAATAAAAAAAAAAAAACGAAGGGTCATGTCAGACTCTGAGGATGACATTGGTGGCTCTGATGTGGAATTTAAGCTAGACGCTAAGGAGGAAGGAAGCAGTGATGAAATAAGCAGTGGCATGGGGGACAGGGACACTGAAGGCCTGGACAGTCCTGTCAGAGTTGCTCCAAAGCGGAAGAGAATGGTAACTGGGAATGGTTCCCTCAAGAGGAAGAGTTCAAAGAAGGAATGCCCTCAGTCACCAAGCGAGCAACTGACATTTCATCAGAAGCCAAGAATACTTTGAGTGCTCTCTCTGCCCCTCAAAATTCTGAATCCAAAGCCCACATTAGTGGAGGATGTGATCACAGTAAGCACCCCACTGTATCATGAAACTTTAGAGAGGCTTAAGGAGGAAAAGAGAAGCGATGTGCACAGGAGGCGGCCCGATCACCCAGATTTCGATGCATCCACACTCTATGTGCCTGAGGATTTCCTTAATTCCTGTACTCCTGGGATGAGGAAGTGGTTACAAATTAAGTCTCAGAACTTTGATCTGGTCATAGTTTATAAAGTGGGGAAGTTTTATGAGCTGTACCACAGGGATGCTCTTATTGGAGTCAGTGAACTAGGGCTGGTATTCATGAAAGGCAACTGGGCCCATTCTGGTCCCCCTGAAATTGCGTTTGGCCAATACTCAGATTCCCTGGTCCAGAAGGGCTATAAAGTAGCACGAGCAGAACAGACTGAGACCCCAGACATGATGGAGGCATGATGCCGAAAGATGGCACACACCTTAGTATGACAGAGTGGTGCGGAGGGAGATCTGTAGGGTCATTACCAAGGGCACACAGACCTACAGTGTGCTGGAGGGTGACCCCTCGGAGAACTACAGTAAGTACCTTCTCAGCCTCAAAGAGAAAGAAGAGGAGTCTTCTGGCCACATTTGTGTGTATGGAATATGATTTGTTGATACCTCACTGGGGAGGTTCTTCATAGGTCAGTTTTCAGATGATTGCCACTGTTCCAGGTTTAGGACTTTAGTGGCACACTATCCTCCAGTAGAAGTCTTATTTGAAAGAGGAAATCTCTCAACAGAAACTAAGATGATTCTCAAGAGTTTATTATCCTCTTTGACTCCCTGGTGGCTCAGATGGTAAAGCATCTGCCTGCAATGCGGGAGACCTGAGTTCGATCCCCAGGTCAGGAAGATCCCCTGGAGAAGGAAATGGCAACCCACTCCAGTACTCTTGCTTAGAAAATTCCATGGATGGAGGAGCTTGGTGGGCTACAGTCCATGGGGTTGCAAAGAGTCAGACACGACTGAGCGACTTTGTCTTCGCCTTCTTCTCTTCAGAAAGGGCTGATACCAGGCTCCCAGTTTTGGGATGCAGCCAAAACTTTGAGAACTCTCCTTCAAGAAGGATATTTTACAGACAAGTTAAATGAGGATGGTAGGGTGATGCTACCCCAGGTGCTTAAAGGTATGACCTTGGAGTCAGATTCTGTTGGACTGACACCAGGAGAGGAGAGTGAATTGGCCCTCTCTGCTCTTGGTGGTTGTGTCTTCTACCTCAAAAAATGCCTTATTGACCAGGAGCTTTTATCAGTGGCTGATTTTGAAGAGTATGTTCTCTTGGATTCTGACTGGGTCTGTGCTACAAGACCTGGTGCTGTCTTTGCTAAAGCCAATCAAAAAATGGTGCTGGGTGCTGTGACACTGAACAACTTTGAGATTTTTTTGAATGGAACAAACGGCTCTACTCAAGGGACCTTGTTAGAGAAGACTGATACTTGCCATATTCCCTTTGGTAAATGGCTTCTAAAGCAGTGGCTTTGTGTCCCACTATTAACCCTCATGCTATCAGTGATTGTCTGGATGCCACAGAAGACCTAATGGTTGTGCCTGACAAAATCTCTGAGGTTTTACACCTTATTGAGAAGCTTCCAGATCTTGAGAGACTACTGAGTAAAATTCATAATGTTGGCTATCCCCTCAAGAGCCAGAGCCACCCAGATAGCTGGGCTATACTGTATGAAGAAACCACATACAGCGAAAAAAAAAAAAAAAAAAAGATTATTGATTTTCTTTCGGCTCTGGAAGGATTCAAAGTAATATGTAAAATTATAGGGATTATGGAAGAAGTCATTGATGACTTTAAGTCTAAAATCCTCAAGCAGGTCCTTACTCTGCAGACAAAAAATCCTGAAGGCCGCTTTCCTGATTTGACTTTAGAACTGACTACTGGGACCTTTGACCATGAAAAGGCTCGAACGACTGTTGTGCTGATTACTCCCAAAGCAGGATTTGACTCTGATTATGATCAAGCTCTTGCTGAAATAAGAGAAAAAACAGAGCCTCCTGGAATACTTAGAGAAATAGCACAGTTGAATTGGCTGTAGGACCATAGTTAACTGGGGAATCGGTAGGAATCATTACCTGTTGGAAATTCCAGAGAATTTTATCACCCATAATTTGCCAGAAGAATATGAGTTGAAATCCACTCAAAAGGGCTGTAAACAATACTGGACCAAAACAATTGAGAAGTTGGTTAATCTGAAAAATGCTGAAGAACAGAGAGATGCGTTATTAAAAGACTGCATGGGGTGACTGTTCTATACCTTTGATAAAAATTATAAGGACTGGCCGGCTGCTGAGTGCATCGCAGTGTTGGATGTCTTATCACACCTGGCTAACTACAGTCAAGGGGTGATGGTCCTATGTATCTTCCAGTAATTCTGTTGCCAGAAGAAGCTACTCCTCCCTCTCTAGACCTTAGAGGATCATGCCATCCCTGCATTACGAAGACTTTTTTTGGTGATGACTTTATTCCTAATGACATTCTAATAGGCTGTGAGGAAGAGGAGGAGGAAAATGGCAAAGCTTATTGTGTGCTTGTTACTGGGCCAAATATGGGAGGCAAGTCTACACTCATGAGACAGGCTGGCCTATTAGCTGTAATAGCCCAGATGGGCTGTTAGGTACCATTTGAAGTGTGTAGGCTCACACCAATTGATAGAGTGTTTACTAACTTTGGTGCCTCAGACAGAATAATGTCAGGTGAAAGTACATTATTTGTTGAATTGAGTGAAACTGCCAGTATACTTACACAAGCACATTCTTTGGTGCTTGTGGATGAATTAGGAAGAGGTACTGCAGTGTTTGATAGGACAGCAATAGCAAATGCAGTTGTTAAAGAACTTGCTGAGAATAGAAAGTGTCGTACATTGTTTTCTACCCACTGCCACTCACTAGTTGAAGATTATTCTCAAAATGTTGCTGTGCACCTAGGGCACATGAAAATGAATGTGAAGATCCCAGCTAGGAGACAATTACCTTCCTCTATAAATTCATTAAAGGAGCCTGTCCTAAAAGCTGTGGCTTTAATGCAGCTAGGCTTGCAAATCTTTGAGGAGGTTATTCAAAAGGGACATAGAAAAGCAAGAGAATTTGAGAAGATGACTCGGTCACTGCAATTGTTTCGGGAGGTTTGTCTGGCTAGTGAAAGGTCGACTGTGGATGCTGAAGCTGTCCATAAGTTGCTGACTTTGAGGAATTATAGACATTGGTAGCTTTGAGTTCACTTTTGACAAAGGTGGTAAATTCAGACAACATTATGATCTAGTAAACTTTATTTTTTTTTAATGAAAAAAAAAAAAAAAAGAAAGAAAGAAAGAAAATACTCCTTAGACTGATTGACACCTCCAGGCTGAAAACTCACTCTAGATCTCAGTGTTAGGCATGGAAGAGAAGGTGGTGGGGTCCGAGGAAATTTGGAGAAGGCATGCCCTGTCTAAAGGGGCTGCAGTTAGCTCCAGCTGAGCATTGCCCTATAGGAAATGGGCTGAGTGTTGCTGGATCTTCTAATTTTTAAAGAAAAGCCAGAAATTATATTTCTTTGTGATATCTCCTGATTTGAAAACATTTGCTGTTTTTGATTTGAAAATATATATACCCATATGTTATATGGGCCAAACAAAACCTGTCTACATTCTGAGTTTCCTGTGGGTTTGGTTTGTGACTTCTGGTTTAGTCCCAGTCTGCATGCTAAGTCTCACCTACTTCTTTAAACCAGTGCCTCTGCTAAAGACACGTGCTGGAGTATTAACACAACTCTTCATATACTTTGTTAACTCTGCTGGATGTTTTTCGTTTCTTCCACCAGATCTGCTCCTCACACCTCTCCCTCATTTTTTAAAATACTTTTTATTTATGTATTTAATTTTTGGCTGCACTGGGTCTTCGTGGGTATGTGTGGGCTTTCTTTAGTTGCAGCGAGCAGGGGCTACACTCTAGTTGTGGCGGCTTCTCTTGTTGCGAAGCATGGGTTCTAGAGTACACGGGTTTCAGTGGTTGCGGCTTGTGGACTCTGGAGTACAGGCTCACAAGTTATGGTGCATAGGCTTAGTTGTCCCGAGGCAAGTGGAATATTCCTGGACCAGGGGTCGAACCTGTGTCTTCTCCATTGGCAGGCGGATTCTTATCCACTGTACCACCAAAGAAGTCCCACACACCTCTCCTTCATTATCCCTGTCCTCGGAAGCTAACTTGTGTGTGTCTTGCATCCATAGCCTTTCTACTTGGTTTCCTGCTGCTTTTGGCCAATAAGAGGCATGGGGGGAGAAGAGAGAAAGGAGGAGATCAAGGTCTCAAAGTAGATTATATGTGCGGCTGGACAGTGAAGGTCATCCCTCTTGGACTATGACTTTGGCTAAACTGAGGAAATTATGAGTTGGGTAATATTTCAACCTGCTACCCAAAAAAGCTAGATTTGCACCTCAGTAGTCATGGTCCTTGACAAGTCTTAACAGAGTTGCAACGTCTGTCAGAGGTCTTTTTAAAAGATATTTATATTTATTTATTTGGTTGTACCTAGTCTTAGTTGTGGCACGTGTATCTCAATCTGTGTTTCGGCATGCTGGATTTTAGTTATGGCATGCAAATTCTTTTTTTTTAATTTATTTTTTAATTGAAGGGTAATTGCTTTACAGAATTTTGTTGTTTTCTGTCAAACATCAACATGAATCAGCCATAGGTCTACATATGTCCCCTCCCTCTTGAACCATCCTCCCATCTCCCTCCCCATCCATCCCCTCTAGGTTGATACAGAGCCCCTGTTTGAGTTCCCTGAGATGTACAGCAAATTCCCATTGGCTATCTATTTTACATATGGTAATGTCAGTTTCCATGTTACTCTCTACATACACCTCACCCTCCCCTCCCCTCTCCCCGTGTCTATAAGTCTATTCTCTGTGTCTATTTCTCCATTGCTGCGTTGCAAATAAATTCATCAGTATCATCTTTCTAGATTCCATATATATGTGTTAGTATGTGATGTTTATCTTTCTCTTTCTGACTTACTTCACTCTGTATAATAGGCTCTAGGTTCATCCACCTCATTAGAACTGACTCAAATGTGTTCCTTTTTATGGCTGATGAACTATGGACGGAGGTTCGTGACATTGTACAGGAGACAGGTATCAAGACCATCCCCAAGAAAAAGAAATGCAATAAAGCAAAATGGCTGTCTGAGGAGGCCTTACAAATAGCTGTGAAAAGAAGAGAAGTGAAAAGCAAAGGAGAAAAGGAAAGATATACCCATTTGAATGCAGAGTTCCAAAGAATAGCAAGGAGAGATAAGAAGGCCTTCCTCAGTGATCAGTGCAAAGAACTAGAGGAAAACAATAGAATAGGAAAAACTAGAGATCTCATCAAGAAAACTAGAGATACCAAGGGAACATTTTATGCAAAGATGGGCTTAATAAAAGACAGAAATGGTATGGACCCAACAGAAGGAGAAGATATTAAAGAGGTGGTAAGAATACACACAAGAACTGTACAAAAAAGATCTTCACAACCCAGATAATCACGATGGTGTGATCACTCACCTAGAGCCAGACATCCTGGAATGTGAAGTCAAGTGGGCCTTAGAAAGCATCACTACGAACAAAGCTAGTGGAGGTGATGGAATTCCAGTTGAGCTATTTCAAATCCTAAAAGATGATGCTGTGAAAGTGCTGCACTCAATATGCCAGCAAGTTTGGAAAACTCAGCAGTGGCCACAGGACTGGAAAAGGTCAGTTTTCATTCCAATCCCAAAGAAAGGCAATGCCAAAGAATGCTCAAACTACCACACAATTGCACTCATCTCACACACTAGTAAAGCAATTCTCAAAATTCTCCAAGCCAGGCTTCAGCAATACGTGAACCATGAACTTCCAGATGTTCAAGGTGGTTTTAGAAAAGGCAGAGGAACCAGAGATCAAATTGCCAACATCCACTGGATCATGGAAAAAGCAAGAGAGTTCCAGAAAACATCTATTTCTGCTTTATAGACTATGCCAAAGCCTTTGACTGTGTGGATCACAATAAACTGTGGAAAATTCTTCAAGAGATGAGAATACCAGATCACCTGACCTGCCTCTTGAGAAACCTGTGTGCACGTCAGGAAGCAACAGTTATAGCTGGACACAGAACAACAGACTGGTCCAAATAGAAAACGGAGTACATCAAAGCTGTGTATTGTCACCCTGCTTATTTAACTTATACGCAGAATACATTGTGAGAAACACTGGGCTGGAAGAAGCACAAGCTGGAATCAAGATTGCCTGGAGAAATATTAATAACCTCAGATATGCAGATGACATCACCTTTATGGCAGAAAGTGAAGAAGAACTAAAAAGCCTCTTGATGAAAGTGAAAGAGGAGAGTGAAAAGTTGGCTTAAAGCTCAACATTCAGAAAACTAAGATCATGGCATCCGGTCCCATCACTTCATGGGAAATAGATGGGGAAACAGCGGACACAGTGTCAGACTTTATTTTTTGGGGCTCCAAAATCACTGCAGATGGTGATTGCAGCCATGAAATTAAAAGACACTTACTCTTTGGAAGGAAAGTTATGACCAACCTAGACAGCATATTAAGAACCGGAGACATTACTTTGTCAACAAAGGTCCATCTAGTCAAGGCTATGGTTTTTCCAGTGGTCATGTATGGATGTGAGAGTTGGACTGTGAAGAAGGCTGAGTGCCAAAGAATTGATGCTTTTGAACTGTGGTGTTGGAGAAGACTCTTGAGAGCCCCTTGGACTGCAAGGAGATCCAACTAGTCCATCCTAAAAGAGATCAGTCCTGGGTGTTCGTTGGAAGGACTGATGTTGAAGCTGAAACTCCAATACTTTGGCCACCTGATGCGGAGAGTTGACTCATTGGAAAAGACTCTGATGCTGGGAAAAATTGAGGGCAGGAGGTGAAGGGGACGACAGAAGATGAAATGGTGGGATGGCATCACTGACTCAATGGACATGAGTTTGGGTGGACTCTGGGAGTTGGTGATGGACAGGGAGGCCTGGCGTGCTGCGATTCATGGGGTCGCAAAGAGGTGGACATGACTGAGCGACTGAACTGAAATGAACTGAACGTGTGTTCTGGAGGAGAGCCCTCAGAGATTTAATGATGTAGTTTAATCAGTCAAGAAGATGGAAAAAGGGTAGTGGTTGGCTGATGTTTTAGACCTATCTGCTCATGGAAGATGGCGGGAGGGCCCCAGGGTGGGCAGTGAGCATGTGGCCACTGAAGGCAAATGGAGAGAACACACAGGGTACTATTTGAAGTCAGTTTGAAGGAGACCAGTGGAATGTAGCTGGTCAATCACCTATTAATTGAATAGCTACTTCATACTTGGGAGAACTCTATTCATGGGTCTGCATTTCAGCAGCTGGAGTTTAGCCACAAGATGGTGACTAAAGATATGGTGTTGATTGTAGAGGAATTGGGCTTTGGGTAGATTACCAAATAGGGATGCAATGACAGGGGCCCCAGGCAGGGGTCTCACTCCTCACAGAATATGGTAGGAGTGTCATTGGACTTCTTAACCTGAGACTATGAAAAGCATAGGACTAGCCGCCAGGCCAGAGTCCCTCCTTAATCCCAAGGAGTTAGTCTTTAGTAATAGAATTTCAGGCATCGTGGAAGATAATAGAAAACAGCTCACAATTATTGAGCACTTTCTATGTGCTAGGTACTGTTCAGAGCATTTTGTGTGTATTATTTCATTTAAGCGTCACAACAACCTGTGCAGTAGGATGTGTTATCCTTCTTTTTTAAAGGGTGTAACCAATAACTTTCATTTATTTAAACAGAAAATCTATCTATTCATTTCTGGCTGTGTCAGGTCTCAGTCGCGGCACCTGGAGTCTTTGTTGCAGTGCACGGGCCTCTCTCTAGTTGTGGTGTGTGGGCTCAGTAGTTGCAGTTCATGGGCTTGGTTGCCCCAACGCATGTGGCATCTTAGTTCCCCGAACAGGTATAAAGCCTGTGTCCCCTGCATTAGAAGGCAGATTCTTAACCACTGGACCACCAGGGAAGTCCCTTATCATCCTTATTTAAAAATTAAAAAAAATTTTATATTGGAGTATAGCTAAGCTAAGTCACTTCAGTTGTGTCCGACTCTGTGCGACCCCATAGGCGGCAGCCCACCAGGCTCCCCCGTCCCTGGGATTCTCCAGGCAAGAACACTGGAGTGGGTTGCCATTTCCTTAGTTGATTAACAATGTTGTATTGGTTTTAGGTGTACAGCAAAGTGATTCAATTATACATATACATGGATCTATTCTGTTAGGCAGTTAGACTAGGAAAAAAGAATCCAGAATGGTGGTGACTAAAAGACAAGGAACGGAAAAACTTGCGAAAATAGAGCAAAGGAAGGTCTGAGGACCAGAGTGAGGACCTCAGGTAAACAGCACTCCTGGCTGGCCCAGTTTACATAGGGCAGGCCCAGGGGGAGGAGAAAAAACATAAAAAGAGGAGCGAAAATTGGGCTGGGTGCCTCTCTTCTCTTTGAGTCTTTTGGGTCAGCATGCCCTCACATCTCAATTATGTATTTTCCTTTCCTTTTTAAATAAAACTGAGCTGTAACACTGGTCCATCCGTTGCTTCAAATTTTTGTCTCGGCGAGACAGAACTGAGGAAATTACACGCACCCCTGACATCTGTGGTGCCATTTGTCGGATTTAACCTGGCTGAAACAATCTCGGCACAGTCCCACAAGGATGAGGCCAAGCACAGCAGGAGCCCAACTCTGCGAAAGCTCCCGTGGTGGAAGGTGAATGTGAAGAAAACCCAGGGCAGGGGAAGTGACAAGAAGCCCAGCTTGCTGGAAACTGGGACAGCAGAAAGGTCACACGGCTCAGTCTCAAATTCCAGAAGACCTCTGGTGAAGGTAGGAGGTCTTTGCTCCTATGGCTGGAAGGACATATGCTTAACAGAATCTTAATTCCTTTACAATCTGTCGTTTTTTGTTTCCTCGAACTCCCAGCAAACAGGCGAGGGGCAGTGGGTGCAACTGAGGGACTCTGGAGAGACTACACCTCAGTGTGTCGTGAAGGCTGCACTATCCTCTGTGCTCTAGTAGCTGTTACCCAAACCGGTGGAGGTTCTTCTGTCCTTAATCTTCTTTGTGACAAGAATCAGGCCAATGAAAACTGTGAGCACAGGTCAGGTATTTAGCAGATTTTCCGGCAAGTTATGAAGGGGATTCCTCAGCATGTTTTCCCCACTGCTTTTTCCTCATGTTCTTCAGCTCCTCTCTCCTGGGACTTGAGCCTGGCCAAAACCTATGGTGCTTGGCTTCAGGACCTAATGAATCCCGAGCTCTGACATCTCATCGCAAAAACTCAGAGACACAGCAATAGGTAAGAGGTGGATTTGTTCTGATATAGAGAGAAGCACACTCCACAGGGTGTGGGCCATTGCAGAGGGCAAGTGCTTCTCCGTGGAATGTGGTGTGGTTAGCTTTTGCCAGCTAGGTGAATTCATATGCTAATAAGTGGGAGGATCATCTCAATCATTGGGGAACCACCTACTCCTCTGTCTTTTGACAGTGACTTGGGACTGTTCTGCCACCTCTGGGTGCGTCATTTCGCTTGCAGGTTGGGGATCAAGGTTTAGTTGAATTTGACTTGTCATCTTTGACCCCTTTGATTTTAATCAGTTTATGTTATGCCCTTGGGCTATGTCATTCTTTCAAAAGTTGCGCCCTGCCCCCTTCCCTCCTGTTTCATGCTCTTTTCCTGAACCCAGTCCGGGCCCACAGTGTTGCCTCTACAGTCTTCTGAAGGGACAACCAGAAAATAGCTGGCCCTTGGGAGGGACATACTGTATAATATCCCTTTCCAAATACTCAGGCCTGCATCTTCCATGTTTCCTACAACATGTGCAGCAGCAGCAGCTCTCAGTGAACCCGCTAGGGTGGGAGACAGGCACACAATGCCTGCTAAAAGTCCGTCTGTTGGCATCCCTTTAAGGGCAGTTGGGCTTCTGGGGATAATGTTTGCCACTTTAGGAGTTAGCCCTATAGGCCGTTTGGGCCCAGACCCTTACTACCCTTCTCCTAAAGTTACAAACATACCCCTGGATCAAATCTCCACTCCACTTTTATGGAACATCTGGTCTGTTGCCGCTTATCAATTTGTCCTTAAGCCTCTTACTAACTCCTGCAACCAGGACCCTGACCCCTTGTGGGCAACATTGCTCCACCCTGCTTGTTATTAAGATACTCTTTACCCAGTGGCTCAGAAGGTAAAGCGTCTGCCTACAACGCAGGAGACCTGGGCTCGATCCCTGGGTTGGGAAGATCTCCTTGGAGAAGGAAATGGCAACCCACTCCAGTATTCTTGCCTGGAAAATCCCATGGACGGAGGAACCTGGTAGGCTATAGTCCATGGGGTCGCAAAGAGTCGGACATGACTGAGCGACATTTACATTTACTAATGCCCCTAACAGGGCCAGATAACTCACCCCTTTGTCATTACTTCTGTTATTACCTAAAGTGGGTCTATGACAATGAAATGTGTATCAATGGAGGCACCCTAACCTGCTCTTATGGAAGACTAGGGGAGGAAATCAGTGACTTACATTCCCTTAGAGCAGTAAGAGAATAAGGCTTATGTCAGCTTCATCAGGTTCCCAGCCTCAGGGCACAGGTTTGGATTGCTTTACATCATGATATCTGTTCCCATCTGTGGTGAACAAACTGGCAATGAGTTAAAATTACAGCCTACCCAGGACTGGTCACACTGGAGACCTTGGGGACACCCAACTCCAGTCTGGGGGTCCCAGGAGGTTGACCTGCCTTGACTTGCCTAGGAATCTGGTCTTTGAAAGGTTGTCCCCCCTCAACCTGCTCAGGGATCCACCAGTCCAGGGGTCCCAGGAGGTCGACATGCCTTGACCTGCCCGGGGATTTGACCTCCAGGAGGCTGACATGCCTCAGCTTGCCTAGGGATCTGCACCCTGACCAGGGGATGTCTGGCTCTCAGGTTGCAACAGGACTGGGTAGGATAAGCTTCAAAAAGACTCACCCCTAAGGAAGTCCGCCCACGGGAACTGAAGGAGGCCTATTAGTTTTTTCTTTTTTCTTTTCCTCCCTGTCATCACTGTCTTTAGATGGGAA
Source organism: Capra hircus (assembly GCF_001704415.2). Taxonomy (NCBI): domain Eukaryota; kingdom Metazoa; phylum Chordata; class Mammalia; order Artiodactyla; family Bovidae; genus Capra; species Capra hircus. The sequence goes on from NC_030817.1 coordinate 60,440,958, forward strand.
ATAACCAATCCACTTCCCGACAGACGCCCTTGAAATGCATCCTTGATAACTGGAAGCTGTTTGATCCTCTAACTCTAAGAAGTTGCTAAAATTCTTTTGTGCCACTGCGTGGCCACAGTATCCTCTGGGGGACAAGGAACACTGGCCTGAGGGTGGGAGTTTAAGTTACAAGACCATCCTGCAGCTAGACTTATTCTGCAAAAGACAAGGGAAATGGACAGAGATCCCCTCTGTCCAAATTTTCTTCCACCTAAGAGATATGAAGGAGCTCCGTCTTAAGTATGGGATTGTTATATGCCCTAAAAGTGAGCCTACTAGGCAAGTGGTGTTAGGCACAGACAACCAAGAGAAGGAACCCCGCCCTGTGAAGGCTCACCTCCCACAGCCCCCGAGTTGCCTGGTGCTCCTTCCTTGTATCCAAACATGCCCCCATATCTGGGAGCACCCCCTTCACAAAAGCCAACTCGAGTATGTCCCTTAGTTGAAACTGGAGGAGAATTTGGACCAACTCGGGTGCATAAGCCCTTCTCCCTCTTAGAACTAAGACAGATCAAACAAGACCTGGGAAACTATATGGATGACTCAGGCAAATATTTAGATACATTCCACCACATTACCTTGGCCTTTGAGTTGACGTGGAAGGACATCATGGTCATATTTAGTCAAAGTTTATCTGACCCTGAGCATGCTAGGGTCTTAAAGGAAGCATGAGGGTATTCTATGGGGCTTCACGTGTCAAGCAGTAAATACCCAGTAGGGGAAACTGCAGTCCCCTCCTCAGATCCTAACTGAAATTAAAATGACCCTGAGCACATCTGGGAAAGGGATCATTTTCTGATTTTTGTGAAGGCAGGACTGAAAGCAGCCCAGCAAAAAGTAATCAGCTATGCCCAGGTCTTAGCAATAACTCAGGAGCCCAACGAGAACCCCATTGCCTTTCTGGAAAGGCTAAAAGAGGCCCTCCAAAAGTTTACCCATCTGGATTTAGACTCTTACGAGGGACAGGTGATTTTAAAGGACAAATGCCTGTCCCAATGTGCATCAGACATCAGGATAAAGTTACAACAGCTACAGCAGCAGGACCCTGCTGCCTCTTTAGATGAGGTGGTCCAGACAGCTACCAATACCTTTTATAACAGGGAACAGGAGAGGGAAGCCAAGGCCCAGGAAAGGGAGAAAAGACATAAGGCATGCCCAGATGCTGGCCGCCCTCCAGGGAAGCCCTATGGCAAACCCCGAGTTATTGAAGGAAAAGGCACCAGGCAAATGCCTAATTTGTAGGCAGGTGGGGCATTGGGCCAAAGAGTGTCCAAACCATGACAAGTCTCCTAAAATGGCTTGCTACAAATGCCATCAATTGGGACATTGGGCGGCACTCTGCTCTTGGGACCCAAGAGCCTCATGGTCAAGTGGTTCAACAGGACTGAAGCGGCCCACTCCAGCCAGCCCGTCTGTCACAGATAACCATCACAGGGCTGGAGCCAAGGGTGCAACTGGATGTGGCAGGTGGGTCTGAGAATTTCTTGGTTGACACAGGGGCTACCTACTCTGTCCTGACCTCCTACTCCTGAGCCTTCTCTTCCCAAACTTGTACCATTTTTGGGTGCTGCAAGAAAAACAATTACTAAAAGATTCACCCAAGCACTTCTTTGTTGCTGGGATGGACAAATATTTTCCCACCAGTTTCTGGTGGTCCCTAAGTGTCCTACTCCCTTATTGGGAACAGATATACTAACTAAACTGGGGACCACCCTTGTGATGGGAAACTTTTCAGCCCCTAGAGCCCTAGAGCTTCTGGTTACTACTGAGGAACCCATTACACCCTCTCCAATAGAGAGGGACCAAAATCTATGGAAAAACCATAGCCTTGACTAGATGGACCTTTGTTGGCAAAGTAATGTCTCTGCTTTTTAATATGCTGTCTAGGTTGGTCATAACTTTCCTTTCAAGGAGTAAGCGTCTTTTTATTTCATTGCTGCAATCACCATCCGCAGTGATTTTGGAGCCCAGAAAAATAAAGTCAGCCACTGTTTCCCCATCTATTTGCCATGTCCATGAAAAAGAAGGAATGGCCTTGGGAGGGTTAACTCGAAGGTTGGGACCTGAGCCCCAGCCTGTAGTTTACTTATCCAAGAGGCTCGACCCAACCGCCTGAGGCTGGCCTCCCTGCCTTCGAAATCTTGCAGCTATTGCAATCCTGACAGAAGATGCTTTAAAACTATTTTGGGGGCAAACTAACTATTTTTACCAGCCACCAAGTGAAACAACTCCTAAATGGGAGAGGTCATTTTTGGATGTCTGATCAAAGAATTCTCAGATATCAAGTAGTGCTGATGGAAAATCCAGGCTTCACTATATCTCCTTGTGATGTTCTTAACCCAGCCACCCTCCTGCCTACCCCTGAGGGATCTCTCCCCTGTCACTCTTGCCTAGAAACCTTGGACCACTGGACAAAACCCTGAGAGGGATTGTCAGAAGATCCTCTGACCAGTCCTGAGGAAATCTGGTACCCTGATGGAAGCAGCTTTGTCATGGATGGAAAGAGAAGAGCCGGATATGCAGGAGTCTCCAATTTTGAGACCATAGAGGCTAAACCTTTGCCACCAGGTACTTCAGCCCAATTTGTTGAGCTCATAGCCCTGACTTGAGATTCAGAGCTGGGAAAAGGAAAAAGAGGAGCCATTTACACTGACTCCAAGTATGCCTTTCTGGTGCTACATGCACATGTTGCCATTTGGAAAGAAAGAGACCGCTTGACCACCTGAGGGTCCCCAATCAGATATGGCGATCAAATCCTTAGGCTCTTGGAGGCAGTCCATCTGCCTGCTGAGGTTTCAGTTTCCCACTGTAAAGGACACCAAAAAGGGAGCACGGAAGTGGCACGAGGGAACCAAGCAGCTGATCAGGCAGCTAAGAGAGCAGCATTACAGAGCAATGACCTAATTAATATAGGGTTGCCACCCTATATTCCAGAGACTAATTTGCCAGAAACGCCTTCATATACTGAAGGTGAGACTCTTAAAGCTAAGAGTGAGGGCTTTCAAGAAGATCATATGGGGTGGTTCCAAAAGGAGGGACTCCTTTTTCTGTCTGGGAGCCTCCAGTGGAAGTTGGTTAACTCCTTACATGCCACCACTCATTTAGGAGAAAAGGCCCTCCAAAGGTTACTAGAAAGATCCTTCAGAGGAAAAGGCCTCCAAACAACTATAAGGCAAGTGGTTTCCTCATGTCCCACTTGCCAATTAAACAATCCCCAAGGAGCTTGAAGATCCCAACTGGCCCAGCCTGTGCAATGATGTGGCACCTACCCAGGAGAGGACTGGCAGATGGACTTCACCCAGATGCCAGTTTCTCAAGGGTATAAATACCTATTAGTCATGATAGATACATTCACAGGATGGATTGAAGGCCTTTCCACTCGGACTGAGAAACCTGAGAAGGTGGTAAAAAAACTGCTTCATGAAATCATTCTGAGATTTGGTCTGCCCAGGTCATTACAAAGTGACAATGGGACATCATTTCCTTCTAAGGTCACCCAAGGGGTCTCTAAAACATTGGGTATTTCTTATTATCTCCATTGTGCCCAGAGGCCTCAGTCTTCAGGAAACATAGAAAGAACCAACCAATTCTTAAAATCAGCAATAAAAAGATAACCCAGGAGATCTCCCTGGGATGAAGGAGGCTTTACCAGTAGCTCTCCTCTGCACCCATATTGTCCCCAAGGAACAGGTTGGTGTTAGTCCTCATGAGATGCTATATGGGAGACCTTTTGTTTATGTCAATGACCTCTTCCTAGATCCAGACTGGAGGATCAGACCCTCCAGTCCTATACTGTGGGCATTGGACAATTCCAATGGGATATGTGCTCGTGGGGAGTCAACCAGGACCCAAAAGATTCTGAAGAGTCACCACTATATGCTCCAGGGACTCAAGTTCTAATTAAAGTCTGGAAAGATGGGTCCCCAAAGGCTCAACTCTGGCCCACATGGAAGGGCCCGTACCCTGTAATACTTTCTATCTCCACAGCGGTCAAGTTACCAGGACATGACTCCTGGATTCACTACTCACGAGTTAAGCCATGGAAGAAAACAGAAGAGGACACTCAATATACCTGTGAGCCCCTGGGAGATCTCAGATGCCTATTCAGAACTACAAATGAGTGCCATTCTAATGAACACCCCCAAAATTAAGTTTCTTGGGATAAGATTTCTCAGGAGAGCTCTAAAGAGCCAACACAGCTTGGTAGGGGTTGTATTCCAAAACAGACAGGAGCTAGATCTCCTGATCCCTGAACAAGGAGGGACTTGAGCCATCTTGAGTGAGACATGTTTCTGGGTAAATACATCCAACTAAGTTAAAGAAAGTCTCACAGTCCTCAAGAAAAAACATTCAGACCCTACGGGATCTCAAAGAACAAGCTGGAGAGTTCTTGAGGTGGCTACAATCTCTCTTTGGGGGATCCTCTTGCTGATGGGAAATTTGGAGTTGGCTGATGTCCCTACTCAGAGAAGGCAATGGCGCCCCACTCCAGTACTCTTGCCTGGAAAATCCCATGGATGGAGGAGCCTGGTGGGCTGCAGTCCATGGGGTCGCTAAGAGTCGGACGCGACTGAACGACTTCACTTTCACTTTTCACTTTCATGCATTGGAGAAGGAAATGGCAACCCACTCCAGTATTCTTGCCTGGAGAATCCCAGGGACGGGGGAGTCTGGTAGACTGCCATCTATGGGGTCGCACAGAGTCGGACACGACTGAAGCGACTTAGCAGCAGCAGCAGCAGCAATGCCCCTACTAGTCCCAGTCATCAGCATATTGATGCTGCTTATGATTACCCCATGTATTATCAATTGTCTGACCTGTTTTGTCTCTGCCCAGGTCAATAAGCTACAAGATGCAGTGCTGGTTCAACAAGGATATATAAAACTACAGCTGACCACAGAAAATATTACTCACCCTTAGATGGATACCACTATAAGGACTCTGAGGCTTGAGACTAGCAAGAGGGGAAGGCCTTCGCCATTCCAGTTCAGCAGGAAGTAGCCAGAGAGACCTCAGTGTCCCTATTCTCAAAGAATTGGGCCTGCTATCTCTTGAGAGGGGAATGTTAGGTAGTTAGAATACAAAAAAGAAGTCCAGAATGGTGGTGGCTAGAAGACAAGGAAGGGAGCAACCTGTGAAAATAGAACAAAGGAAGGTTCTGGGACCCGAATGAGGACCTCAGGTAAAACAAACAGCACTCCTGGCTAGCCCAGTTTACATAGGGCAGGCCCAGGCAGAGAAGAAAAAACATAAAAAGAGGAGCCAAAATTGGGCTGGGGGCCTCTCTCCTCTTTGCGTCTTCTGGGTCAGCATGCCCTCACACCTCCGGAATGTGTTTTCCTAAAGGAAACACTTTCTAAAAAAAACTGAGCTGTAACACTGGTTCATTAGAGAGCTGTAACACTGGTCCATCCTACCCTTCAAATTTTTGTCTCAATGACACAGAACTGAGGAAATTACACACTCCTCTGACAGTTCTTTTAAAGATTCTTTTCCCATTTAGGTTATTACAGAATATTGAGCAGAGTTCCCTGTGCTATACAGTAGGTCCTTGTTGGATATCTATTTTAAACATATCTGTGTATACATGTCCATCCCAGACTCTCAATCTACCCCTCCCCACCATTCCCCTCCAACCATCAATTCATTCTCTAAGTCTGTGAGTTTATTTGTTTTGTAAATAAGTTCATTGTAAATAAATTCTGTTTTGTAAGTAAGTTCATCATTTTTTAAGGTTCTGCATATAAGCAATGTCATGTTAAGGGCATTTTTCTCTGACTTACTTCAGTTCAGTTCAGTTCAGTCGCTCAGTCGTGTCCGACTCTTTGCGACCCCATGAATCGCAGCATGCCAGGCCTCCTTGTTCATCACCAACTCCCAGAGTTCACTCAGACTCACGTCCATCGAGTCCGTGATGCCATCCAGCCATCTCATCCTCGGTCGTCCCCTTCTTCTCCTGCCCCCAATCCCTCCCAGCATCAGAGTCTTTTCCAATGTGTCAACTCTTCGCATGAGGTGGCCAAAGTACTGGAGTTTCAGCTTTAGCATCATTCCTTCCAAAGAAATCCCAGGGTTGATCTCCTTCAGAATGGACTGGTTGGATCCCCTTGCGGTCCAAGGGACTCTCGAGTCTTCTCCAACACCACAGTTCAAAAGCATCAATTCTTCAGCGCTCAGCCTTCTTCACAGTCCAACTCTCACATCCATACATGACCACTGGAAAAACCATAGCCTTGACTAGATGGACCTTAGTTGGCAAAGTAATGTGTCTGCCTTTCAATATGCTCTCTAGGTTGGTCAAAACTTTTCTTCCAAGGAGTAAGCGTCTTTTCCTAAACAAGGAAACTGAGGAGTGGAACAGTCGTGCAAGGTCACACACACTTAGTGATGGAGCTGGGGTTTGGGCCGAGGCTAGCCAATTGTGAGTAGGAGACTGTACTTCAGGTCAGTCAATGACTGTTATCCATGTCATTGGCAGTGGCCGGCTCTGCGCATCTGGCAGCCTTCAGATGGGTGTCCTGAGTGTCCTGCAGCCTGCAGGGCACAGCAGATGCTCCGGGAGTGCGGCTGCCTCACTGTTATTTGTCTATATGGCTCCACCCCCTCTATTGCTCCTGTGGTTCCCCTACTCCTTCCCTGTGAATGGTTCTGACATTAAATATTGGAAAATCAGAGACAGAGTGGGGAAGATTCTGAGAAAAGCAACAAAAGTGATTCAGGAAAGAAAGGGGTTGATGTATGTGGAAAGATAAAAAGAGATATATTTATCTGACTGGGCTGGGTGACAGCTAAGAAAGGATGTGAACACCCAAGAGGGCAAAGAATGGGCTAGGACTGTCTTTTTTTGAGGTACTTTACAGCTCCAGCATCAATACTTCTCTCTCTGGTCTCATGCTGAAATTCAACAAGGATTTATTGAGTGTGGGAGGCTTTACTTTTGTATTCAGTGTGTTTCCAGAGGCTGTGTCTTAAGCGGCTCAGTTGTTTGGTAAGAACCCGAGGGCACTGTGTTAGTGCCTTCCTCTGAGCTGATGCATTTTGGCATCATTGTTGGAAGTCATCAAATGAGTGGGATAAGCCAGAGAGATACGATTTTTATACCTGGAAGAGACCTAAAAGATCATCTAATGGTCATTTTCTACGTATGAAGACTGAAGCTCCAGGTAGTTGTGTGATCTGTCCAGAGTCACATGGCAAAGCTGGTGACAGGCAAAGCAGAAAGGCATCCTGATTAGAAAGTACAGTGCTCATGAAGTCCGTGAAAAAGAGCCAGACTGATCACATTGCAGACATATTGAGGGACATCTCTCTACCAGGTCCAATTCTAATCTCTGAGATGCGGCCATGAACCAGACAGGCCAGGTTCCTGCCCTCATAGCACTTACATTGTCATAGAAATTATTATAGAGGTTGGCAGAATCCATGTTTAAACCCAGCTGTACCCAGCCAGTGATAGGAAGGGCTGTCACTGGTAGGACACTGGTCACTGGGGTGAGGTGGGGGATCAGGAGAGAGCTCCTGTTCCTCCACTGTGATAAAAAGGGGATGGTGAGCACAGCATGGCTGGTTACTCTTCTCAGACTTACCAGTCACATGGGTTACTCTACCTCCTTGGGTTGAGTGCATCTTTGGACAGAGAGAGGTCAGCAGTGTATCACACATGGGGCTCTCTCCTATGGAAGGAAACTTTATTTGGCCGCATCATACAGCGTCATACATATGGGATCTTTGTTCCCTGATCAGGGATCGAACCTGTGACCCTTGCAGTGAAAGTGCAGAATCTTTACCGACCGGAGTGCCGGGGAAGTCCCTGGAAGGAAACTTATTCTCTCCTCACTGGAAGAAATACAACAATAACACAATAATCAAATGTACAAAGGTAAAATTTGCATTGTGGCAAGCCTCATAAGTGGGCATTTCTGGCAACTTAATTATCTATTGGTGGACATTACAGTTGCTCCTTTGTTTTGTTCTTACAAAAATGTAGCAGTGAATATCCTGGGACATCTGGTAATACATTTGCTAACTAGTGATAAGTAAATTTCTAGGAGCAGAGTTAATGGCTCAAAGAAAACGTGCGTTTCAAATTTTGATAGCTATTGCCAAATTGCTCTCCAAGAATGTTGCACCGATCTGCATTCTCAACAGCAGCATTGGAACGAAGTTGCAGGTTCAAGCGCTGGGCACGTAGTCTGTTTTAAATGATTCAGAGAGAACGTTCAATTTCTACAATATTGTATAAAGTGATAGTGCATAAGTTTATAGAGTGTTTGTTGGGCATTTTACTTAATATGATCTTATTTAACCCTCATTCCTCTGAGGAGGGTATTATGGTTTCCATTTAAAATGTGATGATATGGAGGGTAAGCAAGATTAAATTGCCCAGGGTCAGAGTCACAAATGGCAGAGAAAGTTCGTAGTCCAAGCAGTCTGGTTCCTGTGGTTGTGCGACATAACACTCCAGCTGTGTGACACAGCTGATGCTGGGAAAGATTGGGGGCAGGAGGAGAAGGGAAACGACAGAGGATGAGATGGTTGGATGGCATCACCGACACAGTGGACATGGGTTTGGGTGGACTCCGGGAGTTGGTGATGGACAGGGAGGCCTGGCGTGCTGCGGTTCATGGGGTCGCAAAGAGTCGGACACGACTGAGTGACTGAACTGAACTGAACTGTGTGACACGGTGATTTTGCAAAGAGAAGAGCGTAAGAAAAGGATGGTGCTGTAAAAGATGAATTCTCTTGAAAGAAGGTGCTGCTTTCATGCAAATGTTCATTATAATGAGGCATCTGAAAGAATCATTGACAATGTGTGGTGTATATAAGGAGAACTGCTAAATAAAATGTTTTCTGAAGATTTGCATGAAACATCAGCTGGGTTTTGATGCTTGCTGGTTGTTTAAAATGTTTATTCATGTTGAACAATGTTTATTTATTGAAAGTATCATCTATTTAAATCAAATTATCTCCATAACTGAATATTTATATGGATGCTTTATTGAATATTCCTAAACATTTGCCCAAACCACAAATGATTTATTCACAGTTATAAATGTTTACTTCTTTAGAGTAAAAAATTGCTTAAAAGGAACTTAAAAGCAAATTGGCATTTCTGCCATTTGTGAACATCTGCAATGCTTTCTGCACGTTAGCTGCTAGATAGTTCTGCCTTAGAAAATAACTAAATATTCTAATTATTTATGTTCAATAAAATATTTAAAATTTACACAGCATCTCTTTTATTGTGTCATGTAGCAGCAGCAGCTCTTGGCTCTGGGACCCACTGGTAATAGATGGATTTTGAGATTTTTCAAACACCTCAGCTTTGCACCAGCATTTAATTAGCTGAAACCCCATTTATTTCACTGTACACTCCAGCGCTATGAACAGTAGGCCTTAAATAATCCTGGGCTGAACAGATGCCAGTATGAGCTATGAAGAAAGCAATAAACAAAGTGATGCAGGGCCTCATGGTTTTATTCACTGTACTGAAGGTTCCCAGGGACTAGATTTGGAAGCTTTACTGTTACCTGTAAAGGATCATTGACCCTTTGATGGATGGACGCAATTACGCGCTTCTTTGGCTTCAGTGAAGATGAACGCTTCAGGAGTCTGGAGACCTCAGTGGGAAGCCTCACCTGTGCAGAGGTGGACAGGGCAGGGTGGGCTCTGGATGGTGACCTCGAGGCCCTCTTTGGCTCTTATCTATGGTTCCATCATTCTGGTCACAGTCCCAAGGCTGAGAGCGACTTGTGATGCTCCCTCTCTTTCTGGGTGTGCCAATTTGTTGTGGTGGTCTTAACGAGCACTATCTTACTGTTTCTGAATCAGATGAGGGCCCAGGTTTTCCAGGGTTACACTCAGCACCCTCTCTTCCCAAACATGTGCACACATCTGGTGTCAAAAAATGCTCTGTCTGGGTCCCACTATTGAAGCAATGAACTTGTTGGGAAGATAGAGAGTGAGCCCGTCTGGGGCAAGCAGGCACACGCTTGCAGGAAAGTGGCTTCGAAGGCAGAGTCTAGGTGTCCTCGCCAGCCCTCCTTGCCTTCCAATTGCATTCTAGGAGCCTCACATTGGATGTAAGGTTATACTTACTCAAGGTAAAGTCTGTTGAAATAGGAAAATAAACCAGAAAATAGGGAAAGGCTAACCTCAACCCTGATAATCTCATGACCCTGCTCATCACCATCCTTTCCTCAAAGTTGTCTTTTCTCCTCTTCAACGTTTCTCCTTCTTCTTCTTCTTAAACCATGTAAAAATTGAAGTAGTTACTTTACAATGTTGTGATAGTTTTAGGTGAACAAAAAAGTGATTCAAATTTTTTTCTTTTCTTTTTTTTCTGTTATGGGTTATTACAAGATAGGGAATATAGTTCCCTGTAGGGAATATAGTTCCCTGTGCTATACAGTAGGTCTTGCTGTTTATTTTATATATAGTAGTATGTATGGTATTCCTAATTTATACCCTCCCTCCCCCCACTCTCCCCTTTGGCAGCCATAAGTTCTTCAACACTTCTTCAAAGTGCAAGGACATTTATGGGAGAAAAGTGAGGGGAACAAATCAGAAAAGTGTGGAATAGATGAAGAGTGAGAAGAAATAAACTAGATGATTTAGATTATGCCCAGCTGGAAATGCCACTGGGGTAGCAGCTGAGAATGGGCGTGGACTGGGGTGCCCATAACTCCCCAGCACTCACCTAGTAGTTGGAGGCTAGAGATGAAAGAGTGGGGAGAGAAGTCTGGATTCTATCAGATTTTCCCCATTCCCTCCCAATTTGCTGTTAAACCATTATTCATCTTATCTGGGGGGACAATGTGAGACCATTGCAAGGATGAAACAATATCATACAGCCCTTCATCCTCTGGTGATGCTGGTGGTGGTGGGAGTGAGTGCAGGCGGGACCTGCCCCTACTCTCCTGTGCTCTGCCTGGCTTTTCTCTGCTCCTGCCCCCGGTCCGCGATTGTTGTGGACAAGAGTCTCCACCTTAAGCCCTCCTCTGACCTGATTGGCCGCATCAGGTTCATGCATCTGATGGTAGAGGTCAAGCTTACTTCTCTGTGCTTCACTCTGGGGGCCTGCTTATCGCTAACTCCAGTTCTGGTACTGACTCTGTGATGTTCAGAAGATAGGTTGACTTAAAAGGACAGCTCTCTTAAAAGGAAACTTTAACCAACATTGTCTTAGTCATTTGTTTTTCTTAGCTATGAGCAAGTTGTTGATATTAAGTGTAGAGAGAAAATGTTTTGACTTTGGGCTGTGGTTTAGGGATTTAGGTTAGTTAGGAAGAGTCACCTGTATTTTCTTGATTTTAGCTCATTGTTTCTTTGTTGTAATTTCATTTAATTCAATGCTCATAAAAATTAGGATATGCAAGAATATGTCTAGTAAAAAATAGATATCACCTCCCCACAGTTTGATATCTTATTCTGTTGTTTTGCTTTATTACCATATCAATAACTTAAAAAATAATTTTATGATAATGATGGTGTCTAATCCACTACTGCTCTCCCAGAGAGTGTGGATCTGATGTTAGCTCAAGAGTAATAAATGTCACTTGGGATAGAACTAATGAATCATCACAAAGCTATCTTTGGGTAATCATTTTATGGCAATCAGAGACAAACTTAATTTTGTCTTGACAGACATATTTGATGGTATGTCTTTTCTTATCAAAATTTCCATCTTTTTTCCATCCATTTCCACTGGTGTTGATATCTTACCCTAGTGTGTAGAACAGTGGCATTCCCTTAAAGAGAAAAGACGTATTTAATGAATAAATGAATTCTGGAAAGTTTTAGGGTGTAATAATGACATCTTACATCTGTCTAACTAGGGGATATTCTATTTTTTTCAAAGAACTTGTATATTCATCTCATTTGTTTCTCAAAAAAGTCCTGTAAATCAATACACAATCTCTCCTATTTCTACAAATGAAAGAATTGCAGTTAAAAAATTGTGACAGGGAATTCCCTGGTGGTCCAGTGGTTAGGAGTCTGTGCTTTCACTGCTAAGCCCCCAGGTTCAATCTTTGGTCAGAGAACTAAGACCCCACAAACTGAGTGGTCAAAAAAAAAAAAAATTGTAACAAAAGTGGGACTAGATCTTCTTGTCCAGAGCACTGAAGTTTCCTGTTGCACAAAACAGTATAAATTAATCTTTTCTGATTTTATTATTTTAGAGTTACAGAAGTAACACACATAAATGCACTTTTGTTTTTTAAATATCAAGGAATACAGGTGTATGAAGAGCAAAATGTAAGTGCTCTTGTCCTGCAAACACCACTCCTAGTTCTTCCCCCTGTTCACCTGGCCTCAACAATGGGTATGTATATTATATTCATTCTTTTATGCAATGACGTCAAAAGGTATGTGCACACACAAGTGTTCAGGTAAATGGAATCTGGTTTGCTTTATCACTTCACAGTCAGTATTGGGACATTGTCCAAAATTGGAACATTGCCTGTGTCAGCATTTAATTCTACCTCATTTTTAAACAACTGCTTAGATTTCTCAGCATATGGTCGTACCATAAATTAAAATAATTCTATATTGATGGTTATATAAACTTGTTTGAATTTTTGGGACTCCCCAGTGGTTAAGATTCTGTACTTCTACTGCAGGGGACATAGGTTTGATCCCTGGTCATGGAACTGAGATCCTGCATGCTTCGTGGCACAGCCAGAAAAAAGGTTGCTTGAACTTTGAAGCTTTGAACTTCTATAAACGGCGATGCTAAATTTAACATCCTTGTACATGTATCCTAATTTTGTCAAATTCTTGCTTATTTCCAGCCTGGAACTGTTAAATTAAAAAAAAAGCTGTTTAAACCTATTTATATTGCAGGTTAGGTGGTTTTACCTTGCATCAGAAGATTAAATGATAGTATATACTAATTTAACTATGTCTTAAAACTAGGAGAGATTTTATGATTTAAGAGAGAGAGAGCATTTTGGATTTTTCTTCCTCATACTTCATGGCAGATTCTGCTAAATTTCCCTCTCCTTAATATCATTCTCCTTCATGTTCCCTACTAGCTCTGGTTTGGGGCAATAATGGAGCAGTGTAAAACTAGATTTTCCAGGCTTTTTTAGAAATAAGAGTGACTCTGTTGTAGGCAGTTAGACACAAGTCCAGGAAAACTATTCTTTTCCTGACAAATGGACAGATTCAGTTAGTACGCATCATTTACCTCTAGCCTTTCCTCTTTCCTTTCTATGGGGGCTTCCCAGGTGTCTTGGTCATAAAGAACCCGCCTGCCAATGCAGGAGACACAGGAGACTCGGATTCCATCCCTGGGTTGGGAAGATCCCTTAGAGGAGGAAATGGCAACCCACTCCAGTATTCTTGCCTGGAGACTCCCATGGACAGAAGAGCCTGGCAGGCTACAGCCCGTGGGATTGCAGAGAGTTGGATACGACTGAGCACACACATGCTTCTCCTTTCTACTGCTGCCTAGAGGGAAGTCATCATGTGACCATGAGGACAAGGGCCACATGCTAAAGATGGAAGAGCCGGGGATTAGATGAAGCCTAAACCACTGGTGATTTCTTTGAGCATCTGGTCCAGCCATGGTTGGCCTGCTTCTGATTTCTGCTTCTATAAGAAAAATAAACCCTAATTTGTGAAGGCAATCAAGTCAGATTCCTGCTGCATACAGCTTAACACAATCTGAACAGAGTCTTATCTTAGTTACCGAACAAACCTAAGTGAGTGAGTTGTCTGAAGATTCCTATCTCTGACCTTCAAAATTGTGTGTTCTATGTCAGAGACTAAGGTTTTTTTTTTTTCTAGCGAAGTATTCTTATTTATTGCTTTACATATAATTATATCTCTATCTGTATATATCTAATTATTTTTTGCAAAAGATTAAAAATATCCTGAGGATCATGACAGATATTTGTGTGTATGTTTAGTCGATATTTTTTTGTGTCCTTTGTCTTTCGCATTGGCTGTCTGTTTTATGAGAAACTGAATTTAAAACTTCTAATATGTGAGGTGTCTTTTCCTGAGAGACTCAGGAGGAAGACAGTGTCATTTGTTGCCAGGTTGGTGTCTTTTTTTTTTGGTTGTCTTTAGAGCATATAGAGTTGATTATTTTCTCCTGGTGCCAGGTTTGAAAGAGGTGCTGTCAAACAGTAATAATGTAATATTGTTTTAAATAAATTTTGCATCAAAGTAAAAACATGTGGGAGAAACATCTTTTTCACTTTGTTGATGGGTTGAGTTTGTTTTCATTAAAAAAAAAATAGTTTGAAAGCTCTTGATAGTGTGCATTAAAGGGATTAACCCTCTGGAACCATGACCTTCCTGAGCCCCTGAGAGAGGGTTGTGAGTGTGTCTGAGTGGTGTGGGAATTGCTGGAGGATGGGGTGGGAATTGAACATGTCTGAGAAATTTTGGCATATATTATACATTTGGAAAAGCAAGGCGTATCAGCTTCCTAGGGTTGCTGTAACCAACAGGTTGGGCAGCTTAAAACCACAGACATGAATTGTCTCATGACTAAAACTAAAGACCAAAACCAAGGTGTCAATAGGGCCATGTTCCCTCTAAAGCCTGTAGGGGCCTCTTCCTCGCTCGTGGTGGTGGCCGGCAGTCTCTGGGATTTCTTTCTTACACATATATCACTCCACTCCTGTCTTCCTGTAGCGTTCTCCTGTGTCTCTTCACGCTGGCTTTCCTCTGGGCATATCAGTCTCTGTGTCCAGATCCTCCCTTTTATAAAAACTCCAGTCCTATTGGATTAGAGCCTACCACAATGACCTCAGTTTGATTTGACTATCCCTGTAAAGACTCTATTTCTAAAATGGTCTGGTGATGAGGTGCTTGGGGTGAGGACTTCAGTGTGTCTCTTCTGGGGGGATACAGTTCAACCCATGACAAAAGGTTTTCCGTGTCTAACTTGGAATAATCAGGAAAGAGTTTCTCACACATATCCACTATTAACCTGAATTTTGGAGCAGGGAAGCAGAGTCGTAAATTTGATGTCATTTGTTTTAAGCACTTTATCTCCTTGAGAGTTCCCCTCCTAGATGTCATGTTCCATTTTGCCTCCTATTAAAACCACTGCCTGGTCCTAATCAAGCTCCATGTGGGCCTCTCTTTCTAGTGATGCCCCTAGGATCTTGGCCTTTCCAGACCCCTCTCCATCAAGAGTGCTAGGTTTCAAGGAATCATTTTCATGGTCACCTCCTTGTACTTGGGTTGGAGTAGTTCTATGAGGCTAAGTCCCTCCTTGTTACCCCTGAGATGGTTGCTGTCCATTCTCATAATGAGACCTTGCCATCTCTGGGCAGTTCCTCTTAAGCAAAGTGGTTGGTTTCTATCCACAATGTCTGCTCTTCTTAAGGTGTTGATCCCTTTCCTGGTCCATTGCCTTCTTTTCCAGTTCAGCAAAATGTTTACCCTTTCCTGATAATGATTTCTTTTGGAGTGGCTATTGGTTCATCAAGCAGCTCTGGAGTTTTCTTCCAGTTAGGCCTGGTCCCTGGGACCACAAAAATCACATCCCTTTTCTCTGGAAGATGGCCTTAGCCTTAGAAATGCTATAGCCAGAGGAAAAGGGAACACAGGTCTTGCAGCCCATCCTTGGAAAGATTGCCTTACCTCCAAAAATGGGCAGAATGACTTCTATATAAATATAGCAAAGAGGAAGATGAAGTGAGATTTCATGTTAAAACTAGGTTGGATATTTGCCTCCTGTGATAGGCAGATTCTCTGGGCCAGGTTTGTTTGAGCAGACCCATCAATATACTTCATGGGCCATGATAGTGGTAAGTGGGTTTGGTCATGGAGGCAGTCTCTGATGCAGACACATGGTAATTACTCACAGTTGGCAGAAGTCTAGGTGTCGGCAGGGCCCCACTCCCTTCAGAACTCTCTTCCAGCATCCGGGGTTGCCGGTCTTCCTTAACTTGTGACTGCATCACTCCATTCTGGTCTCCATGTCTCATTGCCTTCCCCTCTTCTGTCTGTGCCAAGTTTTCCTCTGCTTTGCTTTTTAAGGATACTTGTGGTTATATCTGTGGATTCCCCCGTGGCTTAGCAGTAAAGAATCCACCTGCCATGCAGGAGACTCAAGAGACATGGTTTCAATCCCTGGGTTGGAAAGATCCCTAGGAGTAAGACACGGCAACCCACTCGTGTTCTTGCCTGGAGAATCCCATGGACAGAGGAGCCTGGCGGGATAGGGCTACAGTCCATGGGGTCACAAGAGTTGGACATGACTGAAGCGACTGAGCATGGCATGGCACGTGATTGCATTTAGGGTCCACCTGGAAAATTCAGGATCATCTTTGCTTTTCAGAGCCAGAACTCAGTCACATCAGCAAGGTCTTTGCCATATGGGGTCACATTTATAGGTTTCAGAGATTAGCATCGGATACCTTCTGATGCCATTATTCAACCCACCACCGGTACTGTGTGTGACAGCAATGCGTCTGCCAGGGACTTCTCTACAACGGGCACCTGCCTTTTAGACGGGCCTTTGTCCCAGCTGGTGACTCCTCCCTTTGTTATTGTGAAGGCCTCAGGACGCTCCCTAGCCCCTGGTGTGTTAGCAGAGAGAACTGTGGAGATTAGTCTTTGTATGGCCTGAGATCTCTGCCCACAGCCTTAGCAATAACTGGCAGACCAAGGAACTTGAGTTAATTGCCTTGGCACACAGAGGGGCACTGACGTGCACGCACATGTATGTGTGTTCACTGTGCTCCTGTTACAGAGCAGTGTATCCTTCCTTTGACTTTGGGACTTGGCTTTTGCTTTGGACTTGGGAATCATGGGGCCTTGACTATTTATTTGGGAAGAGGCTTATCAAAACCTTATCCTAACTGCGAGTTTCTTCCTGCCTCTCAATGATGAAGAGAATCCTTCCTCAAGGTTCTGGTATCGCCGGAGCTCTACTACCTAAAGGCCACAGGAGGTAGAAGGGAGCCACAGACAGCTCAGGATTCTTCCTCTCAGTGGCTGCTGCTGCTGCTGCTAAGTCCCTTCAGTCGTGTCCGACTCTGTGCAACCCCATAGACGGCAGCCCACCAGGCTCCCCCGTCCCTGGGGTTCTCCAGGCAAGAACACTGGAGTGGGTTGTCATTTTCTTCTCCAGTGCATGAAAGTGAATAGTGAAAGTGAAGTCGCTCAGTCGTGTCTGACTCTTAGTGACCTCATGGACTGCAGCCCACCAGGCTCCTCCGCCCATGGGATTTTCCAGGTAAGAGTACTGGAGTGGGGTGCCATTGTCTTCTCCAGGTAACTGGTAAATCAGGGCTGAGCTGTGGAGTCTTCCTTGAGGTTGTTATGTCTTGTTGAAAGCCTTAGAGGATACATTTCCCCCCATCATTATCCCTGGGATTTGGCTATGCTGTTCGCTGTTGATAAGATTTTGGAAAAATGATGTAAGAAGACTCTTGAGAGTCCTTTGGACAGCAGGGAGATCAAAGCAGTCAATCCTAGAGGAAATCAACTCTGAATATTCATTGGAAGGACTGATGCTGAAGCTGAAGCTCTAATACTTTGGCCACCTGATGTGAAGATCCAACTCATTGGAAAAGACCCTGATGCTGGGAAAGATTGAAGGCAGGAGGAGAAGGGGATATCAGAGGGCTAGATGGTTGGATGGCATCACTGACTCAATGGACATGAGTTTGAGCAAACTCCAGAAGATAGTAGAGGACAGGGAAGCCTGGTGTGCTGCAGTCCATGGGGTTTCAAAGAGTCGGACATGACTGAGCGACCGAACAACAGCAAAGCTAGTTTGATTCTCCTGGTGATTCTTTAAATACCTGCTGACACCAAGCAAGGCAAGGGTTTTGACATTCAAAATGAGAACTAGAGCTGAGTTAGATCCCAGCTTTCAGTCACTAAGGACCCAGGAGGTAACATTCCTGTGCTCAGCTAGCATTTAAATTTGAATCCGTCAACTTGGCTCTTAGAAGAGTTTCCCCTTCATTTACCTTTTCTAAGTAGGAGCCACTGGCATGGAAGATTATTGGTGTAGTAACGAAAATAGAACTAGTAATAAAATACATTCACCTTCTTGTCTCCTGTTAGTTCTTAATCTGTCTGTCTATATTTATCTATCTATTCTGGGCCAAGAGGTTCTCCATCTTGTCTCACTCCAGGAAAGTCACTTAATCCCTTGCCATAGGCTGTGTTTACAGTGTGCTGATACCCTTTGATTCATTATGCTGAGGACAGATGTATTGTCTTCTCCGATGGTACATCTACCCAAGTGTACCCCTTTTGAGTTAATTATGGTCATTGCCTTACTGCTTTCTGGATGCCGTTTCCATTTGCAAAGTGTAACCCATGACGATGCTGGGAATTTTGTGTATGAAAAGGAGCTGCCCCCAGGCTGTGGAATGCTGGTGCTTTAGTGGTACTCTGACAAAAGGCAACCTGAAGTACATAAGTACTTTGTATATAAGTACACTTCCCAAATGAATGAGAAGAATCAAGTTCTCCCTATATAGTTCTTACATCATTGGCATCTACTATTGTGGGCAAACTTGAGCACACCAAAAACGACTGACTGAGGAGCAGGTGAGTGTTGCTGGGGAGAGTCTGAGACTGCTGATCTGGCTTAGGTGGAGTTATTTTTCCTGAGGACCCAGGGACTCATAGTTGTAATGTTGCTAAATACCTGCTATCAATATGATATGACATGATCATTTTTTCCCCCCTGCTAATACAAATGTTCTAAGTTGTATGATGGAATAAGTACTCTCATGGTGTCAGAAGAAAAGGATTTAGTGACTCAAATAGAGCTGAAAGGCTTTCTTTAGCTGAGGTACATCAGAGAGCCCGTGCCAGCTGGGTGATCCCTCCATCGAGCAGGGGGTGGCAGGGTAGGGGGCTGAGTTCTGGCCGTGTGGTATCAGCTTGTGTGTGCTCAGTCATGTGTGACTCCTTGCGACCCCATGGACTGTAGCCCGTCAGGCTCCTCTGTCCACAAAGGTCTCCAGGCAAGAATACTGGAGCGGGTTGCCATTTCCTTCTCCAGGGGATCTTCCTGACCCAGAGGTCAAACCCGAGTCTCTTACTTCTGCATTCACAGGCAGATTCTTTCCTGCTGCACCACCAGGGTAGCCCTGTGGTGCCAACTTAGGCAGTGGTTTTCTATGTTAATTGAAACTGCAGCTGAGGTTTGTTCTTGTTTCCATGTCTGTTGTTTGGGGTCCAGACGACCATTCCAGCAGTATTTTCTGAGGACTGTTTTTGTAAGCCTTGTGGTTTATTGGCTAGTTGAAACAGGGGGCAGGGCAGGTGGTTGTCAAAACAAGAAATAAAGACAAAGGTAGAAGACATGGCAGAAGCTAAGGACCCTTTATCATGTTTGTCTTTGTCTGTTAAGTTTTCAAAGCATTCCTGGGCTTCTACTTTCTTCCTCCTTTAGTGTTTTAAAAGTTACTAGGAATAACGATTGATTTCAAGTGAATTCCATTTGTAGAAAATTGTAAGTAATCTGTACATATAAATTATATAAGTATATATTTAAAACATTATATGGTACAAATATATAATATAACAAAATAAATAACATAAATATGTATATTTAAAATATAAACATATTCAACATAAGCATATTATATAAAAATAAATTATAGCATTTATATTACATGAATGTTATATAAATATATAACATATATTACATTATAAGTATATTATATAAAATAAGTGTTAAGTGAAAAAATACACATTAGATCAAGTTATATATGAATATATAAAATTTGTGAAACTCAACCATGCTAACAATATTAGGATTTAGTGACATGGTGATCTTAGACATGAATACCGTTGACTCTGGAACAACACTGGTTTGATCTGCTGTTGTTGTTCAGCCATTCAGTTGTGTCTGACTCTTTGTGACCCCATGGACTGCAGCACGCCAGGGTTCCCTATCCTTCACCATCTCCTGGAGCTTTCTCAAACTCATGTCCATTGAGGCAGTGACCCCATCCAACCATCTCCTCCTCTGTGCCCCCCTTCTCTTCCTGCCTTCAATCTTTCCCAGCATCAGGGTCTTTTCCAATGAGTTGGATCTTCACATCAGGTGGCCAAAGTATTGGAGCTTTAGCTTCAGTATCAGTCCTTCCAATGAATATTCAGGACTGATTTCCTTTAGGATTGACTGGTTTGGTTTCCTTGCTGTCCAAGGGATTCTCAATAGTCTTCTCCAGCACCACAGTTCAAAGGCATCAGTTCTTCAGTGCTCAGCCTTCTTTACGGTCCAACTTTCACATCCATACATGAAAAACTATACTATTGGAAAAACCATAGCTTTGACTATGGACCTTCTGACTCTAAGGACTTTTGTTGGCAAAGTAATGTCTCTGCTTTTTAATATGCTGCCTAGGTTTGTCATAGCTTTTCTTCCAAGGAGCAAGCCTCTTTTAATTTCATGGCTGCAGCCACCATCTGCAGGGATTTTGGGGCCCAAGAAAAGAAAGTCTGTCACTGTTTCCATTGTTTGCCCTTCTATTTGCTGTGAGGTGTTGGGACTGGATGCCATGATCTTCATTTTTTGAATGCTGAGTTTTAAGCCAGCTTTTTCACTCTCCTGTCTTACGTTTATCAAGAGGCTCGTTCGTTCCTCTTCGCTTTCTGCCATAAGGATGGTGTCATGTGCATATCTGCGGTCATTGGTCTGCCGCAGTTCTGCTTATATGCAATATTTTTCAGTAGTAGATACAGTGCCACTCTGTTTATAGATCCACGGTTGGTTGAATCCATGGATAGGTGGTGCAGTGGCAAAGAATCCACCTGCCAGTGCAGAGACTCAGGAGATTCGGGTTCAGTCCCTGGGCTGGCAATGTCCCCTGGAGAAGGAAATGGCAACCTGCTCCAGTATTCTTGCCTGGAAAACTCCAAGGACAGAGGACCCTGGTGGACTGCAGTCCATGGAGTCGAAAAAAGCTGGACGCAACTGAGTACACACCCACACACACAAGTATATGGAGGGCTGACTATAAGTTGTACAGGGATTTTCTCTTGTGCAGAAGGTTGGCACCCCTGATACTCACATTGTTCAAGGATCCACTGTAGTCTCTCTTTACCTAAGAACAGAGGTAGTATCACCCACCCAGCCCCTCATGGGTGATAGAAAGCATAATCATAATAGCTACCGATTATTGAACTCCTTCCTGGGCCGGGGCACTTTACATGTTTCCTTAAAATGACTTACATCTATATAGTAAAAAGCCTGATTAAAAAAAAATTGACTCAGAAATTTGGAGTGGTTGTGAATGGTAGTTTTCTATTCAAGATGGTGCTCAAGGTGCTCATGGGCTTTGTTTTAATTTTCTGTGTTGAATAAAAGTTTATAGTAGTCTATAAATTATGCCACAACCTATGGAATTGTGTTCATGTAGTTCTGACAATTCTATCACAGGTCTCACAGTTCTAAAAGTTTTACCCCTTCTGGGCTCACAGAGTATTAGCTTGTAGGTGGGCTGGGGGTGGAAGTTAAGAGCCCTGGGTTCCTTTTTATGCCCCTAATGTTATGTGTTTGCTAGAAGTTATTTTTTCCTGGAAAACCCCATGGATGAAGGAGCCTGGTAGGCTGCAGTCCATGGGGTCGCTAAGAGTCGGGCACGACTTGAGCGACTTCACTTTCACTTTTCACTTTCATGCATTGGAGAAGGAAATGGCAACCCACTCCAGTATTCTTGCCTGGAGAATCCCAGGGACGGAGGAGCCTAGTGGGCTGCCGTCTATGAGGTCGCACAGAGTTGGACACGACTGAAGCGACTTAGCAGCAGCAGAAGTTATTTATCCAAGCAATTGTCTTCTTAAGAGATCTCCATGAGGTTGATAGTACATTTATTCTACTGCTATTGTTGCCTGAAACATAATAGAAATGCTTCTTAGTCTGCCTTCAGAACTAGTCTTGGGAGCACACATATTTAAAAATTCATTCTCAGTGCTTTATGGGCATTTTGGATGACAAAGTAATTTTAACACTCTCCATTGTCCACATTATTGACCAACTTTAGCTGTGAATTCTAGTTAGCTGTTCCCAGTCAACAAATCCTTTCCTTAAAGGGAAAAAAGAATCCCACTAGTTAGGATAGATAAAAAAACAAATGCTACAAGCCTTGAAGGTAACGATAAGAGAGAATTTCCCAAATGTTTCGTAAACCAACATCTACTACTGTAGGAATACGTGTATAGCCACTGAAGGGGCGGGGTACTTTGAAAATTTTGTGTTTGCTAAGAAAGCACATCTCTATTGTGAATGAGGAGCCC
Source organism: Capra hircus (assembly GCF_001704415.2). Classification (NCBI taxonomy): domain Eukaryota; kingdom Metazoa; phylum Chordata; class Mammalia; order Artiodactyla; family Bovidae; genus Capra; species Capra hircus. The sequence continues at coordinate 60,463,243 of NC_030817.1, forward strand.
TACATAGATGTCAGATCAATCAGATGTGTTTGGTCGCAACAGGAAGTGTCAAGGCCAGGAAGCAAATTCAGTGGGTAGAATTACTGTCTTGGGTTATCGTTAACTAAGACTTTGGGGGAGGGGGACACAGAGGGAGATAGGACAGAAAAAGTTACTTTTTAGGATTAAGAATATGTAGATCTAGCTATTGTGGTGTGCCACTGTCTCTGTAGACGTCCATATATGCATATGTGTGCAGTGTCCTTATTTCAATTTAGTAAAATTGGCTGGAGAACTTGAATGAAATGGTTTATTTTGCCCCACAGCAAAACTGATGGAAAGAATAATTTTTATAAATGCTGTTTTTATTTCCAAATCTCTAAAAGAAATGAATCTCAGGGATGAAATGTGGATTGAAAACAAATAAATGTAGTTCAGGCCTTCTCAGGTTACATCACTTCTTGGAACCCCCCTGACTATATAAATATGTAGTTAGTAAAGAATACTGACCACTTGGGGGTAGTGTGGAATCTCTGAACCCTAGAGGATGGATTTCACATTTGGGAAAAGTTTCTGATTAATGAACCAAAAGCATTTCTTTTTCCACTATCTTCAGATACTATTAGAAAATTATACAACAAACCAGTCTTGCAAAACTATAGCCATTTAAAAGATGGACATTTTTATGGGAAGTGTAGATTCACATGCAGGTGTAAGAAATAATACAGAGAACTCATAGGGGGCCTTTTGTCCAGTTCTTCCCAGTGATAACATTTTGCAAAACTATCTACAGTATTATAATCAGGATATTGACATTGCTGGGATCCACAGTCTTTATTTAAAATTTATTTATTTATTTATTTGGGTGTGCCAGGTCTTAGTTGCGGCATGCAGGGATCTAGTTCCCTGACCAGGTATTGAACTCAGGCTCCCTGCACTGGGAGTGTGGAGTTTTAGCCACTGGGCCATCGTGGAAGTCTCAGAATCCACAGTCTTATTTAGATTTTTTCTAGCTTTGCTTTTGTTCATTTTTTATCTATGTGTATATTTAATTCTTGTGTTTCCCAGATGGCGCTAATGGTAAAGAACCCGCCTGCCAGTGCAGAAGACTCAAGAGATGGAGGTTCAGTCCCTGGGTTAGGAAGATCCCCTAGAGAAGGGCATGGCAACCCACCCTAGGATCCTTGCCTGGAGAATCCTGTGAACAAAGGAGCCTGGTGGGCTACAGTCCATGGGGTCGCAAAGAGTCAGACACAGCTAAAGTGACTTAGCGTGTACACACGTGTTTAGTTCTTCACACTTTTCCTGTCGTTTTGATCACTGAATGTGCATGCTTCCGTGGTCTTCGGTGTGTCACCATGTTGTGCAGCCGTCACCACCGTCTAGCCCTAGTCTTGTTGAATCTTAGCACATAGATAGGTTTGTGTATCACTGCCGCAGTCAGGCTTGGACTCAACACTTCAGTCTTGCTCAGTTCAGATGGAATGACCACATGGAAACCCACGTGGTTGCCTTTTTATAAATGCAGCCACTGCTTGTCCCCTCCCTTCTAGTCCTAACCCGAGGCCACCACTGATCACTGCAGTATTTTTTATTGTTGTTGTTTTAATTCTGTAGATGTGAAATCTGAATGATTACAATTAGAAAGAAAACCCCTTTAACCTCTGGCTTGGGGATTTTTAGCTGTCTATTTGAGAATTCTAAGCTCTGTGTCTAGGGAGGGCATTTTTAAAAAACCGGTTAAAAAAACTAAAGTATAGTTAATTTATAACATTGTGCTAGTTTCAGGGTTACAGCAAAGTGATTCAGTTATGCACAGTATCTATATATCTGTTTTAGATTCTTTTCCATTTTAGGTTATTATAAGACATTGCATATGTTTCCTTGTACTATATGTTAATTCCAAACTCCCAATTTATCTCTTACCTGCTGACTTATCAAAGTGGGTCCAAAGGTCCAAGGTCCTTTAAGATGAAAGAGGAAAGCAGAGACAACAGTATCAAGGTGATATCACTAGAGAAAAGCTGGCTCGGCCATTCCTAGTTTTGAAGGTGGAAGAGGGCCATGAGGCCAAGAAATGTAGTTCTAGAAACTAGAAGATCAAAAAAAGGGATTTTGCCATAGAGTCTCTGGAATAACACAACACTGCAGCCAACACCTTGATTTAAGCCCAGGGAGACCCAACTTGGACTTCTGATCTTCAGAACCATAACATTAATATAATAAGTGTGTGCTGTTTTAAGCCGTCAAGTTCACGGTAATTTGTTAACAGCAACAATAGAAAACTAATACACCAGAGGACATGGAAAACCACCCAGTGGCCGCTGCTACTCAACATGAGGTGATGAGACTTAAGACCAAGATGATGGCTGTGGAAAAATGGTCAAATTGATTGATCCAGTGACTGTACCCACTGGCTTTATAACAGAAAGCTATAATTTAGTAGATTTGTCAGAGTTACTTTATAAGGAGTAGAGAATACCTTGATGTTTTACCTCCTTCCATACCTTCTGAATCAAGTGAGGGGGCAGAAAGGCTAAGCTTGAAGACCAGTGTCTCACATGTGACTGGATGCTTGTTGAACTGCTGAACCAAGGACTCAGGGCCTGAAGGGACTGGAGCGAAATATGGGGAGAAAGTTCTTGGAAGAGTTTGACTCTGTGTCCCTGGAGACTGGGAGGCCTGAAAGCTATGCTTGACTCTTTTTCATTTTTTAAAATTTTAAATTATTTTTAATTGAGATATATTTGATTTCTAACATTGTGTTAGTTTCTGTTGTACAGCAAAGTGATTCAGTTATATATATATATATTTTTTTTCTTTTTCAGATTCTTTATAGGTTATTGCAAGATGTTGAATATAGTTCCTTATGCTATACAGTGGGATCTTGTTTATATATTTTATATAAAATAGTGTGTATCTTTTAATCCCAAGCTCCTAATTTACCCCTCCCCTTCTTTCCTCTTTGGAACCATAAGTTGGTTTTTTGTCTGTCAGTCCATTTCTGTTTTGTGAACAAGTTAATTAGTGTCATTGTTTTTCTATTTATATATTTTCAAATAATGGCTTTCCTCAGTGAAATATTTATTTTTGGCTGTGCTGGGTCTTCATTGCTGTGCAAAGGCTCTAGCTGGGGCGAGCAGGGGCTGCTCTCCAGTTGCCTGGGCTTCTCTTGGCGGCTTCTCTTGCTGCGGAGCATCAGCTCTAGGGTGCACGGGTTTCTCTGGTTGTGGCATCCAGGCTTAGTTGATCGGTGGCATGTGGAATCTTCCTAGACTGGGGATTGAATCAGTGCGCCATGCACTGGCAATCTGCATTGGCAGATTCTTAACCACTGGACCACCACGGAAGTCCCCTGCTACATTTTAAATTGTGATCTATATTATGTGTCAGGGGCCCTTTCGATGTGAAAGCGTATTTGAAATAGGCAGAAATCAATTAGAGTATAATTTGATTCACAAAATCATGTCTGCCTATAAATTCTGTTGTTTAATCTCTAAGTTATGCTCGACTCTTTTGTGACCCCATGGACTGTAGCATGCCAGGCTCCTCTGTCTTTGGGATTTGCCAGGCAAGAATGCTGGAGTGGATTGCCGTTTCCTTCTCCAGGGGATCTTCCCAACGAGGGATTGAGCCCGAGTTTTTCTGCATTGACAGGCGGATTCTTTACTCCTGAGCCACAAGGGAAGCCCCCTAGAAACTTTGTTGTTTGATAACTAAGTCTTGTCCTACTCTTTGTGATTGCATAAAGCAAGGCTCTTCTGTCCCACAACACAAATAATCTAGGTCCTCAATGAGTTAAGACAAATTGTGTGCAGTTCCACGTGTGGACACTAGGCAGCACTCTTGTAAGGCAAACCCTGGCTCTACTAAAAGTAAGCCTGGGTTTTGCTGATACAGTGTAGTCACTCTTAAGTTGATTCCCTCATTTAGTAGTAAGATTTTCAGCCTGCTAAGCTTGAAAAATAGAGAAGAATTGATTTGTCCTGATACTCTAAAAGAGACATTGCAAGGTGCAATCTTACAAATCCTATGTGTGTAGGACTTAATGGGACACCACATTTTGTGGAGTTGAACACAAGAAATCATCAAGCCCTTTGGTGGAAGTGGGTAGTCACTCAATCCTATTTTGAACATTTTAAGCTCCACACTTATAGATAGATTTGTATTTTTTAATTTATTAAAAAAACTTTATTTTGTATTGGGATATAGCTGATCAACAATGTTGTGATAGTTCCGGGTGGATAGTGAAGGGACTAAGCCGTACATATACATGTATCCCAGACCCCCCTCCCATCCAGGCTGCCTTGGAACACTGAGCAGAATTCCATGTGCTATACAGTAGGACTTTGTTCGTTATTCATTTTGAATATAGCAGTCTGTGCATGTCCAGGGGTTCCCACGTGGCTCAGTGGTAAAGCACCTGCCTGTCAATGAAGAAGACACAGGAGACGTGGGTTTGATCCCTGGGTTGGGAAGCGCTGCTGGAGGAGGAAATGGCATTCCACTCCAGTATCCTTGCCTGGACAATCCCATGCATGGAAGAACCTGGCAGAGTATAATCCATGGGGGTCGCAAAGGGTTGAGCATGGCTGAGTGAGTGAGCACTCATGTGTACAGGTCCATCTCAAACTCCCTAACTGTCCCTCCCCCATCCTGCCCCCTTGGAAACCATAAGTTTGTTCTCTAAGTCTGTGAGACTCTTTCTGTTTCGTAGTAATTTCATTTGAATCATTTCTTTTTAGATTCCACATGTAAAGAATGTCATATGATATTTCTACTTCCAGGATAGATATATCTTTAAACTAATTTTATTTTCAGTTTGTGCTTCCACATTCATGTGATTAGATGAACTTGATGAAGAAGTGGTGGGAGAGAGAGAATACAGGAATACAGTTTGGGAAGCTTCATTTTCACCTACGCACAATTCAGCAGCAATCCTCTTCAGAATCCACTAGTGCTGTATGTTGAAGAATACGCATAGGTCCCTTGCCCCAGCTCTACACTGAGCTGTGTGTGTGTCTTAGGGATCTTGAGTCTGCACAGAGAGATGTTCATTTTGACTCTTTCTCCCTCCCACTGATCTTTCACCCAGGGCTACTCTTACCTCTGACTCTCAGATGTGCCTTGGAGTCTGTCTTCTGTAGTCAAAAGGAAGCAGATCTGATCTTTATTAATGACCATGAAAAAAACTATTACATATTCTAAAGAAAGGGGAGGAGAGAAATCATACTAATGTAATCAACTAGTTTTCAGTCCTTTAACAGTGTTGCTGTGAGGAATATCACTTACTATGAGAGACCCTTTGGGGGATCCTTTAGTTATAGGTAATTTCGATATCTAAAAAAGAATTTGCCCTGATGGTAGGAAGGCATATTCTAATCTGTCTCTTCATCTTTCCACATCTTTTATAGTCTGCTGAGGATGCTGTGTCTATGTTTACACTTGTTGTTGATTGTCCAGCCATCTATCCATCCATCCTTCCATCTCCCTCACTCTGATACTTTTCCCTCACCCAGTAAACACGCCTCAGTGTATCCTCTACTCCAGGTGGGATCTTTCTGAATCAAAGATGGGTCTTCTGATTTTCTCTTTTTAGTTCTACGCTCTAGCTTCTAAGTATTACAGGGAAATATACTTTCCTCACCAAGTTAACCATCAAGACACACAGAATGCTCATCTTTTCAGAAGCAAAATTTTTAAAAAAGGAAAAAATATAGATGTGTATGTATCATACATGCTTCCCAGGTGGTGCTACTGGTAAAGAATCTGCTTGCCATTGCAGGAGATGCAAGAGACTTGGATTCAACCCCTGGGTCGGAAAGATCCTTTGGCGTAGGAAATGGCAACCCACTCCAGTATTCCTGACTGAAAAATTCCATGGACAAATGAGCCTAGTGGGCTACAGCCCATGGGGCCACAAAGAGTTGGACCTGACTGTGCAACTGAGCACATGTATTATACAGGTACATGCTGTTCTTTAGCTGTAAATGGGAGAAGGGACTCATTAATGTTCAGGAGACATACAGATGTGAGCCCCAGAAGCTTCATGCCTAATGTGTGGTTTTTTGTTTTAGTGGACGACTGTGTTAGCACTTTCTCAGTCTGAGTAGGTATTTGCAATTCTGAGCATTTGAGTCACAGTTTTTAGTTAAAGAATTGATGCTGAAAGACCCTGTCAATATGCAAAACTCTTTACAGAAAAAACTTATCCTCATCATCACCTATTAATAGAGGTCAGTCAGTTTAGTCGCTCAGTCGTGTCTGACTCTGTGACCCCATGGCTGCAGCACGCCAGGCTTCTTTGTCCATCACCAACTCCCGGAGCTTGCTCAAACTCATGTCCATTGAGTCGGTGATGCCATCCAACCATCTCACCCTCTGTCATCCCCTTCTCCTCCAGCCTTCAGTGTTTCCCAGCATCAACTGACTGGTTTGATCTCCTTGCAGTCTAAGGGACTCTCAAGAATCTTCTCCAACACCACAGTTCAAAAGCATCAATTCTTTGGTGCTCAGCTTTCTTCATAGTCCAACTCTCACATCCATACATGACTACTGGAAAAACCATAGCCTTGACTAGACGGACCTTTGTCGGCAAAGTAACGTCTAACAGAGGTCAGTTGATCCGAAAAACTTGCTGACAGAGGACCAAGTCCTAGGAGAAATACAGCTTCAGAGAATATGTTCTGACAGAGAAGGGGAACGTCCTCCGGACTTGGGTTCTTGCTTAGGAAGAGGGCTGCCTCAGAGGGACAGTGAGGGCCTGGGGCGTGAGGAGGGTAGAGTAAAGGCTGGTGGGGAAGTAGCCTGGGGTCACAGACGAATCACCCTGCCCCACAGGCTGCCTGCTCTGGTCCAGGGATGCTGGGGCACAGTTCTGGGCCAAGTGCTCAGCCTGCAGCACATGCCTCGGGCTTCCCTTCCTGGTGCATTCTCCCTGTATGTCTCATATGCATTTTGGCTCCTCCCTTGAATCCCGGCAGTTATCAGTGTTCATGAGCACTCTCACGTGCTTTTGTGTACACAGCCTCATGGTTTGGACACTGAGGCAAAGCTGAGGCTGTGTGAGGCCACCAGCTGGGACTGCCAAGATGCCCGTGCGCATGTATATCTCCCACTCGAGACCTCCTTTCCAACCGGAGGCATTTCACTGTGATGTCCTCCTTGGAGCTAGAGATCTCATTCGTGTGGTTATTTTTCTTTTGCAGTTCTCTCTCTCAGCTCACTTGGTCCTGGGGCTTTTGGCTCGGCAACACTTCTCCCAGGAGGTAAAGGAGAGTTTAATTAGAAAAAGATCCTCTTGCCTGTGGTGGCGATTATCATCCTTTATCACGGTCACAGCCTAACCCTGGTCTGCTCCCCAGTTTCAGGGCTTGGCAGGGAGGCCAGTGGCCTAATTCCATGCTGCTCTCCCGTGGCTTGGCAGGGGACAGCACCTCTCTTCCCATCTCCATCCCTTTAGCAAAACCAAATGGTTCTTTAAAAAGGCTTGTGTAAAGCTTTAAAATCACAGTGCTTCAGGTGAGGTCAGACAGAGTTTTTAGTGAGGAGTTTATGAGCCCAAACTTTGAGGCTATCATTGCCTTTGCCAGGAAATAAGAAGCACATGCTCTCTGGGTGCCTCCAAGGTCATTGCTGTGAAGGGCATGGAGCCAGGGGCTTAGAATTCCTTCTTCTGATTAAATGTGGTCGGCTGAAGGCTGAACATTTTTAAGAGATGCAGCTTGTATGTTTAAAGAGTAAGGTTGTGCTGACCAGGAAAGAGCACTGGGCTGTGAGTTTGGGAACTGGAGGTCACAGGTCTTGCCTTTGTCTTCCTTTTGTGATCGAGAAGCCATGTAAGTGCTTTGGTTCCGGCATTTTTTTTTTTTTTTTTTTAACCTGGGACACTATTGTTGTAAAGGAATCTGCCTGGCTGCCTGTTGGCCCAAGCTGAACTCCACAAAGGGCAGTTTAAATTCCAGAGATGTGTTCTCCCTGCCCCAGAGGTAAGAGAGCTCCTTTCCTGGGCCGGGAGCCACTGAGGCAACATCGCTAACTCCACCCCCTGCCTCCACCCCCAAGCTGCATAATCCCAGCTCCACAGAAAGTCTCTGCATTCATAGTGTAACCACAAGCAACCCTTAATGTACAGTCCCGGAGAAGTGGTTGGGGCGTGTATGCGGGAGGCATCTTGTTCTAAACTTCTTGATATTCTGGACATCTGGATATGAAGACAATACCTTCAACTTAAAAAAATTTAAACTTTCTGCCATCGTGAGCTGTAGTGGGGAGGGGTCTACTTTTTCAGGGAAATGATTGGCACTCATCAAGGTAGCATGTTTGAAGGAGAGGGCTCCCTGACTGAGAATATCTGCTTATCCTCCTTCCTGTTTATAGGATATTTCATTTGGGTAAAGGAATTGCTCATTCCAGATCCTTTTTTTAAAAACTCTGGACTTTCCTGGTGGTTCAGTGGTTAAGACTCTGCACTTCCAATGCAGGGGACACTGGTTTGATCCCTGGTCAGAGAATTAAGATCCCACATGCCTTGCAGCTTGGCCAAAAATGAAAAAACAACAACAACAAAACAAACAAAAAAAACCAACGCCAAACTCAAACCTCTGAGAGGTGTTAATAAAAGGCAGCCATTGTTATTCACAAACACTTTAGTGAATTAGTTTGGCTATTAATTTTTTTTTTGGAAACACTGCTTGTGGGATCCCCAACTGGGGATCAAAACGACGCCCTTGGCAGTGAAAATGCAAAGTTCTAACCACTGGACTGCCAGGGAGTTCCCAGGCTACTGACTTTTAATGGCAGCAAGGTGAGGGCTTCTTGGGAAAGTACGATTGCAGCTTAGCTGATACACGTGTATATGCATGTGTTGGGGGAGTGGGAGTGAATGAGGAGGGTCCTGAGCACCTGGGGTGGGGGGTGGGATGCTCCAAAGACAGTTTCTTCCTCTGCTGTCATTTTCTTCAGAGCACTATTTCTGCAGCATTTCCACCCACCAGGGGGCCACAAAGCCACTGTCCTTATCACTAATGCCATTAATTATGGGAGGAGCCTGATGGGAGGAAGCATTTCCCTGTACCTTCTGCGTCCTGCTTTAAAATGACCTTGGAACTTGCTAGCTGTGTTGTCTTCTTATGGCTTTTACACTTTTTTTTTGCTTGTAAATGAATACAGCCATTTTTGTTTGGAGCTTTTTTTTTGCGGGGGGGGGCGGATAGAATGAACAAATTTCACATTTTTGTAAGTCTAATTTTTTTCTTAATCTTTTTCTTGGATTAAGTGTCTTAATCCATAGTGTCTTAATGCAGGAATCCAGACTGTACACAGGCTTTTAGCTGGTACCGCCAGCATGCCCCTAGCTGTTCTTAAAATATTGGTGAACTTTTTATACTGGTTGAGCTAGTTATTGTCCTGAAGCTCCTGACAACCCTTCCAGCCTCTCAACGGGAAGTCCCTTCTCCTCACAATCTGATAATAAAAGGTTAATGCCTGGTCCCACAGGAGGCCTCTGCACTTGCAACAGCTCTCAGTACATGCTTCTGGGGGATGATGTTTTGTGGTCCCCTTCTCCTTGCCAAGCACTGTTAAATTTTTTTTTATATACCATTTTAAAGGTTATACTCCACTTATAGTTATTACAGAATATTGGCTATACCCCCCACGTCATACAATGCATCCTCATAGTCTATCTTACGTCTAATAGTTTGTTCCTTTCACTCCCCCACCCCTATATTTTACCCACCTCCACTGGTAACCACTAGTTTACTCTCTATGTTGGTGAGTATGCTTGTTTTTGTTGTATTTACTGGTTTGTTGTATTTTTAGATTCCTCACATAAGTGACATCATACAGTATTTGTCTTTGTTTGACTTGTTTCATTTAGCATAATGCCCTCCACGTCCATCTATATTTCTGCAAGTTCATTCTTTTTTATGGCTGAGTAGTATTTCATTCCAGTGTTCTTGCCTGGAGAATCCCAGGCACGGGGGAGCCTGGTGGGCTGCCGTCTGTGGGGTCGCACAGGGTCGGACACGACTGAAGCGACTTAGCAGCAGCAGCAGCAGCAGCAGCAGCAGCAGTAGCATTTCATTGTGTATGCATACAAACGCATCTTCTTTATCCATTCATCTGTTGATGGACACACTTAGGTTGCTTCTGTATCTTGGCACTTGTAAACAATGCCGCTAAGAATGTTGGGCGAATGTATCTTTTTGAGTTAGCGGGGTTTTTTTTTTTTTTTTTGATATAGGATGGAATTGCTGGGTCATAGAGTAGTTCTATTTTTAGTTTTTTGAGACACCTCCATGCTGTTTCCCATAGTGACAGCACCAATTTTCATTCCCATCAACAGTGTATGAGGGTTCCCTTTTCTCCACATCTTCACTAACCTTTGTTATTTGTTATTCTTTGTGGTAATGGCCATTCTGACAGGTGTGAGGTGATGACTCCTTGTGTTTTTTGTTTAGCAGCTTTATTGGTTTAGTATCCCTGTTTTGGCCATGCTGCATCTCTGTCTCTGTGTGTGGGCTTTCTCTAGTTGTGATGAGCGGGGCTACTCTTTGTCTCTGTGTGTGGGCTTTCTCTAGTTGTGATGAGCGGGGCTACTCTTTGTTGTGTTGTGTGGGCTTTCTCTAGTTGTGATGAGTGGGGCAACTCTTTGTCTCTGTGTGTGGGCTTTCTCTAGTTGTGATGAGCGGAGCAACTCTTTGTTGTGTTCTGTGGGCTTTCTCTAGTTGTGATGAGCGGGGCTACTCTTTGTCTCTGTGTGTGGGCTTTCTCTAGTTGTAATGAGCGGGGCTACTCTTTGTTGTGTTATGTGGGCTTTCTCTAGTTGTGATGAGCGGGGAAACTCTTTGTTGTGTTGTGTGGGCTTTCTCTAGTTGTGATGAGCGGGGCATCTCTTTGTCTCTGTGTGTGGGCTTTCTCTAGTTGTGATGAGCGGAGCAACTCTTTGTTGTGTTCTGTGGGCTTTCTCTAGTTGTGATGAGCGGGGCTACTCTTTGTCTCTGTGTGTGGGCTTTCTCTAGTTGTAATGAGCGGGGCTACTCTTTGTTGTGTTATGTGGGCTTTCTCTAGTTGTGATGAGCGGGGCTACTCTTTGTTGTGTTGTGTGGGCTTTCTCTAGTTGTGATGAGCGGGGCTACTCTTTGTCTCTGTGTGTGGGCTTTCTCTAGTTGTGATGAGTGGGGCAACTCTTTGTTGTGGTGTGTGGGCTTTCTCTAGTTGTGATGAGCAGGGCAACTCTTTGTCTCTGTGTGTGGGCTTTCTCTAGTTGTGATGAGCGGGGCTACTCTTTGTCTCTGTGTGTGGGCTTTCTCTAGTTGTGATGAGCGGGGCTACTCTTTGTTGTGTTGTGTGGGCTTTCTCTAGTTGTGATGAGCAGGGGCTACTCTCTGTCGCTGTGTGTGGGCTTTCTCTAGTTGTGATGAGCGGGGCTACTCTTTGTTGTGTTGTGTGGGCTTTCTCTAGTTGTGATGAGCAGGGCAACTCTTTGTCTCTGTGTGTGGGCTTTCTCTAGTTGTGATGAGCGGGGGCTACTCTTTGTTGTGTTGTGTGGGCTTTCTCTAGTTGTGATGAGAGGGGCAACTCTTTGTCTCTGTGTGTGGGCTTTCTCTAGTTGTGATGAGCGGGGCTACTCTTTGTTGTGTTGTGTGGGCTTTCTCTAGTTGTGATGAGCGGGGCTACTCTTTGTTGTGTTGTGTGGGCTTTCTCTAGTTGTGATGAGCGGGGCAACTCTTTGTCGCTGTGTGTGGGCTTTCTCTAGTTGTGATGAGCGGGGCTACTCTTTGTTGTGTTTTGTGGGCTTTCTCTAGTTGTGATGAGCGGGGCTACTCTTTTGTTTGCTGTTGTGTGGGCTTTCTCTAGTTGTGATGAGCGGGGCTACTCTTTGTTGTGTTGTGTGGGCTTTCTCTAGTTGTGATGAGTGGGGCAACTCTTTGTCTCTGTGTGTGGGCTTTCTCTAGTTGTGATGAGCGGGGCTACTCCTTATTGTGTTGTGTGGGCTTTCTCTAGTTGTGATGAGCGGGGCTACTCTTTGTTGTGTTGTGTGGGCTTTCTCTAGTTGTGATGAGCAGGGGCTACTCTCTGTCTCTGTGTGTGGGCTTTCTCTAGTTGTGATGAGCGGGGCAACTCTTTGTCTCTGTGTGTGGGCTTTCTCTAGTTGTGATGAGCGGGGCTACTCTTTGTTGTGTTGTGTGGGCTTTCTCTAGTTGTGATGAGTGGGGCAACTCTTTGTCTCTGTGTGTGGGCTTTCTCTAGTTGTGATGAGCGGGGCAACTCTTTGTTGTGTTGTGTGGGCTTTCTCTAGTTGTGATGAGTAGGGGCTACTCTCTGTCTCTGTGTGTGGGCTTTCTCTAGTTGTGATGAGCGGGGCTACTCTTTGTTGTGTTGTGTGGGCTTTCTCTAGTTGTGATGAGCAGGGGCTACTCTCTGTCTCTGTGTGTGTGCTTTCTCTAGTTGTGATGAGCAGGGCAACTCTTTGTCTCTGTGTGTGGGCTTTCTCTAGTTGTGATGAGCCGGGCTACTCTTTGTTGTGTTGTGTGGGCTTCTCCTTGTGGTGGCTTTTCTTGTGTCAGAGCATGGGCTCTAGGGTACACATGCTTCAGTAGTTTCATCTCAGGGGCTCAGTAGTTGTGGCTTTTGCGCCCTACGGCTCAGGTTCAGGTGCATGGGCTTACTTGTTCTGAGGCATATGGAATCCCCGGATCAGGGATTGAACCCATGTCCCCTCCACTGGCAGGTGGATTCTTATCCACTGCACCACCAGGGAAGTCCTGACTCACTGTAGTTTTGATTCGCACCTTTCCCCTGATGATTAGCAATGCTGAGCATCTTTTCATGTGCCATCAAGCACTAATTTTTAAAAATGTGTCATGCAGTAATTCAGGGGTCTGGAAATCTGGCTTGGGGGCACACATCTGGCCACCTCCTTTTGAAAACAGTTTTATTTGACATGGCCTTGCCCATCCATTTGCATAGTGTTTTGGCTGCTCTTACTCTACAGAGTTGAGTAATTGCAGCTGAGACTCCATTGTCCACAAAGCCTAAAATATTTATTACCTGATCCTTTGCAGAAAAAGTTTGCTGACCTCTGCTTATCCATTCCTCAGACAAGCAGTATGGTCCGAGGAATTTGCTTGTGACCACGCTGTGTCCTTGGCACTCTCAGCTGATCAAGGAACTTCTTGTTTTCCTGACGTTGATTTCTTCCTCCCGCTTCCTTTCTCCTGCATCCTGCTTCACTCTACTTCCATTAATAAATGAAAAAAGTAATGAAGAGATGGGAGCTAGTAATTGTTTTTTTTTTCTTAAACAAATGTCAAAAAAATCCTAAGAGTATTCCTGACATTAAAAAAAAAATGGTGGTGGTTCTCTATTTACATCGAGTTTTATGTGATTCAGAAAGCCCATCTGTAATTCATTTGAGTTGAAGTCCCATTTGTCACTGCTGTCAGGATGGTAAAATATATTTGAAACCTTTTTGCTTTAAGGAAAATAGAAGGCTTCGCTGCACTTGACATTGAGCTGAACACTTTGCCACTTTTGGGGAAATGTCAATTCTGAGAAAGACTTGTGCAAAATGAGGATTGGACAAAATAATTATCCTTGAAAAAGGTTTCTTTTTTGCTTAAATAGGATCCATTTCCCCAAAAGCCCATAGGTTCCTAAAACAAGAGGCTGTGAGAGCGTTAGTGTTGGGGTCACCATCACAAGTAGCCTTCACTTCACTTACCCCTCAATGGAGAGTCAGTAGCAGCCCTCTGGGATGTGTTTTGTAGTCACTTCTAGAATAAAAATTTAATGTATTTAGGTAAAAATAGGTAAATCACTATAAAATAAATTCATCAGTATATATATATATGTATGTATATATAAATTTATGCTTCCCTGGTAACTCAGAAAATAAAGAATCCACCTGCAATTCAATGCGGGAGACTTGGGTTTGATCCCTGGGTTGGGAAAGATACCCTGGAGAAGGGAATGGCTACCCACTCCAGCATTCTTGCCTTAGAGAATTCCATGAACAGAGAAGCCTGGTAAATTGCTATAAAAGAATTCATCAGTATAGAAAAGAACAGTTTGAAGAAACTTAAAAAAAAAAGCATGAATCCTAAATCCCTCTTTTCGCTTTTGAGACAGTGTGTCTGATGTTCTTGTACTCACTGCAGTTGGACCCCCTTTGAAGATCTGTGTTGGGAGGAGCAGGAGTTCTGGCCACTTTAACATAAGGTTTCCTCAGCACCAGACCCTCTTTGGCTGTCTACTTTCATTCTGAGGGATGGCTGTCACAGAAGTAACCTCATCTGAAAAGGTGCATCCCATTATATTCTTGCTTTTTCTGGAGCAAAGAAATGGTTGCAAAAGTCATTTTTTAGCCTTTCTGGTTGATCACCTAAGGAAATATCCTGTTCGGGCCATCCACGCGTTTAGTTAGATCACAAGACAATGAAAAAGTGGCCAGAGGCTTGTCAGATCCAATCCTGAGTGTGATAGCTTGACCAGAGAAGAGACGCCGGGGTGGCAGCATTTCCTCCAGGCCTCGCAGGAGTGGCCCCTGGGGCGTCCAGGCTCCAAAGACACATTGACAAGGCTTAGGGTGAGCTGCTTGCCACTCACAGATAAGAACTGTGCCCAGTGACTGAAGGCTCTTCTCAGGCAAGGTTCATGCTACTATATTATTGCTTCTCCACTCGTCACTGTCGTTTTCTCATCTCACTTGCTTCCACCCACCCACTGTTTCTCACATGTGGTGGAAAGAGCCAAGAAGAAAGAAAATCAAGGAAAGAAGGGGAGAGGCAATGGGGGTTTGGAAGGGTAATGAAATGTCCCTACAGACCATATAGACCTTTGAGTCAAAAAGAAAGGAGGGGAAAAAAAAGAAAAGAAAAGAAAGAAGAGATAACCACTATGCTTTCAAGGAGCGAAAGAAATCCTAGGAGCCCATATTCCTATCCTAAGCGAGTTCCACAGGAGCCATCTCAGAGGGGATGGCTCACGGCTGCAGAATCTTCAAAGAAATCCTAAGAAACAGGCAGTTTGTGCAGGACATTTTGATTCTCTTGAGTAACAAGTTTTTACATGGAAAAAAGCTGACTTTTTTAAGAGTTCAGTTTTTACTGGAAAAGGATTGACTAAACGGGAATAAGGAAACAGATTCATGTGTAAGTGTGTGGCTGTGTGTCCTTTCCCGTTTCCATCTAGGGATCTTTCCTTCCTCCCTCCCTGCTTTCCCTTCCTTCCTTTCTCTCTTCATATGCTAGAGAGCAGACTGGCTCAGAGCTATCTGTAGGCCATGTGAGACTTTTTAATGGAAACATGTGAAGCAAATGTTCCTTATTTAGAAGAGATACATAAAAAGGAATTGGCATTCTCCGTTTGATGAGAAGCCAGAAATAAACCCTGAGCACACAACCAGCAGCTGTGGAAAAAAAATTCTTAGGTACCCAACGGTGAGAAAAAAGCAAAGTTTAGGTCAAAAGCTTGAGTTGAGCTCAGTTATGCTTTGAGTACTCCTCAGGGTCTACTTTGGAGAAGGAAATGGCAACCCACTCCAGTGTTCTTGCCTGGAGAATCCCAGGGACGGCGGAGCCTGGTGGGCTGCTGTCTATGGGGTCGCACAGAGTCGGACACAACTGAAGTGACTTAGCAGCAGCAGCAGGGTCTGGTTAGTTTTGCTTGTCAACTCATATTCTCCTGGGGCTCTCCTCTCAGGTAATGTGGGGTGGAGGCCCGGTCTTAGTCCGGATCAGTCCTGGAGTGTCGGGGAGGGGGTTGGGAAGGGAGCCCAAGCACTGCAGGGCCACTGTGATTCTCCAGCTTGCCTGTTTGGAGGGGGGTGGGGAGTGAAGGCTGCAGGCAGCTTGTTACTTGTTTCCATCACACATGGAGACACTATCAATTTACTTCTATAAACTGTTGTAAAGCATTGCCAAGCCTGTTCCATGATCTCTTTTGGAAAGTGTGCACTTTTGTAGGGCTAGCTTTATTTAGGCTGAGTAGAACTTGCTTTTCTGGTTAAAAATCTGGTACCTTGCAAAATCAGGAGCATAGATGAGGTTTGGGGATTGTAACAGTTACAGACGTGTTTGGGCTTCCCTGGTGGCTCAGTGGTAAAAAGAATCCTTCCGCCAGTGCAGGAGATGCAGGTTCAATCCCTGGGTCAGGAAGATCCACTGGAGTAGGAAATGGCAACCCACTCCAATGTTTGTGCCTGGGAAATCCCATGAACAGAGGAGCCTGGTGGGCTACAGTCCGTGGGGTCGCAAAAGAGCTGGATGTGACTTAGTGATTAAACAATGATAACAAATAATGTGTTTGGTGGAAGGCAAGAAGAACGCTGACTTGCAATGGGTTGAGTTGAACAAATGGACGTTTCTTTTTTTCAGATAAGAAGTTTAGAGGTTGATGGCTGCTGCTCTTGTTTCATAGGCTCAGTGATGTCAAGCTGGTGTGTCTCAGAGTCTCTTAGTCTTTCTTTTGATCTTATTGCCTCTTGGGAGCAAGGCTGGCGGCCCCAACTCTAGAAATCAGGTTGGAAATCAAGGCAGAAAGGCGAGGAAAGAGTGTAATGCCAGCTACGACTGTCTTCTTTATGAGAGGAACAAAAACTTTTCCAGAAACTCCAATCACACTTCTATTTGTATCTCAATGACTGGAGTCGTGTTGCATGGCTCTCCTTGGAAAAGCTTGGAAAGAAAGCTTGGTGGATGTCAAAATATAGTTTTCAAATAAATTAAAATGTGACTCTCGGGGACTTCTCTGGCAGTCCAGTGGTTAAAACTTCACCTTCCAATGTAGGGGGGTGCCGGTCCATCCCCTAATCTTAGATCAGGGAAATAAGATTCCACATGCCTCAGGGGCGAGAAGCCAAAACATAGAACAGAAGCAATATTGTAACAAATTCAGCAAAGACTTAAAGAAATAAAATGTGCCTCATACAGATAAAGACTGTATGTCAAGCATTAATTTATTAATAAGGCAAGAAGCAAGGTAGGTAAAGGAAGTTCAGAGTAGAGAGGAGTAATTTGCTGAAGTAAGTTTCCTAGGTTAGAGACAAAACAGGTTAATAGTAAATAACCGTAACCTTTGGTATTTGACTATACAAAATGATACAATACATTAAAAAAAAAAACATGTATGTGATGTTAACATGTAAGCATCACAGAACCTGGGCTTTGTTCCTCAAATATCCCAACCAAAACGATTTTACTGAAAGGGTTTTCCAGCAAGAGAAGAACAGAAGTATATTCATCTAATGTCTCCTGGACTTTTTACATTGTCAAAATTCAGTCAGAATTTATAAGGTCTCCTCAGGTCTAGAGGGAATAAAATAAATTGATTTATGACTTTTAACAGGCATGACTGAGTAAGGAATCATGCCTATACAATTTCAAAGTCATGAAAAGATATTAATCATAATTAAACTTCCTCTAAGAAAACTGTTTAAACAGAGATCAGATGCCAGGCTAATTGATTATACAACTATAGGATGGTCACTCTGACAGTGGCCGGAATAGGATATTTTCAGCTCAGTGTCTAAATATTTAATAACTGGTGGGAAGCAGGGAATTGGGACAAAGGCTGTAATGAGGAATAATAGAAATCAGCTAGAAGGCCAATGGACATGTCCCTGTTGATTGTGTAGTATGTAAAGAGAAAAAGTAATTAATAGAAACAAGAGAATGAGAAGCAGGAATGATATACATATGAATGAAATACATATATATTAGCTGCTGACAGAAACCACACACTTGTAAAGGTCATGTCCAGACATTTAGAAATACAATATTCATCTTCAAGGAAAGTGATATTGCTTTAAAATGAGAATGCGGAGACCTTATATTCTGCCAGAGTTTTGAATTCTTGTGTTCCTTATAGCTGTAAAACAGTATGGGTTTCAGCCAGCTAAACTTTTCAGTATAAAACCAGTAGACCAGATAGTTTTTAGTGGATCTAGTTTAAAATTGCTTAAAAGGAACAGTGGTTTTGGTTTTCTGGGTTCTTATGTTTTAAGGCTCTTTCTTTTTATGTAGGAATTGAATGCCCACAATCTGGAGAAAAAGAGACAAAAGAGTGTTTTTCAGTTGGTGAGATGTTGTCTGGAAGGCCCATAATGGGTGTCGGGGTATCTGAGAATTAACACTAATTTACCTGAAACTGCCTTAAGTACTTTTATTCTGTCTAATAGTCTTGTGCTACTCACGTGGTTGTCATTTCCTTCTTTGATCTTTGTCCCCTGACATTACACACAGCATTATAAACACAGGCAGGAAGGACAGGGGAGACACTACCTTGGCAGAACCATCTGTTCTTGTTACACAAACCATCCATTTCTGCTGTTCAGTGAACACCGCATTCATCTCTAGCAGTGACCTCTCTTGCACTCCATTACTGGCTGGTGTGTTTAAAAGCTTTGGTACCTTGGATGGATGTTTCTGGAGAGATACACATCTTAAACCAGCTCCCAGGGAGGGACTGTTGTTCCTGCCTGCTGTCCTTTTTCATTTTCTCATTTACTTTTCCTCTTTCCTTTTTCTCTCTGGAGAACTCAGAGCACATTTTTCTCCTAAGGGCTTAATTATACTGTCTTGTACTCAGCAACTGTTCCGTAGGTGGCTATGATTGTAGGACACCCCATTTGTCTTGAGAGTCTCTTTTCAGTGGGCACGGAGGCTGCCATTATTTGCTCCATTACAGCTCAGGAATGCAGGCAAAGAACACTTGCCTGAAGTCCTGTGGAAAGTTGAAGCCTGAGACCCACCCAGAACTCAGTTCTTTTGACTTGGTTGACTGCTCTGGTGTTTATGTTGCTTCTGCAAAACACACACTCACGCTTGCATGCACACACACACAGACACAGGCACAGACATTGGGTAATCACACTCTTCTCCTGACTTCCATGCCTATTCATAAAAAGAAACTTCAAAGAAAAATAAGGTACTCAGTGTGGATGCATGGACAGCTTCCTCCTGTGTTAGGAAGGAATCACTGAGAAAGTTCAGTAATCATATATGTAAAGCGTGCTAGTGAGGTACTTAGCGTGGTATTACAGTTTATCATTTAGTATTTAAAAATGTAGATTTGTCTGTGATTCCTTCCTGTACGTATGTCACACATGGAGACTGCTACAAGTATATGCTGCTTCTCCTAAGTGATGGATTTAAAGATTTATGAATCTTAGCGTTGGAAGGGATCTTATTTTATTTTATTCATATATGTATGTGTGATTCAATCTTCTTTTTTCTTTTCTAAAAAAGGGAAGTATAGTTGATTTACAGTGTTGTGTTAGTTTTGGGTGTATAGCACAGTGATTCAGTTATCTATTAATGTATCTATTCTTTTTTCAAATTCTTCTCCCCTTACAGGTTATTACAAAATTATTGAGTATCATTGCCTGTGCTACACAGTAGATCCTTGTTGGTGGAAGGGATTTGAAATGTCGACTGTCTAGTGTGGAATGTACTGAAAACATCATCTCCCTCAAATCACGCCCTCTACTTCAGTGGCTATATTTTAAGTTGTAGGTGCTTTTGACTGCCAAGTGAACCACTCTGAACTTAGTTCCACTAATACCTACCCCAACTCCTCCTGGTCATTTTCTCATAGACTCTATTAAGGCCCATTTTCCCTTATCTTATATTTTTATAGTAGAATTTCTAAACTCAGGAGCTGGGTTTGCACATCCCTATCACATTCCATTTTTCTCAACAGTCAAGGTAATTCTGAATTTTTATTTTCCGTCGTCCATCAAAAATCTTGGGGTCATTCTTGATTTCTTAGTTCTTCTCATCTCTCACATCCATGTCTCCTGCCAAATTGGTCAACTCAGGCTTTAACATATATCAGATGCAATTGCTTCTCACACATTTGCTACTATCAGTGTAGTCTGCGCTTTGGCTGTCTCTTGCCTGCATTAATGTATTAGTGTCCCATTGTTCTCTCTGCTTCCATCCTGACTCCCCTACAGTCTGTCCTGCTCCACTGTTAAAGTTTAATTATCTTCCTTAGGGGGAGAGGAGAAAGGGCACAGACACACAGAGAACAGCAACCTCTGTCATGAGTCGAAAGTAAATGCAAAGCCCCGTTTGTCAGGTCTCAGCAAAAACTCACCAGTCAGTTGCAGCAGTTTTGTGTCCAGCAGGGACAACGTGTTGCCTGCCAATGCTGCCTTTGCTGTGATGTTCCTTGACCCAGGCATGAGTCTCTATTTCAGGGGTGTACAGAACATTTGTCTCTTTTTAAAAAACATTTGGAGTAATTTGAGCTCACGGTGGACAGGCCAAATAGCATGAAGATTTTACTGATAGTTGGAAATAAACCTGTGTAATCGGTGGTTCAGGATGAGGCATGAGTGAATTCTCAATGCCATGGTTGGGACTATCCAGTGTCCTAAATGAATTACAGTTCATGACTTGGTGGCAAAGTGACAGCTTTTCTAAGGCCTGGACACATCAGAATTTCTCAAGACAATTGATAAAGAGAAAAGGATATGAAGAACAGCACATTCCCTGTTGTCTGCCACCCATTGGAAACCAGATGGTTGGAACACAGGATAGAAGCTTGTCTCCTGGCGCTCTTGCTATTTACAGAGGAAATGAGATAGTAGTCATGTGCAGAACAGACCCAGACCTGATCAGGAACCAGACTTACTCCAGGAACCAAGAGACAAATGATTAGAAAGAGAAATTGAGTCATCTGGAGTAAAAGCTACATCTCCATAGTCTTTTACTTCAGGAGCTGAGAAAGTCAAACCTGGATGAAAGAGGTCTGGGTTGTATATTTATCAGGTAACACAGCTAATTAAGTGTTTCTCTTCCAGTGGGTAGAAGAGAAACTCAGAGATAAGAGCAATAAGAAAACTAAAGGGTTTTTATTTGCAATATTTTGCAAGAAAGCCCAGCCTTCAGAATTGGCTTTCCAAGTAAAGGACACAGCAAGTATTTAAGAACAAAAAGCCCTTCAAGGTTACCACTGGTTAGCTGTTCATGATGGGAAACAATGGCAGTTTTCTCATGTAGTTATTAAAGCTGTAGAAATGGAGAAGTTTTAAGCAAATTTACTTTCCAGTGACGTATGCATACATTGTCTTGTATGCAATAATTATACTTTCTATGTCTTAATATTAAATGAAGAAGGTATGAATAAATCACAACTGATAAGATTAAAAATGAGGCTTCCCGGGTGGTGCCAGTGGTAAAGAACCCACCTGCCAGTGCAGGAGGCATAAGAGACATGGGTTCAATTCCTGTGTTGGGAAGATCCCCTGGAGGAAGGCATGGCAGTCCACTCCAGTGTTCTTGGCTGGAGAATCCCATGGACAGAGGAGCCTGGTGTCAGACATGACTGAATTGACTTAACACGCAACATAAGATTAAAAATATATCTGTAGAAAATTCAGATATCTTTAGATGCTGGTATTGTAAAAGTCAAGGGTCAACATGTTCACTCTTGAGTTAGCAATTTTTGGGACAGGGCTCAAGGTCTCTTTATTTTGAGGATTAATGTTTGATAGGATATTCCTGTTTTCAAGGTTTATCTGCAGATATGAAGTGCTTTTCTAAAAAATCTGTTTTTAATTTTTTTTTTTTTAGTGTGTAGTATGCTTGCTCACAATGGTGGCAGGGCAAGGTGTTAGTTTTGCTTATTCATTACATGTATTAGTTTCTTTGGTTAATGTTTACCTTTTCCTTTGACTCTATGAAAGAAAGCAACATGTCTATTTTGTGTTCTGCCATATCCTGATACCCAGGCTAGTGTCCTGGCATATAGTAGGTAAATATGCCGGGAGTTGGTGATGGACAGGGAGGCCTGGCATGCTGCAGTTCATGGGGTTGCAAATAGTCGGACACAACTGAACGACTGAACTGAACTGAACTGATGCAATAAGTATTTGTTGAAGGGATGAATGGGTTTGAGGTAATTGGTCTTCATTCCATCTTTGGGCATTTATGAATTTGATAAACCTACTTTCTGCATCTTCAGACTTGTTAACATGACATTGAACATCAAGGGAAGAGTCTTTGAGCAGATCAGCATTAATCCATTAATTGACAATCTTGGGGACAGTCAATGGAGTGATTTCTGTCATACTGATGTTCTCGCATTTTTAAATATTGAAAACTTTGTAGTAGATGAATTGGTAGTAGAGACTTCACTTCTTGCTACCCTAGAAGACTACCCTAGAATGGACTGACTTCTAGGGCTTCAAGTAGGACAATACAGGATGACAGTGACTGTTCCAGAAAAACCCCTCCAAGGGAAGAGTTGATTCCTTTTCTTCCCAGGCATGACTCAGTCTAGACAGCACTCTCGGTTGTATTGACTGTTCAGTTCAGTTCAGTCACTCAGTTGTGTCCGACTCTTTGCTACCCCATGAATTGCAGCACGCCAGGCCTCCTTGCTGCTGTTGCTGCTGCTAAGTCACTTCAGTCATGTCCGACTCTGTGTGACCCCATAGATGGCAGCCCACCAGGCTCCACCGTCCCTGGGATTCTCCAGGCAAGGACACTGGAGTGGGTTGCCATTTCCTTCTCCAGTGCATGAAAATGAAAAGTGAAAGTGAAGTCGCTCAGTCGTGTCCGACTCTTAGCGACCCCATGGACTGCAGCCCACCAGGCTCCTCCACCCATGGGATTTTCTAGACAAGAGTACTGGAGTGGGTTGCCATTGCCTTCTCCGCCAGGCCTCCCTGTCCATCACTAACTTCCAGAGTTCACCCAAACTCACGTCTATTGATTCGGTGATGCTATCCAGCCATATCATCCTCTGTCGTCCCCTTCTCCTCCTGCCCCCAATCCCTCCCAGCATCAGAGTCTTTTCCAATGAGTCAACTCTTTGCATGAGGTGGCCAAAGTACTGGAGTTTCAGCTTCAGCATCATTCCTTCCAAAGAACACCCAGGACCGATCTCCCTCAGAATGGACTGGTTGGATCTCCTTGCAGTCCAAGGGACTCTCAAGAGTCTTCTCCAACACCACAGTTCAAAAGCATCAATTCTTGGGCTCTCAGCTTTCTTCACAGTCCAACTCTCACATCCATACATGACCACAGGAAAAACCATAGCCTTGACTAGATGGATCTTTGTTAGCAAAGTAATGTCTCTGCTTTTGAGTATGCTGTCTATTGTTGGTCATAACTTTCCTTCCAAGGAGTAAGCGTCTTTTAATTTCCTGGCTGCAATCACCATCTGCAGTGATTTTGGAGCCCCGCAGAATAAGGTCTGACACTGTTTCCGCTGTTTCCCCATCCATTTCCCATGAAGTGATGGGACCAGATGTGTTATCAACACCTTATTAGAAAGTCAGCTCTGCAGAAGATTTTTGGAAGCAGGGACTTCCTTGGTGGACCAGCAGTTAAGTCTCTGCACTTCCAATGCAAGGGGCATGGGTTCAATCCCTGGTAGGGGAACTAAAATCCCACATGTCATGCCGTGCAGTTAACAAAAAAAGTCCGTCATCATTATTAAAAAGGGTATTTTTATTTTTTGGAAACAGAGTACTTTTTTAACTGTTAAAATTGGTTTCATCATTAAATTAACTACCTTTTATTAATAAATTAGACTGGCTGCTAGATATACAAAAGTAAAGGGTATATGATTTCTGCTTTGAAAGAGCTAGAAATCTTATGGGAAAAACACTGAATAATCATGGCCCTGTGTTGAAGATGTTTGCAGTGGAGTAAATGGGAGGCTGGGGAGCAAAGAAGGCCTGTTTAAGTTATCCAGGTCAGTCATGAAGGCAGCGGTAGCAGGTATTGAGAAGAGGGACAGAAATGAGAGATGTCAAAGCATTCAAGGTTTATTTACCCAATGTTTACTGAGCATCTCCTACATGACAAGCCCTAGGTTAAGGACTAGATTTTAGAGATTGAATAAAGTATAATCTCAACCTTTGAGTAACGGATAGTCTTCTAGGGTAGTGAGACATAAAAGTAAGTGCTATGATGGAGGCATGTATGTATGCTGTGAGCTCAGAGAGGAGTTGTGGGGTGCAGGTGGTGGGAGGGGAGATTACCAAGGTGGTATTGAGCTGAGCCTTAATGTGAGTTTTCTAGGCAGACCAGGTGGGGAAGGCAACCCAGGAGAAAGAACAGGATGTGCTTAAGCGAAAAAGGCTCTGAAAGAGTTAAGTCATTGCTACTGGGGACAAAAAGGAAGGTAATAAACAAAGGAAAAGATTTACATAAGTTTAGCATTTAGCTTTTGCTGTGTAATACATCACCCCAAAATGTGGTAACTTAAAACACCAACCAATTATTAATCTCATGATTCTGTGGACCAATAATTTGGGCTGGGGTCAGATGGGCAGTTCTGGGCTTTGCTGGGTTCACTTATCTATCAACCATTGCTCTGAGGGTAGCCGGGAGATGGTTGGTCTAGGATGGCCTTAGCTGGGATGACTCATCTCTGCTCCATGTGATATCCTGTTTTCTAGTAGACTAGCCAAGAGAGTGAGCACAAGTGTGCTCAGTTCTGCTGAGGCCAAGATCGGAACTTCCACAGCATGCCTTCTGCTGCATTTTACAGGGCAAAGGGAATCCCAAGATTTGTCCAGATTTATGGGCTCGGAAAGACTTTATCGCTTGGTGAGAGGAAACTTCAAATTCACGCTGTAAAGGGTGTGGTTAGAGAGAGGTGTGAAAAGCTGTGATTCTTTTTGCTATTTACTATAATATGTATGAAAATGGAAGAGAAAGATACTATGGCTTCTTTTCTTTGCAAATATGGATTGGGGCTGAATGCTTGAGGAAATTGATAAGTCTTGGGACTATTAGGCTATTAAGAATAGACTGGGGGGCATGATTGGCCAAATGAATGGCTTATTTAGTAAGATTGAGGGTCCAGCTGAGAATGGAAGCCAAACATTGAAAACCAATCACGTTTAGATTGTTTTTCTCCCCTGTCAGATATGAATAACAGCAAAGATTTACCTGCATGACTATGACTTTTTTTTTTCTATGAAGGTTTTTCTTATGACACACTTGTAGAATGCTGGGAAAGAGTTGATGCTTGAAGCATTATTTACTGAATAAAGTAAATAACTTGGTGGCATGTTTTTAGTTAAATTCAAATCATTTTATTTTCAAGTTTTACAGCAACAGTTTTTGCTTTCATTCACTCACACATTCATTCATTATTTCAATAAATATTTCTATTACATACCTGCTCTGTGCCAGATACTGTTCTGGCACTAACATGGTTCCCACTATGTTAGTGATCCAGTCTATGTTAGTGGTCCAACCAGAAAAGAGAGATTTTGTGGAGCTTGCATTTTAGGGAGAGGGGCTAGCAAGTAATGAGATAAATTCAAAAGTATAGAGTATGTTAGTGATAAGTGTTACAGATGAAAATAAAGCAGAGAAGGGGGATATACAAGTTTTTTGAAAAATTGTTGAAGATAGGATGGCCTGGGATAGCTTTGCTACCAACAGGTGTTCAACAGAAATTGATAAGAGGCCAGACAAGAAATTGAGGCAAGGCTTTATTGGGGTCCTTGGTGGCTCAGATGGTAAAGAATCTATCTGCAATGCAGGAGATATAGGTTTAGTCTCTAGGTCCGGAAGATCCCGTGGAGAAGGGAATGGCAACCCACTCCAGTATTCTTGCCTGGGGAATTCCATGGAAGGAAGAGCCTGGCGGGAAAGGGCCACAGTCAATGGGGTCACAAAGAGTCAGACCCGACTTAGCAACTGAACAATCACTGGTCTATGAGTGGTGCTTGACGTTTACACTTGATAAACAAGGATGTGAGGAAGTGGGTGAATTGAGACTAAAATGAAGGGTGGAAAAAAGGGAAAGAGGATATGATATCTGATTTCTGCCAGGCCTGGTTCTAGTCTAGGACTGTGAAGTGCTTTACTGTCTTCACAAAGCATTGCTCTGCTTTTCAGATTGCTTGGTTTTATCCTGGAGAGAGGAATAAGAATGACTTGGCAGATTCAACTGTAAGATTTTGATGATTAGGCCAGGAGAGTGGGTCATGATATTTGTTGGCAATATTTGTTGCATACGTACTTTTTGCCAGGTGCACTATAGATGCTGAAGATATAAGCACCATAAGACACAGGGTCAGCCCTCAGAATGCTTGTGGTCTTGTGGGTCACACGGATGAGCACACAAGCAATTTTAATACAGGGCTGTGGGACACATGGAGGAATATCTGACTTAGTTTTATTTGTTTTTTTTAGGAACTTAAAAAAAAAAGATTTATTTTATTTCTTGGCTGAGCTGGGTCTTTATAGCTGCGTGGGTTTTATCTAGTTGCGGTGAGCAGGAGCTACTTTTCATTGTGGTGTGCAGGCTTCTCATTGTAGTGGTTTCTCTTGTTGCCGTGTGATTGTGGCCAGTGCACCGGCTTTGTTGCTCGGGGATGTGGAATCTTTCCCAGACCAGGGACTGAACCCCTGTTTCTTGCATTGCAAGGCAGATTCTTAATCACTAGACCACCAGGGAAGCCCGGCCTTAGCTTTAGAGTGTCAAGAGGAGTTCCTGGAGAAGGAAGACCAGAACAATGAGTAGGAATTACTTAGGCAAAAGTGAAGGGGGAGGAGGGTTGTATTTTAGGCAGAAAAACGAAATGTGCGAAAGCTGGGAGATGAGGTAAATTCAGCGCACTTGAAGTGAAGGATGCTGGTAAGCTGTAGTGGATCGATCAGATTATTTAAATAGGTCCTTGAAAACTACGAGACTTCCACAGTATAAGACTTGTGTCGTGTTCCTGTCTCCTGGCTTCTTTTTTATTCTGGAAGGCAGCTATGTTCTCTACTGTACTGCCAGCTCCTGTTTCTGTTTTATTTTATTTGAGCTACTTGGGGTTTTCTGTTTTCCATCAACAAGTTTATTAGAAATGAATCAAGGATGAATCAGGGTTCACTATCAGCTACTGCAGATTTATTACTGATCTTAACAACCTTCACTCTTAACTTGGCCTACTTTAGTATTTGCTTTTGTTGTTTCTTTATGTAAAAATGTAAAAATATTTTGCATGTGAAAAATCTCGCCGAAACAGAGACCCTGCCACTGCAGCTTCCAGTTTTTGGCAGAGAACATGAAAATAAGCACATTTACACATATTATTGGTGAGTCTATTTTCTTTCTGGTCTTTTATCTTCATCCTTTTATGCTTTTTTTTATTGGAATCACCCTCCTCTGATGACTGGGGCATAAACTGTGCCTCATATGGGGGCCCTGGAAGCATGGAGGGTCTGTTTATAAAGACTTAATAAAGGTGGAGACTCCAGGTATGGGAGAAAATGCAAATGAGTCCAGTGAAAACTTTTTCCCCTGAAGGCGGATATGTTATAATGACAACAATCATTCTCCCCTCTTCCAGAAATCCTTCTCTTTGTGCTGAGTCAGCCTTATCTTGCTGTTTCAATTTATTCTCTTGCTGTCCTGCAATAAGAGTAGATGTTGAATTTTTCACTTATTGCTTAGGAGTCTATATCTGGAAAGGAATTGAGAGATTATCTGTATTGTTGTTCTCCATTTGCTGATAAGGAGACAGCCTCAGACAGGTAAAGAACTCCCTAATGGCGCATGTCCAGCCCATTGCAGAACCCGGATGTGTCCTCAGACCAGAAGCCAGGTCTTCTGACTTGAATTTCAGGGTCTGTTCTCTTCAGCTGTTAGCTTTCACCAGAGGCAAAAATTTTTTAAAAATGAGGAAAAATGGTCATCTGGAGTCCCCATGGTTTTTTGCTTTACATGACTACTTGTTCAAAATGCTTAGGCAGTTGGGCATTTTTGTTAGAGCAATTGATCTATAGACATTTATGCAAAGTTATAAAATAGGGCCAATAGTATAAAATTTGAGATTAAAACAGGGATATTATAAAGTGATTAATCATTGTGTGAAATGTTTTACTGAGTAGGTACTCCTTTTATTTGCTAGTTATATATATATGTAAACATGTATTCTGCTGCTGCTGAGTCGCTTCAGTCGTGTCCGACTCTGTGCGACCCCATAGACGGCAGCCCACCAGGCTCCTCTGTCCCTGGGACTCTCCAGGCAAGAACACTGGAGTGGGCTGCCATTTCCTTCTCCAATGTGTGAAAGTGAAAAGTGAAAGTGAAGTCGCTCAGTCATGTCCGACTCTTAGTGACTAGAAATATAAATATTTAGACATATCTAATATGGCTGGCTAGCTATGATTTATTTGTTTATTAATTACTGAAGTATAGTTGATTTGCAATGTTGTGTTAGTTTCAGGCATACAGCAAACTGATTCTATATATATATATATATATATTCAGATTCTTTTCTCTTTTTTTTTGCTGCAAAAAGCTTTATTGTTTCCATTTGGTCCAAGGCTTGGGAGAGGGCTCCAGGATGGAACTCTGCCTAGTTGCTGCAGAGAGGGGCTCCAGACAGAAGCCCTAACGCCAGAGGGGCTTCTCAAACACCACTGGGCTCCAGAGGCTCCTAGTTGTGCTTGTGAGCCTTTCCAAGCTGTGCTCACCCAACCCCACCTGGGGACCAAACAGCCTGCAGAGGTTGGTCAGGTGGTCACCCATCTTGAAGAGTTTCACCTGCTCCTGCAGGAAGTGACTCTCCCGAAAGTCACAGAGGTGGGGTCTGCGTGGGTGGACCCCAGGCCATGCAGATCCTAAAGGGCCTGTTTCAGGTTCTTCTTCATGAGAATGGCGCTTCCACACGATCCTGGATTTTACCCCACTCATCTTGAGACATCTTCTGCACGTCTTGGAAGAAAGCGCACTTGCTGTGCTGATTTTGCATTTTTGAGAGACTCAGCACGCTCTTGCTTCTCCTGGAAAATCTGGGGGAAAATGTGGCCCATGCCAGAGCCATATCGTCACAGTCGAAATAGACGAGAGGTAGGTGTGGGAGGCCCGCAGATGCATGTTGACCAGGCAGTTGACAGCCCCCTGTTGGCAGAATAATTCTAATGTATCTGGGAGCTCATGGTTGATGGGTAATAAGGAGTTAAGCTCAAAACATGGTGTAGGCTGGTCCCAGTGACCGAGGATAGCTGAGTGGCTGATTCTGAAGATTGGGACTGGAAAAAATGTTGGAGGGTGGTCAGAGACTGGAGCAAGGGGTGTCCCTGGGTCTCTTCTATTTGAACATTGTTGAAGGAGAGACAGATCTGCGGGACCATGGGGGTACACTACCAGATTCTTTTCCTGTATGGGTTATTACAAAATATTGAGTATAGTTCCCTGTGTTAGACCGGTCCTTGTTGACTATCTGTATTATGTAGTATGCATATGTTAATCCTAAACTCCTAATTTATCCCTGCCTTTCCCTTTGGTATTCTCTCCTGGAGCATCCTGTGGACAGAGAACCCTGGCAGGCTACAGTCCATAGGGTTGCAAAGAGACACCATTGAAGGATTTGAGCACAACTCCCCTTTGGTGACCATAAATTTGTTTGGGTCTATTTCTGTTTATTTCTTTATTATTTATATGCAACTTTTCCAGGAATCTGTTGCTTCAAGGGAAGCCTGATCATTGACTAGGGTTTTATAACTCACTCTAGCTGTGTTAAAAGGATCAATGAAAGTTTTTGACTTTCATATTGAACTCTGCAGCAATTTATGGGGGATCAATTATGTTTTATCCTGTAGAGTTCCAGCTGAGCTTGTGACTGAGCTTGCAAACCTGGGACTTGGGTAGGAAATAGGAGACACTTTTTGTTTGGTGGTGGTGAGAGAAGATATGATTTATCTTTATAACCCTCTGGCGAGCTTTTGTTATGAAAGCTTGCTTTGAATCTTTAGGCTGGGATCTGTTCTGTGATCATTATAGCTTTTCAATGTAATAAAAAGCTAATATGTACTTATCTGTTTAGTAGGCTTCTATGTGTTTCAGAGTTTTAACTCTTTATGACTCCATGATAAGTGAGTAAGCAGTGGGAAGCCACCATCACTATTTTTTCCTGGAGAGTCAAAAAGAGAAAGGTTTATAGTTTATCCAGACAACTTAGGCCCGTGTTGAGAGGCATAGATAATCTTAATGCCTAAATAACATACTGATAGTTTGCTAAATATGTCTAGCAATTTCTCAAGCCTGTGAAAGCCAAATAATGTTTAAAAAATAGGTTTAATAGTATTTAACATCAAATCCCTATAAATTAGAATAAATATTGAAGATGAGAGGCAGCTACTGACTAAAGAGTGGGAGCACAGTGATACAATCAACCACATTTGTTCTTTCTGACACCCAGTGGTTGAGTTGATTAATCCGCATTCTGTGACATAAATGAGATGTCAGTCTGCAGCCTTAACTCACTTTTTATACAAGTTGTCCCATTATTCTGTTATTAGGATAGGCTGGGTGAAGTCACAATGACAAATAGCCCTTACATTTTGATGGCTTATATGTAACAATAATTTACTTTTTTGCCCATGCCACGTGATCGATGAGAATTGACAGGAGGTCTATGCTTATCTCAGTCATGCAGAAACACTCAGGATGATGGTAATTCCAACTCAGTCTGAGCATCTATGATCCCAGGAAGCATGAATGGAGTTCTGCAGAGTATCAACCTAGTAATTAAATGCTTTTGCCTGCAAGAGACACATACTATTTCTACTCACATTTCATTGCCCAAGTTCAGTTCAGTTGCTCAGTTGTGTCCAACTCTTTGCAACCCCATGGATTGCAGCATGCCAGGCTTACCTGTCCATCACCAACTCCCAAAGCTTGCTCAGACTCATGTCCATCGAGTCAATGATGCCATCCAACTGTCTCATCCTCTGTCATCCCCTTCTCCTCCTGCCTTCAGTCTTTCCCAGCATCAGGGTTTTTTTCTAATGAGTCAGTTCTTTGCATCAGGTAGCCAAAGTATTGGAGTTTCAGTTTCAGCATCAGTCCTACCAATGAATATTCAGGACTGATTTCCTTTAGGATTGACTGGTTTGATCTCCTTGCAGTCCAAGGGACTCTCTCAAGAGTCTTCTCCAACCACAGTTCAAAAGCATCAATTCTTTGGTGCTCAAAGTGAGTCGCATGGCCACCCCCAGTTCAAGGGGTCAGAGAAACACAGTCCCACCAAGGCTCTGAAAAGAGTGAAAAAAACAAGTGATACAACTATGATATAGTAGCACATTGAATTGGTAAGATATTATCTGTAATACTTTACTTTCCTCTTTGCATTTTCAATAAATGAAATAACAGGATGATATTTCCAGTGATGTGATTGATTTTTATTTTGAAGGTCAAGTAGGTTATTCTGAATACCCTCTTTTATTATTTCTATGTGGTTATAGTATATGGAGACCATAACCATTTAATTTATGTCATGCCCAGAAAACTTCCTTGAACATTGAATCAAATTGTTAATTTTATAGTTTCCAGAGTTAGAATCACTCTTTGCTTACTAGGTTTCTTCTACAACTTTTAAAAATTTGTGTAATTACTTGAGAGTCTCTCATAGAATAGAACCTTCAATCTGAAAAGGCTGTAGCTTGTTAAATATGTCCAATGTGAGAGGCACATTACTGGCTACTTTATCTATGTTATCTCATTTAATCTTTCCATCAGTAGATATTATGGTCTCTTTTATAGGTGTGAAAACAGACTCATAGTAGTTAAGCAGTTAATCTAGGCACACTGCATTTATGGAGCTGGAATTTGCCCTTATCCAGGGGATCGTTCCGATCCAGGGGTTGAACCCAGGTCTTCTGCACTGCAGGTGGATTCTTACCAGGGAGCCTATATCTTACCTACCTAATGCTTTATGAGGATTAAATTAGTTATTATTTGCAAAATGCTCAGAACAGTGGTGAGAACAGAGTAGGTGTTGTACAATTATTTTATGTGAATGAAATCTGTGGCTTTGGTCATGAGAGTACAGAATGGGAAACGCTGAACAACGAAGTATTCCCAAGACAGTAGGGGCAGAAAACCAGGAATATCTCTTTTAGGTGGAGGGAAGCTCTCCAGTTTTTGACGGAATGAAACTCTAATCTTCAGTTATGTTTTGGAGGAGAAGGTATACAGGATCCATCTATTTTTTAGATAGTTGACTGGCTGTTACTTTTCTCATTTATTTATATAAACAATTGAACTACCTGATGAAAACAGAATGGTGTTTAGTCACTAAGTCATGTCTGACTCTTTGTGACCCCATGGACTGTAGCCCGCCAGGCTCCTCTGTCCGTGGGATTTCCCAAGCAAGAATACTGGAGTGGGATGCCATTTCTTTCTCCAGTGGATATTCTAGACCCAGGGATTGAACCCAGGTCTCCTGCATTGGCAGGTGAATTCTTTACTACTGAGCCATCAGGGAAGCTGGATTAAAACACAATATCCATACTCAATTTAGGCACAGGACGGCTCTTCGTTACTTGAAAGAAGATTCGGGAAAGAGTTTCTTGACTTTCTGTGGGTCTCATGGTGCAACGCCCCTCCCCCCACCTTGTCCTGCCCTATGTTCTGTGTGTTATAGATTCTTAATAAATATTTGAAACTCAAGTGGGCTGGAATAGCAGTTCTTGATGGTTTCTCTATATAAAATAGAATGAAACCTCTGTTTAAAATTTCAGATTCTTCCTCTTTTTAAAAATTATGGACAGGATAGCTATTAGGCAAAACTTAGAGCCAAGGATATGCAGCTAATGCAATTTGAAAGGAGCTTTATTATTTATAAAAAATATTTTGATTTATGTTTTTACCTTTTTATAGTAAAACAGGTAATTTCCTTTATTTGGCCTATATTCGGAGTTTCTCTTATACTTCGGTTCATGCCATGACCACCTGGATTTGTGCTATTACAGTGAATTAAACTAAAACATGATAACTATTGCGAAGTTACATTATTAAAATCATTAACAGCAGCAAAATGGCAGCAACATTTCATTCTTAACTGCTTTACTAATGTGTGAAAGGAAACATTTTTGTAAAAAAATATTTTTTTCATGTTGAGAATAACATTTTAGGACTATCAGTGAAATTCAAAGTCAATCACTAAAACTCCCTTTTAGGTACATTGACATTTTTCGTTTCTGAATTTATAACTGTGTTTATTTATTTAGTTTTTGGTTGTGCTGGGTATTCACTGCTGCGTGGGCTTTCTGTGGTTGCAGCGAGCGGGGGCTGCTCTCCAGCTGTGCTGTGTGGCTTCTCTTGTTGTGGAGCATGGGCTCAAGGTGCTCAGGCTTTACCTGTTTTGATTCCTGGACTCTGAAGGCTCAATGGTTGTGGTGCAGGGGCTTAGGTGCTCCTAGAAATGTGGAACCTTCTCGGACCAGGAATCGAACCCATGTCCCCTGAATTGGCCTGAATTTGAACGTTTTACTTTTTGGATAATCATGCTTTGTCCCTTAAAAATTAAAAAAAAATTGTGGCTAAAATACACAGAACATGAAATTTACCATCTTAACCATATAAAAGTATACAGTTCATTTGTGTTAAGTACATTCACGTTGTTGTGCAACCAGTCTACAGAACTTGTTTCATCTTGCAAACCTGAAACTTCCGTACCCATTAAAGGACAACTCCCCATTCACCATACTTTTAGCTCCCTGGAACTACTATTCTACTTTTTTATCCCTGTGAATTTGACCTCATAATAGTTAAATCATATTGTATCTGTCTTTTTGTGACTGGGTTATATTATGTAGCATAATGTCCTCAAGGTTCATACATAATGTAGCACGTGTCAGAATTTCCTTCCTTTCTAATCTGGAGTAATATTTCCATTGTATGGATCTATCATATTTTGTTCACCCATTCGTTCGTCAGTGGTTGATGGATGCTTCTGTGTTTCGGCTACTGCAAATAAGGCTACTTTGAACATTGATAAGCAAATATCTTTTTAATAATAGACCTTGCTTTCAGTTCCTTTGGGTGCGTTGCCAGAAGTAGGATTGATAGATCATACAGTAATTTCATGTTTTTTTTGACCTCGTTATTTGGCATATGAATTCTTAGTTCCCTGACCAGGATTGAACGTTTACTGTTTGCAGTGGAAGTGCAGAGTCCACCACTGCCAGGGAAGTCCCCCATTTTTATTTTTTGAGGAACACCATACTATTTTAATAGCTTTTAAAATTCACTTTAATTTTTACTTTTATCAAAGCAACCTGTGCACAAAAATAATTAGATAGTACTGAAATGATTTAGTTACCACAGCCATTTCCCTAAAATAGTTATGTCACAAATTTTGGTTAAATAAACACTGCTTACATTATTATGATGATTAGAAATATTTTATGTTCCTGGACCATTATGAGCTGTATGATAAATTTCTTTTCTTGTGCTAATTTTTTTCAGGTTGACTATAACATTTAAGGATAACCAGTGAAATTATTATTTTTTGCTTCTTTTTTTCTTTTCCTTTTCTTTAATCAGTGAAATTTCATCAGTAATTAAGTGATGAGATCTCGTCTATGTTTATATTTATATTATTCCTGGAATTGTTACTATCTCATTTTTTTCCATTGACTTTGTCTCTGCACTTTTGCTATACAGTTCAGTTCAGTTCAGTTCAGTTCAGTTCAGTTCAGTTGCTCAGTCGTGCCTGACTCTTTGCGACCCCATGAATCGCAGCATACCAGGCCTTCCTGTCCATCACCAACTCCTGGAGTTCACTCAGACTCACATCCATCGAGTCAGTGATGCCATCCAGCCATCTCATCCTCTGTCGTCCCCTTCTCCTCCTGCCCCCAATCCCTCCCAGCATCAAAGTCTTTTCCAATGAGTCAACTCTTCGCATGAGGTGGCCAAAGTACTGGAGTTTCAGCCTCAGCATCATTCCTTCCAAAGAAATCCCAGGGCTGATCTCCTTGCAGTCCAAGGGACTCTCGAGAGTCTTCTCCAACACCACACTTCAAAAGCATCAATTCTTGGGCTCTCAGCTTTCTTCACAGTCCAACTCTCACATCCATACATGACCAC
This sequence comes from Capra hircus, assembly GCF_001704415.2. NCBI lineage: Eukaryota > Metazoa > Chordata > Mammalia > Artiodactyla > Bovidae > Capra > Capra hircus. Next base: position 60,498,079 of record NC_030817.1, read on the forward strand.
AGGAAAAACCTTGACTAGATGGACTTTAGTCAGCAAAGTAATGTCTCTGCTTTGAATATACTTTCTAGGTTGGTCATAGATTTTCTTCCAAGGAGTAAGCGTCTTTTAATTTCATGGCTGCAGTCACCATCTGCAGTGATTTTTGGAGCCCCCCAAAATAAAGTCTGACACTGTTTCCACTGTTTCCCCATCTATTTCCCATGAAGTGATGGGACCGGATGCCATGATCTTCGTTTTCTGAATGTTGAGCTTTAAGCCAACTTTTTCGCTCTCCTCTTTCTCTTTCATCAAGGCTTTTTAGTTCCTCTTCACTTTCTGCCATAAGGGTGGTGTCATCTGCATATCTGAGGTTATTGATATTTCTCCCAGCAATCTTGATTCCAGCTTGTGCTTCTTCCAGTCCAGCGTTTCTCATGATGTACTCTGCATATAAGTTAAATAAGCAGGGTGACAATATACAGCCTTGACGTACTCCTTTTCTTATTTGGAACCAGTCTGTTGTTCCATGTCCAGTTCTAACTGTTGCTTCCTGACCTGCATGCTATACAGTATTTCCCAAACACTTTAATTGAGCTGTCAAATGCTTCTGCTGGTTTTTCCAAATGCTCAAGCACATCATTCATCCTATTGGTTCCACTGTTTCCTTATGCAGCCTTCCTCCGGCAGCTCTGTCCTCCTGCTCTCCTCTGGCTCGGTTGAGTTCTAGGCTTGATGTACAGCTGATATCCCAGGACTTGTCTTCATCCCTCTGGGTGTTGGATGCTCTTCCTTAGTTCTTCCATCTTAGACTTACTTTTGCCTTACTCTGCCTTTCTTTTTTCTTCCTTGGAACTTTGAGAATCTTTATTCCTGGTACAAGTCTTTTCTTATTCACTGTGCTTGCAACACGGTGGGTCTTTTTGTATTATTTTCTTGATGGCTCCTTTCCTCTGTTTTTTTCTGTTCTCTTTTAACTGGAACTTGTCCTGTTTCAGGTTAAATCTCTTGAACTAATTCTCTAACTTTCTTATTCATCTCTTATTTTCCATTTCTTTGTCTTTTTTTTTTTCAACTTTGAGAGATTTCCTTGGCTGAGATCACATTCCAACCTTTACTGAGCTTTTCTTTTTGCCTTCATATCTATTTAAACATTTCCAGTAACTATTTCTTGAGCTCCCATTGCTATTTAAAAAAGTATTAGCTTCTTGTTTCTGTTTTTTGAATGCACTACATTCTTTTCACTTCCTGGCCACATTTAATACAGACTTTAAAGTTGCTTCTTTGTTTTGTTTATAGTTTATCCATTTCATCCAGGTTGTGCTTTTCTGTTTATTTTTATGATCTTACACTTCCATGCTTTGAATTCTTTCCTCAACTTTCTAATCATCCTTGGTTGTCTTTCCCATTTAAATGTGAGGCACAAAAATGCTGATAGAAAACTCTGCACATAAGGCGGGCTTCTCCGACATGACAGGTTATAAGCAGACCTTTTGTTCAGGGAAGCCTTAAAGATCATGATTGTTAGACCTTTTCTCTGAGCCATTCAGTTTCTCCCCCAAATTCCTTGTCTCCTGCCAAGAGATGTGTGCCTGGCTGTTAGCATCCTGGACATAGAATGGAGGTTTTATTAATAATAAGCAGGCTTCATTTAATTCTGATTTTCAGTTTAGCGTCTCACTCTTGCCCTCAATTCTGAATGCCTCTGAGCATGGTGATTATAATGCCGATTAAACTGCCTTTTTAAAACTTGTAAGTTGTTATTTCTCAGTTCTATTATAATTTGCCTTGCTGGTGATATCTGAGGTTCTATGACTGATAAGTTAATAGAATTAAAAAAAATCAAACACATTTGACCTTCTGGAAAGGCAGCAAGTACTTTTAAAAGTTACATGAGCAAAGAAAAATTAATCACAGAGAAAGGAGGAAGCGATTCCCTTAGGCAGAAATGTTTTCAAGAGATTTAATTTTTGACCTGGTAAATACAACTGATGAAAAGTAGGAATGGCAGTTACTAAGCTGCTGTTATGTGGGATCTAGCAGCGATCTAAAGGAAGAAAAAAAGATAATCACTCAGTTGTGTCCGACTCTTTGTGACCCCATAGACTGTAGCCCATCAGGCTCCTCTGTCCATGGAATTCTCCAAGCAAGAATATTGGAGTGGGTTGCTATTTCCTTTTCCAAGCAGTGATCTAAGGCAAAGTATTAACTGTCATATGGGCAGCTACAGGATGAAGATGGAATTAGCAGTTTGAAATGGAAACAGAAGATGAAACAGACAAAAATTCACAGACGTAGCCCTTGAAACCTGGAGGCTGGGAGGGGCTTGCAAGGGAAAGCGGAAGATTTTTCTTAAAGTCAAGAACAGGGAGAGACTGCAAGGGAGAGAAAAACTCTAGCATGGAGCACAGTATGCTTGATGTATAAGTGAAAGTGAAAGTGAAGTTGCTCAGTCGTGTCCGACTCTTTGCGACCCCATGGACTGTAGCCTGCTAGGCTCCTCTGTCCATGGAATTCTCCAGGCACGAATACTGGAGTGGGTTACCATTTCCTTCTCCAGGGGATCTTCCCAGCCCAGGGATTGAACCTGGATCTCCCGCATTGCAGGCAGACTCTTCATCCTCTGAGCCACAAGATGTACAAGTAGGAATCTTAAAAGCTGAGACCAAGAGGTGCTGAGTGACCACAATGGCTTTGATCCATGACCATGAACTGGGACTGTGCCCTTTATATCCTAAACTATAGAGGCCTAAGACCCTGCTGTAGGATGGTCTCTTGGGTCTGGCCAGGTGGCTAATTCAGGTTTTTCTCATGTCCATGGCGTAGGGAGCCTTTTTTTTTTTTTTTCTTTGCCATTAAGAGCGAATACAAGACCTTTGTGTTTTAACTAGACTGTCAGAATATATCTCTGCTCTTTTGGTTGTTAATACTTCTGACAGGCTGCCTCTTACTTGCAGAGACTTAAGAGTTGCCTTGTGGGCTTTCCTGGTGGCTCAGATGGTAAAGGATCTGCCTTCGATGTAGGAGACCTGGGTTCGATCCCTGGGTTGGGAAGATCCCCTGGAGAAGGGAATGACTACCCACTCTAGTCGAGTTGCCTGGAGAATCCCCATGGACAGAGGAACCTGATGGGCTACAGTCTATGGGGTTTCAAAGAGCTGGACACTACTGAATGACTAACACTTTCACTTTTTAATAGTTGCTTTGTAGCTCTCTCAAAGAGTTTGTCTCTTACTTTTACTACTGCTGCTGTAAGTTAACCTCTTTCCTTTACCTTCTTTTGGAGATGGATGACTCAGGCCTTGGGATTAACTGTTCCCAAAGGTTTCATGTTCCCAGCCCACTTCTTAGGCTCTCTAGGGTCAGACTGGTCTGGGGGTGGATGAGTGAGAAGAACTTGGTCCATGTTCACAAGATGCCCCAATTCCCTGGGGCAGGCATGCTATGTCTGGGCTGCAGGGAGCGGGGACACTGTGCTTCCTGAAGAAGTCTCGGGGGAGGAGTCCAAAGAGATTTCTACAAAAGCACAGCCTTTCTGTGAAATGTCCTGTTGTATTTTGAAAAACATTCATGCAATTAAAAAATTTAAAATCCGTACTATATCTGTATTGTTCTAATAGTTAAATATTGAGTGATATAAAGTTTGCATAAATAAAACATTATTTCCTCTCTAGTCTTCAGATATACATGGTACACATGCTTTATGGCATGACTGCACACCCTTGATGGCTTCCTTCTGTGACCCTCTGGGGTCATGTATAGATGAATTTGACAAGTTAAGAATAGAAAGAACATTGAACCAGACATGGGAGAATGTGTCTATGACCTTGGTTCTCTGCTCACAGGCCATGTACTTGAAGGTCAACTGCCTATTCTCTGAATCTCTGTTTTCTCTTCTGTAAAGTGGGGAGTTTGGAATCAATGTTCTTTTTTTTTTTTTTCTCATTAGCATTTCTCTCTCCTGAATTACCTAGATTTTTGTCTCAGTATTCCGCTTCATTTCACACAAAACCATGGCCACCCTGTAATCTCTACAGATCCCCTTTTATTTGCAGTATTTGTGGTAAAATGGTATTAGTGCTCCCCGTGAGGTGGTTGGAAGCCACCAAGAATAAAAGTTATTGCAAAGCTCTTTGTGTTGAATAGAGAATAGCATACAGTCATGTTAATTAATTTTACGCTTATGTGGTTTCAATTCCAACCTGGCCTTTTCATTTGAACATACATATGTATTTACGTATGAAGTGTGTAATTAGGTTTGTCGAATTATGTTCTTGGCTTAAAGTCTCTTCCAGGCATAATACTTAAAAAAATCAAAACAATTAATTAAAAAGTGGAATTGTTTTGACTATTTTCATTAGAGGAGAGATGTTAACACTCAGAGTGGCTTGGAGGTTGTTGGAAGACACATGCATGCAGGTCTGAAACAGGCCTCTGGGTATTTGATGTGAACAAAACTGGTGCAGTATTTCCAAGTGATTGTGCTAGGATTTAGGGATTTGTTTTTATCCTTGGCACAGAGTTCAGCTGTTTTTCCAAGGGATGGAAGTCCTGAGGTGAAGTAAGCACTGTTTCATCAGGTTATTGCTCCATCTTACATGGAATAATCTACAAATTACTCACAAGACTTTGATGCTAAGTCCAAGGGGAGGAAACCTGAGGGATGTTACAGTTTCAAAACTGGGCTCAAGGGCAAAGACCCAGGACCCTGGGGAGGAAAATTTTAGCCAAAGTTTCTGGTCAAGGAAACACCTTAAAATCCACGGAGACTTTTGAGCCTCTGTTCTCAGTGTATACATACGTATCGCTAGATTGGTTATATGAGCAGGACGTGTGCTTTCTGAGAACATGGCTGTTTTCTGAGTGTTTATCAGGGCACAGTCCTGCTCAGACAAGCCTGGAACATCCCTCTTCTCCCATCCCATTTCCTGCCGTTCCCTGCAGTGATCCCGTCTGTAGCCAAGCTGAACAATTTTCTGTTCCTTAAACAAAGTCACCGTGTACTTGTGTGTTCCTCTCTTCTTTGCCCAGCTGATCAGATCTCACTTACCATTCAGTGGATGCTCTACTATCATCCTCTGTAGGAATTTTCTACTAGTGGCACCTCTGCCCCGAAGGGAGTGAAAGGGCCACCTGCTATGCATTAACAGTCTCTCCGCTCATCACTCTTCTCACTTGGGTTGTTATTTTGGGTTAATGTCTGTTCCCCTGCTAGATTGGGTGCTCTAGGTGGGGAAAGAAGGGACCAGGCCATATTCAAGACTGTATTCCAGACTGGCCCAGGCTCAATAAACATTCGTTTAAATGATGACTGCATGTCATGCCTACCTGGGTCTGTATTTTCTCTGGACCTTGTCTTTTTTTCCTGATTGCACTTGGCACTTTATTAGTAGGGGAGTGTGGCCTGGGAAAGGGGAGGTTGGGATGGATAGGACCAGAGCCCATCTTGTGGTCTTGCTCAGTTTCCTGTGCAGCCAATTCGAGCATCAGAAAAGTGCCGAGAACGAGGAGATACTGAATTACCTCAAGTACATCTGACCATTTTGTCTTTAGTCTTCCCCAAATCTGTCATTTAGCCTTCATGGGGTAGTGTTTTGAATGCATGGGCTCTGAAGTCAGTGTGCTGGTTGGAATCATCTACTACTTATGAGCTATGTGACTGCTATAAATCTTGGTTTCCTCATCTGTAAAATGGGGATAATAATAGGATTACTGAGTTGTTCTAAGGATTAAATGAGTGAATATTTGCAAACTCCTTGGAAGAATTTTTGATTGACACTTAAGTTGTATTTTATTTATTTATTGAAGTTGTATTTTGAATAGGTAAAATAATTTTTGGGAATCTAAACCAATGCAGTAGATGGAAGGGTGATAACTGTGGGCCCAGTCCCCATATTGTACAGAGAATGACCTTTGCTGATTAGTACCATGCAAATTTGCCTCCTATGCAAAGATGGTTAGATATAATTTCAGAATAAATCTCATTGCAGGAGTGAAAACTTTATTATCAACTGAAAAACATCCCAGACCTGTAGCTCAGGAAAAGAAAATATAACTTTAATACCCTTGTCGCCTAATTTTTAAGAAATTTGCAGTTCTCATTTAAACATATCATTACCCTGTTCAACACTTGAATTGTCTTCTTTTTAAATTTATTTAGAAAATGTTTATCTTTTCGAAAATATTTATTTTTTTTAAATTAGCCAGGTATTAGTTGTGGCATGGAGGATCTCTTTGTCACAGCATGTGGGATCTTTGGTTATAGCATACAGGATCTAGTTCCCTGACCGGAGATTGAACCTGGGCTGCCTGTATTGGGAGCGTGGCATTGTAGCCACTAGACCACCACAGAAGACCCTTGGATTGTCTTATTACTCCAGATTTCTCACTGTGCCTTCCAAGCCCCACGTAACCTGACCTTACGTACCTTCCTGTAGCTTCATCTCTCTCTTTTTCTGGCCAGTCCTTGGGACATCAGGATCTTAGTTCCGACCAGGGATCAAACCTTTGGCCCCTGCAGTGGAAGAGTAGAGTCTTAACTGCTGGACTGCCAGGGGAGTTCCGAGAGCCTCATCTCTTGCCACCACTCCCTTTATCTTCCAGATGTGCACTCCTGTTCATTCCCAAACACACAGGGCTCTTTTCCGACTTTCATCAGTGCTTCCCCTTCCTTCCGTCTGTATAAGCAGACCTCTTCCTGTTGCTCTGGTTTTCAATTCAAGATAAGCTTTATGACTTCTCTACTAGCTTAGGGACCTTGGCTATCTCATCCCCTAGCATTTGGATCTCTCTTACTGTACTTATTTTCTTACTGTGGTACATTTTTTTTTTTTTGCTTAATTGTCAACATTCCCCATTAGATTATAAGCTCCAGTGGGGCAGGGGTCAAGTGTGTTTTGCTCACTGGTTTTCTATCCCTAGTATCTTAAATAAGATCTGGTGTTCAGTAGGCATTCAGTAAATACTTATTGAATGGTGTTTCATTTTAGAAATCAGAAGCTTTTAAGTCTAACCCAACCCAGATGTTAGCTCTCTGGGTGTCCCCAAGTCTTTCAGCTTGGTGCAGTGAGATTGTCCGTTAAGACTGAGTGAAATTGGAACTTCCTTGGTGGTCCAATGGTTAAGACTCTGAGCTTCCAATGCAGAGGGTGGGGGTTCAGTTCCTGGTTGGGGAACTAAGAAGTGAAGTTAAAAAAAAAAAAAAGACCGAGTGAAATTGGCTTGAGTCTCCATCCCATTTATGGTGGGTCATCTCATCTCTGTGGGACTTTGGAGGATGGTTCTCTTTCTCCCAGACATCTCTGCTAACCTTTTGCAATTTATCTCCTTGCCTGGTGGTCCTTTTCTCTATGGCAGCTCTCTACCAGATACCATCTCAATTCCTTTACTACCCAAAGGGCTCCCTCAAGGCTCTGTGAGTCATGGTTACTCAGCAGTGCACTGCAGCCGGCAACTTAAAATTTGACACTTCTCCTTTTTGAATGATCCTATGTCTATTCCATCTCTGAACTTTTTTTACCTCATCTTTTGGACTTGGATGGCAGCTTCCTGTGATGATTCTGGGTCCCTCTTTGTCTTTTGCTCTATACCCAAGTTTCCCAATTCCTGTTAATTTCTTATGCAGACCCAGGTTAGCTGTTTCATTGTCTGGCTTTTTCTCATTCAGGTTCTGTCGGTTCAGTTCAGCTCAGTTCAGTCGCTCAGTCATGTCCGACTCTTTGTGACCTCGTGAATCGGAGCACGCCAGGCCTCCCTATCCATCACCAACTCCCGGAGTTCACTCAGACTCATGTCCATCGAGTCAGTGATGCCATCCAGCCATCTCATCCTCTGTCGTCACCTTCTCCTCCTGCCCACAACCCCTCCCAGCATCAGAGTCTTTTCCAATGAGTCAACTCTTCACTTGAGGTGGCCAAAGTACTGGAGTTTCAGCTTCAGCATCATTCCTTCCAAAGAAATCCCAGGGCTGATCTCCTTCAGAATGGACTGAGTGGATCTCCTTGCAGTCCAAGGGACTCTCAAACACTAGGAGTTTATTTTTGTAATGAAACCTGTCCATAATGACTAAGATGGAGGCAGCAGAGGGTCGTGGGAAGAGGATGGGCTCTAGGGCCAAACAAACTGGTTCCATGTTGAGTCTCCACCTTTACCTGCTCTGTGGTTTCCCCAGGCTACTTCACTTCTGCTGCCTCAGGGTCCTTCTTGGTAGGATGGTCACTGTCATGATATAAGATAGGAATTGTAATGAGGATCTCATGAGTTAGAATGAAATGAAATTAAAAAAACTTAGAAAAATGCCTGGCACAGAGTGTGTGTGTGTGTGCTTTGTCACTCAGTCATGTCTGACTCTTTGCAACCCCATGGACAGAGTACCCGGTGGGCTACAGTCCATGGGGATTCTCCAGGCAGTTCTACTGGAGTGGGTTGCCATGCCCTCCTCCAGGGGATCTTCCCAACCCAGGGATCGAACCTAGGTCTCCTGCACTGCAGGTGGGTTCTTTACTGACTGAGCCGCTAGGGAAGCCCCAGAGTAAGCACCTCTTAAATCTTAACCTGCGTTTTTATTATCTCATATCATTTTAGAATTGAATGTAGTTGATGTACAATATTATATAAATTACAGGCATACAATATAAGGATTTACAATTTTTAAAGTTTGTACTCCATTTACAATTATTATAAAATATTGGCTGTATTTCTTGTGTTGAATAATATATCTCTGTAGCTTATTTCTTACATAAGAGTTGGCCCTTCTTAATCTTGTATGCTGTGTTGCCCCTCCCTGCTCCCTCTCCCCACTGGTAGCCACTAATTTGTTCTCTATATCTGTGAATCTGCTTTTTTTTGGTTATATTCACTAGTTTGTTGTATTTTTTACATCCCACATATAAGTGATATCATGCAGTATCTGCTTGACATTTTACTTAGCATAATGCACTTAAGTCCATCCACGTTGTTACAAGTGGCAAATTTTCATTCTTTTAACTTTTTTTAAAAAATTGAGATGTATGCATAATCAAAGCAGTTTTTTCCCTGAGAGAAATCTTTCAGAAAGCTATTTAAGCAACTGCTTTTTCCTTATTGTATTAATTCCAAGACACTCGTTGGTTTCCAAGGGGTTTTCTGACTATTGTCAGCATATAGGCCTGGCTAAGAGCATCAGCTCAGGGATCCTTATTGTACTAATTCCAAGACACTTGTTGGTTTTCTAAGGGGTTTTCTGACTTTTGTCAGCATATAGGCCTGGCTAAGAGCATCAGCTCAGGGATTGGACTGGACTTAGAACTTGATTCCATCTGGTTTAGTTCTGTGATCTTCAGAAATTGATTAAATTACCTCAGACTCAGTTTCCTCATCTATCAAATGGGGACAGTACTGCTCTCTACAGAGAGTGCGTGTGTTCCGTGAGCCCATGTATATAAAGCATTTAGCACAGTGTATAGTATGTAATAAGTACTTTAGGGCTGTAAGTGACTATTCTGTTATACTGGAACAGAGCAGGGCCTTGTGGTCCTTCCCCCATCTTCTCTGCCTGACTTTTGTCTATAGAAAACTTTAGTCAAAGAATAAGTCTAATCAGAGAAATGAGAAATGCAGAAACAAAGGAAAGCAGTCAGAGGAGACCAGATGATAATAATGTACTCATTAAGTGTAGTCAAGAACCTTTAGTTCCTCCTCAAGGGCGATAGACAATATTCTGAGCCCTAACCTGTAAACTATCTTATAGATACTGAAACCTTCACCAGGTGAAGAGGTTAATTACATGATGAGCAGACTGTAGCTATGACATAAGCTGCCACAGTGCCAAGAATTGGCTTCATAGAAATGAAAACAAACTGACCCTGGAACTGAAGATTAAATATACCTAAATCAACCCTGACTATTCATTGAAAGGACTGATGCTGAAGCTCCAGTACTTTGGCCACCTGATGCAAAGAGCTGACTCATTAGAAAAGACCCTGATGTGGGGAAAGACTGAGGGCAAGAGGAGAAGAGGGCTTCAAAGGATGGAATGGTTGGATGGCATCAGTGACTCAATGGACATGAGTTTAAGCAGACTCTGGGAAATGGTAAAGCACAGGGGAGCCTGGCTGCAGTCAATGGAGTGCCAAATAGCAGGATATGACTTAGCAGCTGAACAGCAATGAACAGCACAACAGCCAAGATGATGCTTGTCAGGCCACGGATGACTAATCTGAAGATAACTGTCAGTGCTGACTATACTGTTTCTGCATGTAGCCCCCTTCTTTTAGCCTAAAAAAGCTCTTTCCCACTGATTGTCAGTGCGGGGAGTTGGCCTTTGGACAGAAGTCTGCCCTAACCCCTGCAAGTGGCCAGTATCTGAAAAAAAACAAACTTTCCTTTCCACCAAGCTGGCCTGTTTATTGGCTTTTGAGTGGCTATCAGCTGGATCCCACACCTTTTGGTAACAATATTAATTTTATTGTTACATTTTTTAATCATCAAGAGCTATAGCATGTGCTTCTTGAAGGCTGAAGAATTAAGTAGTACATCACTTCATCACACCCTGTGGTGTGAAATATCTTCTTATTTATTTAGAAAAGGCTATTAGTCTTGATGTTCGATGGAGCTCTTATAGGAGGGACAAGAGAGGAGGCATGAAATACATTGCATGAGAAGAGCAATGGGTCTGTCCATATGGCACTTTTACCATTGGTGGAATTAAAAACTATGAAATAGAAAGCTGCTCTTCTCAAGGGGCCACAGCTCTCCAGGAGTGGAGCCTTCTGCTCTCCTTTGACTGATGAGTGAATGGATGAATGTAAACTTGCCATCCAGCAGAGAGTCTGATTGAGTGATACCCTAATGGAGCCATTGGCAAAGGATAAACCAAGACAGAAACAAAGCCGCATTCCAAATAATGCTCAATGCCTTTCTTGATGCTTTCCATTATCATTCATTTCTGTGAGAGGCACTTTGAAGCATTTTAAAGCTATTACATTGTAATTTCAGAGTTGACTGTAAATTTGAAAGAACACACATGCATGGTTTCTTAACCATTCAAAGAAAATAGAAATAAATGTAAGATTTGCCATCCAGAATCCATATTCCAAAACTAGTGAGATATTGAAATACTGCTGTGCATTTCATTTGAACTCAGTAGACAATACTTAAAAAAAAAAAAAATCCAAACTTTAAATATAATCATTCCGGGGCCGAATGACAAATATATATATATCAAAGAGGGTAGAGCACCAGAGATCTGAAGGAGGAAAGGACCTTTCAAGAATCAAAGGATCCTGAATTTAGTTCAAATCTTCAGCTAAGTTGTATAAAAAAGTATGAACAATTGCTTATTGTTTGGGTGGTAGTTAACTTATATGACAAAACATTAAAATAATACAAAGAACAGCAAATCTGCTACAAAAAGCAAATGCCTCATATGTTATTCAGTGGCACTAACTCTTCTCTATCTGGGCCAGCCAAGGGGAAAAGAAAAGTCTGAGTTAGTCAAATGGAGGCTTTTGCCAAGAGTTTTAAGACACAAATTTTACTAGGTAATAAAGTTTATATAGCTTTTACCACATGGGCCACTTTGCAGGCAATCTGTAGTTCAGGCACACAGCAGAATTTATTATTTTTCTTTTAATAAACATTCTTCACCATTGGACTTGTTGATAGCTTTAATTGAAAGAGCTTCAGCTTCTTGTACCTTCTTCCTAAGTCAGTGACTGCCTCAGGCAGCTTTGGAATAGAGGGGGAAAGAGTGCCAGGGAGAAATTAGAACCACATTCTTTATTCTGCTGCCAGGCGCTGTCCCCATCCTGCCTTAAGTTAGAGGAACAGGCTTTCTTCTCTCCAGTCCAGCATCGTGAGGCTCCACGATCAACTCGGGGCCTTTTCTGGACTTGGAGCCAATTTTCCCGGACAGTTACTGTGGTCCTAGACATAGGACATGAATCTTGTCACAGCAGGAAATAGTGGCTGAAGCTTAAAAAAAGTACCCAACCCTGACTCACAAGTGAGGAGTTCTGGGAAGAATTTTAATGATTATCTAGTCCCAACACCTCATTTTACAAATGAGAAAATGGAGGCCCAGAGAAGGGACCTTACGCAAGTCACAGATGCCCTAGGGTAGAACAAGAACCTGGGTCTTCCCTACCCTCAAGTTCTTGACATTTTGGAGTCACATGCTCTGTTGGGTTCATCTACTTGAGTTCATCCTTTGATGGAGAGCAGTCACGTTGCTTGGCACCTGATCAACTTTATGCCCTCAATACAGCTGACTGACATTCTTCTGAAGTCCATGGGGTCGCTAAGAGTCGGGCACGACTGAGCGACTTCACTCTCACTTTTCACTTTCATGCACTGGAGAAGGAAATGGCAACCCACTCCAGTGTTCTTGCCTGGAGAATCCCAGGGACCGGGGAGCCTGGTGGGCTGCCGTCTATGGGGTCGCACAGAGTCGGAAACGATCTGATGCGACTTAGCAGCAGCAGCAGCAGCAGTGATCACACCTCTAGCTCTTTCTAACAGTCACACATTACTATTCTGCTTACATTTAATGTTCTGTGGTCACTGTCAAACACTTCCACTAAAAGCACCCCATTTTATTTTCCCCTCCCCCTGCTAGGGATCCATCATCATACTGAAGTTTTTCATTCATCTCTATTATCTAATCCCCTTTCTCACATTAATCATGTTTTACATGAACTCCACTTTAACTTCCCAGTGTATATTGGAGAATTTACATGCTACAATTGATCTTCATTACTATCCAATGAGATAAACTATTATTATCTCCATCTTATAGATGAGGAAACTGAGGTTTAAGAGAATAGATCATTGCTAGTACGTAGCAGATATGGGATTTAGACTCCAGGTTTTCAACTAGTATACTATCCCAGTCCCACCCACCTTAAACTGGTTTCAGCATCTTAGAATTTGCTGTTGAGATTGTGCACAAAACTCTTGACATTTTTGGTGACTATTAGTACTAAAGCCAAGCCAGAAGCAGCCAGTAGACAGGGTTATTTCTGAACTTACATTTTTATAACGTTAAAATCTGATATATTACTTGTACCTTGCCTTTGCATTCCTGCTTTTTGCACACATCTTTGGTTCTGAACTCTACGAAGTCTGTTATTCTATTAGTTTCCTTGATTCTCTTGTCTGTTGGGTATATATGGTCCTTCACATAGAGGGAATGGAGAAGAAACTCAGCAGAAGTATGAAGACTGCAATATTCCGCTTCACTTTTGTCTGCCTTCATGTATTGTGGGAGAAACCTCATATTCAAGTTTCAATGACAGTCTAGGAAGGAGAATGATTTTCTTTAATATCTGTAGAAAAATCTTCCAGAATGGATTTTGTGTAACCTGAGAGCAGTCTTTCCAGCACAGAAGTAGACAATTTGTTCAACTTATCTATCGTTTTAATATTCAGCTAACTTGGATATTGTCTGGCTCATCTTTGTCTGGAAAGCTGTTTTGAAAATGTTTCACATATCGAAGGAGACAAGTTGATGATGAATATGATTTTTCTTTTTCATTAAAAATATGAGCTCCTGCAGCAAGACTTTTGTGTGGCTTTGGGTTGGTGAAGCTGTGCAGGAGGTGTTTTTAGATATAGAAATATCATAGTTAGGGGAAATTTTTATTGGCTTTGGGGATAGTAAAATAGAAAATTTGTAACTTGCAGTGGTCCCTGAGTGTCTCAGTTTTACTGTAGTTATAACTGGAGAAATTTCTGTCAGTTGGTTTGAGAGAAGTCAAGTGAATTGAGTTGAAGTTTCCTCTGACAGTATCTGAATAAAAATTTGCTTTACTGAGACAATACAGTCACCACTAGACTACTTTATTGTAGATAAATGAAAGAAGTGTGCCATCAAATAGTACTGACTCTGAAATCTCCAAATGTACACCCTGTCTGATTTCTCTGGTGCATGCTCTGATTCCATTCAGTCAAAACTCCCCAGAAGGCAACTTTCTGTTTTCTCCAAGTTTAATGAGAATGCTTGGCTGTGCTTGTTGAAGAAAGGCTAAGGGTAGAAATCTATTAATTTACTCTGAATGGCAATTAGGGTGATCTATAACTATTATCATCATGTACTCTGTTATCTGTCAATTTGCCAAGTATGGAAGAAATATGATTGCGACACAGTTTCTAATGGGAAAAAATGGAATTCTTCTCAAATTTGTAACATTTTCATTTGCGTCATGAAACCTCAGCGGCAGCAGTTACTTTTTACTTGCAATTCTGTGAGTTCAGTTGGTTTTTGAGGAGAATAAATGCAACAGGAATTTTCACATCACACAGCCAGTTACAGAGAAACTTTACCTTGGATGCTGCTGTCTACTCTTCTAACTACTGGAAGGATACAATTTTGGGAATTCACAATATGTGCGGATACCTTGATGAAGGAATTTTCTGGAAAGCAAGATCTATCACAATAGCAGTGTTGAAAAGAATAAACCTGAAGTCTATGTCAACTTTGCAAATGCTGGGCTTGAGTTTGTGCCATTTTGAAGAAATTCCTTATAGCTCAGATAGCAAAGAATCTGCCTGCAATGCAGGAGACCCGGGTTCAGTCCCTGGGTTGGGAAGATCCTCTGGAGAAGGGAAAGGCAACCCACTCCAGATTCTGCCTAGAGAATTCCATGGACAGACCATGGGGCCACAAAGAGTCAGACGTGCTTGAGCAGCTGTACTACCAGGTGCCTCTGTCTAATTGGTGGCCCAGCCTCGGTGAGGTTGGACTTCAGTATTCCCAGCTTCTCAGGCTTTCCAGTCCACCTCCGCACCTTTTCCCCTAAGTTGGGAAGGACCTGAGATCAAGCAATTGCTTATGTTTGTTTACTGTATTATACAGTGCCTCAGCTAGGCATTGGAGGGTAAGCCTTTTTTAATTTACTTAGGGGAATTCTCTGCCTCCTGTTTTAACCAAATTTCTGACAAAGAATTGTGCTGAGGAACTCACCCTTTTCATTAACAAAAGCAATACAATTCTGCCACAGTAGGCCATCAAATTATATAATTGTTTGATATCCTTAACCAAATAGTACTAGCCCATATATTGACTTCCTACTTGTGGATATAATCACTACATATAAGGAACAGAGAATTTCTTTTTCAGGTGATTGGTTTGTGCTTAGTCACTCAGTTGTGTCTGACTCTTTGCAACCCCATGGACTGTAGCCCACCAGGCTCTTCTGCCCATGGGGATTCTCCAGGCAGTTCTACTGGAGTGGGTTGCCATGCCCTCTAGGGGATCTTCCCAACCCAGGGTTAAACCCAGGTCTCCCACATTTGGAGACTTTACTGTCTGAGCCACCAGGGAAGAGCAAGAATACTAGCGTGGGTAGCTTATCCCTTCTCCAGGGGACCTTCCCCACCCAGGAATTGAACTGGGCCTCCTGCATTGCAGACAGATTACCCTTTTTAAAAATTGAAGTATGCTTGATTTACAACATCGTGTTAGTTTCAGGTGTACAGAAAAGTGATTCAGTTATACATACATATACACACACACACATATATTCTTTTTCAGATTTTCTTCCCTTATAGGTTATTTTGAGATATTGAATACAGTTCCCTGCCCTATAGAGCAGGTCTTTGTTGTTTATTTTATATATAGTAGTGTGTATCTGTTAATCCTAAAATCCTAATTTATCCCTACTTGTCCCCATTTCCCCTTCAGTAACCATAAGTTTTTTTTTTTTTTCTGTTTGTGAGTCTATTTTGTAAATTTGTTCATTTGTATCATTATTTTAGATTTCACATGTAAGTGACCTCATATTATATTTGTCTTTCTCTGTCTGACTTTTCACTTAGCATCATAATCTCTAGGTCCATCCATATTGCTGCAAATGGTATTATTTCACTCTTTTTCATGGCTAATATTGGTGGCTTAATATTTCTTACCATCTGAGCCACCAGGTCATACAGTTCATAACCTGCATAATCCATAAATTAGTACAGCATATATTTCCTTCAGTGCATCTATTTCCAATCAGTAGGCATTCTTTCCTTCCTTCATGCATGCTACTGCATGCTTGCAACTGAATAGCATGTGCAAGACCTGCAATTGTAATTCATCCCACTTCTAATGGAAACTCCCTACAGCTGGCTTGATGAACTTCACATACTGACTCTCTTTGATGTCAGAAAGTTAGTTCTGAGTTTGTGTATTCATTTCCTATTACTGCTGTGACAAATTATCACACACTTAGCGAGTTTAAACAATACAAATTTGTTATTTACAGTTTTGTCATTAAAGTCCAAGACAGGTGTCACTGGGCTACGATCAAGGAATTGGTGAGACTGCATTTCTTTTGGGTGTTCTAAGGAAGATACATTTCCTTGCCTTTTCCAGCTTCTAGAGGCTGCCTCATTCCTTGGTTCTTGTTCCTTCCTCTGTCTTCAAAGCCTGCAGTGGTGTGTAAAATCCTTCTTACAAGGTATCTCTAACTCTTCTTTCATTGTAGCTCTTTCTAATCACAGCTAGGAACGTGTCTCCACTTTTAAGTACTCATATGATTAGACTGAGGCCATCCACATAATTCAGGATAATCTTATCTTTAAGGCCATAGTGACTTTTTCTTTCTTTTTTTTTTTTTGCCAAATAAGGTAACATAGTCATAGGTCTGGGGGAATAGTATGTGGACATCTTTGGGGCCATTATTCTGCCTCCCACAATAGGGTGTGGTCTTACAGTCTTTTCAAGTACATAATTTTAAGTACAGGAAAGTGCTATTTAGGAAAGCAGTCTCGTTATTCAATAAATAAAGGATGAAACTACATACTTGGCTAATTTATCGAAGGGTAAGTTAACAGATCTATTAGATGTTATATTTGGCTCCTAGAGGGCAAATACTTTTCCATCACCACAACGGAAGCACACTGAGAGAACGAAATATTAATAACAAAATATTCAGTAAATGGAGAGGAAAACAAGATCCACAGGGCTGCCAAATTCCAGGAAAATCTAGACTAATGTTCTGTATTCTGTTTTCTTTCTTACAAGAAAAGACAAAGTCCAAATAGTTTAACTGGATACAGAGAACTTCACATGAACAAAGACAAGTTTCCGTCTTTCCAGCATACACACTCACACAAATGCACACACACTTTTTCTTTTTCGAAACAGTTTACTTTCTGGGGAATTTGGTCAAAATAGAAGCTGCTGGAATGCTTCATTTTTTGGAACAAACTGGATGAGAAAATGTCTTATTGCAGGCTCCTAATTGGTACACAGGGAAAAAATGGCACCCTGTTTTCTGAGAAATTAAAGCATTTCCAGTGCAGAGATGCCAGTGATTGGTTGTGGATGAAGTGATGTTTTGACCATAAGAAATGGGCAGATTATGGAGCTGCAGTGTGGTGCTCACAGCTGGAGGCAGGCTTAACATGGGGCCATCACTTCCTTTTGCTTTTTAAATTTTATTGAAGTATAGTTGGTTTACAATGCTGTGTTAATTTCTGCTGTACAGCAAAGTGACTCGGTTATACATACATACATATATACATATATATATATATATATATACATATTCTTTTTTATATTCTTTTCCATTATGATTTAACACAAGATATTCAACATAGTTCTCTGCACTATATAGTAGGACCTTGTTGTTTATCCACTCTATATATACTAGTTTGCATCTGCTAATCCCAAACCCCCAGTCCATTCCTCCCCCATCCCCTGGCAACCACAAGTCTGTTCTCTGTATTTGTGAGTCTGTTTCTGTTTCATAGTGTCGTATTTTAGATTCTACATACATGATGTCATATGATATTTGTCTTTCTCTTTCTGACTTGCTTTGCTTAGTGTGATAATCTCTAGGTCCATCCATGTTGCTGAAAATGGCATTACTTCAATTCTGTTTTTATGGCTGAATAGTATTCTATTGTTTATATATACCACATCTTCCGTATCCATTCATCTGTCACTGGACACTTAGGTTTTCTCCTTGTCTTGGCTATTGTGAATAGTGCTGCTGTGAACATAGGGGTGCATATATCTTTTTGAATTGTAGTTTTGTCTGGGTATATGCCCAGGATTCAGATTTCTAGATCATATGGCAACTCTATTTTTAGTTGTTTGCCACTATTTTTCACAGTGGCTGTACCAATTTGCATTCCCACCAACAGTATAAGAGAATTCACTTCCTTTTGTTTTAAACGTAATTTCAGAGCAGGTCTTTGTGTCTTTGTGTTTTCCTGGTCATTAGTAGTCACAGGAGTGGAGGGAAAGGGGAAATGAAAGAGAAAATTGAAGCATGACTGTAGCTGAGAAAGAAGGGAAAAGCTAATAGACTCTTGCAAAAATACTTGACGTGCAACCATTTTAGGATCCAAGAGAAAAAGTCCAAATTTGGATATCAGTGATCACAGTTAATGTTAATAATCTCAGTCTATTATGGGGTGACAAGCACTGTGTTAAGCCTGTCATATATTTGGCTCATTTGATTCTCCACATTCAGTGAGTATAGATATTATTATGGTCCCCATTTTTAGAAGAATTGAGAGAACAGTTAAGCAAATTGCTTGAGGTCATACAGCTGTCAGAGCCAGGATTTTAAATTCCATTTGGCTTACTGTCTTCCCTCTCACCCCTGAATGGCTTGGGTTGGGTGGGAGAGATGGCATCTCAGTGGCCAATGTCTGCTGCCTGGCTGGCCCCCCAGCATTGTCCTGAGGGCTGGTGTGTTCTTGAGTGGAAGGTTTTGGGAACTACTGTTTCCACAGTGGACTGTGGGCATGTGTCCATGGTTGGGTGTGAGCAAAGCCCAAGCTTGTGAGTGAGGAGCTGGTGAGAACCCCTCTCCACCTGCTCCACTTAGGAGACTGGGCCATCATCATCTGGCTTCCGGCTGGGCAGGTTCTGGGCCATCACAGGGGAATCAGATCTTACATAGGCTGAGCTGGTGTGACTGCGCTTCTTTCAGGCTGCCTCCCCAAGCTGACTCTGCATGTCACCCAGCTGAAAGAGAGTCTGAGGCTCATCCTCTGCCCACACAGGATGACTTACCTGGTGTGGGTTGGACCATTATCCCTCCATGGTGGGAAGTATCAAGCTCAATGTTTAAAATTATGTTATCCCTATTCGTGTAGAGACGGAAGCCTGCCTGTGAAAAATATCACCCGAGTGGATGTATATGTATTTAACTGCTTTTTCTTCCCTATGAGAATAAAGAGAAACCATGAAACCCAAATGAGCCTGTTGGGTTCTGAGTCTGTTCAATAAGTCAACAAATGTTTACTTCCTTATTCAAGCATGTTCCATACTAAGTACCATTTTTGATGCTTTGAGTGACAGCATGACTGGCACGCAATAGGCATTAGATGAATGTGGAGGTGAATCCACAGAAAGAGGTACAGGGTTGGTTTCCAGTTTTATAAATGTCATATCCCAGTGGGAAGAAAGTATGCACATGTGAAGCAGAAGAGAAAAACCACCTATTTCATGGGGCAACCGTGGAAGGGACAGAGCATTCTAGAGCAGCAGCCCTCAGCAAAGATTTGGTGGGTGTGGGTTAAGTTGTGAGCAGCACCCAGAAGGAAGGGTAGGAATAAATTGGGTTTGAGGAGGAGGGGCCTGTTCTGGGTAGAGATTTCTGGGAAGGTGGAGTGCTGGGGGCAAATGTGACATATCACAGAAAGAACAGAAGGAACAATGTGGAGGAGCTGTGTGGCAGTGCCAACCTTGGTGGAGAGCTGATGTGGTGGAGTTAATGAAAGGCGACCTCCTGGAAGGGGTGGCTGATGAGCAATAGGAGAGGATGTGGCTGGTCATAGATCAGGGCTGGCTCACTGATGGCCTTGACCTCAGGAGGAAGGGCTTGTTCTTGATTTGAGTAGTACTGGGAAGATATAGGTTCATTAAGACATGCAGTACACAATTGTTGAACTAAATCAAAGACAAATTTGGACATTATATAAAATGGATTGGAAGGGATTTAAAATCTGTAGTTCTTACTTGAAAGTATAACTGAGATTGTTACTGAACCAAACTTAAGTCTGTTCTCCTGCACGCAATAGAGCCGATGACCAACCTAGACAGCATATTAAAAAGCAGAGATGTTACTTTGCTGACAAAGGTCTATCTAGTCAAATCTATGGTTTTTCCAGTAGTCATGTATGGATGTAAGATTTGGACTATAAAGAAAGCTGAGTGCCAAGGAATTGATGCTTTTGAACTGTGGTGTTGGAGAAGACTCTTGAGGGTCCCTTGGATTGCGAGGAGATCCAGCCAATCAGTCTTGAAGGCAATCAGTCCTGAATATTCATTGGAAGACTGATGCTGAAGGTGAAGCTCCAGGACTTTGGCCACCTGATTGGAAGAACTGACTCATTGGAAAAGACCCTGAAGCTGGGAAAGATTGAAAGCAGGAGGACAAGGGGACGATAGAGGATGAGATGGTTAGATGGCATCACCAACTCAATGGACATGAGCTTGAGCAAGCTTTGGGTATTGGTGATGGACAGGGAAGCCTGGCATGCTGCAGTCTGTGGGGTCGCAGAGTTGCACACGACTGAGCGACTGAAATGAACTGAACTGAACTGACTGACACCAGACTGTGGGGACTTCCCTGGCAGTCCAGTGGTTAAGATCCATGCACCAACTGCATGGGGCATGGGTTCAGTCTCTGGTAAGGGAACTAAAATCCTATGCATGTGTATACACACACACACACAAATTCACTGCCTGACACTGGGTTGTGGTGCTGTTTTTTTTTTAAGGAAACTTCACACTGTTCTCTATAATGGCTGTACCAGTTTACATTTCCACCAACATGTAGGAGGGTTCCCTTTTCTCTACACTCTTTCCAGCATTTATTGTTTGTAGATTTTTTTATAATGGCCATTTTGACTAGTGTGAGGTGATATCTCACTGTAGTTTTGATTAGCATTTCTCTAATAGTTAGTGTTGTTGGGCATCTTTTCATGTACTTTTTCGCTATCTGTATAGGTTTCTCAGGTGGTGCTGGTGGTAAAGAATCCTCCTGCCAGTGCAGGAGATGCAAGAGATATGGGTTTGATCCCCAGCTTGGGAAGATCCCCTAGGGCAGGGGATGCCCTGCTCCAGTATTCTTGCCTGGAGAACGGACATGGAGACAGAGGATTCTGGTGGGTTACAGTCCATGGGGCCGCAGAGAGTCAAACATGACTGAGCAACTGAGCGCATGTCTTCTTTGGAGAAATGTGTATTTAGATCTTCTGCTAAAAATGGTACAAATGTATTTATTATGAAACAGAAATAGAGTCACAGATGTAGAAAACAAACTTTTGGCCACAGGGGTGGGGGAGAGAGGAGGGATAAATGGAGAGATTGCGATTGACATATACACACTACAATATATAAAGTTGATAAGTAATAAGGACCTACTGTATAGCACAGGGAACTCTAGTCAATACTTGTAATGACCTGTATGGGAAAAGAATTTATAAGAAAAGTGGAGTATATGTAGATGCATAATTAACTCACTTTGCCATATACCTGAAACTAACACAACATTGTAAATTGACTATATTCCAAAAAGAAAAAAAGGTGCTGTAAGAGGAGAATAGATGGCTGGTGCTCATAAACCCCCAAACTCCAGGAGTGGTTTCATCAAAGCATTTTCAAAGGCCAGATGAGGTGTGTGTGTGGGATGGTCCTATGGCATCTGATCAGCTCATGCACAGTTCTCTGATTGGTTGATGGTGAGATAACAGGGTGGTGTCACAGGGGTTAATATCATCAGTTCTTAGATATCAGAAGGTCTGGGGCCTTTGTGCCCAAGGTCATCAAGTATTTAATTTCTTTCATTTAGTGGTGGTTTTAGCATCTACAATTCAGGAAATGTGCATCAGATACTATTATCTAGGTACTTGAGAGAGGAGCTGTAGCGGAGGATGTGGGGGAGGGCTCAGTCCCAGGCAGGCCCCACAGGGTCTTGTTATTAACAAGAATTAGAGGCAGCTTTCTATGGGACTCCGGTTGCGGGGAGAGGTGTAACCTAAGAACTAGTTCTGAAAAGGTGTTACTCTTGTAACGGCCCCTGACCACCTCCCCCTTTTTTGGTGGGGGCAAGGGAGATAGGGCGGCAGTAGGAAATTAACCAGCTGTGGGGGGCTTCTCTCGTTGTCTGGTGACTAGGACTCTGTACTCCCAGTGCACGGGGCTTGGGTTTGACCCCTGGTCAGGGAGCTAGAGCCCACATGCCATAACTAGGGGCTGGAGCGCAGCAACTAAAGATTCTGTGTGGCCCGAAGAATCCTGAAGATCCCGTGTGCTGCAGCGAAGACCTGGTGCAGCCAAATTAGAAACAGTCAGCTTTGGGGTTGCAGGGTTCCCCCAGGGCCTCCATGGGCCTATGTGGAGGCCTTGTGTGTAGCCTCATGGAACAAGGGGCACACAGGAGTGGAAACAAGTCTAAGCCCCAGGCAGAAGCCTGCACATCTCCTCTGGTGCAGAGAAGCTATTGTTCTCCTGGGCTCTGGGCCCTGCATTTACTTCATCTGGTAAAAACCCTAAGCCCAGTTATTACAGATGCCCTGTGAGGAAGCCGCTCTCAAGACCTGTGTGGGGCCCATTAGCGCCTCAGCAGCGGCTCCCAGTGTGCCCGGAAACAGCACGACATCATTTCAGTGACTCCGGTCTTTCCCTGCAGCGTGAGAGCCATTTAAATCTTGACTTTGCCTCCTCATGCTTCATTGTATTTACAGCCGGGTGTTTTTCTGCCATTATTTGGTGATTTTTCCTGCAAGGAAGCCATTTTATGAAAAATGCCTGATTATTGCTGCCAGAAAAATAATATCTAACCGTTTCTTTGAATGACATAGTCTGAAAAGTTAGTGTTATTCAGACAAATGCAAATATTTCCAACAATGACTCTGCAGTTAATCACGGCTAAATCAGGTCTCCCCGTGTGCCTTCTCCTGCTCAGTGCGCAGTAATGGAGAGTTTCAGTGAAGTGAACGCTGCACAGGGTCTGAGAGGGAAGGTATTTGCCTCTTCCAGCATGTCTTGTAAGAAGCCTGATCTGTTTCAGCTGACACTAGTTGACTAGTAGAGTGACCCCTGGCAAATATGTAGCTATTAGGTCCCACAGACATCACACATTTCTTACAAGTGGTGAGGCTGAATCAGATCTTGGCACATGATGAATCCTGCAGCAGGTGAATGGAGCGCAGAGGTGGGCTGTGTTAGAGAGTCCCGGGCACTGGGAACTGAATCCTCCCTTTAAGAAAATCGTATGATTTAATTATTTGGCTGCCATGGGCCTTAGTTGTGGCCCGTGGGCTCTTTAGTTGTAGCATGTGAACTCTTAGCTGAGGCCTGTGGGACCTAGTTCCCTGACTAGGGATCAAACCCAGTCCACCTGCATTGAAAGGACAGACTCTTATCCACTGGACTGCCAGGGAAGTCCCTGAATCTTCCCTTTTTCAAGTTGAAAAGTCTGTCAGTGAAAGCTCTGAACAGGGCAGGTCCCGTGTTGCTCCTGCAGAGGTTGTTTGGTTGGTGCCTCTGAGAGAAGCTCCTATGCCCACTGGGGTGTGTGGCATGAGGGTTCTTCACAGCTCTCTGAAAGGGCTAAATGAGTGTTTCTCATCTATTAACATCCAGGATGGTGAATCCAAACCTTCTCAGGGACTCAGCTCAGACCCCTCAGTGGCATTCGCAGGCGGAGCAATCAGGGCCAAGTACGAAGATCTGTGCAGTGTCTTCCTACCTCAGCCAGTAACAGGCAGAAGCTCTGCTAGACGCCTGGAGAGAGACTGCCATCAGACAGCATCTCTCTGAAGAACTTCCAGATCCCCTTTATAAAGCAAACCCATTACAGCGAACTGCCTTTTCACCAACATTGTTCTGGGGAAATGGGGTCATTGCTGATAAAAGTGCCAGATGGATATCTGTTACTTTGAGATTTCTGAATTGAAGTAAAGAGGACCTTCAATTTCCTTTGCCTCCTGGGGAGAGGATTCCGTCCACAAACTTTCTTGAGCACCTACCAAGGCCAGGTATCATGACTGGTACTTTCCATAGGTAAGTCCTGTAGGTATAGCCGGCGAGTGTAGTTTTCTTGAAAGGTGGGGCTGTTCATGGTCTCTCTTCTGGCATAAAGGCAGAGTACCTTTGGATGAGTTTTACCACCCAGGAATCACTGTGAGTGTGACACAGGGGGCACCGGACCTCTGTGTGCACACTCTCCTTTGTACAGCGAGTGTAGACAGCTCCTCTCAGCAATCCATTTAGTTTGCTAGCAGCTCGCCCCTTGTTTTGAGCAGGGTTTTTCCCCCAAGAGTGGTCTGCAGACCTCTTGCATTAGAATCACCTGCTTGTCAAATATGCACCTATCGATTTGGAAGCATGGGGAGCAGACCTGGAGGTTTATATCTGTAACAAGTACTCAGATCAGTTTTATGGACACTGCAGTTTGAGAACCAATGGCTTAAAGGATAAAATTCCAATTTCTTCACCCAAGGTACAGTCCTTTTACAGTCTGGCCCCAGCTTATCTTTCCCATGTCCTCTCCAGGGCTCAGAACTTCTCCTGGTCTCCTCCCATGCCTGTATGCACCTCCCTGTCCTTTCACTAGCCATGCCCTCTCTTCTTTCCTTACTGACCAATTCCTCTTTATCCTCCAAGACCCCGCTCAAATGTCTGTGTCCTTGTGAAGTCATCCCTGAGTCTGGCAGGGGGCCTTTTTCACTCCATCCTGTCTTCCTACATGGGCTCTCAGGTGGGGAACACCTTGGGGCAGGCTGGCACATTGGCCAAAGCCCTGAAACCCCATCATGGTGGGAGCTACTGGTCCACTTCTCTGAGTCTGCTGGAAATATTGGTAAATTGCCAGTATAAGGACTACTTGTTTGCAAGGAAAACTGAATTATTCTGTTACTTTGGTGCCCATTCCATCTGGAAGTTAGAATTAGGCTTTTGAGAAAAAGGAGAACATGATGGTACCCCGAGGACCCAGGAGTGGAGGAGTTCCATAGCAGATGACGTTTAGAGGACCATCTCCCCTCCCTTCTGTCCCTTCCATTTATAATAAACCCTAAGAGTATCTGCTCTTGAGTGGTAAGGACATTGAGGAGAAACATGAAATGAGTGCTAATGGGACAAATTAGAACCACAAAGACAACATATAATTGTAAATGCAGAATGTGATCAGATCGCCAGAAGAGCTGGGGCTCAAGTGCTCTTGAAAACAACAGGATGACTGCGTCTGTGTCCTGTGTCCCACCACATGTGGCGTGCCACAATCACCGCGTGATAGTTTGCAGAGTGTGAGAGATTTCTTGCATTTCTGAGAGTCCAGAATCAGTTCCATATATCAGTTTCATGACTGGTTTCATCTAGAACAGGGTTTGTCACTAGGATCCAAGGATGTAGCTCAAGAGGTCCCTGTATCCTCAAAATTATTTGTGAAATTTGGCATGAGTGTATATACATTTTTTTTTTGGAAATATCCATTGTTTTCATTGGTTTTAAAAGGGTCTGTAAACCTGGGACTTTAGAAGCACAGCTCTAGAACTCCCAGGAGTGGAGCCCTATTTTTAGCATCCCCAAGAAGGGACTTAAGCATAGGCTTCTAGGTTCAAATTCCATCTTGGTTCATTTACTCACTGTGCGACTTTGGGCAAATTCCCTAGCTTCTTTGAGCCTTAGTTTCTTCAAGTGTAACACGGATTGATAACTTCACCTGCTTCACAGAGTGGTTGCAAGGGTCACCTGAGTTAGTCCATGTGAGGCATTTAGAACAGTGACTATGACAGAGTAAGCATTCAGTTAACGTTGGCTGTGTTCATGCTATTATTGTGGGTTTTATTGCTTTATTATTATCATCTAGTGACCCTTGACTCTCTGACAGGCCTTTATACCTACTACCATTGCAAACTTCTACTTCCTTTGCCCCACGCAGCTCAGTGCTCTATCATTTGGTCTGTAAGCTTAGGGACAGATAGAGTACCTTGCCTCTTGCACTGAAATAGGCATGATGCTCTGGCATTAACAAGATTCTTTGGTAGACAGTGAAATTCAGATCCGTTCCTACTTTCTTACTGCTAATCAGTGATGCCCTGACTTCTTTAGGACTATCCTCTGCATAAATAATATTTTGCATAATTTTGCATTTTATGCATAATTCTAGTTTGCTGCATAACAATGTGTCAGTTCATTTTCCCCCTTTCTGTGCCTGGAAAGAAAGAAAGTCATCTGAAATGGCTGGCAATCTCACAAGTGTTTGCTCGTTAGCATTGCATCTTTGCAACATTCCCCAGAGGTATGCTAATAAGCATCAAGCAAAACAACAATAAAGAAAATCAAGGGAGAAAAAAATATACACTACTGCAAAACAGATTTGTAGCTTTCACTGCTTACCAGTCACTCTGCTGCTGCTGCTCAGCCTCTGAGCTGTTAATTGTATGTAATTATAAAGTGCTGAACTATGAATGGTCCTGACTCGAAGCTGGGAACACAGAACGAGGCTATATTCAAATAATGCATTGATCTGTGAAGAGAAATATGCTGTTTACAATCTCAGTGGGTTGTTTCCCTCATAGTTCTATGATTCGTCAGATAATATTTTTGGTTGTGGAGAAACAGCGTACAATGGTATATAGATGAGAGAGAGAGAGCCTTCCACATCAAGAGTTTGGGGTATTGAATAAAAATGAGATCCGTTTTCATTAACTTATACCTCAGGACAGAGGGTTTTAATTTTGGTAATTTAGACCTAAACTTGACCATGAATATTATGTAAAAACTCTTTAAAGTAAAGGAGGGAGGTGTTTGGGAGCTGTAAGAAGAACAGGGAAAGGACCTTCAGCTCTAAGTGTGAGAGGTTGCAAGGTCTTAGAAGAGGAGAGGGCATTTTGAGTTGCCCTTTAAACCTGTTTTGAACAGTTTTTGTGGTATGGGAGCTTGAAAATGGCCACAGTGGGTTTCTCTTGAACTTAGGTAACCTTGAAAGTAAATGAGAGCAAGCTAGATTCTGGAAAAATGATAATTACTCTGTTTCATTTAGGTGTTGTTTATTGTGCTTTCTAAGCCCAGGAAAGGCATTCTTTAGGTTGAATACACTAGAGAATGTTTCCAATCATGAAATAACTGAATGAACTATAAACTCTCTTGAAGAATTCTTTCTTTTATGTGTTTAGCAAGTATTGAGATCTTGGGTTCTAGAGTCAGACATCCCAAGCACTACTATTTATCAGTACTAACTACATAGCTTTATAGCCTTGGTCACTCTTCAGCTGCCTCAATCTGTAAAAGGGATGTAACAATATGTTTTCTTCCTATCTCACGGAAATGTTTGGAGAGTCAAACAAGAAATTGCCTGTGAAAGTGGTTCATAGATTTTGTGTTCCATTATAATCAGCTATTACTCTAGACCAATGTCTCATCCTCAGCTGTGTGATTTTTCATCCTACTGATGTAACAACTGTCATTTTTTTGGCACCAGCAATTGTTAGATACTTAATGTATATAATCTCAGTTGAGACTTGGAATGATTCTGTGAGATAACAGGTAGCTTGATTCCCCGCCTTTGTGAATGGGGAAATTGAGGCCCAGCAAATGAAGTAACTTACTAGGATCACACAGCTAGAAATGGGGGTGAGGAGGGAGACACATTTCTCTGTTTGTGTTGATCAGTTAACAAATTACTGGGCGATCCATGCTTAGAAATAATCATGCTTTAAATTTAGTAGATACCTACCATAGTGATGACAGAGGCTTTCTGCCTTTGGTTTAGTTATTCTTTGTAAGACAGATTATAAACCACGTGATTTGGCAAACAAGACATCCTCTGGCACTGCGATTCTCAGAAAATCACCCAAGAAGCTCGTGAAATAAGCAGATTCTAGGGCCTATCATTCCAGATCCTAAGTTTGGAGTCCTAAGGAGAGGCCTTGGATCTGTCCTTCGAGTAAATTCTGTCAGAAGTTCTCCCAGGGTATTGGGTGCCAGGTGGATCACAGCAAAGAAACATTGCGCGTCTGGTTGTGTGGGAGTCTCGAGAGCATGATTTGTTCTTTTGTATGATGCTTTTTACTATTTCCGTTCTGTTCTTTCCGTTCAATGACGTGATGAGGCGTCTTATGATAGAATCTAGGCCGATTTAGGTGTGGTTAAGGCTGAAAGGCATTAAAAAAAATCAACCTCTGCTAGTTTCCCCGTCCCCACTCTCCCCACCCCCAACCCCCAGGCCCTGCAGGAAAGTAAGTGACAATTGCTATAAAGCAAAAGCTGAGTAATGAAAAATTAGGACCTGTTTTAATTTTTGAGCCTCAAAAAATGGTTCATAAAAATGTCCAGCGGCTTTAAGAATCATTAGCTAGGATAGAACACAAAGGACACTATTTGTTGCTGGTTCGTTGCTGAGTTGTATCCAACTATTTTGCAACCCTATGGACTATAGCCTGCCAGACTCCTCTGTCCATGGGATTTCCCGGGCAAGAGCACTGGACTGGATTGCCATTTTCTTCTCTAAGAGATCTTCCCAACCCAGGGATCGAACCCACCCACGTCGCTCGTGTCTCGTGCACTGGCAGGCGGGTTACCACTGAGCCGTCAGGGGAGCCCAGAGGTCATTATTAGAGGGATTTTTAAGAAAGTTCTTGTTTTATCAGCAAAGAACATGAACAAATACTTCACAAAAGAAGAAATATATATGGAGGTGTCAACCCCAATAACAGTCAAAGAAATAGAAATCAAAGCAGAAATACCTTATTTTTAACTTAGCAAATTGGTGAATGTTTAAAAACCTGACAAGAATGTGGGTGACAAGAGGGTAGACATTATTTTAAACAATTACTTATATTAATTTAGCCAGCACAGTGACTTTATTATGTACTCTATTATCCCCATTTTACACATGACAAAACTGAGACATATAGGGGCTTTTGTGTACTGCTGGTGGCATTATCTTTTTATTGGGTAATTTGACACGATGTTCAAGAGCCTTGAAAACATTCATCTACTTTGACTCTGTAATTGCACTTCTATGAACTTATTCTGTGAAAACAAAGAAAGGTTTATAGAAAAATCTATGTGCAAGAATATCCTGGTAGCTTTATACAAAATGCAAAAAAGGAAAAAACAAACCCATCTGATTTTTTCCCCCTTTTTAAAAAGAAATATGTTGAGAACTTCTACCTTTTCAGTTAAAGTAAGCACTTCACAGCTTCTCTTTGGCATATTCAAATCGCCAGCATCACTACTCATGTGTTTTGGGGCCATTATTAAGTAAAATAATAACACAAGCACTGTGATGTCCTGATCCTTAGTAGTTATCTGATAACCAAGGCAGCTACTAAGTGACTAACAGGGGTTGGGGGCTCAGAGGGATCCGCTGGATAAAGGGATGATTCATGTCCAGGGCAGGAAGGAGAGTAATGGCTTGAGGTTTCATCATGCTATTCAGAAAGGCATATAATTTAAAACTTATGAATTATTTCTCAAATTTTCCATTTAATATTTTCAGACTGTGGCTGGCCATGAATAACTGCAATTGCAGAAGGTGAAACTGGTGATTAGGGAGTCTACTCTATAATGGAGAAGATAGAGACAGAAAATGCCTATTTTGGTGTCTTGAAGACCTGGGCTTTATTTTAGTCCCAGCTTTGCTTTTACCAGCTGTGTGGACTGAGGCCAGTTATTCTATTTTTCTCTGAAGGTATGTTTCCTCTTTGTTAAAATAGGCTTTACAATACTTATAATACTGGTGGTACAGGGTTCTTCGATTTGTTAAAAAAAATAGCCACTTGTATAGTGCTTACTATTTGCTAGGCACTATTTTAAACACTGTATAGTTATATTAACTAAATTAACCTGCACAGTGATTTTCTTAATTACATGCTATTATTATTCCCATTTTATAGATGAGGAAACTGAGGCACATTGAAGTTAATTGTCCAGAATCATACCTCTAGATAATGCTCAGATTTGAATCCAGGCAGTCTGGCTCAGATTTATACTTTAATTATGACACTGCTGCTGCTGCTGCTGAGTCGCTTCAGTCATGTCTGGCTCTGTGTGACCCCATAGACGGCAGCCCACCAGGCTCCCCCTTCCCTAGGATTCTTCAGGCAAGAACACTGGAGTGGGTTGCCATTTCCTTGTCCAATGCATGAAAGTGAAAAGTGAAAGTGAAGTCGATCAGTCGTGTCCGACTCTTAGCGACCCCATGAACTGCAGCCCACCAGGCTCCTCCATCCATGGGATTTTCCAGGCAAGAGTACTGGAGTGGGGTGCCATCGCCTTCTCCAAATTAAGACACTGTGCTCACTCAAATCAATTAAATGGCTTATGTGGAGCATTTAGTATATCTTTCTCTGTGGGAGTAATATCACCCTCCCCCTAAAGGAGTAAAAACTGATTATTGGGGGACAAAAATGTTTTACACTTCTTGTATAAAGTGCAGATATTCATGCGGTATATAAACAGATACAGAGTATATTCGTGGTATTAAACATAAATGGGGGAGGGGAGTGATTAGAAATAAAATGTCTGAAAAGGCTGCTTGTTGTTGTTTAGTCACTAAGTCATGTTCAACTCTTTGCAACCCTATGGGCTGTAGCCTGCCAGGCTCTTTTGTTCATGGGATTTCCAAGGCAAGAATACTGGAGTAGGTTGCCATTTCTTTCTGCAGGGATTTTCCCTACCCAAGGATGGAAACCTCATCTCCTGCATTGCAGGCAGATTCTTTATCACTGAAAAAATGTTCCTTAGCGGGAATAGTAATGAAAAAGTAATGAAAAAGAGGTTAAAAACCACTGATCCAGTGCAATGCTAGGTACACAATAGGCATCTCATAAATTCTTTTTCCTGTTTTCATGCCAGTTTAGCTTGAGAGGTGAGAAATGGCCCAGTTGATGTGTTCCCCAGCCCGAGAAAGAGTTTAGTCTAAGCTTAACACAAATGGGCCAAGAGGTAGAGGGCTAATGCTGTCGCTTGACTTACACTGGAGTGGGAAGCTCGGTAGGACTGAAGGAACTATGGCTGCTCAGAGGCTGTTTTGAATGCACATTAAGCTTAGTTATTAAGCAGCATTTTTAAAAAAGTTATGCAAGATTTCAGTGTCACAATCAGTCTGCTATTCAAGAATAGATGAATATTCAAACCTAACAAATACACGAGATAAATAATTTCTGCAGTCACTGTGGTGTCTCTCTTGGGTCTCAGGAATAAATGCAAACCAAGTACAACTCTATAGAGTATGAAGAAAAAATAACCCAGGCAAATTCTTATGTATGGTTAAAGAAGAAATTACTATATTTATGTATAATGTCTATCTCTCTATTATGTGTAAAATCTTACCTTTAAAATAAAAAATTAATACAAAAATAACACAATTAAGTCCCTCCCATTTTCCTTTTCTGTTTGGGAGAATATTGTTTTAATTATTTTATTTAATTCACTCAGGTAGAGTTATGTGTTCTTTTTTAATGTAATTTTTATTAAAAAAATTTTCTTTTACTGAAATATAGCGGATCTACAAAGTTTTAGTTTCAGATGTTCAGCAACGAGATTCAGTTATATCCACACACATTCTTTTTTTACTTTCTCTTCCATTATAGGTTATTATAAGATATTAAATATAGCTCCTTGTGCTATAGAGTAGGTCCTCATTGGTTATCTAGTTTATATATATACTTGCTTGTTCTTTTTGCCTCTCTTGCCACATCAATCCTCTGAATGTTAAAACATATAAGTATAATCTGGATACAATTTATGACTATATTTCCTGTAATGAAATATAGAAATAATGGTTCTAAATATAATTTAGAACCATTATAGAGCACATAGCAAATTTCTTCAAGGATGTTTTAAAATGAAGTAAGACCTGCAGATATGTTCTTCATCAAAGTGAGTCCTGTAGGACTGCCTACTTTACCTCTCTTTTGATTCTGTTATTGCACCTCTTGAATCAAGTACATTCTTACTAGGTACCTGTGGAGCCTTGTGGTGGCTTTTAGGGAGCTGAAAACAGTTATTTGCTAGTAAATAGCTTTCTTGGTCAACTTTGTCAGAAAGAGCTGGGCCCCCCCTTTTCCTGGCAAATAAGGCTCAATTGATGACTGGTCGAAGGAAGACAGACCCTCTTTCACCCTTTGTCCCCTGAGGGGTTGAGAGCCAGGAGAAATTCAAGAGAACCATTGCTCTTTGGAAAGTGAAATCTAGGTGAATGCTACCATGGATAATGTCATTCCCTCCTGTCCCATGTCTAGGTAGATACCAGGCAAGATTATGAAAAAGAAAAAAATTGTTCTTGCCTTCCCAGATTCACCCTCTCCCTTTCCCATCCCTGGTTGGACCCCCTAGTCCTTTTAAAGTTTTTTTTTTTTTTTAAGATTTTCTTTTTCTTTTTTGATATGGACCATTAAAAAAAAATCCAATTAATGTACTTTGTTTTCGGCCATGTGAGGTCTTTTCTGAGGTGTGGGGGCTTTCTCTAGTTGCAGGGCGCAGGTTTCTCTAGCGTCTCCTGTTGCAGAGCACAGGCTCCAGGCACAGAGGCTTCAGCAGCTGCGGCGCATGGACTCCAGGCACACAGGCTCAGCAGCTGCGGCGCATGGGCTCTAGCGCACAGGCTCAGCAGTTGGGGCGCATGGGCTTAGTTGCCCTGTGGCATGTGGAACCTTCCCAGACCGGGGATTAAATCTGTGTCCCCTGCATTGGCAGGTGGATTATTAACCGCTGGACCACCAGGGAAGTCCCAATGTGGACCATTTTTAAAGTCTTTATTTAATTTGTTGCAATATTGGTTCTGTTTTCTGTTTTGGTTTTTTGGCCATGAGGCATATGGGATCTTAGCTCCCCAACCAGGGATGGGACCTGTACCCCCTGCATCAGAAGTCAAAGTCTTAACCACTGGGCCACCAGGGAAGTTCCCCTGCTTTAATCTTGATCTACCTGATATGACAGCCTCAGTGACCATTCTCTTTTTCTCCACCCAAAGCTGAATGTTGCTCCAGGGGAGAGGGTATAAAGGAGAGAACAGGGGTTTCCTGCACAGAATCTCTCATCTTCTCGATTACATCCTCTAGGGGCTCTGAGTGGGAATTCCAAGACATAAACCAAACAAAAAACAGCTAAGGGTTGAGGAAGGTTGGCCTGTTGTGTCCTCATGGTGGCATCAAGAGTAAGTCGTGACTCTTTGTGAACTGATGACGGGTGCTTACAACTTCTCTGTCTCATGCTGATGCAGGCAGGGCTGGTTCTAGCATCACAGGAGACAATTCTGGTCTATTATCTCCCAACCTCCCTTCTTGTGGCCACCCTGGGATGTGTATGTTAGGTCCCCCACTGACATGTTTCCTGACTGCAGGAAGCACAGTTGACGGAGGGCCCAGCTGCTGCGTTCTGAAACCCATCCCAAATTTCTTTAAAAAATTTTTAACATTTATTATTACTTTCCCCTCACATGTATTGAAATATAATTGATATACGACATTGTGTAATTTAAGATATACAATGTGATGATTTGGTACACATATACGTTGAGAAATGATTATGCAATAATATTTGTTAACACCTCTGTCGCCTCACAAAATCATCATTTCTATGCATGTGTGTTGAAAACACTGTAGATCTACTGTCTTAGCAACTTTCAAGTCCATAGAACAGTATTGTTTATTATCTTCTACCAAGGCCATGTTCCTGCTCAGCTGTTTTCAGCCAATGACAGCATGAGGCAGGGACTGTTTCTGGGGAATGTGAGACTTCTCTGATGGGGAGCTTTGGTTCAGGGACTCCCTGATGGCCTTGCTGAAGTCAGTACTGCATTGTCAGATTGTTGTTGTTCAGTCGCTGAGTTTTGTCTGACTCTTTGTGACCCCATGGACTGTAGCAAACCAGGCTCCTCTGTCCTCCACTACCTCGTACAGTTTGCTCTATTCATGTCCATTGAGTCAGTGATGCTATTTAACCGTCTCATCCTCTGTTGTCCCCTTCTCCTTCCCTCAATCTTTCCCAGCATCAAAGTCTTTCTCAATAAGTCGGGCTCTTTGCATCAGGTGGCCAAAGTATTGGAACTTTAGCTTCAGCATCAGTCCTTCCAATGAATATTCAGGGTTGATTTCATTTAGGATGGACTGGTTTGATCTCCTTGCAGTTCAAGTGACTCTCAAGAGTCTTCTCCAGCATCACAGTTTGAAAGCATCAGTTCTTTGGTGCTCAGCCTTCCTTATGGTCCAATGTGATTGCTACGCTAGATGATTATAGGGTAATGCCAACGTCAAGTGCTTCTATCCAGTCTCCTGTCCTTCCTTCACTCCTTCCCTCAGGCTCACATCTGCACTGTGCTCTGAGGCTCTCCAAGTCCTGTGGTTGCCTCATTTTCTGATAGGCATTTCCCTTGCTACATTTCTAATGTGTTCATCCCACTTTGACTTCTGTTTTGCAGAGAAGACCCTCATGATGACCTACCTCCTGGCCAGCCACTTCCCACCTTTGTCTTCAGCCCACTTCCCTTTCTACCCACTCCCTTAAAACTTACTCTCAGGAAAGAGGATCTGATACCAGCTATTTTGGGTTACTTCTTGTCATACTCATATACCAAGAGAGCTCTATTTGCAGAGTTACAAATTTTTGTTCCTAACAAAGAAACTTCAGATTCTCATAAGCCTCTTGGATGCTCCAGCAACCAGGTCCAACTACCTAATCTGCTTTGTATAAACACTAGTTTCCCATCATCAACTCAATGGACATGAGTTTGAGCAAACTCTGGCAGATAGTGAAGGACTGGGGAGCCTGGCATGCTGCTGTCTGTGGGGTCACAAAGAGTTGGACATAACTGAGTGACTGAACAATAAATTTCCCATTCAAATTTTTAAAAAATTAATGGGCATCCTCAAAAAATAGAAGTGGTTTTGGCAGGGAGGCATTGGCAGGGAAGAATGTTGAGGGGCTAAGGGAAACCATAGTGATTCCTACTCTGGTGTTGCCATTCTCCTGCCTCAGTTTCCCCACTGGCTCCTTCCAGTGCATATGGAAGTGTTTGTGTGGGGGTCAGGTGGTCTGGGGATAGGCTGTGGCTCTAGCTGTTCCTGAGTATGGGAATCCAAACCAGCCTGGTTGCCCAGGGTACCTCCACAGCTGATGTTCCTGGAGGCTGTGCATCTCAAAGAGCTGTCCATGGTTTGGAAAGCTTGTTCCTTATAACGTGTTTGGGAAAGAGAAGGTGTTACTATTCTTTGTGCGGACCTCACCTGCTTTAGGACCAGAGCTGAAGGCATTATCTCATTTCCATCCAGGTGTCTACTCACCTGGAAGGGTATTAGCTATATGTCTTCCATGCCCAAAGCTCCCTCTAATTGTGATCTACTTTAACCCAGACCCCTTTAGACAAGTCGTTGTTGTTCAGCAAAGCTGTTTGATTGCTCTTCTAGATGATTTTAGGGTAATGCAAATCAGGTAAGCAGGAAAGCTGGGAGATACACACCCTAGTCCTCAGATGGATGGTTGTTGTTGTTGTTTTTTTTTAATAGAATGTTTTTTTTTTCTTTTGATGTTAATCATTTTTAAAATCCCCATCGAATTCACTACAACATTGTTTCTGTTTTATATTTTGGTTTTTTGGCCTTGAGGCATGTAGGATCCTAGCTTCCAACCAGGAGTTGAACCTACACCCCCTGCATTGGAAGGTGAAGTCGCAACTGCTGCACCACCAGGGAAGTCCCTGAATGGTTGTTCTTTATACCAGAGGACTAACTGAGAAACATAGCTTCTACTGGTCATGCAGTCATGCACTTACAATACAAATACTAGCAGCTAACCTCTCTTGAACATGCAAAGAAATAGAGGAAATGCAAAGAAATTGAGTAAAACAATAGAAAGGGAAAGACTAGAGGTCTCTTCAAGAAAATTAGAGATACCAAGGGAATATTTCATGCAAAGGTGGGCAGAATAAAGAACAGAAATGGTATGGACCTAGAAGCAGAAGCAGAAGATATTAAGAGGTGGCAAGAATACACAGAAGAACTGTACAAAAAAGATCTTCACAACCCAGATAATCATGATGGTATGATCACTCACCTAGAGCCAGACATCCTGGAGTGTAAAGTCAAGTAAGCCTTAGGAAGCATTATTATATACAAAGTTGTGGAGGTGATGGGATTCCAGTTGAGCTATTTCAAATCCGAAATGATGATGCTGTTAAACTGCTGCATTCAATATGCCAGCAAATTTGGAAAACTCATCTGTGGCCACAGGACTGGAAAAGGTCAGTGTTCATTCCAATTCCAAAGAAAGGCAATGCCTAAGAATGTTCATACTACTGAACAATTGTCCTCATTTCACATGCAAGTAAAGTAATGCTCGGAATCTTTCAAGCTAGGCTTCAGCAGTATGTGAACCTAGAACTTCCAGATGAACAAGTTGGATTTAGAAAAGGCAGAGGAACCAGAGATCAAATTGCCAACATCCGTTGCGTCATAGAAAAAGCAAGTGAAAGCTCAGTCATGTCCAATTTTTTGTGACCCTGTGGACTGTAGCCTCCCAGGCTCCTCTGTCCATGGAATTCTCTAGGCAAGATACTGGAGTGGGTTACTGTTCCCTTCTCCAGGGGATCTTCCCAACCAGGGATGAAACCCAGATCTCCCACATTGTTGGCAGATTCTTTATCATCTGAGTCACCAAGGAAGCCGGGGAATTCCAGAAAAACATCTACTTCTGCTTCATTGACTACGCTAAAGCCTTTGACTGGGTGGATCACAACAAACTGTGGAAAATTCTTAAAGAGATGGGAATACCAGACCACCTGACCTGCCCCCTGAGAAGCCTGTATGCAGGTCAAGAGGCCACAGTTAGAACTGGACATGGAACAATGAACTGGTTCCAGATTGGGAAAGGAGTATGTCAAGGCTGTATATTGTCACCCTGTTTATTTAACTTATATGCAGAGTACCTCATACAAAATGCCTGGCTGAATGAAGCTCAAGCTGGAATCAAGATTGCCAGGAGAATTATGAATAACCTCAGATATGTAGATGACAGCACCCTAATGCAGAAAGAGAAGAAGAACTAAAGAGCCTCTTGATGAAGATCAAAGAGGAGAGTGAAAAAGCTGTCTTAAAACTCAGCATTCAAAAAACTAGGATCATGGTATCTGGCCCCTCTCACTTCATGGCAAATAGATGGGGAAGCAATGGAAACAGTGAGAGACTTTATTTTCTTGGGCTCCAAAATCACTGTGGACGGTGACTGCAGCCATGAAATTAAAAGATGCTTGCTTCTTGGAAGAAAATTTTATGACTAACCTGCTGCTGCTGTTGCTGCTAAGTTGCTTCAGTCGTGTCCGACTCTGTGCGACCCCATAGACAGCAGCCCACCAGGCTCCGCCGTCCCTGGGATTCTCTAGGCAAGAACACTGGAGTGAGTTGCCTAGACAGTATTAAAAAGCAGACACATCATTTTGCTGACAAATGCCCGCCTAATCAAAGTTATGGTTTTTCCAGTAGTAATGTACTGATGTGAGAGTTGGACCATAAAGAAGGCTGAGTGCCTTAATAACTGAGGCTTTCAAACTGTGATCCTGGAGAAGACTGTTAAGTGTCCCTTGGGCAACAAGGAGATCAAACTAGTCAATCCTAAATGAAACCAACCCTGAATATTCATTGGAAGGACTGATGCTAAAGCTGAAGCTCCCATACTTTGGCCACCTGATGCGAAGAGCTGACTCATTGGAAAATATCTTGATTCTGGGAAGGATTGAGGGCAGGAGGAGAAGGGGACGACAGAGGATGAGATGATTGGATAGTATCACCAACTCAATGGACATGAGTTTGCACAAGCTCTGGGAGGCAGTGAAGGACGGGGAGCCTGGTGTGCTGCAGTCCATGGGGTTGCAAGGAGTAGGACATGACTGAGCAACTGAATAACAACATCTCTTGAACACAGGCTACAAGCCAGATGTTGCTTAGTGCTTTACCTGTACAGCCTCATTTAAATCTCCTTATGTGCTTGAGCTATGGGGACAGGTCTGTCACCCCATTTTGTAGCTGAGAACCTGAAGCTTACTTGCTGAGGGTCACAAACCCAAGAAGTGGTTAGGCCAGGATTCAAATCCAGGCTGTCTAAGGCTGAATTATACTGCTTCTCCTTTTAGCCAAATGTGTTGAGCACTGATACACGTCACCCTCTGAATGGCATTTGCTTGGAACTAAATAAGAGTGGCACAGAAAGCTGGAGTCCTTTGGATCTCTTTGTTATCTATTTCCCTCCCTCCCTTCCAACTTCCTAGCTTCCTTCCTTTTAGTTTTAAATTCTGAAAAGCCAATGTCCAGGCACGGAAAACATCAAGGGGGCTGTCTCACCCCAGGAGTTGGTTGGTACCAAGACTGGAGCCCAAGCCCTCAGGTCCTTGACCCATAACTGTACTGGCTGGTGATGTGGAGGGAGGCTCTGGTTGGGTTGGGAATGGCCCACTCTCCTGGACAGTCTCCTGGCCTGGCCTGTAGAGTCTTTCAGAGATCAAGTGCAGAAGGAGAAGAACTATTTGTTGAGAGGCAGGCAGACATTTCTCAGGCCTTCGTAAAATGGAAACAGTCATAAAAAGTAAATCATATGAAAGAGCCTGTACTGTTCACTGCCTGAGAGTTAGTTCCTGAGAAAAGCTTTTCCGAATAGTTGCCTGATCATCTGTGCCATCCACGGGCATTGACATTCTGTTGGCATTGGTGTCCCCTCCCTACTCAGGAATCTAGAGTGTTGATCTGTATTGTTAATGACAAGCCAGGGAGACATAACATTCAGAATAAGCAGGCATCAGGAATATTTATGTATGTCCTGTTAGCTAAAACCTCAGTTTTGTGCTGCCAATAAAAACTGGGTGACAGCTCTCTTCCAAGAATTTGTTTTCTTTGCCTGTTATTTGAAAATGTTGCTGTGTCTCAGCTGCACTTGGAAGACAACAAATAGGACAAAACATAAATATGGTGCAGTGTCAGATTCTGAAGGCACTCATGATAACAGCAAGACTTGTTTTTAAATGACAAAATCCTTTCTAGACTGAAGAAAAGAGTAGGTGGGGGAAACCTGTTTCTCTAAACGGGTTGAGTGGAGTCTCTAGACGCCTGTTTCAAAACTTTCTCCCAAGATTGGGGGATTTCACTGAAGAAAAAGCATAGCCTCTTCAGAAAGGAAGCTATACACACGTATACTTGGGCCACCCGCATATGTCTCATACAGGGTAGGTGCCCTATAAATTTTTATTGATAATGGTGACTGTGTTAGTTATCTGTTGTCATATAATAAACTGCCCCAAAACTTTGTGGCGTAAAACAGTAAACACTTATTATTCCACACAGTTTCTGTGGTTCAGGAATCCAGGAGAGACTTTGCTGGGTGGTTCTGCTTATGGTCCCTCTTGAGATTAGGGTCAAGATGTGGCCAGACTCACAGCCCGTGAAAGCTTGAATGAAGCTGAAGGAGCTACTTCTAAAGTGGCTGACTCACTTGCACGACAGATTTGCGTAACTTGTCGGAAGGAAGCTTTAGTTCCTCACCGTGTAGACCTCTCTATGGGAATGGCTGAGTGCCCTCACAACATGGCAGCTGGTTTCCGCAGAGTAAGTGGCCCAACAGAGAGAGCAACAGGGAAGTCTAAGTGTATTTCATGACTGACCCTCCTAGGTCATGCTCTATCATCTCTGCCACAATTTATTAAAAGAGAGTCACTTGATCCACACACAAGGAAGGGGAATTAATCTCCACCAAAGGAAAGAATATCAAAAAATTTGATTTGAAATTCTTTTATTTGAAAACATTCACAGTGACTTTTAAGATGTGTGCAAAATGGGATACTTCAATTGTTCACAACTGTTTCCCTCTGAAGATGATAATGTCTCTAACATCAATCCAGAAAGGCTGTCACCATCATAGAACATGTCAATAAGAAGAATGATGGGCAGTCAGTAAATGATTTTTTCATGGAAACAGATCAGAAGAGAAACCAACCTTTCTAAAGTTAAATTTGAGGATTCACTCTTCAAGTTTTAGATGATGGTGAATTTTATTTTCAGTTGAGTAGAGAGAGACAAGTTTGATGTATTTCACTCATAAAGAATGTTTGGGTGTGGGATTTTCATTTATTCCCTGCTTTAATATAAGGATCCTAATTTAGATCCTCCTTTCCTCATGACTTTTCTCAAACTTTCTTCTTTAAAAAAATACCTCTGCTTTTACTATCAATGGTGTGGTCTACTCTTCTCCAGAACTGACGTGGGGAGATGTATGTGATTGGAAATATGAGATGAAGTTGGGTGAGAGAAGATCCTGCTTTGTTTCCTCTGTGATTTGAATCTTCTTTTACTTAAAAGAAATGATCCCCTCCCCTGAAGTATCAAATCTGGTTTTTATCAAAGACTAATTTTGAACTTTGGGAACATGAGAGTTTTCCTCCAGCTATTTGGAATCTCTTTTCTCAGCTTTAAAGAGAGATCTGATAGCACTTTGGATGCTTTAACATCCCTGGCAAAAATAATTAGCACATTTTAAAACCAAGCAGAAGATAGTGATTATTATAGAGAATATTTTATGGGTGGTGAATTAGTCATGGCAATAGATTTCTGGATGGGAGGATTTCTGGATGGTAGGATGAGATAAATAAATCAGTGTGTATGAAAGCAATGTGTAAATGTAAAGGGCTATTAATCAGAATTTCAAAATACCTCAAAATCTAAAAAAGATTTCCTACTGAAACGGCCCTCTTTGACACGACTTGACTAAAGAGATGTTAGTGTTACTCACTCAGTCATGTCTGACTCTTTGTGACCCCATGGACTATAGCCTGCCAGGCTCCTCAGTTCATGGGATTCTCCAGGCAAGAATGCTGGAGTTGGTTACCATTCCCTTTTCCAGGGCATCTTCCTGACCCAGGAATTGAACCTGTGTCTCCCATATTGCAGGCAGACTCTTTAATGTCTGAGCTGCTAGGGGAGTCTAAAGCAGTGCTTTTTTCCAAATGGGAAGGGGAGATGTTTATCCTACATGTAACTTGGACCCCATATGGGGCCTGTTTTCGTTCCAGGGGAAACCAGAGCTTGGCTGTGTCTGGATAGCACAAATCTGGCAGTTTGACGCATCCCTATTGAGCATTAGGGCTGGGAATTGGTAATGGCCCTTCAGTTAATCCAGGCTGGTGGTATGTTTTTTCATCCTGGTATTTCTAGTGACTCTTGGGGTTTTCATGCCCAGGCCCTGTTCCTGGCTCATCAGTGGCTTCCCTGGGGTAGGAAAGATGCTCTTTAGACGTTGTCTGTGGATCTTCACATTGTCCCCATTAGCTGATAAGCTGGTCTACAGTGATGCTGTATGTGCATAATCATAATGAAAAGCCAGTCTTTCCACCTCAGGGAAGCATCCTAGGAGAACAAGCACTAACTTCATCATGGAAAAATCCTATGCCAACATGAGTCTACTCATGGGGATAGAGAAGCGCAAGATCTCTGCTGTATGTTACCTGGGCATCTGAGTAATTATTCTGCATATCACACATGCCCTTAGAAATATTTACTCTCAGACATGTTCCCCAGGCACTTGCAGGATGGGATCCATGGTCTCAGATAAATGAGGATATTGCTGTGGGTAGTGATGTACTAAATTCAAGGTTGGCATTAGATTTTTGGTAGATGCATAATTAGACTAATCAAGACAGAGATTGAAGGGGCTTAGCCAGAACTTGAAAGAACAGCTGTTCAGTGATAAAACAGAATTTAGGCAGTTTTTTTTTTCCCTGACATAAAAGAATCTGTGGTTTACTTCCCCCCACCCCACCCTTAAAGCAAAGCACCTGTGAACTGGAATGAGGGAGAATTTCAGTTTTTATGTTTATGATAATGCTTGCCACTCTGATCTGCAGCCTGAGCTGAAGTCTTTTTCCTCTTGCTGTCTTCTGCCTGCCTCTCCCTTTTAATCTCTGCTCAGTGCTTGTAGATTTGCATGTATGAATAGTAACACCTACTGACGGGCAGGGCTCAGGAGATGCAATTTGGTTGCTAGCTTTTCCTACTGCAGAGCCCTGTCAGCATAACGCATTGATTTGGAGTGTAATCAGTGTCCCTCCTTCTGCTGTGCCTGCTCCTCCCCGGCTCTGAGTGAGTTTCCTCCTCTAACTCCCTTCTCTGGCACTGGCCTTGCAGCAGATTGCTTGGAGAGGTTTGATTTCACCC
The DNA here is from genome assembly GCF_001704415.2 of Capra hircus. Classification (NCBI taxonomy): domain Eukaryota; kingdom Metazoa; phylum Chordata; class Mammalia; order Artiodactyla; family Bovidae; genus Capra; species Capra hircus. The sequence continues at coordinate 60,540,181 of NC_030817.1, forward strand.
TCTGTAGATACAGAGGCATCAGTTGGAGGGCCAGTCATATGTTCTCCAGGGAAATAGCTCATACTGTCATTTTTAATCGAGTAATTTCTTGCCTGTTTTGTCATTTATCATATCCTTTGTTTGAAATATTAGAGTGCTCCAGCTAAAAATTACAGGCCTCCATTCCAGTACCCTTTGAACACTAGCTTCATATTAGAAGAGAGATGATACGAACTTCTAATCAAAATTCACTGCGTGAGGTTCTGTCTTTTCAATAGGGGACATTTAAAAAGCCTGGGAGAGGAGGGAAGCAATAAACATCACCCTGATGGGAAAGTCCATGATAATAGTGAAGGAGCCCACAGAAGAAATATTTTTTTTTTCTTTGAAAAAGCAGCCCGCTTTTCCAGTGCAAGACCCCCTGTAGGCTTTGATGACTGAAGAGTCTGACATTCTATGTTAGCTTTCAGTGGGGGAAGGGTGTTTAAGCAGTTTCCAGTGACTGATAATGAGGCTAATGGCAACATCTTTCTGAGAAGGCGGAAACCCTTACAAATCTACATCCCAAACGCCTCTCCCTCTTAATACTCCCCTTCCAACCCATCTGCCACCAGCTGGAATCACATAATAGGATGATTTGTCAGGAGGGTCTATGCAGTCTCAGGGCCAGCTTCCTTTGAACTTAAAGAACTTTTCCAACTTCTGACACAGGGATATGAGTTAGGCCATGAAAACTCTGCCTGAGACTGGGGAAATGGTATCAATATTACTCCTTTCCATGGTTTTTCATCTTTTACTCACTTATTTTGCTTGTCACATCGTGTCTACAAAATAGTTACAGGAGCATTGTTTGAAGTTGCAACAATCACAGGATCATTCAAACAAAATACCTTTTTTCCCCTCCCCAGATATTCAAGGCTATGTTTGTGTATTTTTAAACCTGTCCATAATTATTTCAGAGGAATGGCTATGTCTCCTTAGTGCCCCCTCCCTCCTGCCTTTGGCTGGTTCAGAGCCTATGAGAACCTCTTCAAGGATATAAAAGTGTCCTGTGAATGCTTTCAGCTGTGAAACCTTTGGCACAGTCGTCAGGTCCCTTTCTCGTCTGAACACCACAAGCTTCATATTCCTATAAAATAGGTCTTAGACTTAAAAAAGCCTAGTTTGTCAATCTATTGATTGCCCCAGATCAAGCCAGCTAATTCCTGAGCACTACCTCTGACTGTATTGAACAGGCAGATCCTTCTAGATCAAATAACTCACATCACTAAAATAATATTAAGGTTTGTTGTGGCACAAGCCAAATAGTGGAGAAAATCCATCATTATCACCTGATGCCTCTGCCTTTTAATTTATATCATTATAAAAAGATGGAGAAAGGAGCAAAGAAAAGTACAGGGGAATGTATTCAAAGTGACCTACAGTGCTTTTAATAAAAATGCCCTTCCTTTATGAGCACCTGAATGGGCATATAAATATAACCAGAGATGGGAATTTTAATCAGAGCTTTACAGCTTTTGCTTTTTCAAGACTTTGACTTCCTGACCAAGTTAACTTCTAGCCTGAGAGTTTCTGGTTCTCCTTACCCATCTGGAGAAGAACTTTGCTCTATTTTTGTCTTGGCCCTTTACCAGTGTGAGCTGGTCTCCTTTTGTGTTCCTCCGAAAATGACTTCTCTTATAAAGAGGACTGTGGTGAACATTTCATGAAAACTTTTGGGAATTAGAAAATGAAAGCAACAGATTGAACATCATCTCACTTACAGATAGAAGAGCAGGGCCAGCTGCCTCATGGGATGCTGTTGGGCATCTGTGAGCCTTGGGCTGCAGACACAGCATGTTTTTCCAGATCTGTTGGCTGTGCTGGGTCATCTCAGTCTTTCTCCTTTTCATACACAATTCAGAATTTAACCAGATGGCATCTCTGCCACAGTCATAACCTTGGTCAATAAAAGGAGTTGGGAGATGTGAATCTGAAAATGGGGCAGAGTGTCAGAAGACCAAAGTGTGATGTTGCTCCTTTAAAGTTCTGACTGGCTATGAGTAAATGAAGAAGGAAACAAACAAGAAACTTCCACAGAAAAGAAAACATGTAGGGAAATGTAGAAGTTTACATAGTAACTGAGAACAGGACTAAGTGCTTTATAAAGGTGTCCAAGAAATAGTTATGGGAAAAAAAACTAAACATATAGAAAGGCATGAAAAAAGTAAGTGGAGAAAGGAAACAGAAACAGCCATACAAGACAGAGGCAAGGAGTTGGGGGTTAATTTTCTCCTGAATTGGTTTTCTCATCTTTCCTTCCTAATATAACGGGGATCTCAGTTTGAGAAATTGAGTTGTGTTTATCCCTGGACTCATTTGTTCTTTCTGAGCAGGAAATTGGGTGACACTGTGGCTACTCAAGGACCCAATTTGCTCTCTGACTTAAGAAACTATCTTAGAGTAAGGTGTCACAATAGCACACTCAACTTTTATCATGTTACACCTTAAAAAGAGTGGAGTATATCCTACAAGCAGCCAGAAACATTTTCTCCTTCTGATAGGCAGAATGATTGGAATATGTAGGCATCTGCATCTTGACTTTCTTCCTAAATTAATGATTCTCAAAATTAAATCTGCTAAGAATTCTGATTGCAGAACTGAATACACGATATCATAAACAGTGTACTTTGTAGGTGATTATAAGGGTAATTTTATTTGAATATATAATTAGATATAATTTTTACAATATAGCTACTTATATATGATTTTTTCTATGTATTTTTTATTTAAAAATTATTTATTTTAATTGGATGATAATTACTTTACAATATTGTGATGGTTTTTTCCATACATCAACATCAGTTGGCCATAGGTATATATGTGTTCCTCCCATCCTAAACCCCCCTCCCACCTCCCTCCCTACCCTCTGGGTTGTCCGAGAGCACTGGCTTTGAGTGCCCTGCTTCATGCATTGAACTTGAACTGGCCATCTATTTTACATATGGTAATATACATGTTTCAATGCCATTCTCTCAAATCATCCCACCATTGCCATCTCCAGCTGAGTCCAAGCTCTCTTCTTTACATCTGTGTCTCCTTTGGTGCTTTGCATGTAGGATAGTTGGTACCGTCTTTCTAAATTCCATATATATGTGTTAATATACAGTACTTGTCTGTTTCTGACTTACTTTATTATGTATAATAGGCTCCAGGTTCAGCCACCTCTTTAGAACTGACTCAAAAGCATTCCTTTCTACCGCTCAGTGATATTCCATTGTGTATATGTACCACAACTTCCTTATCCATTCATCTGCCGATGGATATCTAGGTTGCTTCCATGTCCTAGCTGTTGTAAACAGTGCTGCTGTGAACACTGGGGTACATGTGTCTCTTTCAGTTCTGGTTTCCTTGGGTGTACGTCCAGGAGTGGGATTGTAGGGGCATATGGTAGCTCTATTTTTAGTTTTTTAAGGAACCTCCATACTGTTCTCTATAGTGTCTGTACCAGTTTGCATTCCCACCAACAATGTAAGAGAGTTGCCTTTGCTCCACACCCTCTCCAGCACTTACTGTTTGTAGACTTTTTGATGATGGCCTTCTGACCAGCATGAGATGGTACTTCATTGTGGTTTTGATTTGCATTTCTCTAATAATGAGTGATGTTGAGCATCTTTTCCTGTGTTTATTAGCCATATGTATGTGTTCTTTGGAGAAATGTTTGTTTAGGTCTTTTGCCCACTTTTTGATTGGGTTGTTCATTTTTCTGGTATTGAGCTGCATGAGCTGTTGTGTATTTTGGAGATTAAGTCTTTGTCAGTTGTTTTGTTTACTATTATTTTCTCCCATTTTGAGCGCTCTCTTTTCACCTTGCTTATAGTTTCCTTTGTTTGTGCAAAAGCTTTTAAGTTTAATTAGGTCCCATTTTGTTTTTATTTCCATTACTCTGGGAAGTCGTCATAGAGGATCTTGCTGTGATTTATGTCATCGAGTGTTCTGCCTATGTTTTCCTCTAAGAGTTTTATAGTTTCTGGTCTTATGTTTAGATTTTTAATCCATTTTGAGTTTATTTTTGTGTATAGTGTTAGAAAGTGTTCTAGTTTCATTCTTTCACACATGGTTGACCAATTTTCCCAGCACCACTTGTTGAAGAGACTTTTTCCTATTGTGTATTTTTGCCACATATATGTGATTTTTAAAGGTAATTTTATTTATTTTGCTATGCTTCTTGATTTTATTTATATTTTCTTATTGAAGAATAGTTGATTTGCAATGCTGTGTTGGTTTCTGATGTACAACAAAGTGATTCATTTAAAAATACATGTTTATATTTTGTTCAGTCACTCAGTCAGGTGTATTTGTGTGTGTATTTATATATATATGTATGTGTATATATATATTCTATTTCATTATGGTTTATTACAGAATATTGAATGTAATTCCCTGTATATACAGTTGGTCCTTGTTAATTATCTATTTTGTGTACAATAGCTAATCCCAAGCTCCTAATTTATCCCTCTCTCCCCTTTACCTCTTTGGTAACTATAAGTTTGTTTTCTGTGTTTCTGAATCTGTTTTATAAATACATTCATTTGTATAATATTTTAGATTCCATATATATGTGATATGGTATTTGTCTTTCTCTTTCTGACTTCAGTCCATATGATAATCTCTAGGTTCATATTTGTTGCTGCAAATGGCAATATTTCATTCTTTTTTTATGACTGTATACTCCATGATTTTAGAACACAAGCGTCTAGAAAATGTGGTTCCACAGTAGATCTTTTCATGCTCCTGGAGATTGTTTGCAAAAGATGTCCTGGGGACAGTGAGTTTGGTGTTAGACAAGAAAGTGGTGTTGATGATAGCGTGTTGCTAGTCACACAGCTCACTGTTGCTCAGCTTAGCCCTATAGCACTTAAGGCAACAGAAGGAAGGGAAATGAAACCTCTGGAAGCCCAGAATGGATGTGAAGACTAAGCCTTGGGTTATATCTGCTCATCTCTGCAAACAGAGAGGAAGCAGATGAGGGTGTCATGACTGGGTGGCATTGGGAGCTTTGACTGCATTCTTGGCAACACTAAGAGGCAGCATCATAGGGATCCATGAGAGGAGAGGGGGAAATTGGCGATTGTTACATAGTAGGTGTGGGATCTCTTTGAGGGGATTTCCTATGTTAGAGGCTATTTACCCAAGTGGTTAAGAGTTCCAATTCTAGAGACAGAGAGGCTGTTTATATCCCAGCTCTGCCATTTAATAATTCTGAATTCTTGGGCAAGATAGCTGCTGATCTGCTCTCAACTTCCTGTGTGTAAAGCGAATAATAATTTCACCTTCTTTGCAAGGTGGTAGTGAAGATTAAAGATGATATACTTAGAGAGCCTGCCACATATGGCAGTTATTACTATTCTTTCTCTTGTTTAGGGCACCTTTCCTAAGGAGAACTGTTATGATTTTGAAGTGTTCCTCTCTCCACTTATAATTTATTGTGTATGTACTCTGAGTCGAGCACTAGGCTGGGCTCTGGGGAGGTGGGAAGGTAGTGAGCTGGAAAGTAAGTATGGTTGAAGAAAAGCTATTTCATGGAAGATGTGGTATCAGAATACTTGAATTGGATTAGGTTGTGACTGTGATTTGGGATAAAAAATTGCCACTATAAAATTGGACCTTTGTGTTCAAGTGAATATTACACTTGAGCAAGATTCAGCGACATTAAACCTTCTGTCATAAAGACAGAGGTAATGGCTTTTTGTGGGCAGAGTAGTAGAAATGCTTCGATTGTTAAGTATTTATATAACCCTTTATATTTGCAATGTATGCACTTTATCATTTCCCAGAAGTTAGTGTCTAGAAATATTTCCTGTTGGGGAGAGAAGGTTCCTTATAGGTTCTGGCTATACCTAACACTTTGAGAGTTTTTGGCAAATATTAAAGGACCCCCAAGAAGGCTATTATTAAAGAAGGGAGGCAGAGCTAGCTTGAAAGTAAGGTGAAGAGAGCTGACATCTCTCTTTGGTTCTTTGATCTGCTTGCCCCTGATCCAAAGGTGTCCTGGAGAGTACCTCAACCCCTGAAGATGTTTTGGATTCCTCTTGGTCACTGGTTAGAGAACTTGTTCCTGAGACATGCCTGGCTCAGCTCCATTCCTGTTCTTCCCTGTGTGATGACTTTTCCTTCATTGTTGGGCACAGGGTTTGAGACCCTGGAGTTCCCATTAGGGCGCCTGATGTTACATGAACAGGGATAAGAGATTCGGGCTTCTGATGACTTGTAAGGATGAAGAGATTAAGAATAATAAGACTGCTTATTTTTCCCATTTGAGACAACTATTAATTTTTGTTTTATACTGGAGTATAGCCGATTAACAGTGTTGTGACAGTTTCAGGTGGACAGCAAAGGGACTCAGCCATATGTATACATGTATCCATTCTCCCTCAAACTCCCCTCCCATCCAGGCTGCCACATAACATTGAGCAGAGTTCCCTGTGCTGTATAGTACCACCCTGTTGGTTATCCATTTTAAATATTGCGAAGTGTACATGTTGATTCCAATCTCTCTCTCTCCCTCATTCTTCTCCCCTGGCAACCATAAGCTAGTTCTCTAAGTATGAGACTGCTATTTAATGTAACCGCCACTACATTTTCAACTAAGAATAGAGTTGATTATATTCCATTAGTCTTCCATTTGAATCATAATTTCTTCCCAGGAATATGGTTTTGCTATCTAGGTGTAATTTCTCTCTACTTTTCTACCATATGTGAATAGTAATTATTACTGTGGCGTCTCTGCTTTCCAGCTCAAGGTACTGCAGTGTGCCCCAGTTTAGACCTCTCAATAAAGTAACAGTGTAGTAGTGTTTACCTCATTTCTAACAAATGAGGTAAAATAATGAAGTCATCTGCAGAAAAGGACGTGCAGGACTATGTGCGATGGAATAAAGATAAAAAGAAAAAATAGTTACCATTGATTGAGTAGCTATCACTTGGAGGCCTAGAGTTAAGGATTTTGCATACATTATCCTTGTTTCACTCTCAAAACAGTACCACCAGGAGTGTGTTACTACTTTTATTTTGCAGATAAGGAAAAGTGAGGTGTGGAGAGACTAAATAACTTGTTCAGGTTCACATGGCTGGGAAATGTTGGAGGCAGACCACAAATGACTTCCAGATATGTGTTTTTGACCACTCTGTGAAGTGACCTCTCATAATGTGAAAGTGAAAGTCACTCAGTCGTGTCCGACTCTTTGTGACCCCATGGCTCCTCTGTCCATGGGGATTCTCCAGGCCAGAATACTGGAGTGGGTAGCCTTTCCCTTCTCCAGGGGATCTTCCCAACCCAGAGATCGAACTCAGGTCTCCCACATTGCAAATGGATTCTTTACCAGTTGAGCCACAGGGAAGCCCAAGAATACTGGAGTGGGTAGCCTATCCCTTCTCCAGGGGATCTTCCTGATCCAGGAATCAAACTGGGGTCTCCTGCATTGCAGGCAGATTCTTTACCAACTGAGCTATGAGGGAAGACCCTCATAACATAATGAGATTTTAAAATAAAATGTGCCAGAGTATATACCTCTAAATGTGCCCTTCTAAATCATCATCTTGAAAGGTCACACAATTATTTCATTGAAGCAGCTACTGCTCAGAAAATTTTATTTTTATTGGAATATACTTGCTTTACAATGTTGTGTCAGTTTCTGCTGTACAAGAAAGCAAATTGGCTATATACATTAATATACAATACTTGTTTTTCTCTTTCTGACTTACTTCACCCTGTATGACAGACTCTAGGTTCATCCATATCACTACAAATGACCCAATTTCATTCCTTTTTATGTCTGAATAATATTCTACTGTATATATGTATCAAAACTTCTTATCAATTCATCTGTTGATGGACATTCAGGTTGCTTCTGTGTCCGCTGCTCTGGACATTTTTGAAACTTCTTTTGAATGTTGACAGATCTAATCTTTTGAGGGTGGATTTGGTCTTTGGAAATATCTATAAGTCACTTGGAGTTCAGTCTGTTGAATAAGGTTGACCATCAAGTTGGATGGCTCTAATTTTTCATCTAAGTAAAGACATGTATGGACTTAATTTCCCTTTTTGATTTATGCATTTTCCAAAGGCAGTTCCAGAAACATTTTGGGCAGTGGAAACATGACTTAACCTGTACAAATGTTTGGGAGATTTCTTTGAAGGATGTTATTAGGAAGTTCACATAGAATTTTATTTCGTGACACTTACTTACACCTTGCAGAAACATATATACATGTACAGACTGAGTTGATGAGCATGTTATGTCATCTTTAAACATTTTTGTGGTTTAAGAGAATTATCTTTTCAAGAGCAATGCATTGTCTCAACTGCCATTTAAGCAGATTCTTTGCAAAATGTTCCATCTATCAAGATGTCCTGAATTGCCATGAATTGGATTCCCCTTTGACTCCTTTGTTCACATTACTTATAACTTTTTCACTGTGTAAATATAGAAAAATGATCTTGTACATGCTTCTTGCTCTCTTTTCATTTCATATTTATGAGATAGAGAACAATTCAGAAAGGAAGTACCGAATGAGTGAATGTCAATAGACTCACATATCAACCTATGTAAAAATATATTTCTACGAAAATTGAAGTTACATGCTTTGAAGCACAGTACATTGAGGATAATGAAGCTAAAAGCAAAGTTTAAGTTCTGAAATATATGAAATAAGAACACAATAGTCCACAGTAGTGTTAATACAAAAGTCAGAGGTGTCGTATATTGAAGCCCTGAAGAATTTGAAGTTTCAGTAAAAATTTCATGCTATTAAAATTAAGGAAGGAGAGGGTGGGATGAATGGAGAGAGTAGTATGGAAACATATACACTACCATATGTAAAATAGACAGTGGGAATTTGCTGTATAACTCAGGGAACTCAAATCAGGGCTCTGTGACAACCTAGAGGGGTGGAATGGAGTGGGAGGAGGGAGAGAGAGATTCAAGAGGGAGGGGACATAGGTATACCTATGAGTGATCCATGTTCATGTATGGCAGAAACCAACACAATATTGTAATTATTTTTCAATTAAAAATAACTTTAGAAAATTTCAGAAAACACTATGGTTACCATGCAGTGATATCTATTGTTAAATTTTCAGAAATTTTCTGAGCCAGTTGATGTCATGTAAGTAGTCTGAAATTAGCCATGGTAGGAGCATTTATGCCAGATATTGGCAAATTCCATTAAGTGATTTTTCCTTCTCAAGGACTGAGAATAATTGATAATTGTTCACTAGAACAATATTAGTTGCATATCTGAGTTTTATTCATCTTTACCCTCTATTTGAAGAAACTTTAGTTAATTGTAATGCTACTAACATAGGTATAATTCTCAGAATTATGATTCTGAGGGTACCTCCTATCAATGACCCTGAAATCATAATGAAACCTAATAGAAAAGCAAACTGATTACTTTCCAGGATTTCTCTGGTGATACACTGTGTTCTGTGGAATTTTATGTGAGTGCTGTTGTGAGCAAGTCACTGAGAGTATCTGGAATTCTTAGGTTCAGCAGAGATAGCATACTACTTGCTACCTTTAACTCAAGGAAGTTGTAAGAATTCATTAAAATAATGGTAAAAAAAAAAAAAACCTGGGTATAAAGTGATGACGCTGAGTTGCATAAACCAGACACCAAGCAGCCTCAGGACTTGATCTTTATACCTCACTTGTAGAGTGCTTATGATGCAATAAGAATTGTTGATTTGATACACCAGATCTTTTGCCTTTGGCTGAACATTGTGCTCTTCAACAGTATCCCTTTGGGAAGCAGCACACTTATTTGCCAGGGCTTCCTATGTCTGCTTGCCAGTGCACGAGACACAAGAGACATAGGTCTGATCCTTGTATTGGGAAGATCCCCTGGAGTAGGAAATGGCAACCTGCTCCAGGATTCTTGCCTGGAAAATTCCATGGACAGAGGAGCCTGGCGGGCTACAGTCCATGGGATCGCAGAGAGTCGGATGTGACTGAGCGCAACACACTTATTTGAATGATGCTACTGTTGCATCATCAGAATATGTTTGGATTCATTTTGGATCTAATTTCAGAATCATTTCACAAACCAAACAAGAGTACTCAATTATTTTAAAGCCACAGCTCAGCTGATACTCAGAATGGTGTTACCTAACAAGATTGTGCTTTTATTTATCAGGGTTGACTTTGAGTGACTTGGGAGCAATTTTCAGAAGTTGAACGTATTCTCAAAATATGGAAATTTGCCATCACCAAAGGAAATTAAAAAAGGGGGCAGGGAGGTTGGGAAGAAGAGAGGGATCAGACACTCTTATGCATTGTTTAAGAGTTAAAGTTTATACTCTCTCTTTGGAAGGCACTTTAGAAACATCAGTTTTAAATAAACTTATCCTTTGACCTAGCAATTATACTTCTTGGAATTTATCTGACAGATACACTCATGAAAGTACAGAAGGAATCTTGTATAGATTATTTATGGCAACAGGAAAAGATTAAAAGAAACATAAATATCCAACAATAGGAGACAGGTTAAGTAATTATCAAACAACCATAAATTACAATACTATTCCATCATTAGTAAGAATGAGGCAGAGTTTTATGTGCTGATAAGGAACAGTCTCCAAGATAGAATATGGAAAAACTAGTTGCAGAAGTGTGTACTACCATCTTTGGTAAAAAAGGATATAACTACATATTGACTTCTAGACTTGAAGCATCTATATCTGTATACCTGTGTTTCTCTCTATTTGTATTATTTCATCTCTGAAAGGATTTGAAGAAACAGGTATCACACTAACTCTGGGAAGGGGAACTAGGAAACCAAAGACAAATGTTGAGACGGAGATAATTTTTTATCTTATAATAGTTAAATTTTTGAATACATATGTTCAAAACACAAATAGAAAAAATGTCAGGCACAAGGTGATTCTCAAGCATTTCCTTAAAGTTTTAAACAATGGTAGTACCACTGTTTAAATAAATAAATAAATAAAAAGTGTGCTGTAAACAAAGATTTCCCACTTGGAAGGGGCCGAAGATGCATACGTTTCTTGGGTGTATGTGTTCTGACGTGTTGGTTAAAGAAATGTTTCACTACTTTAATCTCATTTTACAGAGGGATTCCACATTGGCAGAAAGGTGCTAAAGACAACAAATTAACACCTGGACCTTGAGGACTCCATAACAGCAGGGACCGCACATGTTTATTCACACCTAAGCATAGAATGGTGTCTGAGTCTCAGTCAGAATTATCAAGCCATAAGCAGTATAAACCACCTCTAGCTATTAAGTAGGAAAGGATATCAGACAGCTCACAGACTTCTGGGAGGGATGGAGTGCCAGGTTCAGCACAATGGAGCGAAGACAGTGCTCCAGCTGTTGAAGAGTACAGACACCACTGCTGGATAGTGCTGAATTCAAGATGCCTGAGTTGGGACTCCTGTGACACGTGCATTGAACCCTGGGTGAAGCTGCAGGCGGACATCAGTTGGCTACCATCCTACTGGTTAGAAATCAGTCGCATGAACAACAGGAAACTCTATCACTTATGTTGGGTAGCCATGTGCCTCGCTAGAATTTGATGCTCTGTTATAAGAGGGAGAGGGGAAATGGATATTGTGAGACAATAGCAGTCTGTCCTACAGAGTCCATTGTTGAACCAACATGACTAGGAAAAATGGTGGGTAAGAGTCATCTCCATGTGGTTCTTGATGTGATGGCATCGCACTTGAGTCTTCTTGAATCTAGGCTCCTAAGAATTTTTTTCTTTTTCTGCAAATGAACAGACATTGAAAAGATAAGAAAACCACTATTTATATATATTTGTTTTTGATTATTTCCTTGTGGTTTTTGCTAAATCACTAAGCATGGACCCATGCATAGGCATCTTGGTCTTCCCCTTTGGGATAAAGTGAAGTTGAAGTCGCTCAGTCGTGTCCGACTCTTTGTGACCCTATGGACTGTAGCCTACCAGGCTCCTCTCTCCATGGGATTCTCCAGGCAAGAGTACTGGAGTGGGTTGCCATTTCCTTCTCCAGGGGATCTTCCCGACCTAGGGATCAAACCCGGGTCTCCAGCATTCCAGGCAGGTGCTTTAACCTCTGAGCCACCTATGGGATAAGGGGAAGTACTATTGTAGTTCTATCCTATTGGAATGAGTATTTTTAGGTTTGACAGTTGATGAGATTACAGTTTTATCAGATTTGAATAAATGAGTTTCCTTTTTGCAGGGGAGCACTGGAACCCATCAGAGAGAGGATTCTATGCTACAAGACTATTAGTGGAGTAGAGAGACCCCAATTGTCAAACTCCTTGACTGGGCAAGGCTGCTGTTTTTCATTAACCAGGAACTTCCATTTTCTGCAATATGATAAATAGCCAGGTGATGTTCTGATTCATGGAAAACTCAAAGTAGCTGTATGAAAGTGTTTTCTCTTCTGAGTATTTGCATTATCCCCTTTTCTTTTTCCTTGAAGAAAATCATCCCTGGATGATCTCCAGGTTATTAAAAATTATAACAGTATTTTTATCATTTGAGTATGAGAATCTTTTCACCTATGAAAGCCAGTGTAACTTGAAAAATGAGAAGTGGTGAATCCCTGAGGATGCTGGAACTCCAGCAGAGATGTTCTGATGCTGAACAGTCTAGTTGTAGAAGCAGTCTGTGCCTGGGGTGGGTATGGATATAGCAAGGATCAATTTGGAAGCTGCCTTATATTAGATAGCCTACCTCCAGAAAGAATTAAAAATAAAAGTTGTAACTTCTTTCAGAGTCAGTGGCACACTCATTTTGTTTGGTTTTAAGAAGCTATTAAGCATTGAGGCAAATTTAAAAGAGGGGGTGTTCTCAAAGATTTTGATAAGAGAAGAATGAAGAAATTAAGCCAATACTTCTAATACTTTGATGTGCTAGCACTTTAAGAGATCTCCAGATATTTACACTGAGAGCTCAACTGTAAATCATATTCTTTAGCTTGCAAAAATATATTAAATAGGTTAAATAAAATCGTCCGTACTTGGGAAAAGTGTCTTTTTAAAATTTTTTATTTATTTTTAATTTTTAAATATAAATTTATTTATTTTAATTGGAGGTTAATTGCTTTACAATATTGTATTGGTTCTGCCACACATCAAGATGAATCCGCCCCGGGTGTACACATGTTCCCCATCCTAAGTCCCCTCCCTCTTCCCTCCCTGTATCATCCCTCTGGTGATCATTTCTAGTGAACTCTGAGATTTGAAAGTGTTCATATTCTGTTTTAAATGTTTGCCTCCAAAAGGGTCTTATCTGACTCATGCTTGTTTTATTTCTTATTTTTTCCCAAAGTGCCAGGAAGAATTCTGGTTCTCAATAGTGACTGCTCAAGGAACAACTCTTGCCGCTGGGTTTTCCTTCTCTTGTTAGTCTGTCTCCTTCCTCTCCTTTTTGTCTAAAAATTGGGAATGCAGTTTTTTGTGTCCTTTCTCTGAGAAGAATACTTTCTCGGCATTTCTGCTGTTTATTCCCTGAGACTGTGGGTGTTCAAGAAATTTTCTTCAGCATCTTGTCATCCAGCCTCCTCCTGGGGGTGCTACTGTAGTGGTGACTGTGTTACCTGATTTGGGTAAATGAATTTTCCTGTGTTTGGGAGAAGGCATTGCAATTACTTGTTCAACCTCCTTGTCCATATCTACCTTTGTGTAGTAGAGAATTGTGATTAAAACAAGGAAATTCGTATTGTAATCGAACTTTTCTCTTGGCAAAGATGACCTTGTAAGGTCCCTTTAACTAGAACCAAGATACAAGGGTGGCTGTAAATGACCAAGCTGAAGGTTAATTTAAATACACTGGCAGCTAAAAATGGAACAGTTTGTCTTTTAGCTGAGCTAAGGCATTTTATGATTCATAGATGGTTGTAAAAATAAAGAGGTGCAACAGATAGATAGCAGCTGCAAACCCATTCTTCCCTGTGTGTCTAAAGCTTGCCTGGTGTTACTCTGGGCGAGCTTGTCTGGAAGCTCATTCAGAGTATGTCCATATGCGCATGTCGCTTCCCAGCTTTTTCCCTTCTGTAAATAACCCTGTTAACACCTAGCTCACTCAGTGTTGAGATCTCTGGGTCACCATGGATCTTCTGTTGTTTGTCCAGTAATTGTGGTCACTTGCCAAGTCTTGTCCATTCCTCTGTTTCAAATCTGTCTCATCTTGGCAGAGGGCTGTGCCTTCCTGTCAGAGTCACCTCCACACCCCCAGTTCAAGGGCCCATGGATTGTTGCAATAACCTTCTGCTTCGTCTTCTTGCTTTGGTCCCTGTTGCTTCAGTCCATCCTGTGTTTAACATTATTAATAGGCTCAGTCCTTGCAATACATTGTTTTGTTTTGTTTTTAAATAAAATTCCATGATCCCTGTTCCTCATAGGAAAAACTCCAAACTTCTTGATCTAGCTTTTAAGATTTGCTTTTTACTTTGCTCTTTTTACTCCCCTACATAAATACAGTTTCTATGAAGATGATTACTTTCTTCTTCTTTCTCTTCTGCTTACATCACCTCACCCTCATCTTATGCTGTTTTCAAATCCTATCCGTTTCTCAAGGGTGCAACTCAAGTCTTATCTCTTGGTGAAGTCCTCCTTGTGCATTTCTTCCCAGGCTGACTGGGTCCTTCTCTGACCTCTGAGACTCTGAAGAATGTTGGAGCTGGCGGGCCTGAGCAGCTGAGTCCACTGGTTCTTTCTGCTGGTCACGTAATTTATACTCTTACTCCTGTCTCCTCCACTAGACTTGGGGCCATATCATGATTTTCCATGCCTGGCGTACTGCCTGGCACATGGTGCTTGGCACAAGGATGCAGTGAGAAGAGACTGAGGCCCAGGTCACTGGCGGCAGTCCTGGACCAGGCCTTCAGGATTTTTCTGGTCTGTATTGTTCTCTGTATAGCTCTTGTATACAGAGCTGGGTGGATTTTTCTCTTGTATGGTTCTTTAATAATTCAGAAGCTTAACTCTTCAATGATCTTAGAAATATCTCTTCGACACCACTTCCTCTCTGTCCCCACTCTTCAGGGATAAGATCATCTTTTTCTTTTCACTTGTATCCCTCCAAACCCTAAGTCCTGACAGACCAACTGTTGTGAGCTAAATTGGTGGACATTTCCTGAAGGTGTCTTTCTGTGAGACCACAGCTTTTGAGGAGCGATGGAGGAGAGAACAAACCTTTGCTGACTATGGATGACAGGTGACTGTGGAAATAGGCTTTTTATTCTAGTTCCTATTTCTGGTACACTTTTAGCTCAAATTTCCAGTTAAAATGGATTTTTGAGTGTTTTCTGATTTACACATTTCTACTGAGCAGGCTGGCACTCTCTTTTCTCCTCCTTGCAAAGAGTTTAGATTTCACCTGTTGTCTGCCTTCTAGATTGGATAAATAGCCAAGATGGTAATTAGGCTAGAATTCTCTGTGTTCTCACTCTGACATTGGGTTTTTATGGAATGGAAAGTTGCCAAAGATTTTGAAAATGTGTTATGTTTCACCTGGCATGGAAGTACATATTTTTATGTATTTTCCTATAGAAAAGCCATTTTTCTCTCTGTTCAGCCAGGAGACAAATCTGTGGGGCTTGAATTTGAAACCTTTAATAGATAATCACTCCCATTCCATTTTCAGTGCACAACCACAGGGTGCCTGGCACTACCCGTGTTGCTGTAAATAATGGGCCCCTTACACTTGGACCTAAAGTATACTTAGCCAATTTACTGGAGTGGCAACTCCCATCTGTGTGATATTAGAGCACTTTAGCGTGGCCTAGGCTCTGATGTGTTTGACTTGTTAAAAAGCACATAACAGTGCTTTTTCTCACGGTTTTTTACCCTGAGAAGGTGAAGGGGGCAGGATCTGAGTTACTCATGAATTGTTTCCAGAATCCATTTCAGAAGAGAACTCCATTTAGATCTCACACCCTAAATTAAGATGCTGAGACCTGTACATTTCCATTGTCACCTTGGAAGTATCTCCTAAATGCCTCTCCCTCTCCATTCCCACTGCTTTCCCCTTTGAAGACATCTTACCAAAATGGCTGCCGCCATGACCCTCTGGTTGTCTTTTTTGATGCCAGCCTCACTCTTCATTTTGTATAGCATCTCCCTGTCACATTGATCTCTCTTAAACATCTCATTCATCACATCAGTGACTGCGGTTTCTTAGAGAAAGTCAGAATTTTTAGCTTGCTGAAACAGGGATAATGTGGCCACTTTCCCTATCCTCAGAGTCAGGATTTTGTGAGTATGGTATGGCTTGCTTCCTTCCCAGCATCTCTTGCAGCCCAGGGAGCTGGGAAGAGACAATAAACCAAGAGGTTGAGTTAATGACTTTTCTCTAAAATCTATTAGACTGCCACACATTGCCTCCGTAAGAGAATTTAGAAATCATCTGTCCCCACACCTTTCCATTTCATAAACGAGTGAGCTGAACTCCAGAGCCTGTAGACACTTGCCCAAATTCATCCAGCTACTAATGGCAAGATGTCTTGACCCCAATCTATCATTTCTTCTCTTATTACTCTTCTGGGCTCTACAGGCCCTGCATGACCTGATCTTTCCAGCTAATCTTTGGTTCTTACAATTCTCCAACTCAGCCTGGTGTTCTGATGAAGGCAGATTTTTAACTGTGATGTGAAAGTGAAAATCCTGTGTCTGTGGCCACGTTCTTAGCTTTTCTTTTGCCTGCAATAATCCCTCTTCCTTTTAATGGTTTTAACATTTCCTCATTTATGCCATGTGTTAGAAAGAGTATGGACTTTAGAAACAGATATTTCATCATCTGCAATGTGAGTGATCATGGACAAGATAGTGAGTTTGTTTCCTCACAGGAAGGTTGGATTAATTTAGGCAACATGAAAAAATGGAGTTTATTTCCTGGCACACGGTAGGATATCAAACAAGGTTTGTGTCTTGCCTTTATTCCCATCTCAGTGTCCACACAGTCCCTGGTGCATTTTCTGATCATCTCTCTTTTTACAAGTGTTGTGTACAGTTTCTTCCCCCTTTCGTATAAGAGGGTTATCCATCTCTACCTCGCTGCTGTTGGGCTTGATCACGTGATTTGCTGTGGCCAATGGAATGCGAGCATGTGTGATGGAGCCCACGTTCTCCTTAGAGACAGTGTGTTTCTGCTGGCTCTCTCTCTCTCATCCCTGCTGCCCCAAGACTGGTTTGTGGCACACAGGAGTCGCTTGAGTCCTAGAATGAGAAAACAGATAATGCTGCAGGAGTTGACCTAGAATGTGAGCACAAGATAGATGTTTGTTGTGGTATATCTAGGAGATTGTGGGAATTGTAACCGCAGGAGAGTTCCTAATCAGTTCCCCTTTCCTCTGCGTTAATCCTGTTTCCCAAAGTAGAATTCATAAATACAGGTGTTCAAGAAATTTAATAGATTTTATTTCTGTAATAATTCTGTCTCTAAGCCTCTATGCTGCTGGATATGTAAAAAACCCAGACAAACAATTTCACCCTTTCTTGGAATGGGTGCTAGTCACTTCAGTTGTGTCTGACTCTTTGCAACCCCGTGGACTGTAGACCCCCAGACTCCTCTGTCCATGGGATTCTCTAGGCAAGAACACTGTAGTGGGTTGCCATGCCCTCCTCCAGGGGATCTTCGTAACCTTAGGATTGAACCCAGGTCTCTTTTGTCTCCTATACTGCAGGCAGATTCTTTACTGCTAAGCCACCAGGGAAGGCCTTCTTGGAATGTCTTCCCCTCAAATACCTTCCTAGGATTGTGCTAGAGTTATTATGGGGGCCCAAAGCCCTGGGGTAGTGGGTTTTGTTCAGGTGGCCATCATTCCTGTGGACACAACCTCTTTGGCTAAGCTTGGGGTGTGGGAATCTTCGGCAGGATCCAGACGCAACCCATTAACCATTCCTGTATTTCCGGATCTTGAGGAGTGTTGCCAGTACTCAAGGCTTAGGTTCTCTCTGTTTTTGAGACTCATCAACCCTCTCCTTTTCTCTCCCTGCTAATCCAGAAGCATGTTCTTCCAATATTGGGGAAATCTTTCCTCTTTCAAATTTTGGCAAGAAACTCTGACTTTGCTTTCAAATTCTCTTCCCATAAAAATTGGAAAGCCTTGTAAGCTGCTGTTTTCCTGCTGTGTACCTACTTGGCCTGAGGCAAGGAGCATAGGGCTGACTGTACCTATTTGACTGCAGTAGAAAGAAAAGGGAAAATTCAGGAACAAAAATAAGTTAGTATTTCAAATTATTATGTAGCTGCATTTCTCATTTAGGGCAGGATTTTTCAACCTAGGTACTATTGATGTTTGCACCTGGATCAGTCTTTGTTTGGGGACTCTCTGGTGCATTGTAGATGCCAGTAGCAATTCCCAGCCCCCACCACTGTTGTGACAACGCAATATGTCTCTAGACATTGCGAAATATCCTGAGGGGTAAAATTGTGTGTACTCAGTTGATAACCACTGATTTGATATATGAATGTTACCAAGCTTGGTCTGCTTGCTGCATGACAGGCCAATAATACTGAGACAAGGTACCATCTTATCGGGGTCTGGATGCCAGTTTCTTTTATAGAACAGAGAGGCGGAGGAGGTGAGGAAGTAAAGTAAAAAGGCTGTAAGTCTTGTAGAATGTCTCCTGGCTTGACCAGTGTTCTGGAGTGCCTATGTGCTAAGTTGCTTCAGTCGTGTCTGGCTCTTCGAGACCCTGTGGACTGTAGTCCTCCCAGGCTCCTCTATCTGTGGGATTCTCCAGGCAAGAATACTGGAGTGGATTGCCATGCCCTCCTCTAGGGGATCTTCCTGACCCAGGGATCGAACCCACATCTCTTATGTCTCCTGCCTTGGCAGGCTGGTTCTTTACCATTAGCACCACCTGGGAGGCCCCCAGCATTAGGGAGAGGATGTGTTAATTTCTTCTTTTCTGCAGCCAAGCCATTCACAGTTGTGCAGGGTCTGAATGTCTTCCTGTGAGCTCAACAAAGGCATTTTAACGTTCAGGCAGAGGGGCAGGGTTCCCTGAGACAGGTCACTATATGTGCTTATAGCTTGTAGGTAGCGTCCTTTCAGTGATTATAATAACAAAAGCAACAGAGAGCAAAGGTTAAAGTAAAAGAAACAGATCCAACATGGAGTCAGATTTTGTTCTTCCCTGTTATATGAACTGAGTTAAAACCTTTGCTTTCCGCAAGACTTAAAGAGGTACTCAATAGATATTTTTTAACTAGAGGAATTAAATAACTAGTAGGTTTTATTTCTATTTTAGCTGGGGGGCTGTAGTGCATTTTAAATGGGAAAGTGAAGAAAAACAAGCAAGTTTGTCTGAAAAACATTTCCCCTTCCTCACCCTTTTGCAGGTATGCAATCTCTATGGGTGAATGCTCAAACTAATTATTGTTACTGAGGGATTCTAATGAAATGCTGAATTCAGTCACTCAACCAGTGTGGCAATTAACAAAAATTTGCTTGAGGAAGAACATTTATGAAAAGGAACTACAAAATAAATACACACCGAAAAACAGAATTGCTGGGAAAGCATGAACATGAGTCTATCATAAGATTCTGCC
Source organism: Capra hircus (assembly GCF_001704415.2). Classification (NCBI taxonomy): domain Eukaryota; kingdom Metazoa; phylum Chordata; class Mammalia; order Artiodactyla; family Bovidae; genus Capra; species Capra hircus. The sequence continues at coordinate 60,559,711 of NC_030817.1, forward strand.
AACATCTCAGTCCCAGAGTTTGCTGCTTGAGGGATTTGTGAGAGTGAAGGATAAAAAGGTGAACTGAAATCCCACATGCTAATAAAGCTGTCTATGTTGTCATGGCTCCAATGTCCCTGAGGACATTTGGCAACGACAGGAGACTTTCTCTTGAAGGGTGAGGGCTTTTGACGTGATGTTTCCTTAGCCGGGTGAGGATTCCATGTTGGTCAAGAGAAGAGATTTTTTGAGTAGGAGAGGTGAGTCTTGTTTTTGTGGATATGTCAGAGTTGAAGGCATCACTTAAAAATTCTTATTTATGTTTTATAGGAAATTAACCCTGCCTCTGTGCTTGGACACAACAGCCACCCAATTATGAAGGCAGAAAGGCTAGGAAGGGATTAGCATTACTTGTGTTTGGTGCTGCTTATCCTTGGTTATGTGAACCATGTGCATTTATCTTCAGGCACACAACAGATCGTCTGTCATCTCAGATTTCTGAGAATTTATATATGCAAACACTTGGCAGAGCTGGTATCTTCACAACCTTTCTTAATAATAACAGACTGCTGTTCAGTGCCTGGGGTACAATTTAGTGGATACATCTCATTTTGGCATATGTGTGAAGAGGAAAGCCTTGTGTGGTAGGATTACTTTACCACTGTGATATTTCAGAAATCGCTGAGATTTAAATTACCATGGGACTGTATTATTAAAGTGAGGGACTTATTCAGTTTACACTACAAACCCTTAGAGAGATAAATGTACTTATATTACAGGTAAAATCAGAAGGGTAAATAGCAAGTCTGGACACCATTTTCATTTAAGTAGTATTTTAGTTGTATGAAGATTTTTTTTTAAGGACAAGTGCAGATAGAGGAATGTTTAATCAGAATATGAAAAAGTAGGCTAGAAGGCGGCTAAGAATTCAAAAAGAAGCTTATTTTTCAGACAATAAACTATAATTGCCCTTAGAACAGCCTGTTTTGTTTTTTTTTTAACCTAAATCATTTTTTTAAAGGACTCTACCAAGTGTGGTCTCTTTTCTCCTCCTTTCAACTCTTAAGGTATGTTTCAGACTTGCCTTTCCTAGACTTATCTTTCTCACTTCCCTGATAGCATCACTTAGTGTATCTTTCCCAGTTTTATCCATCACTTTCCAGAGATCAAGCTGAAGACTCCCTTTGTTCCCAAAGTCTTCCTTCACGTACACTAATCAGTATACTGATGACTGTCTTGCTGGTGTGGGCTCCACACTTAATTTTCAGAACAGGCTTATATCAGTGTGTTCTAGAATGTGTTGTAAGGGATGACACTTTATGGGATGTTAATTGTCCATAACAGGGTACTATGGCTGAGTGGTCTAAGGTGCTGGATTAAGGCTCCAGTCTCTTTGGGTGCATGGATTCGAATCACACTGCTGCCAAGTGATTTTGGGCTTCTTAGTGGCTCAAATGGTAAAGGATCTGCCTGCAGTGCAGGAGACTGGGGTTTGATTCCTGGGTTGGGAAGATCCCCTGGAGAAGAGAATGGTTTCCCGTTTCAGTAGACGTCACATGAAAAAAGGTACCCATGTTGATGAAATAAGTTGGAAATCCTGTGTAGACAAACTTTTGCCCCCTTATCTCCAGATCCCCTAACCAAAACTTCTCAGTGATGTGAATCTCCAAGATGGGAAAATAATACATGATATTTCCACACATTGCTCACAGATTTTTTTCTTGTAACCTATTAACTTCCCATGACGTCAGCATTCCATTGAACAGAACAGACATTGGGAATGCTAAGACTCTGACTAGATGATGCTGGCTGTGCATATGCTGGGATGAAGGGGTGACTGAGTTCAGAGGTGGAGAATACAAAAGTGAGTGGGAAGTCATAAGGGAGCACTTCCATGAAGGCACCAGCCACGGGAGATCCAGACCAAATGGCCCATAGATCTGACCCAGTTCCAGGTAGGCTGTGAAAATCTAGTGGACAGAGTGACACGACCAGTGGCTTGTGGGATAGAGAGATGGCTTTGAAAGTGCTGTGCTAAAATTGTCAGAAAATCAGGAAGTAAAAGAGATGGAAACGAGCATGACTATTCATAAATTCATCATGTATTTGTAGAGTGTTGATTATGTATTAGAGAGAGGGTTTGCAGGAATGAAGTGACCAAGCAGAACCCTCCTAGCTAGCTTGAGAATTTGGAGTGGAGAGAAGAGGAATGGAGGAAACCAGATCCTTAAGACATTTGTGAAAATGTTGAAAAGTGTGGATGGGGGTGCTTTGCAGATGGGGACTGCTCAGGAGCATCCTGGCGCTTCTGCCCTGTGGCCAAGGGCATTCGCTGTAATTTCCAAACCCCATGACCTGAAAGGACATGGGCTGTTGACATGCAGCCTGGTGATTTAGAAAGAGCACAGACAGCTGGGATCAGCCAGGGTCTGACAAAGCCATCCATGCCATGATGGAAACAGAGAGTAAACTCCTTGCTCCTAATGACTTGTTGGGTTTCAAGAGCAGAGAGCTCTATCATAGGGGGTGAACCTCCTCTACCAATTTCCTCTGATTTGAGAAGCACCTATCACATTTCTACAACCATTAGACTTCTCTCTCTTCTTCTTGAATTAACTCCCCCTCACATGGCTGCCCTTGTGGCTTGGCTGGTAAAGAATCTGCCTGTAATGCAGGAGACCTGGGTTCAATCCCTGGGTCTGGAAGATACCCTGGAGAAGGGAATGGCAACCCACTTCAGTATTGTTGCCTGGAGAATTCCATGGACAGAGCCTGGTGGGCTATAGTCCATGGGATCCCAAAGAGTCGGACATGACTGAGCGACTAACACACACACACACACACACACACACACACACACACACACACTGCTACAGTTCACAGGGTCACAAAGAGTGGACACGACTGAAGCAATTCACACAGCTTTTGTTTCCAATCACTGTTCAAAGAAGAGTATATTGAAGTAGTGGGGAAAAAAATAAAGCAATTTGAGCCGTCTGGAACAGTTTCGTATTCTTCCTGCCAAGAATGTCCTGTGTCCACAGCAGGAAGTTCAATTAACAAATCCATGAATCAGGATTTTAATTATACATTTATCTGGAAGGAAAATGTTAGCTTCCCTTCTACCCCATACCTTACTTGTGGGAGTCACAGTGTGACAGTGACTGAACCTGGATCCCTGTGGAGAAATGCGAGGTGGTGAAATGCTAACGTGTTAGTAGAAATTCATTTACTTTTGTTCACCGGTGTTTCTGTATTTAGCAAGTAGCAAGAATTCTTAGTTGTATGAAAAGAATCAGAATTGTCTAGGAGGTTAAGAAGTACCCTAATTAAGAAATTTGCTAACTGTTATTTCCTGCTGTGTCTATAGACTGTATTTGGTTTTAAGTCATGACTAAGCATCTGAACGGTTTCCTTTATTTGAACATGTTCTCTTTTGTTATCCTGCCTTCCCAGCTAATGGTGTGCTCCTTATGGCGGGGGACATTCTTTCTTCTCCCTATTTTCCTCCTCCTCCTCTTTCCCTCTACCTTCCTTGGCCCCTTCCTTCTTTCCTGATGCCTCTTCTTCTTTCCACTGCAGCTCTTGAACCTAGAGGTCCCCAGATGCTTATTGAGAAACTTCCATTAATTCTATTATTTAGGAGAAAGTTGCTCTCGTTGCCTCTATGCTTAGATATACTCTAGCCTGAGTAGGAGGGTTGGTAAAAGGGCTGAGTATTGGGACAACCAAGTCCATCCTCTCTGAAGGCTGTGGCCTACACTGTCCAGAGTAAGAAAAGAGAAACATCATTTGCCAGACAGGATCTCAGGAGATTTTGTTGACCACATGACCTCAATCAACTCTCAGAAGATGGAGGTAGTTCAGAGAGAGAAAGGTTTAAGCACCAAACTTACAATAGCTCCCCAGATCCTTTCTAAAGCAGACAAGTCCATCCTTCTCATGAAGTTGCTGGACGACGCTTGCTGTTCACACTTTGTTAGATATATGACACAACTGATCCTTGGTCCTTTGAAGTCTACTCTTGTCTTTAAAGAATCTGAAACTATGATCAGACTCCTTGGCTCCCCATGCCAAATCTAAAAAATATGAAGTTATTGATTTTATGTGTCAAATAGGGACACTAATATTCTTTTCTTTTCCCTTCTTATCCCTGTTTACAGAGGGAATTTAACTGGGCTCAAGGTTTTCAGGCACAGTTATTTGATCGAGGGATGAAAAGGAGCAAAGGAAAGCCATTAAGGGATGTCTGATCACTGCAAGCCACCTTGCCTAAGTTGTTTCCTAGATAGGGAAGAATGGGAAGTGCATGGCAAGAAGACCAAAGAGCGAGCATATTCTGCCCCCTCTGGGTTCACTGCTATTTTATTTTACATGACATGTAATATCACATGTCTATAGTGGTTAAATATAGCTATGATAGAAGAGAATTTGTGGGCCAATGAGCAATAAGAACTATCTCTTAAAAAGTATGAACCAGAGGTGGTTAAACAGGAAGTTAAAAAAGGTGTAGGAATTACAAAGAAATTCTCCTAGATGCAGCACTGGGCTAAGATTTAATCAAGCCATTGTGAGTTTTTAGGATATTTCTGCTCAAGACTTCAGTTTAGGGGAGTAGGAATAAGTACTAAGAAGGATAAAAAGAGCTTTGGAGTTGGCATAAGAGGTTATCTTCAATTTTTTTTCCTTTTGTATCACTAAAGAATTTTGAAAAACAAAGTATTCCTTCCCACATTTTAAAGTCAGTTTCTAAAATTTTAACATATTTATATGCAAGAAAAGATGTAAATATGGACTTTAAAAAATAAGACTGTTACATTATTCTTATTTTATTGCATTTCCCGTTGACTCTCTAAGAGTCTAAAGACCGTAGCAATTTACACTGAAGTTGAATTTATCTCATGTATTTCTCTCGGCATAAGTCTCAAAGTGTTAACATTTTTCTGTACAGGGTTATTACAGGTTGGGATAATTCTTAAGTAAAAAATTAGTTGGAAATGCATCACATAATGAGATGGTTTTAAAAATTCTTGTATCTATGGATGAATTTTGCTAGAAAGGAACAGAGTTAGCATCAATGTAAAATCTATTTTTATTGTTTTATATTTGTAAGCATTTGAAACTTTGTTTCTCAGTGGAAAAATGGAAAGCACGTTATTTCAATGTCAGTCAACTCTTTGGACTCCTTTCAAGTCAAGCCAAAGAAAAATCAACTCTTGATCTTTCATTAGAATAGAAGGAAGAGTTTTTATCAGTGAATTTTTGACTTGTTCTTTATTTAACCAGATTAAAAGCAGGAAATTGGACATCATCTGAGTTGTAAAAGGATACATAGCCCAGTCAGAGAGTTACTTTCTCAGCAGTGTTTTGATTTGCCTCTTTGTTGCCTGAGGTTTCTATATTGCAGGGCAATGCACTGATGAGAGATCTAGTCTGGGGGAGCTCTGCCTTTCTTTCACAGAATAGGAGAAGGGCTCTCCTGAAAGGGGAGGAAGGAAAGGAGAGTCAGCATGGTGCCTTGAGGACATTTGTTCTTAGGAAGATCACTTTTAGGCATTTGAGGATCCTGAAATGGTCTCCTGTAGGACTGCCTGAGAGCCTAAGGGAAAGCCTTTGCACACTCCTACCCCAGTGAGAGGACCTCTCACTTAAGACCATGAATGAAAAATATTGCCTGCCATATCAGTAGACAAAGAATGTTACAGCCATCCAGCTGGTACACCACAGTCCTCCTTCCTCCTCCCCCAAGGTGCGGGAAAACACAGATACTGGCCCCAGATAGCTGAGGTGCATGTCGAAGGAAGGATGTCAGTGAGCCCTGACGCTTGCAGCTTCCCATGCATAGAAAAGCACTAAATTCTTACCTTGAGATATCTGGTTTTCTTTTATCAACAGTGATCTTTTGATATTCCAACTACCTGGTCTTTTATTTTGAAAACTCCTATAAATCCTGGCTCCCCCTTCCCCACTCAGAGCAGTCTCTCAGAGTTATCTGAGATGCTGTGTCCTGGGCTTATGTCCTCAGATTTGTCCACTGAGTAGAACATCACTCTCAACTTTTAGGTTGTGTATTTTTTTCAGTTGACAGGAATAATGCAGATTTCCTTACACTATTGGAAATGGGCCCTTTTGGAATAAAACCTTAAGGATTTGGAGTTATTTAATCTGTGAGGAAAGCAAGAGAAGGGAAAGGAATATAAAAGAATATGGTCTGGGCGTGGTGAGCAGTTACTCTTCATTTTATTGGGAATATAATAAGAATCAATATAATGAATTGAGACCAGAGTCCAAAAAGTTTCTATCATTGGGCTGTATCATTAATCCTTTTTTGAGATATCTTTAAGAACGATGTAATCATAAAAATTTCAAGCTTTTGGAGAATGCTAGTAATATTGAATATATTTGCTTGATCAAGGATAGTCCAGAATAAAAGGCACAGAATGAAAATTATTTTTGATAAATTTTACCTGATGTGACTATATAGGGGAGGAGTTACTAACTGAGTATAGCAGTATATTGAGCTCTATTTTCAAGTAAACTTCTGTTTTGGTCACTTACTGGCTGTGTGACCCTAGGAGATGTTTTTAATTGTTTCTAAGCCTCAGTTTCCTTCTCTGTAAGGCAAGACCTACTCCATAGGAGAATGAGGATAAAATGAGATACTATGAAATCATTAAATATAAACCACTTGCATGCTACTAGCACCATACTAATTGCTCAGTAAATACTAATTAGCCAAAATCTGGAGGGAATTTCAGTAAAAGAACTGTACTCATTAGAGATTGTATGAAGAAATCTTTAAATTTTGACAGTCTCTTAAATTTTTAGTTTTTATTCAGCTATCAATTATCTGGTAACTTCTCTCTGAATAGGCATGAATGTCAGGTTTCCTGATATGAGAAACAGTATTGAGGCAGGAGATAGTGGGCCTCTGGGCTGGACACCTGGTGTTTGTCAAGTGGAATAAAATTCAAGCTTTTTTCTCACCCAGACACTCCAAGGACAAAGCTAGTGGCAAAAGCTGAGCTCTGCTAAAGCAAAGAGATAAGGTGCCCACTCCTGAGGTCAAGGAAGACTTTCCTGTCTGCGCATGAGCAAGAAGCCTTCTTGAGGGTCAAAAAAGGAAGGGGCTCCCCCCCCACCCCATAATAAGTGTGGACATGCACCCACAGGCCTCTGGAGTGGGATCCATCTTAGAAAAAAGTCGTGCATGCATCTTGGGGAGGGTTCAAGGACCAGTCAAATGAGGGAAAAAACAAGATAATTGGCCAAAGGTAAACAAAGACCCGGATGGACTGTCCTGTATAAGTGATTTACATCACCTCCTTATTGTGTTCCACCTCATTCAGGATGCCCACACTCCTCTCTGGGTATTTAACTCAGGTTAGCTTCCAACTTATTGCACTCTTCCTCGTTAGAGAGGATGCCCATACCCTTTCTCTTTGGGTGTGTATCTCTGCCCTGCTTCTGAGTTAGATAAACAAAGTGTTTTCCTGTGTGCTCTCGCATACGTTGTGTGATATCTCTAATAATAAACTTTGTACCTGTTTTTACAGATTTTCACCTCCTTGAAACAGCCTTGCTTTCAAACAGGGGCAAGAGCCAGGGCCACTTTACTTTCAGCCTTTAGCCCCTGGTGGGCTAGGACTCCTAGTTTTCATCCAGGTTACCCAGGTTTCATTCTTGGGCAGGGAACTAAGATCCTTCTTCAGGACTGCTCACTACTCTCCTTCCAAGATCAGTACTAAAATCTTTGGTAACAATTAGTGAATCTTTCAGTCCCTTGGACGTGGTGAAGGACAGAACAGTGTGGAGAGGACCTTGGGTTGGTGATTGAGAGTCTCTAGTTCTCACCCTTGGTACAGTCATTAACCAGCAATGGGCAGATGATTGAACCATAGTGCCCATTTGCTAAGCAGTGAGACTATTGGTCAAACCTGTGTGCAAAGGGCATCTGGTTAGTGTAAATGGATGAAGTTGCAGGAATGTTATACAATATAGATGCAAAATTGCCCGGACTATGGTCAAAGTGAAACCTGCCCTGTTACACAGCCTTAATAAACCCTAGACTGGCTTTGCAGAGCAGCCAAGCGAAAGTCCCAGTGGGAGAGGCATATTGAGCAGGACTTCCAATACGTGTGGTCAGATGTGGAAGGGTCTTAAAGCTTCTTTTCAGCCCCAGAAATCTTATTCCTCAGCTACATTTCATCCCTTAAAAGAAACCAATTGAATTTGATGTCCTCCTAAATTTTCTGTTATCAGTACTTGAAAAGAGATCCTTTCATATAATAGACCAAATAATGCAAAAAAGAAAAAATGCAAATATAAGAACATAAAAAGATAGGCTAGCAAAAGAATTAAAATTATGTTGACAGCTTTCCTTTTAAGGAAAGCAGAAACTTTTCTAAAAGATGGAAATGGTTGGTGATATGAAGTCAACATTTAATAAAATGAATATAGGCAGAAGGCCCTTGCAGTACTGTCAGATTCTGATGAAAATATCTTTAAGAATAGACATGATTTTTTGGCCTGAAAATTTGTATTTGTCAAGAAACCTTGTATGGGGATTCCAGAAGTGTTCTGGTTCTATAGGCCTGCTTTGTCTTTTCTTAGGGTAAGTCCTCAAACTGAAGCAGGAACTGCTAATTAGCCTAGGCACACATCTTCACCTTGTAATTCTGCTTAAATCTTCAAAAGAATAGACTCAAGCTTGTGAAGGCTGCAGAGCAATATAGTTGTCTAGTTTTCCTAGATAAAAAAAGTGAAAAGTGACTTAAGGTTAACTTTGTTTCCTAGAAAATCCCACAGTAGGAATCTTGACGTGGCTACCTTCCCTTTGAAGAGAGAGGTGAGTAAGATTGATGGTCTAGTCATTTTCAGGATGTTTCAGCTGATAATTTAGGACACTTGCAAAAGCATCATAGCTCATTTAAATACCACGTTAGAAATTTCCAGTTTTCCTCATGAGGGCAAGAGAGGCAAAGATGTGCTCATTATTGCTATGCATGGCTTCTGTCAATTAACCATATTTCAGAAGCATCATCAGAAGTCAGGGTAAGCCTTGCTGCAGGGTGAATTGGGGGTTCCGCACACCTAATTAGCCAGGATTCAATTATTCAGCATCAAATGGGAAACCAGTCAGGACTTCCAATTAGAATTCAAAAATGTTTTCTGTCTTACACTGCAATAAAAATAACACTCTAGGGTGAAAGAATCAGATAAGGCACAGTTACAGGAAATGCTGAGGGAACAATTACCAAGAAGTGAAATTAGAAAGCTGTAAATGGATGGGTGAAACCTGACTGGAATAAACAGAGCCTTCCTCTCAATAAGTGGTTCTCATGGAGGCAATGGCATCTTTTAGCCTTGTAGATTGTGAACATTCCAGGAATGACCTAGGTTTTATAAGACAGGTTTAATCATGAATGGGGTCGGGTCAGGCATTAAATTCTCACTTGATACTACACTTTGAATCTCCAGTGAGACTTGGCCAGTTATGCAGGGTAGAAGAGTGTTCCTGGCAAAGCATATTATGTTTTAATAAGTGGCAGTGATGTTTTTATTAAACTAAGGAGATTTCAGTTGAAGCCAACCAGTGATTATAGTTGATATCGGAAGTGAGTGCTTTCTTAATTGGTGAAAGTATTAATGATTCTCTTCATGTTGGCTCACGTTATTCATTTATGACAGAGGTGTCTAACGATGCATATAAAAACCCTTCCTTTCTAGGTGATGGGAGGAGCAGGCAAGAAATCCCATGCCCGTTCAGTTTTAAAACTGGCATCTGGAATTTCCAGACTGATCCTTATAGCCAAGTCAATTGTTTCCTACCCAGTTGGAGCAACTTGTTGAGGGAAAAATGATATTGGGACTTGGAAAATGCTTCAGAATGTTGTCTATATCTTAAGTCAAAATGTCTAAAATTGTGTATTGAAGGATTCTCTAACATCATTATTTTTGAATGTATTTATCATAACTTATGTAATTGTAGGATGAAGGGCTATTTTGAGTGGGCTGTGCAGCCAAGGACATTGAACGAGTCAGGCATCCTCATGCAGGATGATAGCTAATGCTTATACTACCCTGGTCTGTGTTAAGAACACTCTTACACAAGCTGACTCGTTTAGATGTACTTAGTATTTCTGAAGGGTAATAATGTATTAGCTCTACATTTCTTCTGTAACATTACTACAAATATAGTGGCTCAAAACAGCAAACATTATCTTATAGTTCTGTTAAGTCAGAAGTCCAAAATGGGTCTTCCTGGGTTGAAAATCAAAGTATTGGCATGTGTATGCTAAGTCGCTTCAGTTGTATCTGACTCTGTGTGATCCCATGGACTGTGGCCTGCCAGGCTCCTCTGTCGATGGTTTTCTCCAGGCAAGGGTACTGGAGTGGGTTACCATGCCCTACTCCAGGGGATCTTCCTGACCCAGGGATAGAACCCATAGCTCTTAAGTCTCCTGCACTGGCAGATGGCCACCTGGGGAGCCAGGTGTTGGGACAGTCATGTTCCTCTGGAGGCCTTCGGGGGAATCCATCTCCTTGCCCTTGTCTGCTTTCAGTCATTCTACTCCTGCAGAGCCAGCAAGCAGCAGAGTGTTGCTTCACACTGTATCACTTGGAGAGTCTCTTTTATCTCTCTTTTTGAAATTTAAAGACTTTTGTCATTACCTAAGACCCACTGAGATAATCCAGGATAATCTCTCTATTTTAAGGTAATCTGACTAGCAACCTTAATTCCATCCGTAACCTTAATTCTCCCTTGCTGTGTAATGTAACATAGTTACAAGTTCTAAGGACTAGAAAGGGGACATATTTTGTTGTTGTTGATTAGTCCCTAAATCATGTCTGACTCTTCTGTGACACCATGGGACTTAACCTGCCAGGCTCCTCAATCCATGGGATTCTTGCCTAGGCAAGAACACTGGAGTTGCCATTTCCTTCTCCAGGGGATCTTCCCAACCCAGGGATCAAATCCTCATCTCCTGCACTGGCAGTGGGTTCTTTACCACTAAGCCACCAGGGAAGCCTGTGGACATATTTGAAAGTGAAAGTGAAGTCACTCATTCGTGTCTGACTCTTTGCGACCCCATGGACTGTAGCCTACAAGGCTCCTCAGTCCATGGAATTTTCCAGGCAAGAGTACCCGAATGGGTTGCCATTTCCTTCTCCAGGGGATCTTCCTGACCCAGGGAATCTTCCTGACTCAGGGATCGAACTCTAATCTCCCACATTGCAGGCAGACGCTTTACCGTCTGAGTCATCAGGAAAGCCCTCCTGTAGTATCTAGTGGACATATTTGGGGGGCCATAATTCTGCCTTCCACAGTAAGTATTATTATTACTCACTCTATAGCTGATAAAATGCAGAGATATTAAGTAATTTAAACAAAGTCATTTAGCTAGAAGGATTGGGGCAGAATTTGAACCTGACACTAGAGTCCATTCTTTTAATCACTATACTATGCTACTTCTATTGATATTTTGGCAGCAGGAGTTTGGGTCATTCAAGCACAACGATATCAACATATCCCTTAACTAGAATCTACACATGCAATACTGGAGAAGGCTATGGCACTGCACTCCAATACTCTTGCCTGGAAAATCCCACGGACGGAGAAGCAGCTGCAGTCCATGAGGTCTCTAAGAGTCGGACACGACTGAGCGACTTCACTTTCACTTTCCAGTTTCACGCATTGGAGAAGGAAATGGCAACCCACTCCAGTGTTCTTGCCTGGAGAATCCCAGGGATGGGGAGCCTGGTGGGAGGCTGTCTATGGGGTCCCACAGAGTCGGACATGACTGAAGCGACTTAGCAGCAGCGGCAGCAGCAGATATGCGCTCCTAGATCAGGATCCCCTGATCTAGGGGCATAACTAGGATGACTGTGTCTCTCTCAGGATGGTACTTTCTGATTTTGACCTTTCACAGTCCTAACCTAGGTAAGACAACAAAGAATAGATAATTTATCCTCCCAGAGGTGGTTGCATTTTCTTATCTTATTAACATATATTTATCAAATCCTTTTTGAGGGTTTATCAGACCTTATGGTTGGCTCTGAGGAACCCAGGTTAGTGGCATATTGCTCCTACCTTCAAAGAGGTCATAGTCACTGGCAGAAAGAGACAAAGAAAGTTACTAGAAAATGTGGTAAGTGTGATTACAGAATAGTATAGAAGATTGAGTTCTATTAATCCTGCCTCCAAAGCATATCTTGACTCTCTTTCTTCTCTGTGGCCATCCCATAGACCAAGCCATCACTGTCTGTTACCTGGACAATAGTTTCCTCATTTGTCTCTCTGCTTCCCCTCTTGAATCCCTATGAGCTATGCTTCAGAGTTGAATTAACTTTCTAGAAAATGCAAATCAGATCTTATATCACCGCTGCTTAAAACCCTCCAGCAGCTTCCATTCTACTTAACATACACAAAACTCTGTAACAAGTCCCAAACCCCCTTGTGCGCCCCCCTCAGCTCCTCCTCCTGCCACACTTGTTCATTGTTCTCTCCCTAACCTACCTTCTGAAAATGTTAATATGCCAAGTTCCTTCTAGCCTGGCCCTTGTATGTATTATGTCCTCTGCTTCCTTCTTGCACTTCACATGATGGTTCCTATTCCTCTTTCCGGTCTCAGCTGATCTGACCACTTAAATAGGTGCTTCCCTCCTTCACTGTTTCTACTACAACCCTCTCTCTTTCCTTACAGTTTGTGCTGTCTATAAGGTTTTCTGAAGGCAGAAACCATATCTAGAGTCCTGCACAGTGTCTGGCACACCGAAGGTACACAATGAGTATTAAAAAAATATCCCAAGTAGCAGAAAAGAAGCCAATTGATTCAGTCAATGGACATGAATTTGAGCAAACTCTGGGAAATAGTGAAAGACAGAGGGGTCTGGCTGCAATCCATGGGGTCGCAAAGAGTCGAACACAACTTAGTGACTGAACAACAATTCAGTCAAAAGAGGTAATACTAGTACCTCCCCCTAGGCTTCTAGCAGCAGCTATAGGAGAGTTGGACAAAAGGAGAGAATTCACAACACACTTAGTATGGCATCTGGAGAAGATGGACTTTTAGCTAATGTTACTTTCACTGGGCTTCCCTGGCCGTTCACATGGTAAAGAATCTGCCAGCAATGCAGGAGACCTGGGTTTGATTCCTGGGTTGGCAAGATCCCCTGCAGGAGGGAGTGGCTACCCACTCTAGTATTCTTGCCTAGAGAATTTTATCGACAGAGGAGCCTGGTGGGCCTGCAAACAAAGAGTCCATGGGGTCGCAAAGAGTTGGGAACACTGAGCACTAACACTTTCTTTGCTTTCATAAAGGGATCAGGTAGTGTTTAAATGCAAATTTCCATACTCATTTATGTTTTTCAAATGCACTTTCATTTTTTAAGAGAGAATAAATAGAGACTTTGTCTCAATAAAAGCTGTGTTTCACCCCATTTTTAGTTCTTCATGTTGAAAATCTTCAACAAAGGACTTTCCCTTCCTCCCTACATTGAGGGCAGCTTTCACTCTGGTTCCTGTTCTGTTTTGCTCCTGAGAATTGTCTGCTCTAATTGGATACAGACCACTGCTTACTTAGCTTTAATAACAATTCTGCTTGTTAATAAACAAAATTAATCTTGATTAAGCCAGTTTATTCAAATAATATTCTATTCTGCTTCCTTGGGGTTTATTTCCTTAGGCCTTTATGCTTCTGTTCTAAATTTACAATTTTTTTTTTTCCTCTCTGAGGGCTTTCCTTCCTTACTTCATTCTCAAAGTAAACATGTTTAAAGTATAAATAAAAGAGCTTATGGATGAAAATGAACGGGAGGCAAAACTCCCCTGATTTTGTTGCCTTGTTCCCTTGAATCTGTCTGGCTGTATTTCCTTTTTGCTTGTTATTTGAACTAAGAGCTGTATTAATGGCAAAGGCAGATTTGTTTCCTTGGCTTGGAGGTGATTAGTCAGTTTAGAACAGGCCTGATTGGTTTGTTTTCACTTCCAGACTGTCCTGGCTCACCAATCCACAGTCAAAACAGGGCTTGTAAAACATCATTTCTTTGCTGGAATCAATGGGGATCAATTTTCCAGCCTCTAGAAACATCCTCCACAAATCTCTGAAAGCCTTTTGCAGGAAAAAAAAAACCAAAAAACTGTCTAGCCTGATTCAGTCAGTCTGCTTCCAAAGTTTATCATCTGTTTTGATACCTGAAGTCACTCTTCACAGACTGAACTGCCCTGACTGGGCCCTGCCTGGAGAACGTCCTCTGGAGATGTTCTCCCATCTGGAAGGACTGGAAGGCACCAAATTTTTTATATTGTCTTCCCTGGTTCCCATATAATGAGACATGGGGCTTTAATAGGCATATTTGCCTGGGAGTATCAGTAGACTTTTGCCGCACTGACGTATATAGTCCTTAACCCTTCATAAGTTCTTGTCATTCAGTTGCTCAGTTGTGTCCAACTCTTTGTGACCCCATGGACTGCAGCACGCCAGAGTTCCCTGTCCTTCACTGTCTCCTGGAGTTTGCTCAAATTCATGTCCATTGAGTTGATGATGACATCCAACCATCTCATCCTCTGTTGCCCGCTTCTCCTCCTGCCCTCGATCTTTCCCAGCTTCAGGGTTTTTTACAATGAGTTGGCCCTTTGTAAGATTGATACCCAAAATAGGTTACTGTTGGAGAAGTAACTGTACATGGGCATGGGTTGCCCACTCTTTAGAGGAGTAATTTATTCAGTTCTGATGCTTTTTTTTTAATTCTTAAGACTAAATACTCACTTCAGTTGAAGGTGGTTGTGCCACAGAGTAGGTCTAATGTAAGTGCTCTCATTTAGTTCTTCTCAACCAAGATCCCACAAAGAAATTGCTTCCTAATGTTTGAAGGCATCCAATGAATATAATGAATTAACTTCTTGTCTGTGCCTCTAGAATGGTTCTAGTTTTGTTCCATTCTGGGAAGAACTGAGAAAAAAATTACACACCAATCATATTCTGTAGGATTTAATTCTCCAGTGGAACTTTGATTGAGAAAAACTGTAGAGAATACAGTGTCTAGTTTGGAAGCAGGTTTTCATAGAATCAACTCTTTGTGTGTTATTCAAATGTTTGTGTTAGAGTTGAAGCTTTCACGTTCATACTCAAGGTACTTCCGAATTCCTTTAAAGGTCCATCCATCAAACCAGCCTGGTAAGGCTGACTACTTAACTTACCTTCAATTTGTTTCTCTTGGGTTCAGGACAGTTTCTGGTCTTTATTTCCTCCTGGCATCTATACAATACACTCACACTGTAAATCCTTGTTCTAGTCTTAGTTTTGAGAGTTATTACTTCTCTGGCCTTTTTTAATTTATCCTAGTCCACATTAGGAATAATAATATGAGTATTTCTATCTCAAAGAAGAAAATGTGGATCAAAGAAGAAAATGTCCTTGAAGGTACTTTATAAACTATGAAGCCATATAACTATTGTAGTGATTCAGGCAATTAGAATTATAGGAATGGGCAATGGATTTAGATGGATCTACATAAACATGGGGTTCAAGTCCAGGTAGATACAGCAGGTCATGCACCTGTTCAGGCAGCCAGAAAAGCTGGCACAATACATTAGTGATCAGGACCCTTGATACTGAAGAATGGGGTTTCATAATTCACCTCAAAGAGGTGGTACACAGAGCAGATGAACTGCACCTAAGAGAAGAAGGATGAGAACACCCAACTGGAAAGGAGATTTAGACCACTGTAGTGAGGGGAAATTCTGTCAGCCTGAGGAAAACAATAGGGGAACTCCTTTTGGACTTTGTGTATTATGTTAGTAAAATTCATTACTGGAGCAAGTGCAAAAGAAGAGCATAGAAACTACTTAGCACATGCTTAAATATTTGTGTGAGTGTGTGCTCAGTCATTAAGTTATGTCCAACTCTTTGCAACCCCGTGGACTGTAGCCCACCAGGCTCCCCTGTCCATGGAAATTTCCAGGCAAGAATACTGGAGTGGGTTGCCATTTCCTCCTCCAGGGGATCTTCCCAACCCAGGGATTGAACCTGAGTCTCCTGTTTGTCCTGCATTGGCAGGCAGATTTGCCACCACTGAGCCGCCTGGGAATCCTTAAGTATGCTGCTAAGTCACTTCAGTCGTGTCTGACTCTGGGTGACGCCACAGACGGCAGCCCACCAGGCTCCCCCATCCCTGGGATTCTCCAGGCAAGAACACTGGAGTGGGTTGCCATTTCCTTCTCCAATGCATGAAAGTGAAAAGTGAAAGGGAAGTCGCTTAGTTGTGTCCGACTCTTTGCGACCCCATGGACTGCAGCCCACCAGGCTCCTCCATCCATGGGATTTTCCAGGTAAGAGTACTGGAGTGGGGTACCATCGCCTTCTCCATCCTTAAGTATATTAGGAGCCAAAGAACCAAGCTTTGTGTTCAATTCAGCTTGTTCTTATGGGATGTAAATGGAAGTTGTCTCAAATTGATTGTTTTTTAGATTCTGACATATAGGAATTACTATCAAGGAGGACAAATAGCAAATGAATATAAAAATTATATATCACAAGTTGGGAATATAATGATAATAATAAATTAAAATTAGTGAGCACATGTTATGTTCCAGGCAGCATTTTAGGCACTTTTCTTGCTTAATCCCTGTAGTAACTCAATAAGATATGTACCAATTTTATCTTCTCCATGTTACAGTAGGGAAATTGAACCCTAGAAAGTATAAGTGACTTGCCCAAGGTGACACAGGCAATGATTGGCATAGCTATGTTTTGTCTCTGGAGTAAATATTCCTATCATTTATTCTAGAATGCTTTAAGGCAGATGTTTATAAAGTGCTTGTCAGTAGAATGATCTTAGAAAGCTGGGATGGCAAGCCAGACATGGCCTTGAGAAATAACCAGAAGTTAATTGAATACCATTTTAATATATTTATGAGTTATAAGGTCCCATCAGATATGGAGAATATGATAAGTTGAAGAGTTCTGTCATATGCAAAGATAATTATAACTAGATGAAAGGATATTTAAAATCTTAAGATTCAAAGAAATTGAAAATCCAAACAAGTAATGTATAGAGCCTGAGTTGATTATAAAGTACTCAAGATCTACTTCTTTTGTTTTGAAGCTCCCATTATGTACTGAAAATAGGACTCAGTAGACCACATGAGGAATTCAGTGAGGACTGAAAAAATAAAATTGAAGATAAGAGAAAAGGATAAAAACTAGACATGAGTTAAATAAATCTTGAGATATCTGTAGAATTTAACATTTTATTTCAGGGAACGGAGTGTAATTAAACCAAATAATTTAAGGGCTATGAATAGTTTGGGGTAATCTTTTTTTGTGAATATTTAATGCATTAATTTATTTCCTTCCTTCATGTCTTTAATTAATTGTCACCTTTTCAGTGAGTCTTTCTTAGCCACCCAATTAAAACTACATACTCCTTTACAGCATCACATAATACACGGGACACTTTATCTTCCCTGTGTGCTGTGTTTTTCTTCATAGCACTTCAGTTCAGTTCAGTTCAGTTCAGTTCAGTTCAGTTCAGTTCAGTCTCTCAGTCGTGTCTGACTCTTTGCGACCCCATGCATTGCAGCACGCCAGGCCTCCCTGTCCATCACCAACTCCCGGAGTTCACTCAGACTCACGTCCATCGAGTCAGTGATGCCATCCAGCCATCTCATCCTCTGTCGTCCCCTTCTCCTCCTGCCCCCAATCCCTCCCAGCATCAGAGTCTTTTCCAGTGAGTCAACTCTTCACATGAGGTGGCCAAAGTACTGGAGTTTCAGCTTTAGCATCATAGCACTTATCACCTTATAATACTATTTTTTAAAAAAATTGAAGTATTTGGGATTTCCTGCTGGCTCAGAGGTAAAGAATCTGCCAGTCAATGCAGGAGTCACTGATTCAATCCCTGGGTCAAGACGATTACCTGGAAAAGGAAATGGCAACCCAATCCAATATGCTTGCCTGGGAGATCCCATGGACAGAGGAGCATTCTGGGCTGTAGTTCATGAGGTTGCAAAAGAGTTGGACATGACTTTGCAACTAAACAATAACAGTAGTTGATTTACAGTGTTTCAGGTGTACAGCAAAGTGAATCAGTCATCTATCTACCTACCTACCTCAGTTCAGTTCAGTCGCTCAGTCATGTCTGACTCTTTGCGACCCCATGAATCGCAGCACGCCAGGCCTCCCTGTCCATCACCAACTCCCAGAGTTCACTCAGACTCACGTCCATCGAGTCAATGATGCCATCTAGCCATCTCATCCTCTGTCGTCCCCTTCTCCTCCTGCCCTCAATCCCTCCCAGCATCAGAGTCTTTTCCAATGAGTCAACTCTTCACATGAGGTGGCCATAGTACTGGAGTTTCAGCTTTAGCATCCTTCCTTCCAAAGAAATCCAGGGCTGATCTCCTTCAGAATGGACTGGTTGGATCTCCTTGCAGTCCAAGGGACTCTCAAAAGTCTTCTCCAATACCACAGTTCAAAAGCATCAATTCTTCAGTGCTCAGCCTTCTTCACAGTCCAACTCTCACATCCATACATGACCACAGGAAGAACCATAGCCTTGACTAGATGGACCTTTGTTGGCAAAGTAATGTCTCTGCTTTTGAATATGCTATCTAGGTTGGTCATAACTCTTCTTCCAAGGACTAAGCGTCTTTTAATTTCATGGCTGCAGTACCCATCTGCAGTGCTTTTCAGATTCTTTTCCATTATAGGAAATTACAAAATATAGAATATGGTTCCCTGTGCTATACAGTAGGTCAATGTTGTTTATTTTATATATAGTATGTATATGTCATATTTCTAAAATTTCAAATTTATCCCTCCAAAGGGGAGGAGGGAAAGGGGAAATGGTTAGCCATAAGTTTGTTTTGTAGCCATACTTTCCTCTTTGGTAGCCATAAGTTTGCTATGTCTGTGAGTGTTTCTCTTTTGTAAATAAGTTCATTTGTATCATTATTTCACATTTCGTATTTGAGTGATATCACATGGTATCTGTCTGACTTACTTGACTTAGTATGCTAATCTCTAGATCCATCCATGTTACTGTAAGTTGCATTATTTTATTCTTTTTTTGTTTCTGAGTAATATCCTATTATGTATGTAGGAATGCTTCCATATCTTGGCAATTGTAATTAATATTGCTATGAACATAAATGTATCTTTTTGAATTAGTGTTTTTTTTTAAAATATATACCCAGTGGAATTGCTGGGTCATATGGAGAAGGCAATGGCAACCCACTCCAATACTCTTGCCTAGGAAATCCCAGGGACAGAGGAGCCTGGCAGGCTACAGTCCATGGGGTCGTGAAGAGTTGGACACGACTGAGCGACTTCCCTTTCACTTTTCACTTTCATGCATTGGAGAAGGAAATGGCAACCCACTCCAGTGTTCTTGCCTGGAGAATCCCAGGGATGGGGGAGCCTGGTGGGCTGCCGTCTATGGGGTCGCAGAGTCGGACATGACTGAGGCAACTTAGCAGCGTGGTCATTTTATTTTTAGCTTTTTGAGAAACGTCAATACCCTTTTCCGCAGTGGCTACACCAATTTACATTTCCACCAACAGTGTAAAAGTGTTCTGTTTCTTCACATCCTCATCAACATATGTTATTTCTGTCTTTTTGATGATAACCATTCTGACAGGAGTGAGGTGAGATATTGTGGTTTTGATTTTTATTTCTCTGATGATTAGCAATGTTGAGCATCTTTTCATGTGACTGCTGGTCTTCTAAATTTGTTTTAGGCAGATTTAAAACTCCCCTATTAGGTCTTAAGGTAGGTAGGTGAAGCTATTTGGCTATTTTATAGGCAGAGTGAGCAAGGTTTTGTTCTGTAATCTTCACATGGTAGAGCTGGTGATAGGGCCTGCTTTCAATGATCAGAATTGTTGTGTTGGAGTACATAGTTTCCTAGTGAAGCTATGTTAATTTAAATGTGGAATACTCATCTTATACTCTCATGTAATATGGTTATAGAAAGTTCCTAGGGTGATCCATACCTCCTACCTCATGGGGTGGGGGTGGGGTTCCTGTGACTAGCTGATGGGGGATGAAAATTTCCCTAGCTTGAGTCACAAGTGGGTCAGCTCAGTATGTGAGGGCAGGAGAAAATTATTGCAGCTATAAAAAAGCAATGAAGATAATCTTTATATTGATAATAGAAATATCTGGAAGATGCTTAGTTAAGTAAAAAGAAAGAACAAGGAGTATCAGAAACTGTTTAAAACTGATAAATGAGGAAATAGGCATAGTTCACCATTTAGATATATAATATGAGTGTGTGTGTTAGTTGCTCAGTCGTGTCTGACTCTTTGGGACCCCATGGTCTGTCTGTGGGATTCTCTAGGCAAGAATACTGGAATGAGTTGCAATTCTTTTCTCCAGGGGATCTCCCCAACCCAGGGGTCAAACCAGAATCTGCATTGCAGGCAGATTCTTTACTGTCTGAGCTACCAGGGAAGTCCTCAGGTGTATGGCGGTAACAACCAAAGGAAGTAAAAGCAGAAACTGACAAAAGTGAGTTTATCTGAGAAGTGAGATTATTGATAGGTCAGAAAGGGTTGCAAACTGCTGCTTTTCATTTCATACCTTTCTGTACTGTTGTAAGGACAGCTTCCTGAGAAATCTGTATACAGGTCAAGAAGCAACAGTTAAAACTGAACATGGAACAACAGACTGGCTTCAAACTGGGAAAGGAGTATGTCAAGGCTGTAAATGGTCACCTGCTTATTTAACTTATATGCAGAGTACATCATGCGAAATGTTGGACTGGATGAAGCACAAGCTTGAATCAAGATTGCTGGGAGAAATATCAATGACCTCAGATACACAGATGATACGACCCTTATGGCAGAAAGTGAAGAGGAACTAAAGAGCCTCTTGATGAAAGTGAAAGAGGAGAGTCAAAAAGTTGGCTTAAAACTCAACATTGAAAAAACTAAGATCATGGCATCCAGTCCCATCGGTTTGTGGCAAATAGATGGGGAAACAGTGAAAACAGCGACAGACTTTCTTTTCTTGGGCTCCAAAATCACTGCAGATGGTGACTGCAGCCATGAAATTAAAAGATGCTTGCTCCTTGGAAGAAAAGCTATGTCCAACCTAGACAGTATATTAAAAAGCACAGACATTACTTGGCTGACAAAGGTCCGTCTAGTCAAAGCTATGGTGTTTCATGTATGGATGTGAGCATTGGACTATAAAGAAAGCTGAGTGCCAAAGAACTGCTGCTTTTGAACTGTGGTGTTGGAGAAGAATCTTGAGAATCCCTTGGACTGCAAGGAGATCCAACCAGTCCATTCTAAAGGAAATCAGTCCTGAATATTTATTGGAAGGACTGATGCTGAAGCTGAAACTCCAATACTTGGCCACCTGATGCAAAGAACTGACTCATCGGAAAAGACCCTGATGCTGGGAAAGATTGAAGGCAGGAGGAAAAGGGGATGACAGAGGATGAGATATTTGGATGGCATCGCTGACTCGATGGACATGAGTTTGAGCAAACTCTGGGAGTTGGTGATGGACAGGAAAGCCTGGTATGTTGCAGTCCATGGGGTTGCAAAGAATTGGATATGACTGAGCAACTGAACTGAACTGAACTGAACTGAACTGTAGGTTTTTCTTTTTCTTGTTGATAGGGCAAGAGGAAAGTGTAAGGGAAAGGGGCAGTCCCAAGATGGCAGAGGAATAGGACAGGAAGAATTTCTGCCTCCCCCCCCAAATTCATCAAAAGATCATTTGAATCCTGAGCAACTTCCACAAAACAACTTCTGAACGCTGGTGGAGGACACCAGGCACCCAGAAAGGCAGCCCATTTTCTTGGAAAGCAGACAAGCAAAAGCTGAGAGAATTCAGCATCACCAAAGCAGCTCATCAACAAATGCTGAAGGATCTTCTTTAGACAGGAAACACAGAAAAGGTTTATAAACTTGAACCCCAAACAACAAAGTAAATGGCAGTGGGATCACACTTATGAATAATTACCTTAAATGTAAATGGGTTGAATGCCCCAACTGAAAGGCAAAGACTGGCTGAATGGATACAAAAACAAGACCCCTATACATGCTGTCTACAAGAGATCCACCACAAACCAAGGGACACATACAGACTGAAAGTGAAGGGCTGGAAAAAGATATTTCATACAAATGAAGACCAAAAGAAAGCAGGAGTAGCAATACTCACATCAGATAGAATAGAGTGAAATAAAGGCCATGAAAAGAGACAAAGAAGGACACTACATAATGATCAAAGAATCAATCCAAGAAGAAGATATACAATTATATATATATATGTATATACCCAACATAGTAGCACCACAATATGTAAGGCAAGTGCTAACAAATATGAAAGGAGAAATTAACAGTAACACAATAATAGTGGGAGACTTTAATATGCCACTCACACCTATGGATAGATCAACCAAGCAGAAAAGTAGCAAGGTAACACAAACTTTAAATGATACAATTGACCAGTTAGACCTAATTGATATCTATGGGACATTTCAGCCCAAAATAATGAATTTCACCTTTTTCTCAAGTGCACACTGAACCTTCTCCAGGATAAATCACATCCTGGGCCATAAATCTAGCCTTGGTAATTTAAAAAAATTTGAAATCATTTCAAGCATCTTTTCTGATCACATTGTGGTAAGATTAGATGTCAACTACAGGAAAAAAACTATTAAAAATAAAAACATATGGAGGCTAAACAATACACTTCTGAAAAACCAACAAATCACAGAAGAAATAAAAAAAGAAATAAAAATATGCATAGAAATAAATGAAAATGAAAACATGACAACCCCAAACCTATGGGACACTGTAAAAGCAGTGCTAAGGGGAAGGTTCATAGCATTAAAGCTTACCTCAAGAAACAAGAGAAAAATCAAATAAATAACCCAACTTTACACCTAAAGCAACTAGGAAAAAAGAAATGAAGAACCCCAGGGTTAGTAGAAGAAAAGAAATCATAAAAAATAGGACAGAAATAAATGAAAAAGAAAGGAGACCATAGCAAAAATAAACAAAACTAAAAGCTGGTTCTTTGAGAAGATAAATAAAATAAAATAGACAAACCATTAGCCAGACTCATCAAGAAAAAAAGGGAGAAGAATCAAATCAACAGAATTAGAAATGAAAATGGAGAAATCACAACAGACAACACAGAAATACAAAGGATCATAAGAGACTACTACCAGCAACTATATGCCCATGAAATGGACAACTTGTAAGAAATGGGTGAATTCTTAGAAAGGGATAACCTTCCAAAACTGAATCAGGAAGAAATAGAAAATCTTAACCCATCACAAGCATGGAAATTGTACCCGTAATCAAAAATCTTCCAACAAATAAAAGCCCAGGACCAGATGGCTTCACAGGTGAATTCTACCAAAACTTTAGAGAAGAGGTAACACCTATCCTACTCAAACTCTTCCAGAAAATTGCAGAGGAAGGTAAACTCCCAAACTTTCTGTGAGGCCACCATCACTTTAATACCAAAACCTATAGACAAAGATGCCACAAAAAAAGAAAGCTATAGGTGAATATCACTGATGGACACAGATGCAAAAATCCTTGACAAAATTCTAGCACACAGAATCCAACAACATATTAAAAATATCATACATCATGACCAAGTGGGTTTTATTCCAGGGATGCAAGGATTCTTCAGTATTTGCAAATCAATCAATGTGATACACCACATTAACAAATTGAAAGATAAAAACCACATGATTATTTCAATAGATGCAGAGAAAGCCTTTGACAAAATTCAATGTCCATTTATGATAAAAACCCTACAGAAAGCAGGCATAGAAGGAACATATCTCAACATAATAAAAGCCACATATGATAAACCCACAGCAAACATTATCCTCAATGGTGAAAAACTGAAAGCATTTCCCCTAAATCCAGGAACAAGACAAGGGTGCCCACTCTCACCACTACTATTCAACATAGTTTTGGAAGTTTTAGTCATAGAAATCAGAGAAGAAAAAGAAATAAAAGGAATCCAGACTGGAAAAGAAGAATTAAAACTCTCACTGTTTGCAGATGACATGATCCTCTACATAGAAAACCCTAAAGACAAAACTGGAGGATTACTAGATCTAATCAATGAATATAGTAAAGTTGCAGGATATAAAATTTATACACAGAAATCCCTTGCTTTCCTATACACTAACAATGAGAAAACAGAAAGAGAAATGAAGGAAACAATTCAATTCGCCTTTGCAATGAAAATAATAAAATACTTAGGAATAAATCTACGTAAAGAACAAAAGACCTATTTATAGAAAACTAAAACACTGATGAAAGAAATCAAAGATGACACAAACAGATGGAGAAATATACCATGTTCATGGATTGGAAGAATCAATATAGTGAAAATGAGTGTACTAGCCAAAGCAATCAATAGATTTTTAAAAAATTATAAATCTATAGATTTAATGCAATCTTTATCAAGTTACCAATGGTGTTTTTCACAGAACTAGAACAAATAATTTCACAATTTAAGAAACTTCAAATAGCCAAAGCAATCTTGATAAAGAAGAATGGAACTGGAGGAATCAACCTGCCTGACTTCAGACTATACTACAAAGCCACAGTCATCAAGACAGTATGGTACTGGCACAAAGACAGAAACATAGATCAATGGAACAAAATAGAAAGCCCAGAAATAAATCCATGCACCTATGGACACCTTATCTTTGACAAAGGAGGCAAGAATATACAATGGATAAAAGACAATCTCTTTAACAAGTGGTGCTGGGAAAACTGGTCAACCACTTGTAAAAGAATGAAACTAGAACACTTTCTAACACCATACACAAAAAGAAAGAAACTCAAAATGGATTAAAGATCTAAATGTAAGACCAGAAAATATAAAACTCCTAGAGGAAAACATAGGCAAAACATTCTCTGACATAAATCACAGCAGGATCCTCTCTGACCCACCTCCCAGAGTATTGGAAATAAAAGCAAAAGTAAACAAATGGGACCTAATTAAACTTAAAAGCTTTTGCACAACGAATGAAACTATAAGCAAGATGAAAAGAAAGCCTTCAGAATGGGAGAAAATAATAGCAAACGAAGCAACTGACAAAGAATTAATCTAAAAAATATGCAAGCAGCTCATGCAGCTCAATTCCAGAAAAATAAACTGCTCAATCAAAAAATGGGCCAAAGAACTAAACAGACATTTCTCCAAAGAGGACATACAGATGGCCAACAAACACATGAAAAGATGCTCAACATCACTCATTATCAGAGAAATGCAAATCAAAACCACAATGAGGTACCATCTCATGACAGTCAGAATGGGTACTATCAAAAAGTATACAAACAATAAATGCTGGAGAGGGAGCAGAGATAAGGCAACCCTCTTACACTGTTGGTGGGAATGCAAACTAGTACAGCCACTATGGAGACCAGTGTGGACATTCTTTAAAAAACTGCAAATAGAACTGCCATACAACCCAGCAATCCCGCTGCTGGGCATACACATTGAGGAAACCAGAATTGAAAGAGACACGTGTACCCCAGTGTTCATCACAGCACTGTTTACAATAGCTAGGACACGGAAACAACCTAGATGTCCATCAGCAGATGAATGGATAAGAAAGCTGTGGTACATATATACAAAGGAATATTACTCAGCTATTAAAAAGAATGCATTTGAATCAGTTGTAATGAGGTGGATGAAACTGGAACCTATTATA
Source organism: Capra hircus (assembly GCF_001704415.2). Lineage (NCBI taxonomy): Eukaryota > Metazoa > Chordata > Mammalia > Artiodactyla > Bovidae > Capra > Capra hircus. The sequence continues at coordinate 60,585,406 of NC_030817.1, forward strand.
CAGAGTGAAGTAAGTCAGAAAGGAAAACACCAATACAGTATATTAACACATATACATGGAATTTAGAAAGATGGTAACAATGACCCTATATGTGAGACAGCAAAAGATACGCAGATATAAAGAACAGACTTTTGGACTCAGTGGGAGAAGGCGAAGGTGGGATGATTTGAGAGAATAGCATTGAAACATGTATATTACCATATGTGAAACAGATCACCAGACCAAGTTTGATGCATGAAACAGGGCACTCAAAGCCGGTGCACTGGGACAACCCTGAGGGATGGGATGGGGAGGGAGGAGGGAGGGGAGTTCAGGATTGGGGACACATGTAAACCCATGGCTGATTTATATTAACTGTATGGCAAAAAGCACTACAATATTATAAAGTATTAGCCTCCAATTACAATAAATAAATTAATAATAAAAAAGTGTAAGGGGGCGGGGGCTGACGGAAAGAGCAGTAGGAGACCAGACTGTTTTGGAGAATATTCCAGGTCACTAGCCTGGTGAGCTTTTCAGATGCTTATACCAGAGTTACTGATCTTGACTCCATTTCAGATTGATTCTGCCGATGTCCCGTCATGGCTGTTAGGATCCATGGTAGCCCCTGGTGTCTTCTTCCCAATCCATTGCCCACATGGTAGCATGGATGCTGGCAGATTCAAATTTCAATGCAGATGCTTCCAGTGATGTGCTCTGTTGGGAGAATAAGCAATCATGGATTTACAAATCCTTTCATGGTACCTAGAAAAGTGTGAGAACATTATGCAATGCAGCATTCTTCAGGAATGTGAAAGAGGCACCTCCAGTTACTTAAGTGTGAAGCATATTCCACACGAGGACCTTTGAACCTCTTTCTACCTGTGTCATCTTCTCCTGCAGCCTTTGCTATTTTACCCCTTAGGCCTCAGCCTTCCATGATGCTGATTAAAAGTTGGCTTGTCATCTTCCCCCTCTTGCCTGCTAGGCTGTATCTAAACCCTATTGCCTTCATTATGTCTGCATTCTTCCTTATTTATCTGTTTACTTATTTTTTGTTCATCATGTCCAATAGAATCTAAGCTTCACTTCAAGTTTATCATTTACTTAATATTTGTTGAATATTGAATGTGAACTTGAACAAATTTACTTATTTTTTATGCTTTCCTTTACTCATCAGTGAAATGCAAGAACTTTAAAAGCATTGGAAGCATTTGTATTAAATCAATAAATACTGAACTCTTTTTGTATTGCTTGTATATATATATTTTCCACTATTCATAACAGTTAATGCTTTAAACTATCTACAGTAAATGTGTTCTAAAAGGATTTGAAACACGTGGCTGCCAGGGATTCTATTACTGGGGAATTCTCCAGGCCAAAATACTGGAGTGGGTAGCCTTTCCCTTCTCCAGGCGATCTTCCCAACTCCAGGATTGAATCCGCATTGCAGGTGGATTCTTTACCTGCTGAGCCACGAGGGAAGCACAAGTTTTGGGTCCATTGGAAATTCTTTATGGTCACCCTGCTACATAAAAAGTAAATTTTGGAAGAACACTTGACTTTCCATATGTACCTTATGGTACTGCTTTTCTACATTTCCTGGTTTATGATTTTATTTTACAGACTGTTTTACATTTTTTGAAAACACTTTGTAGATGTGTTATCCATTAAAGTATAGTTGAAACATTTTTAGTCTTGGCATTTGACATTGTATAAACATTATTTGTATGCGTATTTGCAAGGTTAGTAATGCTAATCTGGGTAGGCTTGCATTCCCTTCATACCAATTGTTTATTTTCATCATAAAGATCATATTTACTACTACTATTTTTCTGTTACAAGCTACAGAGTTGCTGTGTTACCTCAAACTCACTCTTCTCATGTTATTAAAAATAAGACCGAAAATAACTTAGTTTAATTGTATTGCTCTGTAATTTGTCTTTATTGGAACAAGTTAACTATGGCTTCTAACAGTGCATTTCACTATCATTGGGAAAATTTAAGGAGTCTGAAGTAATTATAGTGTGCCTTTGTAAAGAGTAATGAATAGTGTCTTGGTTACTGAGAGCAGCTTCTCCTTTTCTTAATGATAATGTAAGCGAGAGAGTAATTCCCAACTCATGGTATGTGACTTCCTAATGGGTTTGACTTAGGAAACCTCCAAAATGGGGAGTTTGTAAAGGAATATTTACCAGAATCTCATTTCTCAAATGTCTGTATGTGTGTATGCTCAGTTGCTTCAGTCTTGTCTGACTCTTTACAATGCTATGGACTGTAGCTCCCCAGGCTCCTTCCTCCATCTGTGGGATTCTCCAGGCAAGAATACTGGAGTGGGTTGCCATTTTCTCCTCCAGGGGATCTTCCTGACCCAGGGATTGAACCCACATCTCTTACACTGCAGGCAAATTCTTTACCCACTGAGCTACCTGGGAAGCCCAAAGTCTCTATGGGGAACCTTCTATTTAACATACAAACAATGAAACATAAAGCATAACAAAATAAATTTTTTTGAGTGGTTGAGGATGCTTATGGGAGATAGTACCTTTTTTCTTTTTATTAGTGATTCTTACTGGAAAGCTAAAGTTTTTTTTTTTTGAAAGCTTATGGTTTTATATTATGTGAAGGTGCAGTGGCATAAGGGGTTAAAAAGGGACTAAAGTAGTCTTTGAGTGTATTACTATTGGTTCAAAAGTTACTCATCCCTGTTAGAGTTTTTCTGTACTGTCCAAAATCCACATACTTTTTTTTCAATTTTTCATCTTCTCTCTGTCTTCTAGAGTGATACTCTTTGCAGCTGCCTGTTTATGTGTTCTTAGCTTTTGGAACCAACAGTGGTAAAAGCACAAGTTATTTACCCTCTGTGGAAGAGAGTTCATTTCCGTAGAGAGCTTTTCTCTAGGATAGTGTTTCCAAAACATATCCATCATGCTATCTCTATAATATTCCTCTCATCTGTACTGTTATTTACTTATTTCTCTTTAAATATAATCCCTTCCTAAAAACTTTAAATATATTTTAAAAAGAATCATTTTTACTATTAGTGAAAGCCAATTTCATTTGTCACAAATATAAGATACCTATAATAATAAATATAGAGGAAAACAATAGAATGGGAAAGACTAGAGATCTCTTCAAGAAAATTAGAGATATCAAGGGAACATTTCATGGAAAGATGGGCTTCATAAAGGACAGAAATGATATGGACCTAACAGAAGCAGAAGATATTAAGAAGAGATGGCAAGAATACATAGAAGAACTATACAAAAAGGATCTTCACGACCTGGATAATCATGATGGTGTGATCACTCATCTAGAACCAGACATCTTGGAATGTGAAGTCAAGTGGGCCTTAGAAAACATCACTACGAACAAAGCTAGTGGATATGATGGCATTCCAGTTGAGCTATTTCAAATTCTGAAAGATGATGCTGTCAAAGTGCTGCACTCAATATGCCAGCAAATTTGGAAAACTCAGCAGTGGCCACAGGACTGGAAAAGGTCAGTTTTCCTTCCAATACCAAAGTAAGGCAATGCCAAAGAATGCTCAAACTACCACAGAATTGCACGCATCTCACACACTAGTAAAGTAATGCTCAAAATTCTCCAAGCTAGGCTTCAGCAATACGTGAACTGTAAACTTCCTGATGTTCAAGCTGGCTTTAGAAAAGGCAGAGGAACCAGAGATCAAATTGCCAACATCTGCTGGATCATTGAAAAAGCAAGAGAGTTCCAGAAAAACATCTATTTCTGCTTTATCGACTATGCCAAAGCCTTTGACTGTGTGGATCACAATAAACTGTGGAAAATTCTGAAAGAGATGGGAATACCAGATCACCTAACCTGCCTCTTGAGAAATCTGTATGCAGGCCAGGAAGCAACAGTTAGAACTGGACATGGAACAACAGACTGGTTCCAAATAGGAAAAGGAGTACGTCAAGGCTGTATATTGTCACCCTGCTTATTTAACTTCTATGCATAGTACATCACGAGAAACGCTGGACTGGAAGAAACACAAGCTGGAATCAAGATTGCCGGGAGAAATATCAATCACCTCAGGTATGCAGATGACACCACCCTTATGGCAGAAAGTGAAGAGGAACTAAAAAGCCTCTTGATGAAAGTGAAAGAGGAGAGTGAAAAAGTTGGCTTAAAGCTCAACATTCAGAAAACGAAGATCATGGCATCCAGTCCCATCACTTGATAGCAAATAGATGGGCAAACAGTGGAAACAGTGTCAGACTTTATTTTTCTGGGCTCCAGAATCACTGCAGATGGTGACTGCAGCCATGAAATTAAAAGACACTTACTCCTTGGAAGGAAAGTTATGACCAACCTAGACAGCATATTCAAAAGCAGACATTACTTTCCCAACAAAGATCTGTCTAGTCAAGGCTATGGTTTTTCCTGTGGTCATGTATGGATGTTAGAATTGGACTGTGAAGAAAGCTGAGCGCTGAAGAATTGATGCTTTTAAACTATGTGTTGGAGAAGACTCTTGAGAGTCCCTTGGACTGCAAGGAGATCCAACCAGTCCATTCTAAAGGAGATCAGTCCTGGGTGTTCTTTGGAAGGACTGATGCTAAAGCTGAAACTCCAATACTTTGACCACCTCATGTGAAGAGTTGACTCGTTGGAAAAGACTCTGATGCTGGGAGGGATTAGGGGCAGGAGGAGAAGAGGATGACAGAGGATGAGATGGCTGGATGGCATCACCGACTCGATGGACATGAGTTTGGGTGAACTCCGGGAGTTGGTGATGGACAGGGAGGCCTGGCGTGCTGCATTTCATGGGGTCGCAAAGAGTCAGGCTTGACTGAGCAACTGAACTGAACTGAACTGAACTGAATGTCACTTAGATTAAAACAAAGTTGAGTATAATATCATGTAAGAAACGAATTGCCAGTCTAGGTTCGATGCAGGATACAGGGTGCTTCGGGCTGGTGCACTGGGATGACCCAGAGAGATGGTATGGGGAGGGAGATAGGAGGGGGATTCAGGATTGGGAACTCATGTACACCCGTGGTGGATTTATGTTGATGTATGGCAAAACCAATACAATATTATAAAGTAAAATAAAGGAAAAAAAAAGTTGAAGTTGTACTTCAGTAGCATTATTCTTTGATTCTGGTGTCACTTAGCACAGAGAGTGTCACTCAGCACAGGGAGTGTCACTCATAGGTGTTTTGTGTTGAGAAAGAGTCAAGGATAATATTCAGGGTTATACATACACAAGGTCAGTGATGGATATGGAAACATGGTATATGGGGATCTGTGTTAGAGATCTAGGCCATCATCATTAGTAACGCTCCCAAGAAATCAAGAAAGTCAATCCTAAAGATTTGAAGCATTCAAGCCTGTGCCAGGGCACAGTGCCTTGTTCAATTGGAATAAGATAGGTTACTGCAGTTGCAACAATTATTATTATTTTAAAATATAAATTTATTTATTTTAATTGGAGGCTAATTACTTTACAATATTGTATTGGTTTTGCCATACATCAACATGAATCCACCACGGGTGTACACATGTTCCCCATCCTGAATCCCCCTCCCTCCTCCCTCCCTGTACCATCCCTCTGGGTCATCCCAGTGCACCAGCCCCGAGCATCCTGTATCATGCATCGAACCTGAAATGGCAATTCATTTCACATATGATATTATACATATTTCAATGCCATTCTCCCAAATCATTCTACCCTCGCCCTCTCCCACAGAGTCCAAAAGACTTTTCTATACATCTGTGTCTCTTTTGGTGTCTCGCATACAGGGTTATTGTTACCATCTTTCTAAATTCCATATATATGCATTAGTATACTGTATTGGTGTCAGTTGCAACAATTATTGTCTCATTCAAGCCAGTGATCCCCAGCCTTTTTGGCACCAGTGACCAGTTTCATGGAAGAATTTTTTTCCACAGATGGGGTGGGGATTGGGATGGTTTTGGGATGATTCAAGCACATTGCATTTGTTATGCCTTTGACAGGAGACAGAGCTCAGGTGGTAATGCCAGCAATGGGGAATGGCTATAAATACAGATGAAGTTTTTCTTACTTGTCCGTTGTTCATCTCCTGCTGTGTATGTTTTTAACAGGCCATGGATTAATACCTGTCTGTGGCCTGGGGGCTGGGGCCTGTGTTCTAAGCCAGAAGACCCTTGGGTATGTTGTACTAGTTATATATTTTTTTCCTAATATACCTTAAAATAGAGAATTATATAAAAATTGTGGCTCCTACATCCTTCATATTGCCCATGAAGGAGGATGGCTGCATACATTTAGCTCAGGTAGCAATATGTAGTGAGAGCATTCATTTAAGGAACTATAATATTAAATTTTCATCTACATCAGGGTTTTTACTGCATTTTTGTGTATGAGAAATTTCAGAGAATGGTTTATGTTTTAGGATATTTCAGAAAAAATTCTGAATCTTCCCTCAATGTATTTCTTCTATATCTCATTTATCCTAAATGCAGAAGTAGATACTATGTTGGTATTTGATAAGGTAGTGGAAATGATTCCTGAAAGTGTCTGAAAGTCCCTGTCATTGAATATTACTTTTTAAACCAGTCATTGCCAACCCAGAATTAAAGATATAGCATATGTCTTAGCGTGGTATCAGTCTTCTGAGAGCATAAAGAAGGCTTCAAAACTCTCTACTTTGCAGCTTGTAATAGCTTTTAGTATAAAGACAGGGGCTTTGAAACTCTGCTGTAAAGGTTAGAAATGAGAAGACCTCCTTGAATGATCTTAAGATCTTGTAAGAAATCACTTGGCTGTGTCACTTCTATCAATAAATGACCTTCCAGTGAGCGTGGTTAAAATACAGCATCAAAATCTAAAAGCTAGAAGGCACTGGCTTAATAAAGATCATGTTTGGAAGTACTTTTGTCAGAAAGAGTCTCAGTTTTTTTTCACCAGTCAAATGTATATCGAACCCAGTCTCCAATGACTTCTTTGAATTCTACAATTCTTATAATATTAAAGATTTGGAGATCTAAGCTATTTCTACTGCCAGTTCCCCAGTGGATGAGGGGACAGAAATTATTAGAAATGCCTGTCTTAAATTTACCAGTTAGGGACTTCAAAATGCTTTCTCAAATGAATTCAACAATCACTTATTACTAGTGGGGATATCACTAGTAGTCTTACTAGTGAGGATATTACTAGTGATATTACTAGCAATGGGGATATTACTAGTGTCATCTGACTTTTGTCCTAGAGATATTCTCTGTTGAGGAGGGAGGCAGGTATTTACATAATGCAAGCCAAGCTGTGATAACTGATCTATAGTGATTTAAAATGGGAAAATGTGGGAAAGAGGAGACAGTGATTAATTCTTGGTGGTGGATGGCCTTGAGAAGTAACACTTTGGCAGAACTTTTGAAAATGAGGAGTTTGCCTTTTGGAAAATGAGTATGAGCCACTTTAGGTAGAAGATGCTGCTCAAACAAAAATATAGTGGCTTGATCAGGGTTGAATGAGTTACTCTGTGGGGTTGGAGGTGGGTGTTGTTAGGAATGAGAGGAAGATCATTGGAGTCACTTGGGAAGGCCTTTGAATTACACACTGGGAGTTTGGATTTTATATTTTAGAAGGTAATGAGCCATCAGGAACTTGATAGTGGAATGATATCATTCAATTTATTTTTAAAGATAATGGGGAGCAATTTGGAGGGGGGTGGGGTTGGAAGCAGAAAAAGTAGTTAGGAGCTTATGCAGTCACCTGAGATGTTATACAGAGTTAGTTTGGGGGAAATGAGGTGAGGCAGATTGAATATGGATTGATAGGACTTAGCTACTGAGGGATATGTAAATAAATAATTTATTGTTGTTCAGTTCAGTTCAGTCACTCAGTTGTGTCCGACTCGTTGTGACCCCATGGACTGCAGCATGCCAGGCATCCCTGTCCATCACCAACTCCCAGAGTTTACTCAAACTCATGTCCGTTGAGTTGGTGATGCCATCCAACCATCTCATCCTCTGTCATCCCCTTCTCCTCCTGCCTTCAATCTTTCCCAGCATCAGGGTCTTTTCCGATGAGTCAGTTCTTTGCATCAGGTGGTCAAAGGATTGGAGTTTCAGCTTCAGCATCAGTCCTTCCAATGAATATTCAGGACTGATTTCCTTTAGGATGGACTGGTTTGGTCTCCTTGCAGTCCAAGGGATTCAAGAGTCTTCTCCAACACCACAGTTCAAAAGCATCAATTCTTTGGCACTCAATTTTATTTATAGTCTAACTCTCACATCCATACATGACTACTGGAAAAACCATAGCTTTAACTAGACAGACCTTTGTCAGCAAAGTAACGTTCCTGCTTTTTAATATGCTGTTTAGCTTGGTCATAGCTTTTCTTCCAAGGAGAAAGTGTCTTTTAATCATGGCTGCAGTCACTATCTGCAGTGATCCTGTAATCCAAAAAAATAGTCTGTCACTGTTTCCACTGTTTTCCTATCTATTTGCCATGAAGTGATGGGATCAGATGCCATGATCTTAGGTTTTGAATGTTGAATTTTAAACCAACTTTTTCACTCTCCTCTTTCACTTTCATCAAGAGGCTCTTCAGTTCTTCACTTTCTGCCATAAGGGTGGTGTTATCTGCATATCTGAGGTTATTGATATTTCTCCCAGCAGTCTTGATTCCAGCTTATGCTTCATCCAGCCAAGCATTTTGCATGATGTACTCTACATATAAGTTAAATAAGCAGGGTGACAATATACAGCCATGATGTACTCCTTTCCTGATTTGGAACCAGTCTGTTGTTTTATGTCCAGTTCTAACTGTTGCTTCTTGACCTGCATACAGATTTCTCAGAAGGCAGGTAAGGTGGTCTAGTATTCCTGTCTCTTGAAGAATTTTCCACAGTTTGTTGTGATCCACACAGTCAAAGGCTTTGGCGTTGAGAATAAAGCAGAAATAGATGTTTTTCTGGAACTCTCTTGCCTTTTCAATGATCCAGTAGATGTTGGCAATTTGATCTCTGGTTCCTCTGCCTTTTCCAAATCTAGTTTGAACATCTGGCACTATCATGGTTCACATACTGTTGAAGCCTGGCTTGGAGAATTTTGAGCATTACTTTACTAGCGTGTGAGATGAGTGCAATTGTGTGGTAGTTTGAACATTCTTTGGCATTGCCTTTCTTTGGGATTGGAATGAAAACTGTCCTTTTTCAGTCCTGTGGCCACTGCTGAGTTTTCCAAATTTGCTGGCACATTGAGTGCGGCACATTCACAGCATCATCTTCCAGTATTTGAAATAGCTCAACTGGAATTCCATTACCTCCACTAGCTTTGTTTGTAGTGATGCTTCCTAAGGCCCACTTGACTTCACATTCCAGGATGTCTGGCTCTAGGTGAATGATCATACCATCGTGGTTATCTGGGTCATGAAGATCTTTTTTGTATAGTTCTTCTGTGTATTCTTGCCAACTCTTAATATCTTCTGCTTCTGGTAGGTCCATACAATTTCTGTCCTTTTGTGCCCATGTTTATATGAAATGTTCCCTTGGTATCTCTAATTTTCTTGAAGGGATCGCTAGTCTTTCCCATTCTGTTGTTTTCCTCTATTTCTTTGCATTGATCACTGAGGAAGGCTTTCTTATTTCTCCTTGCTATTCTTTGGAACTCTACATTCAGATGGGTATATCTTTCCTTTCCTCCTTTGCCTTTCACTTCTCTTCTTTTCTCAGCTATTTGTAAGGCCTCCTCAGACAACCATTTTGCCTTTTTGCATCTCCTTTTCTTGGGCATTGTCTTGATCACTGCCTCCTGTACAATGTCATGAACATTGTTCTTGAATGTCCATAGTTCTTCAGGCACTCTGTCTATCAGATATAATCCCTTGAATTTATTTGCCACTTCCACTGTATAATTGTAAGGGATTTGATTTAGGTCATACCTGAATGGTCTAGTGGTTTTCTATACTTTCTTTAATGTAAGTCTGAATTTGGCAATAAGGAGTTCATTTCCCGGGCCATAGTCAGCTCCTGGTCTTGTTTTTGCTGACTATATCGAGCTTTTCCATCTTTGGCTGCAAAGGATATAATCAATCTGATTTCGGTATTGACCATCTGATGATGTCCATGTGTAGAGTCTTCTCTTGTGTTGTTGGAAGAGGGTGTTTTCTATGACCAATATGTTCCCTTAGCAGAACTCTGTTAGCCTTTGCCCTGCTTCTTTCTGTAGTCCAAGGCCAAATTTGCCTGTTACTCCAGATATCTCTTGACTTCTTCCTTTTGCATTCCAGTCCCCTATAATGAAAGGGACATCTCTTTTGGGTGTTAGTTCTAGAAGGTCTTTTAGGTCTTCATAGAACTGTTCAGCTTCTTCAGCATTACTGGTTGGGGCATAGACTTGGGTTACTGTGATATTGAATGGTTTGGGTTGGGAACAAACAGGGATCATTCTGCCATAACCTCTAGTTTGTTCTCTATCCATAAATCCATTTGTTTTGTTATATTCATTCATTCACTTTAGTTTTTAGATTCAGCATGAGTGATAACATACAGTATTTTTCTGACTTGTTTTTCCCCTCCCGCTCTTAACATTCTCTCTTTATCTTTAAACTTTGCCATTTTAATTACAATGTATTTTGGTGTGGACCTCTTTGGGTTAATCCTGTTTGGGACTCTCTTTGCTTCCTGGACTTGGATGGCTGTTTCTTTTTCCAGGTTAGGGAAGTTTTCAGCTGTTATGTCTTCAAATATGTTCTCAAACCCCTTTCTCTCTCTCTTCTCTTCTTGGAACTCTTCTTAATAGGAGTTAGTATATGCTTGATGTTGTCCCAGAGAGCTCTTAAACTGTCTTAATTTTTCATATTCCTTTTTCTTTTGGGTTCTGCTCCAGTGATTTCCGTTACTGTCTTCCAGCTTGCTGATTTATTCCTCTGTGTCTTAAGCCAATGTTTTTCATTTCAGTTATTGTGTTCTTCATACCTGTTTGGTTCTTCTTTTCTAACATTTTGTTAAAAAGCTTCTAACTTCTCACACTGTTTATCCATTCTTCTTCTGATTTCTTTGATTCTCTATGATCACTACCCTGAGGTCTTTACCAGGTAGATTGCCTATCTCTATTTCACTTAGTCTTTCTCTTGGGGTTTTATTTTATTCTTTCATTTGGAACGTGCTCTTGTGTCACCTAATTTTTTCTAATTTGCTATTTTTATTTCTGTGTATCTGATTAGTTAGTTAGGTTAGTTACTTTTTCTAGCTTCGGAGTAGTGGCCTTTTGTAGGAGATGTTCTGTGTATCCTAGCAGTACATCTCCCCCCTGCCACCCCCTCCCCTGCCCTAGTCCCTGGAGATGTATTCTCGAGGGGTGCATGGGTCCTTCTGCTGTGGTGGGGTGACTACTGCTGGCCCCTGTCCAGTGAATTACCAAGGTCTGTGTTGTGCAGATGCTGTCAGTTATTGGTTGACAGAGCTGGGTCAGGAGGAAGTTGGCTTAAGAAATCTGGGGGACCTGGGGTTAGTACTGCCTCACTGGTAGGCAGAGTCATGTTCTGGGGTGGGTGGTTGTGGGGCTGGGGTTCCCAGGTCCATTGTTGGCCTACTGGTGGATCGGGCTGTTTCCTGGTATGGCTACTTTGGGCTACAGGGTGTCCCAAAGCTGATTCTGGTCTGTTGGTGAGTCAGCCTGATTCCCAGGGCAGCTGGGTGAGGAGTCCAAGGTATCTCAGAGCTGGTATTGGCATGCTGGTTGGTGGGACCATAGCCCAGGGGCTCCTGGGACTGATGTTGGTCTGAAGATGGGTGAGAATGGGGCCCAGGGGAGTCTTAGGGCTACTGATGACTCACTTGTTGGCAGAACTGGATCCTGGGATCTCTGGGTACAGGACCTTGGGAGCCCCAAGGCTCTTGCCATCCCTCTGGTAGGTGGGGTTGGATCTCAGGGATACTGGCTAAGGGGCTCAAGATGTTCCAGAACTGGAGTTGGCCTGTTGGTGGGCAGGGATGGGGCCTGGGGTATCCTAGGACTGGTGCTGTCTCCTGGTGTGTGGGCTGGTTTCTGACAAGGCAAACTTCATGGCTGCTATGGTCTTGGGGCTGGTGTCCACCCGCTGATGGGCAGGGTGGGGATCTAGGATATTCTGGGATTGATATGCACCAGTGTGTGAAGTAGCCAGGGCTAGTGCTGGTCCACTCATGGGCACAGCCAGGTCCTGGGGTCTCTGGCTACAGGACACAAGGTCCCAGAGCTGGTGTAGGACTGCTGTTAAGTGGGACTGGTTCCTGACACAGCTGGCTGCGGGGTCTAGGTGTCCCAAATCTTGTATCAGTCCACTGGTGAGTGGGGCTGGATTCTGGAGTCGGACTGCGAGGACCAGGGTGTTTTAGAGCTGGTACTGGACTGCTGAGGTGTGGACTAGGCCCTTCCATAGCAGGCTATGGGACTGTGATGGTCCTGAGGCTCGTGTCTGCCAGCTGGTGAGAGGGGCTGGTGCCTGCCCACTGGTGTGTGAGGCTGGTCGTGAGGCTAGGGTCAGCTTACGGTGGGTGGGCAGGGCCCAGGGAGCCCTGGGAATGGTGTCTGCCCACCGGTGGCAGAGCTGGGTCCCAGGGTTTCTGGCTGCAGGGATCCGGGTGTCTCAGCCCTAGTGCCTGCACACTGGTGTGTGGAGCCACATTCGGGGTCCTCTGGTGGCTTAAGGCTGGGGGGAGGTGGGGGTGCATTGGGGAATGGGGGGAGGGCATCTTAAGAGATCCTGCCTGCTGGTGTGTGTAGCTGTCTCCTCAGCTAGTTGCTTGGCCTGAGGCATTCTAGTACAGTTGTCTACAGGCTGGCTGACAAAGGCAGGGCCAGATCTCAAGGCTGAAAAGCTAGAGGGAGTATTCCAAAATGGCGCTTCCAGCACCAATGTCCATGTGGTAGAACAAAGCCCCCAGAATGGTTGTTGCCAGTGTCTCTGTCCCAGGTTGAGCTCCAGTTTGCTCCTGCCTCTCTGGGAGGCTCTTCAAGATTAGCAGGTGGGTCTGACCCAGGCTCCTGTTGAATTACTGCTTCTACCTTAGGTCTAAGAGCATGTGAGATTTTGTGGAAAGTGAAAGTGAAGTTGCTCAGTCGTGTCCAACTCTTTCTAACCACATGGACTGTAGCCTAGCAGGCTCCTCCGTCCATGGAATTTTCCAGGCAAAAGTACTGGAGTGGGTTGCCATTTCCTTTTCCAGGGGATCTTCCTGACCAAGGGAATTGAACCCAGGTCTCCTGCATTGCAGGCAGACACTTTACCTTCTGAGCCACCAGGGGCCCTTCAATAATGGAGTCTCTCTTTCCCACAGCCGTCTGACTCACTTGAAAGTGAGCCCTACTGGCCGTCAAAACCAAAATTTCTGGGGGCTTGTCTTCCCAATGCAGGACTCTCAGGCTGTAGAGCCCAATGTGGGCTAGCCCCCTTGCTCCTTGGGGTGAATCTCTGTAACTGTAAGTATTTTCCCTTTTCTTGGTCACCTACCTGGATGTATGGGTATTAACAATACTTAAACTCTGTCCCACCTACTGGTCTCATTGCGGTTCCTTCTTTATGTCTTTAGTTGTAGATGATCTTTTCTGGTAGATTCTGGTCTCTCTTATCAATAATTGCTCTGCAAATAGGTGTAATTTTGGAGTGCCCATGGGAGGAGGTGAAGTCAGGGTACTCCTGCTTCACCATCTTGACCAAGCTTCTCCAGATGGGAGGATTTTTAAGAGAAAACAGAGGACATCTGTGTTGACTAATCACCACCCACCCTCCACCCCCCGCCCAAATTAAGCTTGCTTGTATCTTTGTTACAGGAGGTAGTTTTACATTGTGGTGTTGGGTGCTAGCTGAAGTTACGGTTCTGCACCCTGCCACTAAGACTGGCAGGGACACGCTCCTTGATGATTCAGTTCAAGGAATTGGCTTCCAGGTCCTGGAGAAAGACAGTCCTGGGTTGTAAAACCGGCCAGAGCATTTTAAAAAGATTTACTACATATCAAAGGGGCAGAAAAAGAATTTATAATTTCAGATTTTCTAAAGGAAATGTCCTAAGAAAGGGGAGGTCAGGGCCTGGAGTGAGGAAGAGCTCTGCCTAGAGTCATGTCCAGTAGAGGGGATTGTTAAGGCCGTCTTGATCAGATTAGTGGACTTGGATGTAGAGGTTGAGGGGAAGGTATGTCAGATGATTCTTTGGTTTCTGGCTTTGGTCTTGGGTTTCTTTCTTTTGTTTTTTGATGCCATTTTCTCCCTGATGGCTCAGTGGTAAAGAATACATCTGCAGTGCAGGAGATGCAGGTTCAATCCCTGGGTTGGGACGATCCCTAGGTTGGAGAAGGGAATTCTCCATTACAGTATTCTTGCCTGGAGAACTCCATGGACAGAGGAGCCTGCTGGGCTACAGTCCACAGGGTTGCAAAGAGTCAGACACAACTGAACAACTAACACTTCACTTGCATAGAGAAGAGAAGAGGCATAGAAGATTGGTTTTAAAAAAAAAAGACAAATTAAGTTTTAGAGAAACTGAGTTTGCAGTACTTGTGGGATATCCACGTTGTGTTGGATGTGTGGGTCTATGATCCAGAGAGATGTGGATTGGGAGGAAGTTTTGAGAGTGAACATATGGAGCTAGTGGTGCCTTTAATTTCAGCTCATTGATTGCATAACTTATGTTTAGGTGAAACTAGCATTGCCCTCCCACACCTCCAGTTGAGGGAGAATCTGTATGGATTAAATTGAATTTTGTGAAATAGTAAGATTCACCTAATAAATGTCCAATGTATCTCATTATTTCTGTTATGGTTGTGTGTGTGTATTAGTTACTTCAGCCGTTTCTGATTCTTTGCAACCCCATGGACTGTAAGCCATCCGATTCCTCTGTCCATGGAATACTGCAAGCAAGAGTACTGGAGTTGGTAGCCATGCCCTTCTCCAGGGGATCTTCCTGACCCAGGGACTGAACCTGGGTCTCCTGCATTGCAGGCAGATTCTTTACCCTCTGAGTGAGGAGCTAATGTAAGTTAGAGCATGAGAATCAGATGGTTAATGGATGACAGCTACCATAAAACTAGTTTTCATTTTGTTCCAGAGGCTATGAGAACCCAGAAGAAGGGGTTGTTTACCAGAAATATATTTTCCTTAGAGTCAGCAAACAAACATACAAACAAAAACCAATGAGATAGAGTTCCCCAGGGCTCATTTTCATTTTGCAAGGTCAGTTTGCATTCAGTGAAGGATTTGGACCTTCCCTGAAAGAGAAAAGAAAATATACCACCCCCCACCCCACCCACCCTCCCCCTACAAACCAAAAGCAGTTTGTTTTCGGACAAAATGGTGAAAAATGGAAAACCACATCAATCAGTCTGTTCTCTTTGACCCAGTTCCTACCTACTTTTCCTAAGGTCTGTTCCTAAGGCGCTAAGGTCTGTTTCTTTGCTAAAAACATTTAAAGATGCCTATGGTATGGGGATGGGAGGCTGGGGAAGGATGCAAGCCATGATATTGTTTTTCCCTGGGTTTTCATGGAGTTTCAGATGCACTGGGGAACCTGGAACTATAACTTAGGGGTAGGAATATTTTGAAACCTGGGGACCATGGATATTTTTGTGCTTTTTTGTGTTATGATTGGACAATAGCCGCAGAGTGAGTTTAGTCATGACAAGCCACATCAGCTCAGCTGTAGTAACCTTTGTATACTAGTATCAGTTTCTGACATTTAAATGATGAAGGATAGAAGTGTGTGGAAGGTAAAACTCTAACCTGCTCTTGACTTCAGGGGCAGATGACAATGGCATGAATTTTTACTACTTGGAATTTGGCATTGGGGTTTGTTTATAGCTAATGCAGCTTTCCTGTTATTAAGACACACATTTAGATTGGTGTTCCAAGAGTTCTCCAAAGGCTGTTCACATGTATTTTGAAGAGCTCTTTGAGCATCAAATGGCTCACACGAAAGAAGGCTTTTCATCAACTGAATGTGAAGGGGAACATGATTCATAGGAAAAATAAAATCCCCCCATCGGCTTTTTGTGAGGAAAACCACAAAGGGGAGCTCTGGACTGGAAAATTGTGTTCAGTTAAGCTTATTATGGCACAAAGACTGTAGGGTTCTTACCTTCCTCCCTGTATTTATGGGATCCTTGAAAAAGGTAGGTTTTTTTTTTTTTTTTTCCCTAGCTCTGAAAAATGTCTTTTGGATTTTTGATGTATTTTAGTGGCTATGTCATTTCTGAAACAAGTGGTTATTGACCATAAATTTGTTTTCTTTGCAGTTAGTGAACAAACAAGCAAAAGCAAAGAGGGAGAATCCTCCCCCAGAGGCCATTTTCTGAACTTTACTAAGTACTGGATCAGCTGGGTATAGTCTATTTCCTGGACAAGTAAAAACCAGGGAAAACCAAGAAATAAGCTGTGTGGGAGATGCTTCCCATTTTCAGTAGGAGGGGAGGGAACATCTGGAGTTTAGCTGGGAGGGAAAGCAAGCTGAGCTGGCTCCCTGCTGCTGGGGTCTGTTGGAAGGAAGCTGTCAGACAGCAACATGATATATTATCCTCTGCAGACAAAACAATATGTGTAAAAATAAATAGCCATGGATGTTAAGATCCCATAATGCATGTTGACACATGAAGGCAGAAACATCACAAACAGGTTAGTCTGCTTTGCTCCCCTGTCTCCTGTGATGATACGAACCAACATAATACAGAGGAGAACTGGGGGAGGAAGAGCC
Organism: Capra hircus; assembly: GCF_001704415.2. Taxonomy (NCBI): domain Eukaryota; kingdom Metazoa; phylum Chordata; class Mammalia; order Artiodactyla; family Bovidae; genus Capra; species Capra hircus. Next base: position 60,602,062 of record NC_030817.1, read on the forward strand.
AGGGAGAGGGGAGAAAGGAAATGAAGAAATGTTGCTCTCTAATCACCCTGGGTTCCCTGGATGCAGCTGTGGTGGGTGAAGAAACTTATAGTCTCATATCAGGTGGTTTTGGAAGACAGTCTATTTTAAAACAGTTGCCTCGGGGGATATGGTTTTGAAGTGGTGCTAGTGTGCCCAAGACTGATTTGGAGCCTTAATAGTTGTTTTCTTTTAAAATAAAATGATGAAGTTTGTTTTTACCATTGTACTGAATAGAAGTCTGTTAATTGAAGTCTAAGTAAAATGGTTAAAAAAGGAAAACTATTTTCAGACAGTCTTTCCTTTCGCCCCATACCTGACCCCTGCTGAGTTTTAGGTTCAGTACAATTTTGTTATTAGACTCCAAACTTGACCTCAAGGGACCCTTTAATGTGTGGATTTTTGAGATACACCTTACTGTGAATGGTGGGGTTAATCTCCTGAGTAGTAAGAGCCAGTTCTTTGTTCCTTGAGTTTCTAAATACCAGAAACATGTCTTGCCTCTTTAAAAACGGTGGACTATGTAATATGGAAATTCACTACAAGTGATCAATTACACAAAATGGATTTCTAAGGGATTTTTCCCCCCTGTTTCTGACTCAGTCTGTTTTCTGATCTGCATCCTAAAGAATCTGAGCTTGTAGGGGGTGGCAATAGATGCTCCAAAAAACAGTTTTGTGAACAAATAAATTTGAGACTCTCTGGCTTACCAAGACCGTGTACGCATGCGCTTAAACTGGGGGACATTTTGGGGCCTGGTTCTGCCAGGATGCGTTGGGATTTGTATGCAGTACTTTACAAATCGATTTTACCATGGAACTTCCAAGGAACCCGGTTTGGATTCTGAATAGATGGGTCTAATTTTTCTATGATTTTTACAGAAGAATCACTATAACACAATTTCTATAACCTTAGGTTGTTTATGTTTGTAGTATTGCCAATGTTTTGAATAAAGGAGAAAAATCAGTAAAATCAGTAAAAATGTCAGACAAGTCTTTTTTTTCCCAGATAGTTCCAAAGCTGGGAAGGAAGTGCACTGGCAGTGTAAATGTTATGGTTCATGTTGGCACCATATAGGTTGGTAATACTTTGTTTTTATTTCTAGCCAGAATTCTTAAATTCCAGCTATTCTATTTCCAGTGGCAAAGATCAAAATAGAACTCTTAAAATTTCACACAAAATGGCTTTTTGAAAAAATAGAAATGATTTTTTTATTGTAGAAAATACAGAAAAAGCATAAACAACAATAGGCAAGAAATAATATTCGCTTGAAATCCTGACACCCAGAGAAAACCTCTGTTGACATTCTGCATAAATCAGAGCTGCTGATGGTAGTTTGCAGTTGTGTTTTATTTGGCTGTGTAATATTTACATTTGTAAAAATTAGACTGTCAACATGTAAAAATTGGGTAATTTCTTACAGACACATATATCTTCTAGCTTCTTCTGAAATATTGAAGATTGGCATCATGTGACCTGCATTCTGGCATGTCAGGGCTCACAACTGCTGTCTTTAGGAAAGAACCCCCGTTATAGTTTATCTGCCTGTGTGGGGAGATACTTGGGTATGAAACTCCAGTTATAAGTCCTTTCCCATCTTTTTCCTCTTGCATAACATTTAATTTTTTAAAAGGTACTTATCCTTTTACATTCAGGTATAAGTTTTTCCTTTGGCTATTTTATAAACATTTTTCTATGCCATTAAATATTCTGTATCATTGCTTTTGTTTGCATAATATTTTACTATATGGCCATACCATTCTTTGGGCCTCCCTGGTGGCTCAGATGGTAAAGAATCTGCCCACAATGTGGGAGACCTGGGTTCAGTCCCTGGATTGGGAAGATCCCCTGGAGAAGAGAGTGGCAATCCATTCCAGTATTCTTGTCTAGAGAATTCCATGAACAGAGGAGCCTGGCGGGCTACAGTCCATGGGGTCACAAAGAGTCAGACATGACTGAGAAACTAACACTTTGACTTTCACTTTCATACCATTCTTAATATACCAATTCCCTACTCTACTGGGCTTTCATATAGTTCCTTGGTTAATGTATTCAATACATAGCACAGGGAGATAAACATCCTTGTGGGAAAATCTGTGCGCACGTCCAAGGTTGTTTCCTTAAGATCAAGTCGTATACTTGGGGATCACTGAGTCAAAGAACATAAATACTTTAAAGACTTTTGAGACTCCTTGCTAAATGTACTCAAATGTATTTTCACATACTTGATAATGAAGTAATCTCTTCAGAAGTCTTAATTGGTTAATGTGTCTTCCTGGAGGTGACTCGGAGAAGGCGATGGCACCCCACTCCAGTACTCTTGCCTGGCAAATCCCATGGATGGAGGAGCCTGGTGGGCTGCAGTCCATGGGGTCGCTAAGAGTCAGACACGACTGAGCGACTTCCCTTTCACTTTTCACTTTCATACACTGGAGAAGGAAATGGCAACCCACTCCAGTGTTCTTGCCTGGAGAATCCCAGGGACGGGGGAGCCTGGTGGGGTGCTGTCTATGGGGTCACGCAGAGTCAGACATGACTGAAATGACTTAGCAGCAGCAGCAGCAGCAGAGGTGTGACTGTGAGCTCTATTTCCCACATGTTAACACTGGACTCTTTTCTCACATACCTGCTAATAGCTCAGGACACACTAGTGTTCTATAGAGGACAGTCTGAGAAATTTCAAACTGAGTTCCTGATTGTGAGAAAGTGCTATGGGGAGGGCATTCAAACAAGCTGTGTTTACGTTGTAATTCTGTGTAGTTGTCAACTTACATATATTATGTTAGGAATTCCTATCCAAAGAAAATTTTTCTTGAAAAGCCTGCAAAATTCTTAGGGCAGGGACTATTCTTATCCATTCTCACTCTTTTTTTGGGCACTCCTCATGGTTTTCAGAATTTTAGTTCCCAAACTAGGGATGGAAATGGGCCAAGGTAGTGAAAGAGCTGAGTCCTAACCACTGGACTGCTAGGGAATTCCTCATTCTCCCTCTAACTAACATCCTCTGACCCCCTCTTTCTTCCTTCTTCCTCACCAATAGTGCCCTTATCACCCCTGCTTGTTTTTCTTTTTTTGCTTATGTGTGAAGAAACAAATATCAACCCTCATTTTTTTTTTCAGAACACAAACTGATAAATAAATAAACTCCCTGTAGAAATTTGGGAGAAATAATCTATTTTGCAGTGTGGAACCATAAGCAGGTTAGTGTGTAGAGAGTGTTGAAGGTGAATTCGAAGAGGAAGGCAGGTGAGATGATCTGAGATCTTTGTGGGGAAGAGACTTGAAGGGGGCAAGCCAGAGAAAGAGAGAAGTTACAACCTGAATGTTTTAAGTGAAAGATAATGTGAGGCTGAGTGGTGAATATCTTCAACTTGAGCTTGATGGCAGAGGGACATGTGAGAAAACTAGAGAGGGAGGAGAAAGCACTGATGATGACTTTTCAAATATCTCAGCCATCAGTGACATTAATTTATGTCTATGTATAACTTCCCAGGATGTTTATATCCAAATATATTCATGGAAATGAAAAAACAATTTAAATACACATGTTTAGAATTAAGAGGCTCTTATGTACATAGTGGTCTTAAATTTTTTCAAAGTTAAAGCAACTTCATTAAAAAAATTCAGGTGTAATTGACATACAACGTTTTACTAGTTTCAGGTGTACGACAAATGGTTCAATATTTGTATATATTGTGAAGTGATCACCACAGTAAGTTAACATCCATCACCATACATAGTTACAGAATTTATTTTTCTTGTGATGAGAACTTTTGAGATCTACTCTTAATGCCTTTAAAATATGAAAGATAGTATTATTAAGTATATACCATGCTATGTGTTACATCTCTAGCACTTATTTATTTTATAGCTGAAAGTTTGTGCTGTTTGACCCCATTCACCCTTTCACCACCACCTCCTTCCCCTCCTCTGGCAACCACCAATCTAAAAGAGCTTTATTTTTTACTTAAAAATTTAGCTAATATATAATTATTAGAGAAATGCAAATCAAAGGTATACTGAGCTGTTGCCTCATACCAGTCAGAATGGCCATCATCAAAAATTCTACAAATAGTTAATGCTGGAGAGGGCATGGAGAAAAGGGAGTACTCCTACATTGTAGTGGCAATGTAAATTGGTGCAGCCACTGTGAAGAACAGTGTGGAGATTCCTTAAAAAAAATAAAACCAAAACTACCATGTAATCCCACTCATGAGCATATATCTGGAAAAGATGAAAATTCTAATTTGAAAAGATACATACACATTAGTGTTCATAGCAGCACTATTTATAAACCATGACATGGAAACAGCTTAATATCTATTGACAGATGAATAGATAAAGAAGATGTGGTTTATAGACAAACAATGGAATGTTACTTAGTCATAAAGAAGAATGAAATAATGCAATTTTCAGCAAAATGAATGAGCCTAGAGATTATCATAAGAGAAATAAGTCAGACAGAGGAAGACAAGTAGCGTATAATATCACTTATATATGCCCCATACATATGCTCCTGGCTCATGCTGGTAAACATTGACTAGGCCTTGTATTTCCTTCAGGGTATGATGCCTGTCCTTCTAACAGACCCAATACTTTCTGGGTGGATTATATTTGACTTGGTCTTGATTACTGGTCTTAGTTACTAACTATGGAGGGAGATGCTAGAGGAAGATCATAAAAGGGGTGCTCATATTGTCTTGCAATGTAGAGGCCTCTGTATTAATTGCAAGGGGCAAGTTCTAGCCTTCAACGCTGGGGAATGGGACACTTATGTAGGGGAATCTGGAGTTTTATGCCTACATCTCAGTTCTCAGGAATCTTCCTACCCAGAGCTCTGAGCTTGGCACTGGAGAGAACTCAGCCTTCTCTTTAGCTGCACTATGCTTGTAACTAAGTCCTAATTCTTAACTTTTTGTATCTTTTGGCTGCAGGAGATAAAAATGTTTTTATATATTACCAGCTAGAACCTTTGCTTTTCATAATTCACCTTCAATTAGTGATTAATTACCCTAGCTTTTCCTTGTCTTTCTCCAATATATTGATGAAACTCAGCAGTAGCCATCCGATTCCTGTGCCTTTGCAACTACTGCTTCTGTACCTGCCAGTGTATTCTCTCCTGAGAGTACCCCATTCTGGTTCACCAGCAGTGAAGATGTTAATGGTTGCGCTCCTGCCAAATGCCGGGGCTTCAGTTCTGCATCTTCCACCAGTGATGGGGTCTTTATTGCCAGTCAGTTAGCAGGTAGACAGGCTTCAAAATCCCATGTTAGATTCTGCTTTCTCAGTTGCTCCTGGCATCATGTATCTTAGGTTGGGTGTCTTGGGGAACAGATTGTGAGACAGAGATTCACATGCAGGAAGTTCACTGGGGAGTGGTCTTGGGAACAGTTCTTGTGAGGAAGTAAAGCAAGCAGGGTTGGCAGAGAGAGAAGATGAGCTGCAACACAGTCACAGCAAAGGCCTCCACCGATTTCATGAGGGACTTTGTTTTGGGGATGATGCTTCAAAGTAGATCCAAACTGAGGCAGGGGAGCCAGGCCATTGAACCCCTGTAGCAAACAATCACTGGGTGTGGACCATCCTCAAGGAGAGGGAATAACCTCAGATGGGACAATTTTCTAGGGCCAAGGACAATGTTTGTGGACGAACTCAGCTATGAGCTATGAGCTGCCATCACTCCTGGCAGAAGGGGGAATCAGTGTCTTGATCTTGATGATAGAACCAGGACACAACATAGCATTCACTACAGTGTGATCTGAGATTGCTACTAAGTCTGACAGACATCAGAGGCTTATATATAAAGCATGGCCCTCGTGTTTTTTCTATCCAAGACTGTCTTTCAGAGTCTTTTTCTGTAAATGCTAAAATAGTGCATCTATGAGGTTCAGATCATAGCTCTTGTTTTCTTTCCTGTCTCAACCTCCACCTAATATGCCAATAAGTCCTTCCAACAATAACTCCAAAATACTTGTTTTGAGTCCGTTCACTTCTGCATCTTAATGCTGTTATTTTAGTCAAGCCACTGTAGTCTCTTGCCTGTTCTACTGCAAGTGTCTTTTAAGTCCTTGTTTGCACTCTTATTTTCTACAATTAATTTTTCATGTGGCAACACAGTGATCTCTTAAAGATGTAAATAGGGCCAGGTCACATTTTAACTTAAACATTTAATGGTTTAAATTGCATTTAGAAAAAAATCTAAAGCTTTTTGCCATGGTTTACAAGGCCCAATATGATCTGGTCCTTCCTAGTTTCTCTGACCTCATCTTTATGTCTCTCCTCTATCATGATGGTCACTATTATGGCCTACCCAATAGTCATTTCCTCTCCTCCTTAGCAACAGAATTTTGATTTTTTTTTGGTCATAATGTCAATATCCCCAGGTGATGTAATAAGACTAATCCAAGGCAATTGTGAAAATCCTTACTTTCCCAGCCCACTTCCCTGCTAGAGGCATGGTTGGGGGATGTTTATGAAACACAGGCCAATAATACCAAATTGAATTTTGCTAGAGTGTTTCTGAGAAGCTTTTCTCTATTCATTTCTTGTTGAAAGGAGGTAATAAACCTAACACATTGGTTCTTCCCCATTTTTTCTGCCATGATTGTAGACACAATATCTGGAACCACTGCAGCCATCTTCTGACAATGAAGAAAAGACCTACAGGATTACAGAGATGTTGACTCTAAAATTCTTTGACCTCTGAACCAGTTTATTATCTTTAACACTCAAACACTAAACTCTACCACTTGCCAGCCAGGGCTATATACTTGTTCTCACCAAGTCTGAAACTCTTTTTTTTCCCCTGTATCATCACGTGGCTGCTTCTTCTTCATACAGATAGATTGCAGCTCACCTTCTCAAGGAGGTTGTCTCTGACCACCTGTCTCAAGTCGGAGCACTTCTCTGAGTCCTGTTCAGACACTCTATCAGGATATATATTTAAACTAGCACTTGGAGTTTTGTGAAAATATCTTATAAATTGACTACTTTTTAATAATCTTTTTCCACTAGAATGTGTTTCATGAGAGTGGGGATACTATTTGCCTTGTTCTTTGCTGTTATCACCAACACTTAGACTAGGGCCTGGCAGATAGTATGTACTACTGAATGTTGGCTCTTCCCCAGTAGCTTAGTTGGTAAAGAATCTGCCTGTAATGCAGGAGACCTGGGTTCAATCCCTGGATCAGGAGGATCCCCTGGAGAAGAAAATGGCAACACACTTCAGTACTCTTGCCTGGAGAATTACATGAACAGAGAAGCCTGGTGGGCTACAGTTCATGGGATCGCAAAGAGTCAGACATGACTGTGTGATTAACTTTCACTTTTCACTTTCAGTGAATCATGAGTAAATGAATAAATGCTACCAAATACTAACAGTATTTGGTCATTCATTCTTTTAACTTTGCTGGCCTTCATAGTTTATTTTTGGTAGAGATTCTAAGTAGTACCATTTAGAAGCACCGCACAGTGCTGTGAAAGTTGAATAGAATCACATGTATGGAGGTCCATGGGAACACAGAGAACAGTGCAAGCTCTAAGATTATGAGTGACAGCTGCCCTTTCTCATTTCTGAATGTCTGTGCTGCAGGCATTGCAAATTTCCCTCTTTTATTAAACTCTTATATATGCAGAAAAGAGTTATGAGCTTAGGAACCTGGGAAAGTAAAATCAAATGACTTGATTGCAGTGTTTATTACAGCAGGCACCTGGGAGCACTCTGGCTGCTGTGTTTGAATGTGGCATTACTCGGTCTGGGTACTACAGAGTGAATGAGTTTGAATTTAGTGTACCAAGGGTAAAGTCAACATATAGACAGTTGCTAGCAGAGTGGAAAGATAAAGGTGTGATTATCTGAGAAAAGTGATTGAAGATTTAGAAATCAGACTAATCATAATAATAAAGTCAGAAATTGGGCTTTATCAAAAGAAGGGGATAAACAGGAGGCATTTGGGAAAGAGATCATTGAGCTGGTAGAAACAGGTGTTTTTGGCTGCTGTTTACGGAAGTGATGATAGAGGAAAATTATGAAAACTAGGGAGATTATTTATGATAATTAAAAGTGGAAGTAGACTGGGTAACATCCATCTCTCCATTGCTCCATTGTTCTCAACAAAATACAAGAGCTTTATACAGAGAACAAACATTTAATTATTATCCAGATATGAACTGCTGGAAATCTAAGATGGAAGAAGTAAACACATAAAAAAGGAAAAGGAAAACAGTTTTCTGATGTTACAGTGGAAAGAGGACTGGGCTTGGAATGAGACAATGGTTGATTAGTTCACTAAATATATTAATTAGGTATCTTCCATGTCTAGAAATTGCTGGGTGCTGAGATACAGTATGGTTACTACCATTAGGGAGTAGCTCTAGAAGAGGCTCTGGGCAGGTTGGCAGCAATTTTAATAGAGTATGATAATACTGTAGTAAGGGAGAACAGGATGCTTTGAGAACACATAGAATCTGCCCTTGTGTGTGTGGGCACTGGAGGAAGTGATGTCTAAGCTGAGACAGTGAATGTGCTGTTTGTGCCGCAGGGTCTTTGAGCCATCTGTTTCCTCTGCCTGGATTCCTATTCTCTCTGTCTTCTGCATAGCTGTCTCCTTGATAGCTTAAAGATAACTTCCTCAGGGACATTTTCCCTGAGCAGTCAATCTAAGGATATCTTGGAAAATCTACCATATCACTCTTCTATTTTTTGAGCATTTATCATTATTTACTATTTTCTGATATTTTTACTGTATGTCTCCGTTTAGCATATTTGCTCCAGGGGACCTGAATTTTGTCTTCCTTTTCCATCACTGGATCTTTAGTGCTTATGACAGTGCCTGGCTCAGAAGAGTTTCTCAACAATATTTGTTGAATTAAAAAATGAGCAAATGAGAACAGCAGTCACAGAAGGCAAAAGGGAGATGAAAGAGAGAAGAAGGGAATGTTTTGTTAGAGAACTCAACAGTTGCTGTGGGTTCTGATTGATTCCTAAACCCCTGTTAAGGGTGTTTGAAGAGACTGGCTTCTCAGGGAGCCTTCTTTGCCTGTGTGAAGTGTTGGCTCTTCTGCGCTGATGGACTTTAATTTCAATCTGGTCATATTCTGCTGCATATTTCAGAGTTCTGTTTTCCCTCTGTTTTGGCACTCTTCCCTTTATTCCTGTTTTGGTTACAGAGGTCTTACTTTTTAGATTTCCTTGGTCCTGGCAATGGGATCTAGTGGATGAGTGGTCAATCTATGGACTCAGGTTGCAATCTTAAATATGAAAGTCTGAAATGTTTCTCTTAGGTAGATTTGAACCTATGTTACTTTCCCCCATAGACCATAGCTAGTAATTTGTTTTTCCTTTGCCCAGAATTTATTCATGGTGTACCATCCTTTCTTGCTTTAGGAAAGCTATAGGTGGCTCATCTCAGATTTTTGGTCTCCAGATCCTGGTCAGCACTTCCTGGGAGGCACAGCTACAATTAATTATTGTTGTTAAGTGGTGTTGGTTCTGCCCTAGATTTGGGGGAATGGCTCCTATTTGGGGTTTTTGTCTTACCCTGCACAATCTCCATGGACTATTTCTAGTGTTAATTATCATTAATGGTAAGTCTTCTCTCACTTCTGGGGAGAATGGGCTTATTGTTTGAAACCTGAGTATAAGAATACATTATAATGAGTTTTTCTCGCTTTTTGAATTTTTAAGTACTCATTTCATATTTGTTCGAGGGACATGGCAAGTACTCTCCCTTTTATGTGCTTGCTACTGCTGCTAAGTTGCTCTAGTTGTATCTGACTCTGTGCAACCCCATAGACAGCAGCCCTCCAGGCTCCTCTGTCCACAGGATTCTCCAGGCAAGAATACTGGAGTGGGTTGCGATTTCCTTCTCCCTTTGTGTGCTTGAGATAAAAAATAAAGTTTTATCAGAGAACAGATAAAACTTTATTTGGAAATTATTGCCTGATGGATGCAATACCTATATATATCTTCTATATATATCAAATGGATATTCTTATACATGGGAAGTCTCCACTCTAGCCCTGTCCTTTCTTGCTTGATTGTCATCGATGTGGGCATCATTGTCAATACACCAGTGCTTGAAGATAGTGAGTCTAGAATTGGTAATGAGATGGGGAAGAAGCTGTGAAAATCAGGAGCGGTTTAGAGGAAGTGAACACTCCTTCCCCAGCCCAGGGTAGCTCCTAGGTAGGACTGTTCTAGCTAATGCTGATCCTCCAGCCCTGTTATTTTGTTTTGTAATTCAGCCTGAAATCCTGTCAGTCAGATACTCATTTGGGTAAATAAACACCTGTTAAAAACATGCATTTATCTGTAGAAAGCATGAGTAATGGTCTCACAAATAGAATTAATCTCTTCCTTCTCTATGTTTTTCTGTAAGTTACCTCTTGCTGTACAGCAAATCACCCAGGGTTAGTGGTTTAAAAATAATAATCATTTTATTTGCTCATGATTCTGTTGTCAGTGATTTGGTCTGGCGTTAGATGAGAGGCTCTGCTGCTGGTCTCTTTGGGGGTCACACATATCTCTGTAGTTATCTGGAGGTCTTAAGTTGGGCTGGCTTCTCTCTGCTGCCTGTGGACCTATCTGCCAGGAGGCCAGCAGGCCAGAGTGAGCTTCCTCACATGGTAGCATTGGCTTCCAGAGAGAGCGAGACCTCAGTCTGCAAGGCCTCTTCATGCTGTGGCTCAGACATCACACGATGCCATTCTGTCGCATTCTGTTGGTCAAAGTCAGTGAAAGTCAGCCATAACTTAAGGAGTGGAATAATAGACCCCACCTATTGATGAGAGCAATAAACTGCTCCTAAACTTCCCCTAACCTGCTCCTGCTAAAGCCTTTGACTGTGTGGATCACAACAAGCTGTGTAATATTCTTAGAGATGGGAATACCAGACCACCATACCTGCCTCTTGAGAAGTCTGTATGCAGGTCAAGAAGCAATAGTTAGAACCAGACATAGAACAACGGACTGGTTCCAAATTGGGAAAGGAGTGCATCAAGGCTGTGTATTGTCACTCTGCTTATTTAACTTCTGTGCAGAGTACATCATGAGAAACGCTGGGCTGGATGAATCAGAAGCTGAAATCAAGATTGCTGGGAGAAATATTAACAACCTCAGATATGTAGATGATACCACTTTAATGGCAGAAAGTGAAGAGGAGCTAAAGAGCCTCTTGATGAAAGTGAAAGAGGAGAATGAAAAGCTGAATTAAAACTCAACATTCAAAAAACTAATATCATGGTATCTGGCCCCCTCACTTCATGGCAAATAGATGGGGAAAATGTGGAAACAGTGTCAGATTTCATTTTCTTGGGCTCCAAAATCAATGCAGATGGTGACTGAAGCCATGAAATTAAAAGACACTTGCTACTTGGAAGAATAGCTATGTCAAACCTAGGCAGTATATTAAAAAGCAGACACATCACTTTGCTGACAAAGGTCCGTATAGTTAAAGCTATCATTTTTCAGTAGTCATGTATGGATGTGAGAGTGGGACTATAAAGAAAACTGAGCACAAAAGAATTGATGCTTTTGAACTGTGGTGTTGGAGAAGACTCTTGAGAGTCCCCTGGACTGCAAGGAGATCAAACCAGCTAATCCTAAAGGTAATCAACCCTGAATATTCATTGGAAGGACTGATGCTGAAGCTGAAACTCCAATACTTTGGCCACCTGATGCGAAGAGCTGACTCATTGGAAAAGACCCTGATGCTGGAAAAGACTGAGGGCAGGAGGAGAAGGGGACGACAGAGGATGAGGTGGTTAGGTGGCCTCACCAACTCAATGGACATGAGTTTGAGCAAACTCAGGGAGATTGTGATGGACAGAGAAGCCTGGTATGCTGCAGCTCATAGGGTCACAAAGAGTTGGACATGACTTAACAACTGAACAACAACACTTGATAAGAGGGGGCTTCCTTGGTGGCTTGGCGGTAAAGAATCCACTTCCCAGTGCAGGAGATGTGGGTTTGATTCCCGGGTCAGGAAGATCCCCTGGAGAAGGAAATGGCAGCCCACTCCAGTATTCTTGCCTGGGAAATCCCATGGACAGAAGAGTCTCGTGGACTTGGCAAAGATTTGGACATGACTTAGCAGCTAAACAACAACATTGATGAGATGACGTACACAGTCTCATTCCAAAGGAGGCATGCCTCCAGAGATGGGAGGGATTCTTGCCACCATCTCTGCAGCTTCTATGCATGGCTTCCTCTTTAAGCTGTTGGGGAGTGGAAACTTTTACTTGATCATCCTGCAGAGGGACTAGAGCGTTTCACAGGGCAGGTGTTTGATAGTCATTGGCCGAACTGAATTCACATGCAGAGTAAGATTAGCTCAAGTCCCACAAGAAGTCAAAATTAGAGTGTCTGACTGAATACAGGTGAAATTGGGGAACTTGGGTAGGTTCAAAGGCTGGGGGTAACGATAGATTAGTGAAGTCACGGTTCTGCTGCTCACAGCTCAGAAACGAGTACGAAAGGCTAGTGTTGGTTGGAGAAGAAAGATTGCTTTATTCGGGAGGTTGGCAGCCTGGGGGAGACGGCTGATCTGTATCCCAACACCAGCTCCAAACTGACCATGAAGTTTTTCAGGGGAAAATCATTTGAGGAGAGAGACAGTCTTTGTTATCTTCCACCGCATGCACTGCATTCTTTCTTCTGATTGGTTGGTGGTGAGGTAACAGGGCAGTGCTCCAGGAATCTTGTGCTCAGCCTGCCGTTAACATCCTCCACCCTCCACTGCAGGAGGGAATGGCAAACCACTCCAATGTTCTTGCCACGAGAACCCCATGAACAGTGTGAAAAAGCTACATTTCTTGCATCAAAACAACTCTCCTGAAATGTCTGTGGGTTTCTCTAAGACTGATTCAGATCTACTCCATGCAATAAAAGTCTTACCTGCGATTCAGAGCTAGGTCTGTCTCTTGTATGGGAGCTGTATTCTGCTTCTGTGAGACAATAACTTGAATGAAAGCATTTTGTATAGCTGAGGGAGCCTACCAGTTGCTGCCTAAAATATTTCAAAAGTATTAACAAATACGTGTTCAGGGTCACCTTGATTTGATCTTTCTTCTGAGATTGTTTTTTATTTTGAGAATCCTTTACCACCTATAGGGGCTTTCCCGGTGGCTCAGATGTTAAAGCTTCTGCCTGCAATGCAGGAGACCCGGGTTCGATTCCTGGGTTGGGAAGATCCCCTGGAGAAGGAAATGGCAATCCACTCCAGCACTCTGCCTGGAAAATCCCATGGGTGGAGGAGCCTGATAGGCTACAGTCCATGGGGTTGCAAAGAGTCGGACGCGACTGAGCATATAGAAACTGAAATGTTAAACAATGTTATCATCCAATCCAGCAAGTTCTGGCTCCTCTCTGTAGCTTCTAATTCTGCTTATAAACTGAGCTGTTCTTCCTCTAGCCCATCTCTCTTCCTATACTTTCTCAGAATCAGCTAGATGGAGCCAGTGGACACTTTCAGCATTCTGCTAGGAAATCATCTTGCCAAGGTCCACAGTTTCATTATGCTCATTTTCTATCTTCTAAGTTACCATAAGTGATAGTTTTGCCAATTGTTTGCTTATCACCTAACATGGGTGTCATTTTCTGGCATGCTGGAGCAGGCTCTTCATTGCTTTGTCAGCCTCTGCTGACAATTAGCTTGCCATTTTTCAGCATTCTCTGAAATTGTGTCTGCTTCTTTTCCAGGTCCTGCTATCTACCTGGTCTTAAAACCAATGCTGCCTGTTTTACTAGTTATACTAGTATACTCTGTTATACTAGTGTTCTAATTCTGAAATTAGATTTCTCTCTCAGATTTTGCTTTGTAACAAATATCACCTTCAAACCTAATGGCTTAAACAAGAAATATTGATATTTCTCACACCCTGTGAGTAAGTTGGGTGGTGTTCTGATTTGGGTAGACTTGGCTTGGCTGGGAGGTATAGGATGGTCTCTCTCACATGTCTTCCAGTGGCCTAGGTGTCTATGGGGTGATGGAACTGACTTGGCTGAGTGTCTTTCATTTTTTATATTGTGGTAGCTGCAATTTACTAAAAGTAGCAGGAAAAGGCAAGTTCCTGAACTTGCAAGTTCTTGCCAAAAAAGGCAGGTTTTTGAGTTCTTGCTTGTATCATGTTTGCTATTATCCTCTTGGTCAAAGCAAGTCAAGTGGCCAAGCACACAGTCAGCATGAGATGTGATTACCAAAGGCAAAGACAGGGAAGGGAACTAATGCAGCCAGTTTTACACAGTCTCCTGCATTTGATGTGGTCAGTGTCCCTTTTAGGATTTTAAATTTGGTTCAGTATTTCTTCCATTCCGCAAGAAGTAGCATATAATGTTTTGTGTTTGTATTTTCCAGTACTGCACAAATCAGTGTATGTTCACAACATTCATGAACAATAAAGGGAAATTTCTTATCTGTACAGATGGTGAAGTAAACATTATGAGATTAAAAGAATGTTTCAAAGAATGTTTCTTTCCCCAGTTTTTGTAAAGATCTCACTTGTGAGGAATTGCACATATTTTTGTGCATTCCTTTCTCACAAAGAGTAGAGTTTCAATCCTTTGAAAACATTGCTGATGATATTCAGTGAACATGAACATCTTTTTTTGTCTAAGAGGCAAAAAAGTTGTAAAGATGCTGTTACATTCACTTCTCTGTAGTATTAACAATAATAGCTCTTATTGCTCAAAAAACTAAAACAACTTGAGATCTTCTAAGTTTTATATTGACAGTGCTCCATTAAGAATCTGCAGAAGGAGAAACTTATAGTGGTGATATCTAAATGGAAAAAAAGAAGCAGCAGGGCAAAGTGGTTGAAGAGAAATGGAAAGCAATAAGCAAGCAATTAAAAAAAAAAAAAGCTTGATGAAGAGGAAGTAAACCAAAAGAGTTATTAAAAAAATCAGGCTTGGCCTATGTGATGGTTATGTGCCAACTTGACTAGGCCACAGGGTTCCAGATTAACATTAAAAAAAATTTTATTTTAATTGGAGGTTAATTACTTTACATTATTATAGTGGTTTTTGCCATACATTGACATGAATCAGCCATGGGTGTACATGTGTCCCCTATCCTGAACCCCTCTCCCACCTCCCTCCCCATCCCATCTGTCAGGGTCATCCCAGTGCACCAGTCCTGAGCACCCTGTCTCATACATCAAACCTGGACTGGCTATCTATTTCACATATGGTTTCACATACATGTTTCAATGCTATTCTCTCAAATCATCCCACCCTCACCTTCTCCCATGAAGTCCAAAAGTCTGTTCTTGATCTCTGTGTCTCTTTTGCTGTCTTGCATATAGGGTCATTGTTACCATCTTTCTAAATTACATATATATGCATTAATATACTGTACTGGTGTTTTTCTTTCTGACTTACTTCACTCTGTATAATAGGCTCCAGTTTCATCCACCTCATTAGAATGGAATCAAATGCATTCTTTTTAATAGCTGAATAATACTCCATTGTGTATACATACCACAGCTTTCTTATCTATTCGTCTGCCGATGGACATCTAGGTTGCATCCGTGTCCTAGTTGTTGTAAACAGTGCTCGATGAACATTGGGGAACACATGTCTCTTTCAATTCTGGTTTCCTTGGTGTGTATGCCCAGCAGTGGGATTGCTGGGTTGTATGGCAGTTCTATTTCCAGTTTTTTAAGGAGTCTCCACGTTGTTCTCCATAGTGGCTGTACTAGTTTGCATTCCCACCAACAGTGTGAGAGGGTTCCCTTCTTTTAGCACCTTCTCCAGCATTTACTGTTTGTAGACTTTTTGATAGCAGTCATTCTGACCAGCGTGAGATGGTACTTCATTGTGATTTTGATTTGCATTTCTCTGATAATGAGTGATCTTGAGCATCTTTTCATTTGTTTGTTAGCTACCAGATTAACATTTGAATCAGTAAACTGAGTAAAGCACATTGCCCTCTTTAGGTGGTTGTTAGTCGTGTCCGACTCTTTGGGCCCCATGGACTGTAGCCTGCCAGGCTCCTCTGTCCATGGGATTCTCCAGGCAAGAATACTGGAGTGGGCTGCCATTCCTTTCTGCAGGTGATTGCCTTACCCAATTAGTCAAAGGTCTGAATAGAATAAAAAGGCTGACTTTTCCCTTAGTAGGAGGGAACTCTTTCTGCCCGACAGGCTGGAGCTGGGATACAAGTTCTTTCCTGCCTTTAGAGTCTAACGAAACATGGGTTCTTATTTTTTTTTAATTTTATTTTTTTTCCAACATAGGTCTCAAGCCTCCTGGCTTTCAGACTGGAATACACCAGGGTGTCTCTGGCTTGGTGCTTGCAGGTCTTGGGACTTGTCAGCTTCCATAATCTTGTGAGCCAGTTCCTTGCAATAAGCTACACACACCTACACACATATACTCACATGCACCGTACTGGTTCTATTTCTCTGCAGAACCCTGGTTAAATATAGGCTAGAGGATTAATTGGAAGGAGAAGAAAAAACAGAATTAGAAAGAGATTTTAGTTTATGATGAAGATGTCTCTTAATGGCGAAATTAGCAAATGTTGTGTAGAGAGAAAGAAACTGTATCACCTCTTCCAGTTCAGTTCAGTTCAATCACTCAGTTGTATCTGACTCTCTGCGACCCCATGGACTGTAGCACGCCAGGCTTCCCTGTCCTTCACCAACTCCCGAAGCTTGCTCAAACTCATGTCCATTGAGTCAGTGATGCCATCCAACCATCTCATCCTCTGTGGTCCCCTTCTCCTCCTCTTCCAAGGCTCTTCAATTTCAAAACTGTGGAGAAGATTTGAATGAAGGTTCAGTAGTCATTATTCAGTTCACTAACTTTTATTCCCATAAATTATACAGTTTGGATAGGATAGAAGGCAAATTACAGGCTGATTTACAGATATGTGGTGGTGGTGTCCATTGTTCAGTTGCTAAGTCATGATTGACTGCGTGCGACCCCACGGACTGCGGCACACTAGGCTTCCCTGTCCGCTGTCTCCTGGAATTTGCTCAAACTCATGTCCATTAAGTCAATGATGCAGATGTTAGGCAACACCCAGAACCAACAGGGGGAAGCCTGCCAATAGCAGCAGTTAGTGGGGAAGCCCAGCAGAATGGAGGGCAGGACAGCTGCAAAGCCGGAGAACACATTATATTCAGGATTAGCTTCTGCATGAATGGGAATTGGCATCATGGTGAAACCCCCTAAATATTTCAGGGAATATATTAAGTACTCTGGAAGCCAGGCTAGCTTGAGGAAATCAGGAGATAAAAGAGAGAGCAGAATTAAGAGTTCCCTTTTAAAGGTGCTCAAGGGTGGATATTACCTCAAAAATGGTGGCTTAAAAGGTTCAGTGTCACTATTGTTCAAATTAGAAAATGCCTTGAAAAAGTAGGAAAAAATTATAAGGCTCATTAGAGTTTTTAGAGTGGTTGTGGGAAAAATGGTAGAAATAACTGCTCCAAATTTAATGAAGGAGCACATTTAAAGGCAAATTTTGATGCAGTGAGCACACATTTATGACAGAGGGCCATTTTGTTTAATTATCCTGTTTGTGGAGAGTATTTGTGCCTCATATATAAGATGAATATGGATAGACTATACAGATTATTTTGGATGTTCAAATAAAGAAAGCTTGAGGACAATGGTGATACAATTTTAAAAGAATTTATATAAGTGGAGTTTGGAATTCTTATAATGAGATATTATATGAGAAATTTGCTCATATTATAGAAGACTTAGAAATTAGGGGAAGAGGCACCAACAGTCCCACGACCTCAACTGCAATCACTATTATTACTTTGATATATTTTATTTCTCATATTAAAATGTATTTTTAAACAGTTTTAGTTATAGTCAACTAGCTTTTGTCATTAAACATTCTGTTACAAACATGCAACAAGGATTGTAATTTTAAAATATTCAATCTCCTTTTCTCTCTTTTCTTGTTTTAATGGGTACCCAACTTTTGTTGAGTGTAACTTCTCTAGCTACAAAAATGTTTGAGGTTGCTACTGAATAAATGCCAAGCCCTAAGTGGGAAGGTCAGGCGCTTGTTGGTTGCTTACTCCATGTCGGTTTCACCAGTCTTATTTGATAACAGAACCGTGATCTTGTCTGGATATTGTCTTCTCTGACATGATTCAGAGGTGGGTGACCCAGTCTGTGGCTTAATAGTTGATCCTTGGTTTAGATGATAAGATATGAGAGTGAGGAGTCTTTTCTTGCTCTTAAAAGGGTATCAGAAGAGATGGTCCTTGTCCAGCATTATATCTTTGGATGGCAGAACCAAGTTATGAAAGGAACCTAGGATGGTGTTGATGAGCACTAAGTCAGTTAACTCTGAAACGTCTGGCTTCTTCACTGTTGAAGCACATTTGAGTTAGGTTTTCTGTGTGCAAAGAGAAAGGATTCTAACTGAGAGATGAAGGTCATATTTTGGCTTGACATTCAAAATCAAATTATACAGTAGGTCAAGAACAGTGAGAGATTTACTTGAGAGATTTATTACATTCTGTAGCTCCCCTCGTTCTCTCTGTGTCCACCCCTGTCCCTTCCCGCCAACCGCCCTCTGGCTAGCATACTGACAACTGAATTTGGAAGATGTAGTTTTACGGTGTCCTCCAACTGTATGGTTGGAGACCTTTCTGCCAAGCTCTAGGACTTAATTTGGGAATTAGAAGAAAGAAGGTCTTAGGGAAAAGGTAAACCTTTCTGGGCTCAGGATTGTGGATTGTGGATTGTGGGAGGCATGAGCAGGGGAGAAAGAGAGGACAAAGCATTCAGATATGAGTTTCCTGAGCTCTTTTTTCTAGTTTAGTAGTGGAGATTCATTCTTCGGGGGTAATCCTGAGCCAAAAGAAGAGAGTTATTGCCTTTTCTCCCCTCGGTCATGGCCAGAGAGAAAAGTAGTGTAAGATGTTCAAGAAAAGGGCAGGGAACTGAGGTTTTGGGGGAGTAATTCCTATGCCATATATATAGATGCTAAAACAGGAGCCAGTGTGCTTGCCACAGGCTCACTTAAGGCAAAGGCTGGGATGGGTGCTGGGACAAAGGGCCAGGTGGGGACTTGGCTGAGGCTCAGAGTTCTTCTATGGTGTGCTCCAAGGTGAGGCCAAATTACCTAAGGAGTCCTAATTCACTGAAACAAGAGAGACCAGACTACATGTTACACCAGAGGCATTCTCCTTGAATGCAAGTGAGGCAGTATAGAGATCAGAGGATGTGAGGTAGCAGTCACGGAAGGTCCCGCCAAGGCTAGGGGTGATGTTCTTTCCTCTCACTCCCATCATATAGCACAGCCCATCTTCTTATGAAAAAAGAAAAGAGGTAAGGAAGCCTGAATAAACCCAAAGGGAATATTATCATTGTTATTATTAAATTATTACACTGGATACAGTCTCAGTCTGGACAGAATAATAAAAGCTATTTTTTTTTTCCTCATTGAATAAAAAGTGAGAGCTTAGTGTGATGACAAAATTAATTAATTATATAAATTAATTATAGACAAATAAGCATTTTCTCTGTGTTTCAAAACTAAAGTGTGAGTTGAATTGTATTTTTTCTGTGTTCAACATAGTTTTCATCACTGCAGTTTATGACAGAGGCACAGTAGTCCATGACAAACATCTTTGAGCATACAGATTTTTCTACATTTTGGGTTATTTCTTGAATTATATTTCTGCAATGAGTTTGCCTGTTCCAACAAAATGATCATTTTGTTTTTATGCTGAAATGCGCTCCAAAAAAGCAATTTTAATTTACACTACTACTAGCACCAAAGTATCAATTACAGGTTCACATATTCTCTGGCATTTAATATTATTAAAAGTATATATTTAATATAGTTAGTGAAAAACATTGGTGTTTTATTTCTTATTCAGTCAGTAGAATATAGATATATTTTTAAAATTCATTTTCATCTGTAGTGATTATTTAATACTTATAGTTTATTATTTCATTATATGCAATATCAAACATTTTGTACCTTTAGAAAGCAATGTTTGTTTACTGTAAAGAAGTTAGTGAATTCAGTCTCAGGCCTTTATGCCTGTTGGGGGACTTTAATAAGGATGACAAATGGGCAGAGCTGTTCAGAAGCCCATGATGCATCTCTCTTTGGAGAGGGTTTACTTGGGGTAAGCCCTACCCATGAGCCTTAAAAAATTTCCACAGTGAGCTTCCCTGATAACCTGGCACCATGTTCTCATTTACAAGTTTCCTGGCTGCAACTTGTAAGAAGGAAGTTTTAGAAACCAAACAGTGTCAGCTCCTACTCTTAAAAATCATCCAACAGCCAATATTGTAAAGTTTCATGGCTTTCATCTCTTTTCCTTTGCTTCTTTTCCTGCAGTGAGTGTGTCCCAGCAGGCATGGGATGCTTATTTGACCTGCTCTGTGGGGGTGCAGGTTCCTGTTCTTCTCATCACATCACACCACACGGTGTGTGAGGTGGCTGTGTCATCTGACAGAGTGTCACCAGCCTCCTTTGGAAGTCAGCATCTGAGGAGACTGTGGGAAACCACAAGGGTGCCTGAGACCTCTCCCTAACCCTGCCATCCTTCTCCACTTTCCACAAATAGTGTGATGTGACCTGTCCCCACTTATCTCAGTGATCCTCAGTTCTTTCTCATTGGACATTGATGAGAAGAGTAAAGTTGCTGCTGGTTCTTGCCATCCGGGGAGCCTGCCTCCTGCTGCTTCTGGGACAGACTTGCCCTGGGAAGGGCCATTCAAATCCCCAGGTAGTCAGTCCTGAAGGGCAAGATCAAAGATCCAAGTTTTGTGTCTAGTTAAACTGGGCTACATGTGGGAATACTAAAGTTTATCAGATTAAGGAAGAAAGTGACAACAGAAGGAAAAAGAATCTTTATCCCACCAAACAAAGCTATTTTAATTAGTGTTCATACCAAGTCTTTCTTTTTGGTCAACTTTTATAAATCCAAATTGTAATATGCACACAACCTTGCAGTTTGCATTTTTGCTTCTGTGTCTGTAGAAACAAGCTTCCACACGCTGTTACACAGTGTTATGCCGCTGTGGGGGGTTTGCAAATCTGACATGGCTTCCCCGAGCTTGCCAGTGATTGGCCCAGAGGTACTCAGGTGACCAGCTGTGGCCCATGTGATGTGATTAGGGTCTGCTGAGTGTACTTCTAAGAAAGAGGAGATGCAGAGGAAGAGCCAGGCCTTCTTCTGTGGGGCCCGGTTATGCTTGCAAGGTGATCCTCGTTACTGAGGAACCATTTTGTTATTACAAAAGTGAAGTCGCTCCATCGTGTCCGACTCTTTGTGGCCCCGTGGACTGTAGCCCACCAAGCTGCTCCATCCATGGGATTCTCCAGGCAAGAATACTGGAGTGGGTTGCCATTTCCTTCTCTAGGGGATCTTCCCAACCCAGGGGTCTAACCCAGGTCTCCCGCATTGCAGGCAGAAGCTTTGAGGCCCACTTCAAAGGCAGGAACACGCGGAAGGTGGCACCTATTCCCTAAGCACTGTTTTGTCCAAGATGAGCTGCTGTGAGTAAAGTAAGCACACCATGGTCCCTGCTCTAGCCATGAGACAAGTCTACAGTCTGCTGACAAGAGAAAGAGTCCCAAATAATTATAATACAAAGCCAGTGTGATGCTTCCTTTAGCGTTGTTGTTACTAACCAGTGGCATGTAAAGAAAACTGTCCAAAGCTTTACCAGTTAGCAGTTGTGGGTTACAACACCTCTCTCTAATCTGATTGGGTTACTACACATCACTGACCTTGGTCATCTACCCATTTGTAAAATGAAGAAGCTATACTATTTGAGCTCTTTGTCTCTTTTAATTATTAATAATATTTTATATTTCCCCCATTCTGGTAATAATAAGCCGGCATGTGAATAATTGAATGAATGACTCCCTAGAGGGTTTTTTGTGGGGGGTAGGGTTTTTTTTTTTCGAGGGTGTCAAGAAGTTATATAAAAGTAAAACAGAACAATGAGAGAAAAGATGTAAGGTGCACAGATGTTTGGTAGGCAGGTGGAATTAGATATACTTTGCAAATTGATAGAATGAAAATCAGCCAATTTTATTTTGGATTATAAAAATAAGATATACAATGTGTTCTGTAATAGAAAAATTGTGTGTCCAGGAAGAGGTAGGAATTGGAGGGTGGCGCGACTGTCATCTTTAGGCTGGTGAAGGGCACGGTGCTAATTGATCATCTTCTTCCCTTTGTGTTTCCTCCCGTCAGTGCAGTAGGTCAGTGGTGCTGATTGGATGGTGAGTCAGAGAAAAT
The DNA here is from genome assembly GCF_001704415.2 of Capra hircus. Taxonomy (NCBI): domain Eukaryota; kingdom Metazoa; phylum Chordata; class Mammalia; order Artiodactyla; family Bovidae; genus Capra; species Capra hircus. The sequence goes on from NC_030817.1 coordinate 60,624,319, forward strand.
GAAAGGAAACCTATTTCTACTCTGGGTTCTCAGCACATAGATTTATTGCTCCTGTATTTATTTCAGCAACAAATATAGAACCAGACTCAAAATGACAAGTTTACAAGCCAAGCAGGACCTGTAGTTGAATACATTCCCTAGAATAATGACATTTCCTTCTTGGAAACCAGCTGTTACCCAGAAGGTTAAGAAAGGAAACTTTCTCTGTGTAGCACTGTCTAGTTGGCTAGATCCACATGCTCCAGGTATAAACAAGGCTTTGGTATACTCTAGTTTCTGATCTTCTGAGCTATCAGTTTTTGTGGGGCTATCCCAAGTTGCCTCATCTTTCTTTGAAACACTATGCAAGTTGCTTCAGTTGCTACTTTGTTCTCTATATTCTGCTCTAACTCTCTTCTATTCTAACTGTGGTAGTCAGTTAAAGCACATGTCATGTCAATGGACTGCTGCAAATTCATCAGAAGTTTCCCAGTGGTACCAAGAATACAGTCTTTACTGTGGTATACAGGCTGCTGTGTTATTGGTTCTTGTTTTCATCTTCACTCTTGTCCCATAGTACTCTCTCGCTTGCTCACTCTGCTTTCTAAAAAGAAACCTCCTAAGCTCCTTTCATTTAGAGGCCCTTGAGGTCATTAATTAATTATTCATTCACTCAAATCATCCATTCAGTTAAAAAATATTTACTAAGTCCCTCCTAAGAAGTGCCAGCTACTGTTTTAGTTGTGGTCACATAGGGTTACTACATGTGTGAGCTGGCATTTGTACCCACTGAGATGAATTTGCCTGGGAAGAATTGCAAAAATGTATTTCTAGCACTTCTCATTTAATTCAGTTCATTTTAAGATAATAAAGAATTAGCATATTTTGTTACCCTTGGTTTTGTGGTATTAGAGGCATAACTCTACAGTCTAAAAAAATTGCTTTAGCAAAAAGAATGACTTCAAGAGGTAACCTATTACCATACCGGTTTTCTGTGCTTCATGTATGATGCATATGTCATAATGGCTCAGATTTGTGTATTTTACATTTTTAAGACGTTTGAATTGGAGGAGGAGGATATTCTGTTTATCTTTAATGGAACAGCTTGACTCTGTGCTTCACAGGCACCAACTTTAAGTCATTGTTACACTAGGAAAGCAAATGGACCAAGGCGTAAAGAGCAGGTCAAAGATTGTATGGAAAATGACAATGTTTTACAATGTAGAATTTTGGCAAAATGTGAATACGATAATTACACAAACCTCTTCAGCTGCTGAGGTATCATCTAATAATGTCCAACAATTGGCTCCCCAGCAGGTATACTCCAAATGTAATGATGTTCTTGAAGCTTTTCCTTACAGAATAATTTCTCAAATGTGTACAAATTGCCTTGTGCCAGCATGGAGAGCCCTTTTAGCATTTCAACTCAGATTTCAGAGGAAGACTCATTAATTAGGACTTTTTAAAATTCCCTCGGTGACAAGAAAAACTGCTGACACATTACTGAGATGATACCAAAGTTCAAACCGTGTGTGTGTGTGTGTGTGTGTGTGTGTGTGTGTGTGATCCCTCTGAAGTTGAACTCTTCATTCCAAAGTTTATGGTGTTTCACTTCTGTTGATTTTATGTCTGTGAGAACAGATAATATCATGGTATATTATTTTTTCCTTCTTTCTTCCCTCTCTTCCTCCCTCCTGTATTTCCCCAGCTAACACAATCATAGTTTTCAACATATGACAGTAAATAATAGATACTTGATGTAATTTTTCCCATTAGACTATAATGTTGAGAGAGAGAGCTGACCATCTCATTCATCATTATAACCTTGATGTCTGGTGCCTGGATATAGTAGGTACTCCCTAAATTTTCTAAATCAATAAGTGAAAAAGTAAATTTTGTTGATTAGTTGATTAACTGATTATCATAAGTACCCCTTCAAAGGCACTTACTCACTTACTGAAATCCCTGGAAACTCTGGAGGAGCCCCAAAGGAGTGGATACTAAATACATAAATGGCTCATTCTGTTTTACAGTGAAGACATATTTCTGGCTCAGCTGAACAATAAAATTAAGACATTTGAGTATGACTATCTTCTGGACCAACTATCTGTAGAGAACTCCTCTGGAGAGAGCCAGAAGCATCACCATATATGACATGGTGGTTGTTTTCTCTCCAGTCTGGTATTTCTGTCTGATGGGATCATGGGTCTCTGACCTTGATCCACTGCTCTCTACTTGTTCACCTTGTGTAAGAGAACTCGAGGGGCATGGGGAAATCTTACTGAGAAAGGACCACACTCTTCTAAGGGATGCTGAAATGTGCAGATGGTGTTATCATGAGGCATGGTTAGGTAACAATCGCATACACAGAAATGATCATAAGGTCTGATGCATGATTCTATATGGGCTTATTTTATTAACATTATTGTATATAATATTATATATTACACTATTATATATTATGAATAGTATCTATTCTATTAGCATTACAATATCCTATATTATTATTTTATTATTTCCTTTTCTATTATGTTTTTCTTGTGCTAACAAAATACACTTTATCATAAAAAGTGAAAGTGTTAGTTAGCTCAGTCGTGTCTGATTCTTTGCAACCCCCTGGACTTCTCTGTCCGTGGAATTCTGGGAAGAATACTGGAGTGGGTAACCCCATTTCCTTCTCCAGGGCATCTTCCTGACCCAGGGATTGAACCTGGGTCTCCTGCGTTGCAGGCAGGTTTTTTACTGTCTGAGCCTCCAGGGAAGCCCACACTATAGTTCATCTATATTCTAGCTAAATAATTTATTACTATTATTCATCCTTATATTTATGAGAGATAAGTTGATAATCCATTCATTTTCAAAAGATGAAACAGATTTATAGTAGTGAGATAACTTTGTGTGTGAGAAAAACTTCTTAAGAAAGGATTACAACTAGGAGCCGCCCTGGCTGAAGGACCATACATTACCCAAATCCTCAGGCCAACTTTCTTTGTGATGAACTAGATCTGGAACATGGACAAGAAGCTGTTATTACTGCAGTGTGGAAACCTGAGAAAATTCTGACTTTAAGTGACATTCACTTCTTATGCACTTAACATTTTCGTAACAGTTTCTTCAGACTCTACAGAAAAAATGTGAATGCTCTGAATGAGTCTTTCTGCACTCAAGGGAATTAGTTATCTTTATTTCTCTGGGTTATTGAACCCAATAACCCATTTATTTCCTGTCTTCTGTTTTGCAGAGTGTATATTGGGGTAAACTGGGGGTGAGTGAATTTTGTTAACAGCTTAGAGTTGGAAAGAACATTCGGGATTGTCCCCAATACAAGAAGCCCTGCTACACTATTCCTGACAGTTGGACCTCAGCTACTGTTTGCGCATTTTCAATGATGATCTGACTTACCACTTCGGCCTATTCAGTTCAAGAAGTTTGAATTGTTAGAAGATTCTTTTTGTTTTTTTTTTCCTCCTTCCCTTTTCCCCCATCTTTTCTCCTGTTCCTTCTTCTGTTGTAAATGAAAATCTTGATTTATTTATACTTCCACTCACTGGTTCTCCAAAGCTATATAGAATGATGCAGATCTTTCTTACACACGTTAGCCTTTTTTTGTATTTGATGCCAGCCCTCCTGCTGGCCCCAGGGAATCTGGTGTCAGGGATAAACATCTCAGTTTCATCAGTCATGCCTCAAGGACAGGTTTCTTGGCCCTTTGCTCTCCTGGGAACACTTCTCTGGATGAGCTTTTTGTTTATTCATGTCACGCTCAATACTTGGAATTCAGACTGGAAGGTAGTATTGTGGACAACGAGTTTAGGCCTTCCAGGTTCTCAGCACTATATTCTGTTAACTAGGAATAGAATTATTAAGCGCTACACTTTTATCAGATTTGTGTTTATATCACTTATGTTATTGGTTCATATTATGATGGCTACTGAAATCCATGGGTCTTTTTCTTTAAGAAATAACTTCTTTCTTATAAAAGATGTAACTATTGTTATTGTAGAAACTTTAAGAAATGTGAAAAATAGAAAAAGGTCACCTAAGTAAGTTCATCATACTTTATTTAATATGTTCTTGAATATATTACAAAAGTGAACAATACTTTTTCAACTTTTTATATCATGAAAGATCTTTCTATTCTAGTTAATATGAAATTACTTTATTAAGTTTGATTTCTTTGTAGGATTCCTTTGTGCAGTTGTATGGTTATGATTTATTTAATCATTTTCCTATTGATGATTATCTAAGTTGTTATACTTTTGTTTTTTATGACGAACGATGCTGTGATGGGTATTCTCCATACATATTTGCCTATTTATTTCATAAATTCCTGGCAGGGGAATTGCTAAATCAGAATATGTACAACTCCAGAAACTGTTGACCACTTTGTACTTTCTCTAACAGCACAGAAGACTGGGCTTCTGGTTGATTCTGATGATAACAAGGATGGTTGGGGCCAAAGTACACTATGGGAAATTTACGTACTTATAAAGTATGTGGAAACGGGGACAGTGTACTTGTCAAACACTCAGGTACATTGTTGTGTATATGTGTGCATATGTGTGTGTATCTGGCAGATTTTCATGCATATGGAAATAGGCAAGCACCTAACTAAGTACATGCAAATGAGAGACAATTATGTAGTAGAGATCAGGGGAGGAGAGGAGAGAGAGGACAGAGTTTGTCATGCCATGTGTGGACCACATGATTTGAGAGGATTCTTTGAGGTGCAGGCATGAGTCTTGTAGGATCTAGTTTGTGCTTCTGGATTCCTTGGTTGGTCTTAGACCTTAGGGATGAAAGCTTTTCTGATATTAACACCTCTGCTCAGTTCCTTCTGTTGCTCCCATAGCTCTGGCAGGTCCCCCTGCCCCTTGCTAAGGCATTTACCAGCATGCCTGGCAGGACTTCCTCCTCAAACCTGGTATTTTGTCTTCAGTACCATGTGCTGGCCTCCTGGATTTTTGTAGATGACCTTAACTTCTTGATGTGAAGTTTTACTCCCGTGTCCTTTTAAAAATTGGAATTATGACTCTGAGAACAAGAACTATCTTTCAATTGTCATATTTCAGAAATTAATTTGGTATCTGTGTCACAGATTTTTAGGGTATCCCTATGGATTTGAGAAGGAAACAAATGTGACATTAAAAAAATCTTTGTAAATATTTTTGTAGCAATTGATTTAAAAAATAGGAAAAAAATTGCTAGGCCTTTCATGAGACAATCCTTTGTATGACTAAGTAAAGCATTTTCTTAGGTTATTAGAACTAACTGTCATTCTTAAGTTTAGCACCCTGTCACTCTTAGGGGAGAATGCACATTGCTCAGTGTCCTCTGCAGCTCTGTGTCCTAGCAAGTCCTGCCTGGTTTTTATTCCCAGTTATTCCACACTCCATTTATCTCAGATATACACCTTTCCTCTGTCTGAATGTTCTGTTGTTCTTTCTCTGTCTGCAAATCATTGCTTAGCCTTCCAGATTGGGTTTAGACATTACCTCTTCCAGGAAGGCCTCCCGGATTTCCCCCTTACTCCAGACCGAAGGGACCAAATGGACCAGGGTGTCTAGTGAGACTGAATTGAGCACATACTCCTCTGGGCTGCCTTGGCTGCATGGTCTCCCTCACTCCACCACGACAATGAAATCATGGTAAGAAAAACCGCAAGTAAGTAAAGTGATTATTAATCAGAGGATGAGCAGTGATGGTTTGGATATCTCCAAGCAATGGTAAGGTACGGGAAGGAGTTCTGGAGGGGTCTGAGCAGCAGACAAATGAATCACAAGGGAAGGAATGTTGGTTGTATGTATAAAAGGGGCGAAACAATCCTGGATTTAGTTGTGGTCAGTGCAGCTGGTAAACTAAATATGTGTATGTCCACAATGCCACACACGTCCTGTCTGATGCCACTATGCCTGGTGGGCTGGAGGGAGAGGGGTTATGAATCAGCACCACTAAGGCCTGGCTGTGATATGTCAGACTTTCCTAGAGGACTAGGGATCCTGGAGTCCCAGCTCAGAACAGAATAGGAAGCTATATCCTATTGGTTTCAAACGTCTGTGTTCCTAAATATGTCGCCATCATTCCCCACAACAGGCATTCTTTCTCCTGAGTCCTTTCTTGGGCTCCGCCTTATTGCTGGACCCCTTTTCTCATCCTATGCTGATTTTTCTCTCCTTTTGACCTTTAAGTCTGGACACTTCATATATTCATTCCCTTCTTATCCTTTTGAACTTGCCAGTGAGAAGCTCATAATTTCTTTCAGTGTATACCTCAGACTAAGGTCCTGCCTTTGCATAGCCAGAAAAGATCATTAATGAGCTTTCCCAAACAAAGGAGTTGACTTTCTTGTTATTTTATATGGCTGCTTCAGAAGCAATTATAGTGTTTTATTTCTAAAAGAAAGTTTTCTTTCCTGGGCCCATTAGAGTATTTTTACGGATAGGGAATTGGAGAAGGCAATGGCACCCCACTCCAGTACTTTTGCTTGGAAAATCCCACGGATGGAGGAGTCTGGTAGGCTGCAGTCCATGGGGTCGCATAGAGTTGGACATGACTGAGCGACTTCACTATCACTTTTCCCTTTCATGCATTGGAGAAGGAAATGGCAACCCACTCCAGTGTTCTTGCCTGGAGAATCCCAGGGACTGGGGTGCCTGGTGGGCTGCTGTCTATGGGGTTGCACAGAGTCGGCCACGACTGAAGCGACTTAGCAGCAGCAGCAAGGTTAGAGAAATGGGAGAGGACCCTGGTGTAGGAGAAAGACCCTTGGTCTCTGAGTTAGGAGACATGGTTTTAAACGCCCTTTGAAATAAATGTTCATAGGTGTGTGACCCTAGCACTGCTTAAGAGACTGCTTAATCTCTTTTAGCAGAAGTTGTCTTATACTGGTTATGAAGTGTGGAAAATAACGATTGTCACAGAGATTAAAGAGACAATGCATGTTAGAGTGAGCAGGACAGGGGCTGGCTCAGAGCAGGTGCTCAGAATTGTAGTTTTTAAAAAAGATATTTCTGATTTCTATGATATCATTAGTCACTATTGTGGCAATGATCTTATTTATCTTTTTTTTATCTCTTTCAGTTCTCACTGTCTTATACCCCAGCCAACACTTGGCATTATCCAGCTTTCTAAATTTTAGCAGTCTTGTTGTAAAGTTGCATTTCATTTGTTATTTTAACTTTCCTTTCTCTGATTACGTGTTGATTTGAATGACTATTCTTATGTTTGTTAGCCTTCAAGATTTCCTTTATCATAAATTGCATTTTGTAATCCTTTGTCTATTTTTCCTTTGAGAGTGCTGTCTTTTTATTTTGGATTTAGGAGTTTCTTAGACATTCTGGATATTAATCTCAAACAGGTAAAGCTTTGTGACTATCTCCTCCTATTCTGTCAGTGCTATATAATTTTGTCCATGGTATTCTTTATGGAATTGAAAAGCTTAATTTTGATGAAGCCTAATTAGTCAATGCTTTGAATCTTGGTTTGTGTTTTTGCAATTTAAGAAGTCTTTTCCCATTCGTAGGTCATGGTGGGTCTTCTGCATTTTCTTTTACTAGCCATTGTAGCATTTAGGTAACTGTTATGGAATGAAAGTTTGTGTCTCCCCCAAATTCATATGCTGATTTCCATATACAATCCCCAATATGGTGGTACTCAGAAGTGGGGCCTTTGAGAGGTAATTAGGTCATGAGGGTGAAGCCCTCGTGGATGGGATTAGTGCCCTCATAAGAAGAGACATGGGAGAGCTTGCCTCTTCTCTCTCTGCTCTCTACCGTGTGAAGATATGACAAGAAGATGGCCACCAGTAACCCAGGAATCAGGCCCTCACCCAGACACCAGATGTGTCAGCAGCTTGAGACTGGACTTCTAAATCTCCAGAACTGTGAGAAAGATACTCTCGCTGTTTATAGCAGTCTAAACTAACATAGTAATTAATCCAGGTAGAGTTTGTGTAGGGCTTTGCATGTGGTTGAGCAGGGATCCAGTTTCAGTTTCCTCATTATTTTCTTTATATTTCCAGAACTTAATTGGTACGTGGTAGTGTTCAGTGAAGTCTGTTGCCTGAAGGAATTGAAGTTTCCTTGAAAGTGGGGAGAAGAAGTGTGTGTATGTGTGTGGTGTGTGAGTGTGTTGTGTGAGTGTGTATGTGGGGTGAGTGTGTGTGTGGGGTGAGTGTATGAGGTGTGAGTGTGTGTAAATCCTGTGAAAGGTATTTCCCTCTGACTGAGAAGACTGTGGTTAGAACTGGTGGCTATAATCTCTCGTCCCCACCCCAGCTCAAATATTGACTTAGGGTTTGTGTGGGAGGATGGAATGGGAGCACAGATTTAAAAAAATATTTATCTCTTGATTGAAATTTACTCAGATTTTTGTTTTCAGTTCAGTTTTATTTGAATGTGATAGAGTCAAAGGTTATATTAAAAGTATCTAAAGCTGGCACCAGTATTCTTGCCTAGAGAATCCCATGGACAGAGGGGTCTGGTGGGCTACAGTCCATGGGGTCACAAGAATTGGACACAACTTAGTGACTAAACCCCCACCACCACCACTAAAGCTGTACCATTTACATACTGACCAGTTAAAATGAATGCTTTTAATATGTCATATTGGTATGTTCTGGCTGGATATTAACCATGGAAACAGTAGTTTCCCAGTTATTATTAGATATTATTAAATGATAATATATATAAAAGAGCTCTGTGAACCAAAGACTTACACAAATGGTAGGTAATACTATTATTATCTCTGTTTGCTTAGAAATACAATGTGAAAACCCCTATTTTTCTATATAAAATGGATTCTGGTTGCTAGAATACAACTCTCTAGATCAATGGTTGAAAGAAGATAATGAATTTAAAAACTTTCCTTTGACTTGACTGGAAAATTCTCTGCACCTCAGTGTGATTTGACATCAGGGCCAACCAGCACCTGTTCTTTGACCTCTGATGCTGTTGAAGTTTTAGTTCAGAAAAGTTTGGGGGCACCTTTGTGGTTTTCCAGTCTGATTTGAGTGTTTTCCTATTTTTAGCCAGTTTTAGGGAAACTGATTCCAGTAGGTGGAGCTCTTTCTCAATGTTTGTTCAGTTTTCATTGAGGTGGGGACTTGTTTTTCACCTTTCTTTTCTACACTGGCTTAGTCATAACTTGGTACAGGTACCTAAAACAGTGTCTGAAATTAGCATCAAATGTAGGTTGTGTATTTTTATAAAATGAGTTTCCTCCCAAGTTGTTTCATGGAACAGCTATGATTAATTTCCTTCTGAGATCTGATCAAACACTATTGACTTTTTTTTCCCTTTGATTATCTACATCAAAGACCCAAAATACCTACACTTTACTATGAAGCTATGTCCAGGTCCTTGATCAAATGTGACATTTTTTGATGTGAATTCTCATCATGCATATCAATGCCCTGGCTTTTGTGTTACATGGTCTGTGTTGCCTCACTCCTCCTGTATATTATCAATGTTGAGTTTGGGGTTTAGAAGCTGCAAATGTATTTGATCATAAATATGCATACAGCAAGAAAGCTTTTTCTCATCTGGATAATCCATTTAGTGCCACATCTACAGGCTTCTCTATATACTTGGAATTATGCACAGGAAACAGAATTAAAAAAAAGAAATGTCTAGAGGTTGTCACTTTTAGAAGCAGTAGGCTGAGTTGTAAAATGGACATCCATGAGCCAGTTTCAGGGCTTAGTAGAATTTTTTTTTTTAATTAGTTATCTATTTGTTTTAAGAAATGTCATCTAAACTCTAGACTTTGCACTGATTTATTAGTAAACATTAGTAACCATAGTTTGGACTAATTTATTAGTAAACATTAATAAAATTAAAAACTTACATATGGAAATTTATAGCAGAGTTATGATGCTATTTCTTCAGTGAACCTTCAGGAATTTTTTGCAGGAATAAAAAAATGTAGCTAAAGTGTCCAGCATCTGTGACCACAGGTATGAGCTCAGAAAATGTAACAAATTCTTTTTTCATTTGTCCTGTTTTCTTTTTCCCCCTTTCCTGCTGTTTGACTTGTGAGGAGTACAGAAAGCACATTTCAAGTATGTTGTATTTTTCTACTGTTAGCCTGGAAGCATGATAAGTAGATGGTAACAGCACATTAATGGGGTGTAGTAGACCAGGTATGTTAGGCTTTCTGCTAAGATGCTGAGAGATGTTTAAGGAGATTAGAGATAAAGAGGAATAGCTGCTGCTATAATCCACTGATGTCTCTGGGTACTAGGCAGGAAGACTAGAGAACATTCCAATAATTTCATTGCTTCTCTCCACTCTTCATGCTTCAAAGCTGGTAGTGGGGAATCTGAGTAAAATTAATTCAACAGATAGTTACTGAGCACTCAAGCAATCTTAGTAGCTAGACACAGGAATCTGAATAAATATGGATTTTGTCTTTTTGAAGGATATACACAAATGCATAATTATAATTGTTACTATTGTGATAAGTGTTATCATGGCAATCTCTATCTCTATACATGTATAAAATTAATTAATTTCCTGACTCTTGGTTTTCTCATATATTCTCCCCCACTCAATATGCATCTTCCAGCCAATATGCCAGAGACTTTTCACATACTTTAAAAATGATTTAATTTCCACAATAATCTTTGAGGGGGATATTATTAACCACAGTTTATAGATGAGGTTTGAAGCAGTTATAAAAGCAATGTTCCATTGACCCCATCTTATTGTCTGTAATGCTCCTTTCCAGTGTCACATACTGGGACCTAGAGAGTCAGAGGCTTGGGTATTCAAGACACAGTAGATGCTGCCCCACATTTTGGGTCTCTAATCCCCATGAAATTAGTGAGTAAAAAATTGTCCTTTTGGTTCCGTGAATTTATCAGAAGGCCTTCCCTAAACATATCAAAGGGCCAGTGATCTCCCATTTCTCTTAAGAAAATTGACATAGATATGACATATAAGATTGTATAAATTTAAAGCTGTATAATTCCATTTACTTTTGGATATTGCAAGAGTGTTATTGCACTGGGGTGGGAGGAGGGCTGCGAAAATCCCTCAGGAAAAAATTTCTGCTCCTTCCTCGTTAGCCTGACACTGCTACATCCAGGAACAATCCTGTCTGTGGGAATCCCAACTGAGGGTGCTGTCCGATTGGCTAGGACCGATTGGCGCTTGTTCTCAGTGACAGCAGCTCAGTGGTGAGAGGTGGTGGTACTTTTTGATCATGGCTCCTTTTGGAAACCTTTATAGACGATGACAGCAGCTACTCCTCATTATCTCCCATCTCTTTCACTATTGCTTTGGTGTCTTGGCAGGCAGCTCTCATAGTTCAGCACCACTAGTGCAGGACAGCTCACAGCACCTTCAGTACTTATCTGAGTTCTTCAGGGGCGGATCTGGGAAGGAAGATGGGTTCACCATGGAGGTGAGTCTGGGTTACAGATCTACTGCAAGGTTTCCTTATAGCAGTTCTGAACTTCTGAGGCAGGGCATAGGTCTTCAGAATTCCTTAGTTCAGAGTGCGCTTATATGCTTCTTGTGGTTAATATGAAGTAACTACAATTTTCTCCAGGCAATATCTGAACTAAAATTCCTCTTAATGTGCCTCCTCAGTAGGTCACAAAAGCTGGGAGTAGCCATAGGGAACCTCATATTTCTTCAAACTGGATGCTTGGAACTAAATTTCAGAAGGTTCTCTGGGTTACATAGATGGAAGTGGTCACCTTTTAATTCTTGGTGTATGATTTCTGAGGTGTCTGCTCTCATTGATTTAGAGAACTAAGAATAAAAACTAGCTTTCTATTATTAATAGTTCTGCTATGAACATTGGGGTGCATGTATCTTTTAAAAATAGAGGTTTTGTCTTTGGGGGACATATGCTCAGGGCTGGGATTCTTGGATTGTATGGTAGCTCTATTTTTAGTTTTGAAAGGAAACTCCATACTGTTTTCCACAGTGGCTGTACATTCCCGCCAATAATGTAGAAAGGTTACCTTTTCCCCACAGGTCTCCAGAATTTATTATTTTTAGATTTTTAATGATAGCCATTCTGCCTGGTATGAGGTAATGTCTTATTGTGGTTTTCATTTGCATTCTCTAATAATTAGTGATGTTGAGCAACTTTTCATGTGCTTGTTGGCCATCTGTATGTCTTCTTTGCTTAAATGTCTGTTTAGGTCTTTCTGCCTATTTTTTGACTGAACTGTGTTTTTTTGATATTGTGGTGTATGAACTGTTTGTATATTTTGTATATTAACCATTTGTTAATGCCATTAACAAATGACATTTGACGTTTGTTAATGGTCACCATTTTTTTGTCATATCATTTGTAAATATTTTTTCCCATTCTGTATGTTATCTTTTCATTTTGTTGTGGTTTCCTGTCCTGTGCAAAGTTTTTATGTTTGATTAGGTCCCAGTTATTTATTTTTGCTTTTATTTCTTTTGCCTTAAGAGATTGATCTAAGAAGATATTACTAAGATTTATGTCAGAGAATGTTTTGCCTATGTCCTCTTCTAGGAGTTTTGTGGTATCATGTCTTTTATTTAGATCATTAAACCATGTTGAGTTTATTTTTGGATATGGCACGAGGGAGTGTTCTAATTTCATTGATTTACATGTAACTGTCCAGCTTTCCAAACACCACTTGTTGAAGAGACTATTTTTTCTCCATTGTGTATTCCTGCCTCTTTTGCTGTAGGTTAATTGACCATAGGTGTGTGGTTTATTTCTGTTCTCTCTATTTTGTTCCATTGATATCTTTATGTTTGTTTTTATGCCAAGATGTGGAAATAACCCAAGTATCCATCAACATACAGTTGGTTTAATAAGATGTAATATATAAATATCAATACAGTGGAATATTAGTCATGGAAAGAATGAAATATTGCCATTTGCAGCAACATGAATGACCTAGAGAATATCATACTATGTGGTATTGATAAGTTGGACAGAGAAAGACAAATATTATATGATATCACTTATATGTAAGAATATTAAAAAATAGTACAAATGAATCTATGTACAAAATAGAAACAGATTCACAGGGATAGAAAACCAACATATGGTTTACCAAAGGGGAAAGAGAAAGGAGGAGGGATAAATTTCAAGTATGGGATTAGCAGATACAAGCTACTATACATAAACTAGTGAAGCAATAAGTTTTTACTGTATAGCACAGGGAACTATGTTCAATACCTTGCAATAAACTATAATGGAAAATACTCTAGAAAAATATAACTGAATCATTTTGCTGTACACCTGAAACTAACACAGTATTGTAAGTCAACTATATCTTAGAAAAGAAACAAAAAATACTAGCTTTCTTCTGGCCAACTCTGGCTTTTCCACGTCTTTTCTCTCCTTCACCTGCCAGCTCAAAGATTTGAAAGAGACGGCTTTTTCTTAGGAGTTTATTTGTGGTATTCTTGTTTAACCCTTCTCCTCTTCATTCCTGGGAAAGACCTTTTTCTCTTTAGTTTAGCTGAGGAAATTAATTTTCATGTTGTTTTCTTCCACAGTATTGCTAGAACACAGCAACACTCACAGTATTGCTAAAGAGTAAATAGTAGGTAACTAACCATTTCGTGTTAAGAACTACCATGTTGAGAAACCCCACAAGTGGAAATGGAAGTTTAACAACAGCGTTAGCCATAGATCCCTATGCAATTGCACTTTGTAAATTCCAAATGACCAGGTAGCTGTGTGTGGTGTTGCAAAAGAATGGCATTGGCCCTGAGGCAATTCCATTGGTCAGCTTCTATAGGCCATTTAAACTTGGGACTATTTATAGAGAAGAGGGACAGTCCTTACAAACAGTCCTTCAGAGAGCCTTGTGAGCCTAAGGCTTTGTGGCTCCAGAACCCGCTATATAAATCAGATTTTAAGTTAGTATTCAAATTGAAGAGGTATGTACATCTGTTATGAGGCCGGTCATAGACTATAGGAGATGAGGGGTCATTTACTTGAGTTTTGGTTGTTTTGAGAAAAGGTGACCCCAATGGGGTCAACGATTTTCACACATTTGGTCAATCTTACAGGCAAGCTCCCTTATTGATAGAGAAAATTAGTTCCCCCAGGGGCCCTTGGGGCAGAACCCAATGCAGATCTCCCTTTCATTAGTGCCATTATTGGGAGTTTCAAATTCTATTGTATAATATAATTAGGATTGTTTTAAAATAAAAATAGCACTTGAATTATCCACTTAGAACAATTCATAGTCTATGTGCCATGCTTATCTTGGGGTTTTGTGCATTCCTTGGCACACCAGACACACAAACACAATTTGAGAGTGTAACCCTGGCTGGATCCTGGGCTGTGTCTGTTTGTCTAAGCCTCTGGGGAGCTTTCCTGATAGATCAGTTGGTAAAGAATCTGCCTGCAGTGCAGGAGACCCTGGTTGAATTCCTGGGTTGGGAATGTCCGCTGGAGAAGGGATAGGCTACCCACTCCAGTATTCTTGGGCTTTCTTTGTGGCTCAGCTGGTGAAGAATCTGCCTGCAAAATGGGAGACCTGGGTTCGATCCCTGAGTTGGGAAGATCCCCTGGGGAAGGGAAAGGCTACCTACTTTAGTGTTCTGGCCTGGAGAATTCCATGGAGTGTATAGTCCATGGGGCCACAAAGTCGGACACGACTGAGCGATTTTCACTCTCTGAGGAGACCCACCTGCCTGGTTCCTAGGAGCCAGTAACCCACCTTCTCACCATGTGATTGGACCCTATGAAAACAGCACTTCTCTGGTTCCTGAGCTTAGTTAGAATCATTCCTTCTGGCCCATTTCAAACGTTACTTGTTGACATGCTTTCATCACTGCTGGTTTTTGTTGAGACATTTGTCTTACTGATTTGGTCCTTACCTCTGTCTTCTTGCCAAGGTTTAGGACAGCTTCCCAAGCTTGGCCTTTTCAGCTCTCTCCTTGACTTCAGTCTTTCTTTTGCATACCAATCATTGGACTTCTAGGCAGTCCATCCCTCCCCCCAAGATACCCTATTTCAGCACAGCTTACTCAGCAACATCTCTTCCAGATTGGGTAATGTCCCATGAAGAGAGCCAGGAGTAGGTCCTGCCCTCGCAACAAATGGACACAGAGGACAAGGATGTGTGATTGGGTAATGCTTTGTAGCCATGGTTTCTTTCAATATGTCCTGGAGCCTTGAACTAGACTAACTTTTCTATCATTTTTTCAATTAGAATACTGTTCTCAACCAAACATTAGTCTGCGGTAGTTTTAAATTACCATGCCTGATTCACAGTGATTGAATTTTAACAAAGTTCCTGCCATATTAATATGTTCAGGAATAGGAAGTTGATTGGGAGTCATTTCATGAATGGAGGAGAGCAATTTAAAATGGTTAGAATATTTCACGTATCTTAGCACTTGGTTTGGGATGGTTTGGTGCCTGCTTAATATAGGAGAATGTGAAATTGCCTGGCAATGAAATTTCAATCAGTGGCTCTGTATCTGAGGGGAGCTCTCCAGCAAATAGGCAGTGAATTTTCTCACCACTATACCCCTTTGGAAAATCTCTGACCCTCCCTTTCACCTTGTTTGGGTGTTTGGGGCACATTTCTAGCCAACATTTAACTAGGCTTAGAGTTGTATCAAGCTCCACGGTGATCTAGTCTCTCAATTTGCAAACCTTAGTTCCCTCTGTGTTTTCTGCTATTTCAGAAATGGAAAAGGTCACAACCTAGAAAAATTTTGACAAAAACAAACTCCATTCCCAAGTTGCAGAATAACTATTTATTTCTCTGGAAATTTAAGCCTTTTTTGGGGGTAGTATGTTGAGCATCAGTAGTGTAAAGGTGTTTACACAGCACCTGGGAATCAAAGTGTGGCCAAGCAGGTGAGATTTTCTTCAGTTTGCACCTTGCTGATTTTGATCTCAGTTTTATTTTAAGGTTATCACAATGAGTTAAAGAATTCCACCTAGGTCTAAACTATGTGAAAGGTAGATTTCTGTAGACTTGAAAACCAAGGAGCTTGATTCTCAGTGGGCTTTGAGAAATAACTCTGTGATTAAAAAAAAAATTATCCCCTTGGCAGCTCATCTAAATATAGTACATTAAGACATACCTAGGTCCCTGGTAGGGAAGTATTACCACCTTAGGTAGAATTGAGAAATAGATGAGGATACTTTTAAGATATCTCTATTCCCTCTTTTTTTTTTTTTCCCCTCTCCAATTTTAACCCTAGCTCTAACCCTCACCAGCCTCTCTGCCCTTTGAAATGTCATCTCAGTCTTTCCTCTTTAACTCAGTCCTCCCTTTCTGTCAAAATATTTTGGTTCAACACTTGTCTTCTAGAAATTCTGATTCCTCTTAGTACATTGATGAGTGCATGTCTGTATGCTCAATTGCTCAGTTGTGTCTGACTGTGTCGACACAAGAGTACTCTTTGTGACCCAATGGACTGTAGCCCTCCAGGCTCTTCTGTCCATGGGATTTCCCAGGCAAGAATACTGGGGTGGGTTGTCATTTCCTTCTCCAGGAGATCTTCCTGACCCAGGGATCAAACCCGTGTCTCCTGAGTCTCCTGCATTGGCAGGTGGATTCTTTACCACTGAGCCACAGGGGAAGCCCACATTGATGGGTACTAATGGATTAATCTATCATCTGTCATAGTCCACATGTCTCTTTTATTATTATTATTTTCAGATTTCATTTATTTACTTATTTTTAAAAGGTATACAATGTGATGATTTAATATATGTATATACTTGGAAGTGATTGCTAAAATCAAAGTAACTTACCTATTACCTGGTTACCAATAATTTTGGTAATGAAAACAGTTATGATTTACTTGCTTAGCAAATTTCAAGTTTACAGTAGTCTTATTAACTATAGTCATCATGCTGTATATTAGATCCCCGGAACTTATTCATCTCATAACTGAAGATTCATAGCTTTTCACCAATATCATTTCCACCATCCCTCAGTCCCTGGTAATCACCATTGTCTGGTTCTATGGGTTCAACTTTTTCAGATTCCACATGTAAGTGAGATCATACAGTATTTGTCTTTCTGTGTTTGGCTTGTTGCCCTTAGCATAGTGTCCTCCAGCTTTGTCCTTTTTGGTTCAGCCATTATGGGAAATGATATGGAGGTTCCTCAAAAAGTAATAGTAGGTCTACCATATGATTCAGCAAATTTACTTCTGGATATGCATCCAAAGAAAGTGAATCAGTATTTCTCAGAATCCTCAGTATTTCAATGAGATACTGAGATATTTGCACCCCCAGGTTCATTCTTGCATTATTCACAATAGTCAAGATATGGAAACTATTTTAACGTTCATCAGTGGATAAGTGCATCATGAATATGTTACATGTGTGTGTTAATGAAATATTATTCAGCTACGAAAGAGGAAATCCTGTTGTTGCCCCATGTTTATTTTTAACAGTTCTTTGGAGACAAGGGATTAATTGCCGTCAGTGACTTTGACCCTGGTAGGGGATATTTCTGCCCTGCAGTAGTTAGATAGAATGATATTTTTGAGCAGGTGGTCTTTTCCCATGCCTTCCAAAGCCTTTGAGAAGGCCTTTACCCTTCACTGTTGACCTCAAATAAAGCCTGCAGGGACCATTGGTATTTCTCCGGTATTTACCGAGGACGAATCTCAGAGTACATTAACTTGTAAGAAATGCATGCTAGGGCAGGCATGCATTGTTTATTAACTTGTTTCAAAGGCAATTTAAGAAAGCTCAAGTCTGATTAAATGATACAGAAATGATGTTTCTGGAGAAAAGATCTCAGTTCATTAATTTTTAAAATCTCTGCCCCTCCCCCATCTTTTGAGCTGCAGTGCTTTTTTTCATTCTATTATTTATTTATTTTTCCAAAAAGCTGTTTTGAAGTCTCCGAATTTTCCTCTTGGGTACATTTCACTCCCATTTCAGTCCCTTAGCACTATTATTCAAATGTTCAGCATTTAGAATCACTAAATGTCTTTCCTGGGATTATAACTTTTATTCCCATTTATCTAATGAATGCAAATCAAATATTTATCATGTGATTGTGATTAAAATATATAACCCCCTAAAGATGTTTATATTAAAGGAGTTCTTCCTGAAAAATATCCTTGTGTTTTTTAACTGTTACTGTACAGTTGTGAAGTGCATCTTTTGATGTATATTTATATTGATAAAGTTAAAACTACAAAAAATTTAAAAAGTGACTTCTCAATAAATCCCAGGAAGTTATTTATATATATCAAGATTCCTCATTTTAGTGTTGAGGACATTTTTAAGTGACCTGAGGCAAAGCAACCTGCTTGGGGTCTCCTTGTGAATTGGGGGGGTGCTGTTGGAGCACACAGCTCCTGATGACACGTCGAGTTTTGAGCCACATGCAGGAACTACAGCTAATGATTCTCAGGTGAACACAAGCACTCACTGCACAGTCTCAACAAAGTGGATTTTTTGTGTTATTTAAGGTAAAAGACATTCTATCAATGAACTTTAGGGACATATTTGTCAAATTTAGTTATTTTTTATAGTGGAGGACAGAGGAGCCTGGTGTGCTGCAGTCCGTGGGGTGGCAAAGAGTCAGACATGGCAATTCAACAACAACAATGAGTTATAATGCATTGATTGGGTGTTTGAGAAACTGCTCTGGGAAGGTGGTTCAGATGTTAGAGCGTGATGCCAGCAGTGGCCTGGGCTTTGTGTGGCCAGTGGGCTTCTCGGAACTCTTTGAGGAAACACAGATGAGCAAATCCACGTTTAGGTGAAGCTGTGGAGAAAACCAAGGAGCAGAACAGATGTTGAAAAGAATTGTGGTGCTAGTCTGCTGGAAAGAAGGGAGAAGCAAAGCTATGGGCGTGAAGGAGGCACTGAGGCTTGGAGGTACAGGGAGGACCCCATTTCTGGGCCCCCAGTTACACTTCCACACCAGGTCACATTCATTTCATAGCATCCCCCGGGGGCAGGCCTTATCGCCCCAGCTGACATGTGGGGAAAATGAGACACAAGGAGAGGTTAAAAGCTGCTTGAAGTCACATAGCTAGGATGTTTCAAAATTAGAATTCTGACCCAAGATGTTCATGATTCTGCTAATTCATATTACAAGGTTTATTTTCCTTGATGACTTCTCTGAAGGATGATTTTTTCCTTGTCTGTTTATCTCTTAAGATGTTCACACATAGTGACCAGGTCTCCTTATCTCTGGGCTATTCATGGGGCATTTTCCTAATTTCCTTTTATCACGATGCAGGTTTTAGCCTGGCCTGTGTTGCTTCTCATTTAGATTCCAGACAGAGGAGGCATCTAGCTTTTGGAAACTCTAGCTTGGCAGAACCTCTGAGGGGCTTCTGGAGAGAGACAATCTCAGAAACATCAGTCATTTTCCCAGAGGTGCAGGGACAGTGAAGAGAAGAGGTCTAGCCTGTGTCACCCTGTGACCAGCTGTGACTTCTCCTGCAGCTGCTTGCTCTCCAGGATGTTGTGTCCTGTAAAAGGCAGGAGCCATGGAAAGCCAGCCTGCACCTTCAGCTCTGGATGGGCGAGTCCCTCCATGAGGCAGGGCAGCCAGGGCAGGTCTGCAAGGCTGCAGGTAACATTGGGCTCCCGACTGCCCCTGGAGTCCTGCTATCAGACTCTCTAGAGAGAGCAGGAGGGGAAAGTGTAACTGATGTACTAACCAGTTCTGCTGTTGCAACTTACATTTGGAAAAGGTTCCAAGGAATGATCACGTCTAGAGCTATACATAGTCTCCCTGGTGGGATGGTTTCTACGCTGTGGTTGCCACCACTTTTCTGTGGGCCTCTGCTCTCTAAGAGCTAATATTATGGACTTCATTCTTAATGGTTATAGGACTCTCATAGGGAACAAGGACTCAGGGACTGAATTTTGTTTCTGTACCATAGTGTCTGGGTCTTTGTTAGCAGCCACATGAAGGAGTCAGTTGTTCTTGAGCAGTCGCTAAGTTATGTCTGACTCTTTTTGACCCAGCAAAGCAGGCTCCTGTCTTTCACTTTCTTCTGGAGTTTGCTCAGATTTATGTCCATTGAGTTAGTGATGCTATCTAACCATCTCATTCTCTACCACCAACTTCTCCTCCTGCCTTCAGTCTTTCTCAGCATCAGGGTCTTTTCCAGTGAGTCAGCTCTTCATATCAGGTGGCCAAAGTATTGGAGCTTCAGCTTCAGCATCAGTCCTTCCAATGAATTTTCAGGACTGATTTCCTTTAGGATTGACTGGTTTGATCTCCTTGCAGTCCAAGGGACTCTTGAGAGTCTTCTTCATACCACACAGTTCAAAAGCATCAGTTGTTCGGCGCTCAACCTTCTTTGTCATCCAACTCTCACATCCATATGGTTTTGACTGGACGGACCTTTGTCAGCAAGGTGATGTCTCCGCTGTCTACGTTTGTCATGGCTTTCCTTTCAAGGAGCAAGTGTCTTTTAATTTCATGGCTGCAGTCACCATCTGCAGTGATTTTGGAGCTCAAGAAAATAAAATCTGTCACTGTTTCCATTCCCTCCCCCGCCATCTATTTGCCATGAAGTGATAGAACCAGAAGCCATGATCTTAGTTTTTTGAATTCTTAGTTTCAGGCTAGCATTTTCCACTTTCCTCTTTTACCCTCTTTAACAGGCTCTTCAACTTCTCTTCACTTTCTGCCATTAAAGTAGTATCATCTGCTTATCTGAGGATGTTAATATTTCTCCCAGCAATCTTGATTCCAGCTTGTGATTCATCCAGCTTGGCATTTCACATGATGTACTCTGCATAGAAGTTAAATAAGCAGGGTGACAATATACAGCCTTGACGTACTCCTTTCCCAGTTTTCAACCAATCAGTTTCATGTCCGGTTCTAACTGTTGCTTCTTGACCTGCATACAGATTTCTCATGAGACAGGTAAGGTGATCTGATACTCCCATCTCTTTAAGAATCTTCCAGTTTGTTGTGATCCACATAGTCAAAGGCTTTAGCATAGTCAGCGAAACAAAAGTAGATGTTTTTCTGGAACTCCCTTGCTTTTTCCATGATCCAGCAAATGTTGGCAATTTGATCTCTGATTCCTCTGCCTCTTCGAAACTCAGCTTGTATGTCTGGAAATTCTTGGTTCACATACTGCTGAAGCCTAGCTTGAAGAATTTTGAACATAACCTTTCTAGCACATGAAATGAGTGCACTTGTGCAGTATTTTGAATATTCTTTGACACTGCCCTTCTTTGGAATTGGAATGAAAACTGACCTTTTGCAGTCCTGTGGCTGCTGCTGAGTTTTCCACATTTGCTGGCGTATTGAGTGTGGCACTTTAACAGCATCAGGTCTTAGGATTTTAAATACCTCAGCTGGAATTCCATGACCTCTACTAGCTTTGTTCGTATTAATGCTTCCTAAGGCCCACTTTACTTCACACTCCAGGATGTCTGGCTCTAGGTGGGTGACCACACCATCATGGTTGGCTGGGTCATTAAGACCTTTTTTATGTAGTTCTTCTGTGTATTCTTACCACCTCTTCTCAATCTCTTCTTTTTCTGCTAGATTAACCTTACTGTTTCTGTCTTTTATCATGCCCATCCTTACATGACATGTTCCCTTGATATCTCCAATTTTCTTGAAGAGATCTATAGTCTTTCCCATTCTATTGTTTTTGTCTATTTCTTTGCATTGTTTATTTAAGAAAGAAAGTTAAGTCACTCAGTCGTCTCCAACTCTTTGCGACCCTGTGGACTGTATCCCACCAGGCTCCTCTGTCCATGGGATTCTCCAGGCAAGAATACTGGAGTGGGTTGCCATTTTCTTCTCCAGAAGATATTCCTGACCCAGGGATTGAACCCAGGTCTCCCGCATTAGAGGCAGACGCTTTAACCTCTGAGCCACCAGGGAAGCCGTTCATTTAAGAAGGCCTTCTTATCTCTCCTTGCTATTCTCTGGAACTCTGCATTCAGTTGGATATATCTTTCCCTTTCTCCCTTGCTTTTCACTTCTCTTCTTTTCTCAGCTATTTGTAAGGCCTCCTCAGACAACCATTATTTTCCTTCTTGCATTTCTTTTTCTTGGGAATGGTTTTGGTTACTGCCTTCTGTACAGTGTCATGAACCTCTGTCCATAGTTCTTCAGGCACTCTGACTACCAGATCTAATCACTTGAATCTGTTCATCACCTCCAGTGTATAATCATAAGGAGTCAGGGAGAATAGTAAGTACTTGTTGAATGAATAGGTCAGTAATGAATGGCAAACACCATTCACTGGGATTTATTAAAAAGTGTTCTTGACAAGATCCCCTGGAGGAGGGCACAACAACCCACTCCAGTATTCTTGCCTGGAGAATCCCATGGACAGAAGAGCCTGGTGGGCTACGATCCACTGGGTCATAAAGAATTTGACATAACTGAAGCAACTTAACATGCATGCAACCCATTCAATCCTCATAATTACCTTGAGATGGGTACTTTTATAATCTCTTCCATTTTACAGATCAGAAAATAAAAATACAGAGAAGCAGCTTGTTCTGGTCACCTAGCAGGTAGTGAAACTTGTGTTACCAAGTCTAAGTTTGTATTACTTACTGTACAACAGGCCAATAAATTGAGTGATAATTTATTAGGGCAAGGAATAGAGACTGTATTTGGAAATCTGGCAGATGGAGAAGATGGTGGACTTGTGTCCCAAAGAGCCATCTTACCTGAGTTAGAATTCAGGCTTCTTTTATACTACAAGGGGAGGGAGTCAAGTCAAACGTTTCCTGAGGAAATGTGTTAATTTCTTCCTTCCCTTTTTTTTTTTTTTTTTTTAAAAATAGAGGTCTTATCTTTATTTTATTTTTTAAATTTAAATTTATTTATTTTAATTGGAGGCTGATTACTTTACAATATTGTATTGGTGGAATTTCTTCCTTTCTGCAGTCATTCACAAGCAGGCCTGGTCAGGATGCTTCCTGTGAGCAAAAAAAAGGTATTTTAGCTTACTGATCATTACCTGGGAGGCAGGGTTCCCAGAAGTGGACCATTATGTATAATTTAAGCTTATAGGTAACATTCCTATGGTGATTAACTTGTGATTAACTATAGTGATTCCTATAGTGATTAAGAATACAAAAGTTTTTACTGTTATACTTGGAATCAAATTTAGATCCTCTGGCCCAGAAGTCTGTTTTTTGGCTACTAATCTATACTGCTTCTTGGAGGAGGGTAGGGGCTGACAGCAACCTCTCTAGAATCTTTAAGGTCACAGGCACTAGTTACCTTGGCTGCCTATGAAGAGTCTTGAATTTTACTATATATTTCTTTTAAATGGCTTAATTTCAGGACATATTGCTCTACCTTTAAATAGTCTCAAAATTTCTTAAAATGGAAAATCATTCAAGGCTAAGGTGACATTGATGCAGTTGTTGCTGGAGCATTTTTGTACTAGACCTAAAGGTCAGGTTCATGCGTCCATCTGGTGAGATGTTTGTGGGCAGAAATGGCCTGGCTCCAAGCCTTGGAGGCTCCCAGGGGAAGCTGTTGGTAAGGGGTACAAATTTTTGCAGAGAGTGGTTTATCCCCCTTATCCCTCCTTTCAGAGCTCGAAGTCAGCTCCCCAGCTGGGTACCCCAGAGGCATAGCATTCTTCAAAACACCGTGGGATAGACAAAGAAACAGACTTGTGGTTGCCAAAGGGGAGGCAGTTGGGGAGAAGGGTGGCATGGGAGTGTGGAGTTAGTAGATGCAAATTATTATATATAGACTGGAAAAGCAGCAAGGTCCTAAGCACAGGGAATTGTATTCCGTATCCTGTGATAAACTATAATGAAAAAGAATATGAAAACAGAATGTGTATACGGATACTTTTACTGTACAGCAGAAATTAACACAGCATTGTAGGTCAACTATACTTCAATAAAATAAATTTAAAAAAAGAAGCACCACGCACTACGGGAAAGATTCCCTGAGTGTAGGTATGAGCCATTTCCTCATGGGCCAAGCTGGCTTGCAGCTGGTATGGGTGGCTACAAGCCTGAATGGGAAGCACAGGAAAAGAGAGTGAAGCAACGTGCTGCTACACAGGCTGACGGGGGCGGTGATAGGAGCTTCTCTTGTCACCTTGGTTTAATTAAGAGTAGCTGGAGGAGGACTTTCTTCAAGGAAATGCCATGAGTGTCTAAGGGATGTTTGAAGTAGGGAGCTCATTTGCAGCATAAGGAAGGACGATTTCATTCCATTGAGCAAATAGGCAGGGAGATGAAGAGCAGTAGTGACTTTTAATTTCACTTTAAGGAGATTATGAAAAGCAGTATAGTAATGATTCCTGGGAGGCAGCCATGAGCCAGCAGACTCACTGTTAATGTCAGGGACTTTTGCTTATATTTAAATCTTATTATTTGCCTCTGTTCTTCCACTGACAGGTTGTACAGTCTTGATCCCATTCCATTGCCTCCATTCTTCCATGGGGAAGTTAGAATTATTTCAGTTCTTGGCTATCTGGTGGTTTAGGGGGCTCATCTGGGGAAGAAACTAGGGAGTGTTCCTTCATAAACATTTTCTGAGTCTTGTAAAGACGGTCACATATGGCCTTTGGCCTGGAGGCACTCCCAACCCAGACTTGCCCACTTGTTTGATTTTGAAGACAGAGAGGTGCTAATTTTAATTAGTATTTTTTTCAAATAAATTTTTGCTGCTTGGCTTAGGGATCCACCCTGTTGCTGGAAATCTGTGCTTTCTTTAGAGTCTGTGGAGATCCTGATGATGTTTCTAACTCTGCTCCCTATATAGTTTTCTCTGAATAGAGAAGCTCTCTCAACTATTTTCTCAAGTCTTCTTTGGAGGGAAAGGAAAGCTTGAGGGCTTTGATTTTAGAGCTGTTTTCTCCCCCAAGGGCCTGCTTGGGAAGGCTATTGCTCCTAGTTTTCTTGAATTCCTAGGTTGCTGGATGGAGAATAATGCAATGAATTCATGTAAACCTGGGCACCTGGCTCTCCAGGCACTTCTCTATAATGAATTACCTCCTCTCAACCCAATTCATTGGTAAGAATGAATGATTCTGTCATATATATTCCTGAGGCCTTACACTTGTGGCCTTTCCAGCTCTTACTTCCTGCATCACTCAAAGTCCAACAAAGAGAATAGAAACCATTCTGTGCATTTAAATTAAATGAATTTAATACAAGGTATTTGTTATCGGTCAAGGGAGAGATGGGTATTTAAGGGGAGGACAGTAGATATTCAAGGGGTTAGAAACAACCAGAAGCTTCCCTATCCTTATGTGGAGAAACAAAGGGAGAGAAGGTGATGGTATTGGAGCCCATGGGTTGGGCTCTCCCATAGCTGGCTCTCCAGTGTGAGCTGGGATCAAGGAAAAAGCATAGCTTCTGCTGGAGATGCTACTTAAGACAGACAGGGAAGGAGTGGAGGAACTGCTCTGACTTCTCCCTTTCTCCTGCCTCCCAGTCTCCTTTTAGTGCTCCTGTTGGTCAAATCCTGTTGGTCAAATCCAGTTGGAAGCCAGTTGTTGAGCCAGGATGAGAAGCAGCCTGATACAGGGGCAGGTCCCTCTGCAGCATAGTAGAGCAGGGGAAGGCTGGGAAAAACTTTAGGAGCAAAGGGGCCCATGGCTGGTACGCCCAGGGCATAGCACCAATGTGGGTCTCACCCATGGGGTCTCCGCAAAGTCCCTAAACAGTTCTGGCCCTCAGGATTATGTGTATGCTTGGTTGTATGTGTTTGGGAACCTGATATAAATGTCTGTGTGAGATCTTCCTGGTTGCTTGTTTGGAGAAGTTGCAGGGTCTGTCACCTTCCTTAATCCCACTTTCACGTTCTGTTATTTAGTCATGCCACCTCCACATCTTCCTGCTCATACAGGCTGCACACTTCCTACTAACTAGTTCAGAGCTAATCTGCCAATCTGTAGAGGGTTCAGTTTCATCCTAACTAACTTGGTCATGATTTCTCTCTGCACTCCTATATCCCCTCCTTGGTCATTAGGAATCATTTTCTTTGATAACGTAATTGAGATGCTGGGCATAATTTATCAGCTAACATGGCTATATAAGGATTTCATATTAATGAAGACACAGTGGTAAGACGAAGATTCTGCTTCCTATTAAATACAAACGCATCCATGGCATTGACACTGACTGGCAGTAAACCACCATTCATTAAACTCACCAAGCTTATATTATTCTCTGTAGAGACAGCTGGAAAATTATCCTTGGGTGCCACAACACTAATTTTAATTTTAAAGAAATGAGCCATGAACTACTGAAAATAATAATTCTCAATGATGACACCTGAGAGGCTGTTGTGGGTATCAGCCAATATATTAATTTTATCTCTGGTTTCCAAGCTGCAGAAATCCTCTTGTGCTAGTTATACAAAAAATGTGTTAAGGCATGGCCCATACAGCTATAAACACAAAAAGATTAAAAAAAAATAGTTCTCTATTTTGCTGAACAAATATCTGCTCATCGTTTACAGGGTCTTTCCATTCAGGATGGTAGGGAGTTGACCAGGTACTTGTCTTTCGGAGAAACCTGTTAAAATAACAGTGCTAACATTCTTATTTTAGGAGAACCATATTTTATAAAGATGCCATTCCTATTTAGAAAACTGTGTTTCTTTGTTTGGTTGATTCAAGCGTTGCTCTTGGAGTCTAAAAGAATCTGTTTTGCAACCAGAGTGAATATTCCACAATATGTACTACCTAGTGCTAACCACTGCTAGTCTCTGAAATAGTTTTGAGATACAAGAGCTAAAAAGAAAACCACTTAGGAATTCCAAAGGAAAATTATTCTGCATTACATTTTAATTTCAACTCATCATCACCACCACCATCACTATCCAAACCCATTTGCCTTCTTAGTTTACAAATTTTATCAGAATTTGCCCCTATTTACCAGAGAAGGAAATGGCAACCCTCTCCAGTACGCTTGCCTGGAAAATCCTGTGGACGGAGGAGCCTGGTAGGCTGTAGTCCATGGGGTTGTGAAGAGTTGGACATGACTGAGTGACTTCACTTTCACTTTTTACTTTCCTGCATTGGAGAAGGAAATGGCAACCCACTCCAGTGTTCATGCCTGGAGAATCCCAGGGACGGGGGAGCCTGGTGGGCTGCCATCTATGGGGTCGCACAGAGTTGGACATGACTGAAGCGACTTAGCAGCAGCAGCAGCAGCAGCCCCCTTTTACAGGCTCACTTAACATGTTGGACTGGTTTCTTCAATTATCCTCACAGTGATAAACCCTGGCTCCAATGTCAAAAGCTCCCTGTTCAACTGCACCATAAAATATAAGATGGATCTTATTAGGGAGGCAGTGCAAGCTCTCGATAGTGAGATGGGCCCTAAATGGTTGCAGTCTTGGTGTGCCCCATGTGGCTGCTTGAGAGTCAGGAAGGTTGAAAATTGAATAATTGAATTCCCTAGTGCTAGAAGGGGAAGAAGCTGCAGTTGCTTGTTCTCTTCATTATTTAAATTTCTGCCTTTTTCCATCTTGGAAGCACTCTCCACGGGACTAACAGTTGAACCACCAAGGAGAAGATTTATTTCTCTTCCCAAAGATCAGGTGGTTTACTCAGAAGCAAGTGGCCACTGGAGGTTTGAATGAGTTCAGTAAGAAGCTCCTCTTTGAAATCAGTGCTTTGTTCCTCTTGCTTCCTTGCAAGGTTGCACTGAGGAGATGGGGTTTTGCATGGAGAGTTTGATTTGCTTCAGAAATCATGACTTTGCAGCTGTAGATAATCTTGTAAGAGTTCCTTTGATTGCCTTTTATTCAGCCCAGAAAATAGACCTAGAAACGTTACTTGTTTGCTTCCCATATCAGGAGGTCAAAATCTATGCTAATACACAAGATAACCATTCTTAAAAATTCCCCCAATACAGTTTTTATATCCTTGCTTGAAAATGCATTTTTTAAAAAATAGATAAATCAGACAAAAAAGGGAATACATTACTAGCATGCTTGGTCTAAGTCACTCTTACTCTGTTTCTTTTAGATTCTGTAGGTCAGAGTTTTACAATTACTATTTTAAAAGAGTTTCTTAAGGATACAGGGAGTCTAACAATTACTAATATCCTCTAAAGCAGTCAGAACAGTTCTGGGTATAGAGTGGCCCTTGGGGTGTGTTGATTAATTAACTGGATCTGATTTCATTGAGACGATGGAGATTAGTTGCAGTGCTTTCTTCTTGGGAATCAGGATTCTGTTGGTTAGGGTGTTACACTTTGCAGAAAAGAAGAGCTCTAAGGTAAGTTAGCTTAAAGAATAATGAAAAAATAACACTGGTGGCTCAGTGGTAAAGAATCTGCCTGCCAAGCAGGAGACCTAGTTTCGATCCTTGGGTTGGGAAGATCCCCTGGAGAAGGAAATGACAACCCACTCCAATATTCTTGCCTGGGAAATCCCATGGACAGAGGAGCCTGGCAGGCTACAGTTCATGGGGTTGCAGAGAGTCAGACATGACTGAGTGACTAAAGAACAACAACAAGGAATAATGAGGTTTTTATCAGCCCCTACCCCAGAGTAAGTTATGACCAACCTAGACAGCATATTAAAAAGCAGAGACATTACTTTGTCAAGAAAGGTCCGTCTAGTCAAGGCTATGGTTTTTCCAGTGGTCATGTATGGATATGAGAGTTGGACTGTGAAGAAAGCTGAGCACTAAAGAATTAATGCTTTTGAACTGTGGTGTTGGAGAAGACCCTTGAGAGTCTCATGGACTGCAAGGAGATCCAACCAGTCCATTCTAAAGGAGATCAGTCCTGGGTGTTCATTGGAAGGACTGATGTTGAAGCTGAAACTCCAATACTTTGGCCACCTGATGTGAAGAGCTGACTCATGTGAAAAGACCCTGATGCTGGGAAAGATTGAGGTCAGGAGGAGAAGGGGACGACAAAGGATGAAATGGTTGGATGGCATCACCGACTCAATGGACATGGGTTTGGGTGGACTCTGGGAGTTGGTGTTGGACAGGGAGGCCTGGCATGCTGCGATTCATGGGGTCGCAAAGAGTCAGACATGACTGAGTGGCTGAACTGAACTGAACCCCAGAGTCAGGTTGGGGAGCAGGCATGGGAAGGCTTGAGCTCTTAGATTCTCTCTGCTCTGTTTCCAGCTGGTCTTGTGAGATGATTGCCAGCCTCATAAGCACTGAATAGAGTCTTGAGTTCACTAAGTCTTCACCCCCAAAGAGTCAGTTTCAGTTGATCTTAGGTGATGCTCAGGAGTTTGGGTGCTCGAAAAGCTCCCCAGGTGATTCTAAAGTGCAACCAGGGATGAGAGCCACCCTCTAGTAGAGGTGCATACCTGAGTCAGGGTGACTTAATAAGATTTTTGTCTCCTTGGAATTTGAAATCTGGCATGGAAATACCCAGAAACTTAATGTTTCTTGGGCTGTCATGCTGATGATAGTGGTCTGCTGAGAAAACTTCTAAATTCTCCTGTTGAGGTTGGTTTTTGAATTTATTGTGGTACTTTTCTCAGTTCTTAGACATTCAGTTCTCCCTTTGACTCTGTGAGATCAGTTGGTTTTCTTCCATCCACCATCTATCCACCCATCCATTCATCAAACATTTATTCAGTGCCTAGCTAGTTGTTCTTTCTTTCCTGGACTTCATGCTGGAAATCTATGAAAGTGGTTTAAAGTTTGAAGTGGGTAAAAGCTTGTAGTCTGCTGTACCAGCTGTTGTCTTGATGAACGCAAATACTTTCTCATTCTTTGTTCCTACTTCCTTCATTAAAATAAACATTCTTTTTTTAATCCTCCTGAGGTCCAATCTCTTGCTTACCAGAGCATTGGCATCCTCAAATCTAGAGACAGTTTGGAAAAGTGGTAACTAGTGTGGACTCTCTAACCTGTCTTTTTAGGTTTGACTCTGGCTCCTCTTATAAGATACCCAGTTTGTTTACTTCACCTTTATTGAGGTATAATTATATTGACATATAAAATCAAAGGATATCTCAAGTGTATATCATGGTGATTTGATATAGGTATATGATATATGTGGTTTCTTTCTTAAAATGATGGTAATGAAAGTGCTTATAACTTATAAGGTGGCTGTGACAATTAAATGAGATAATCTGTATAAATCATTTAGCATCTTTTCATGGTAAATATTCAGTGAGTGGTACAATTTTTGGTATAATCATCAGATGTTCTGTTGCTTAGAGCAGGTATATCTGATTGTTTCAGTGAAGGTTTAAATAGTCTCTGCAGCAACTACTCAACCTTGCCATCACACTGCAAAAGCAGCTACAGACAATACATGAATAAATAGGCATGATGGCCACTGAAATTTAAACAAATATGTGGTGGGGTGGATATGGCCCTTGAGCCATAGTTTGCCAGCCCCTAGTTTGGAGCAGTAGGAACTACAGGTGTGAGATAATATAGTCATAGAGGGCGGTGCTTATTCTGGATGGTGGTGGCTTATTGAAACCTGTAAGAAAACTTCTATTATTTTCAAGAACTAATACAATTCTGGGAGGATAAAGGATGGATCAGGAACTCCAATCTTGGCAGGACTTGAGGCCAGAAAATATAGGCTTCATCATTACCAATACACATTTATTGTTTAAAATGTGCCAGCCAGTGGGGATGGAAAGGAAAGGTCTGGAGGACCCAGAGCTCACTGGGAAGGGCTGCTCGTCTTTCCACCTCCAGATACTTCTTATTACAGGTGTGGGTTCTAATGTCAGTGATGTAACTAGGATTCCTGGAACAGGTAGCTGTAGAAACAAAGTTGTCTTGTGGGAGATCATTTAATAAGAATAAATATTTTTCCTCTGAAGCTCTTGTTTAGCCATGTGGAAGCTACTCTGGGGCTGAACCTAGAAAGGAATTCTTTAAGGACCCTCCTGCCTGTAGTTATAGTTTCATTTCTCAGTGAAGCAAGGTTGTGAGAGTTTACTCTGTATTTAGAGGGGAAAAATGTGACACCTCGCTGTCCCATTTATCAGGAGCTTGGCACTTTTGTGGGCAGCAAGGAGGCTTGTAAAGAAGACAGATAAAACCACTGGGAACAATTGTGATTCAGTCCCAGGGAGCTCCTTGCCCAGCTGTATCTTCTCATTTCCTGGAGTGTAAAATCAGTACTACTCCCCGCAAAACAAGAAAACCCAAATGGAAATACCAAAGTGAGACAGGGAGAGGAGAGACACTTGAGGGAGAGAAACAGGGAAAAGAGACCGGGTAAAAGGAGACAGAGGACAAAGAATTCTTCCCATTGTTCCGGCCTTCTTCCTCTGCAGATGGAGACACTGAGAAAAGATATTCAGAGAGAGACAGAGAGACAGAGGATGCTATTGGTCTGCACGGGTGGAATACAACAGGGCATCGTTCACTGTGACACGTGAAACTAATTTTCATCATTTACGGCTTCATCTTACAGGGCTGCAGTTTATTTTGCCACCTGGTGTCTCCGAGAAAGATGCACAGACAGTTAACAGCCATAGGATGGCATCTCTGATGTGCTCATGTGCTCATCTATCCTGTTTAAAGAGCTAGTTCATTGGTAAAATAAAGTCGCCCTGGGGCCTTAAAGTTCATAAAATAATATTTATTGGCTATTCATAGTTAATTCCTCTCTCTGGCCAGCAGGTATCAAATCTTAAGGAAACTTCACATGCCTTTTGCTTCTCTGGCAGTAGAAGAGAGCCAGGGGTATGTGTGTCCTGCTAACAGTCATGGACTTCTCACAAAAATCTTGACTGAGTGGGAGGGCTATATTGTTGGTTTCCAGTTTTCTTTCTTTTCCTATGACTTCATTTATGGAAGAAAATTTTTGTGCTGTTTTGCTTTAAACAATGAAAATGTGTTGTCTCCCTCCCCCCAATTACAGATCTTGGGCAAAGTTCAGGAGATGGGGAGGCACAGGGAGGTCTGGCGTGCCGCAGTCCATGCAGTCACAAAGAGTCGTACACGACTGATTGACTGACAACGGCAACATAGACTTAGAATTTAATGGGAGCTAGCCTTTGGGTTTTGCACTTGAGAAGGGTAGTGGTAAGGGTGATGAGAGGGGAGAATTTTCTCCAAGGGAAGTGTCTAGAAATCTGAGATAATAAGCATTGCTTTGCTTTTCAGATATACTTTGGGGGTTTTTAAAAAGCTTTTGATGACAATTTTTGGATTGACAGTTTTGAAGGTCAGAAAGCTTCATTTACTTATGGAATAGGTCAGCCATAATAGTTGCGTAGGTTCATAGGCCATAGGATTTGAAAGACATTTGTGTAAACCTAAAAGAAACTAGACCATAGCCGATAAAAATGGATGGTGGTATTTCCTTGGGCTACAGACTTTACTTCTGTTAGAGCTGTGTCCCGCATTTGATTCTGAGGTGTGGTTGAGCTAAGGTTTTCAGATAGAAACAAGTTGAGGAATGAGCTGCTTGGGTCTGTGCGCTGCATCTCCTATGGTCTGGGCCTTGGGTTGTGTCAAGGCCATTTCTCTGAGGTGGCAAGAGGATAAAGAGCCTGAATGGAAATATTTTCACTGACACTGTTCCTGGACAGAAGCCAAATTCTGATGCTTGTTTGGGGCTAGAATAACTGCTTGGCTGGAACTGCTACTATGCATTGAGTTATATGCACAATCAGAAAGGAGTGGTAGGGGAGAGACTTGGAGAAAGGGTATAAAAGCACTTGGAAGTAAGGAACTAAACAAAAGCAGGTTTGAATCTCCTTTTCTGTAGGGACTCAGAATATTTCAAATTTCCGCTGTGAGCTGTGCTCTCATTAGACTGCTATAGAATATCCATTCAGGATATTCACTTCATCAACAGTGAAATGAAGATCAGATCTTTTGTCTGCCTTTCATTATCCCCATGGACTGTTGGGGGAAGATGTTTATCTTTTCCTGGAAATGAAAGGCACACTACCTGCCTAATAATTAACCCCTTGAGTGTCATGTAAAACATGGGACTCAACTTCTTTGCTCTGGAAATCAACCTTTATCCACAGGACATCCCGAACTGAGAAATAAACTCGTCATTGATTGTGAGTCAATAAGAGATTACAAAGAGGAGCCTGGTTACAAAAGGCAGGTTTGTAGCCTGCTTTGTTACAAAAGGCCTGGTTTCATTTGGCAAACCAAATGAATTTCTTTTGGGCATTGTAGTGGCCTATAATAGTGTCTCTCCTTGCCCTTCTTCTGAAGGACATTGAGTAGATGTGACATTGAGGACTACTGATGAAGATCCTGGTCACAGAATCAAAGCTTTACCCCTAAGACATTTTCCTCATTGCTTCACATATTATAAATACTTAAGAAAATTATTCAAGCAGGAAATATAATTTTATACTTGATTAACAGCTGTTTATATTTTTAGTTGGAGGATAATCGCTTTACAATATTGTGTTGGCTTCTGCCATGCAACAGTGTGAATCGGTCACAAGTACACAAACATCCCCTCCCTCCTGAACCTCTCCCCCATCATCCCACCCTCTAGGTCCTCACAGAGCACCAGGCTGAGCTCCCTGTGCCCCTACAGCAGCTTCCCGCTAGCTAGCTATTTTATACACGGTAGCCTATGTATGTCAGTGTGACTCTCAATGTGTTCGACCCTCTCCTCCCCCCTTCCCCCGCTGTGTCCAAAGTCTGTCTCTATGTCTGTGTCTTTATTCCTGGCCCTGCAAATAGGTTCATCAGTACCATTTTTCTAGATTCTGTATATATGCATTAATTTATGAAATTTTTCTCTTTCTGACTTACTTCACCCTGTATAACAGGCCCTAGGTTCTCCCACCTCACTAGAACTGACTCAAATGTATTCCTTTCTATTCATATGCTGTTTCAAACTAAAATATTTCTGTCCCCACAGTATTCATCCCTATCTCTGTAGTCAATATGGAAAGAATGCTGGAGTTCTCTCCTCTTAGAACCCGTTCATCATCACACCACTGCTTGTACTGTTGTGAAGCAAACAAGCCCACTAGGGCTTCTGGGAAGTCATTCTGATGCCCCATTTGATATAAACCATCGGCAGTGAAGAACACATCCCGGTTAATACATCCCAGCAAGCCTAACAGTGCTTGTTGGTTGCTATCCTGTGTACCCACTGACCCACCCTTACCCTGTTGCTGGAAGGTTATATATATTTAGCAGCATGGAAGATAATTTTGCCTTTCTCTTTTAAGCAGAAGTCTCTTCTGTCCAGATACCTATTTTAGTCCAGCAACTAAACAGTTGCAAAAGCTCTTGAACCTGGTCTTTTGGCGCTTCTGCACCAGCAGGTGCTATGATCACAGATATATAATAACAGAATGAGATAAAAATACTAGCAAGTATAAATCTGGTAATCCTGGATTCGTATCTTTTCTTCCCATTTGGCTTTAAAAGAACTTGAGTACATGGGGGTGGGAGGAAAGGCTGAAAGATGTCCCATCTGATGTTCTGATCCTCTAGGTGATGTTTGAATCAAAGATTAAGAGAGATTCATGGGACTTTGACTTTTCCTTGTTATCTTCTTCAAGTGCAAAACTGACATAAGAAACGTCAACTTGCCAGGAATGTGGCATTTGCTGAAAGAAACTGTTGGTGTTAAAGTCAAACAAACACAGTCTTCCCCTGTTCAGACTGGGGTGCATCCCAGTGGTTTTAGCTCACACTTATCCTCCTCTGATGTCCCCACAATGTCCCCTCATTTTTCTGGGTCAAATTTCTCCGTTTCTGAATGAAAAAGCTTTTGTTAAAATTCTAATAATTCCTACACTTATAAGTCCATTTTATTTACCTTTCTGGGAAGTGGAAAGAGGGAAAAACTGAGAAAAATTAATCATATTCTATAATGTGTGATTTGTTTAAAGCATGGGCATTATTTTACCTCTGAGAGAGAGTATTTTATTCTCTAACATCATCTCCAATATTCCATGTCCCTGACTTTCCTTCCCTCTTTGATCAGAGAGAAGCAGGTTCTCTCTCCCCTACCTCACCATACCCCCAGGGTGCTTAACATCTGTAGTCTGTTGTGTAGTTAATTATTTGTGATTGTATCACCCATTGGGTCATACATTTCTTGCAAGAGTTGTGTTTTGTTCATCTTTATTTCCTCAAACAATCAAAAGAGTTCTTTAGGATTTCCTTGGTGGTCCAGTGGTTAAAGAATCCTCATGCCAATGCAGGGGACACAGGTTCGATCCCTGGTCCTGGAAGATCCCACATGCTGTGGAGCAACTAAGCACACATTCCACAACTACTGAGCCTGTGTTCCTCAACGAGAGAGGCCACTGCAAGAGAAGCCTGCAGACTGCAACAAAGAGTAGCCCCCCCACCGCCACAACTAGAGAAGGCCCATGTGCAGCAGTAAAGACCCAGCACAACCAAAAATGAATAAATCAGAAAAAACGGTTTCCTTGTACATAGTAAGTACACAATAAAGTAGTAAATAAATGTTAACAGAGGCGGTTTCTCCTTGTCTTTTTGAGTATTTGAAACAATGCTTCAGTTTTCTTCTTACGATGAATACTTATTTAAAGACATGATGCTATGGGCCAGATACTGTTGTATGCACTGGGGATATAGCATGAATAAAACACAGAAATCATCCTTGTGGCTAAATATAAAAAAGCAAGTGTGTGTGTTGTTGTTGTTGAATTGCTGAGTTGTGTCTGCCTCTTTGGCAACCCCATGGACTATAGCCCATCCGACTCCTCTGTTCATGGGATTTTCTGGAGGGGTTGCCATTTTCTTCTTCAGGGGATCTTCCTGACCCAGGGATTGAACCCACATCTCCTGCATTAGCAGGCAGATTCTTTATCACTGAGCCACCAGGCAAACAAGGGGTGAGATGGGATAGGACCTTCTACAGTCCAGGCTTTTGCTGTGACGTGGAAAGCTCACAGGCTAAATGTTGAAGTGACATGATTTGACGTATCAGGTTAAGAAAAGTGTTGTCAATAATGATGATTGTGTTTTGATGATTAGAAATCTTGGTGCCACTGGTGAAAATGACATTTCACTGTAGGGTGGAAGGGAGTTAAATGTCTGTACAAACCTTTGACTTGAAAGCTTACATTAGACATATTCAGAGTTTCTAAGGGCTTCCCTGGTGGCTCAGGCACTAAAAATTCTGCCTGCAATGTGGAAGACCTGGGTTCGATCCCTGGGTCGGGAAGATCCCCTGGGGGAGGGCATGGCAACCCACTCCGGTAATCTTGCTGGAGAATCTCCATCGACAGAGGAGCCTGGTGAGCTAAAGTCCATGGGATCACACAGAGTCGGACACAGCTGAAGCAGCTAAGCAGCAGCAGCAGTGGCAAGCAGCAGCAGCAGCAGCAGCAGCAGAGTTTCTAAACGCATTTAAAACAGAGTACTGCAAACAGCATGGCCGTCCTGTTGTGATTCTGAGTATGAATGCTTAAAGCCTGTGTTTTGTGGCCAGTGTCTTAGTATGGCTTGTCTTGTGCATGTGTGCTGTCACTTCAGTCGTGTCCGACTCTTTGTGACCCCACGGACTGTGGCCAGCCATGCTCCTCTGTCCATGGGATTCTCCAGACAAGAATCCTGGGGTGGGTTGCCATGCCCTCCCCCAGGGGATCTTCCTGACCCAGGGATGGAACCTGTGTCTCTTGTCTTCCGCATTGGCAGGTGGGTTCTTTACCACTAGAGCCACGTGGGAATCCCTGTCTTGTCTTAATTTAAGCTTGATTGATGCACTACTTTGAATATGCTTTTAGTGTCCTCTTATCTGCCAAGGTGCTCTTGTTATTTGGTATATACAGTAAGCACCATAATGTGTTGGAAGTAAATTCTTACCAAGTCAACAGCCATTGTAGGCCAGTGGTCACAAAGCTTATCGGATCTTATGCCTCTATCTGTGAAATATTTTTGAACATTCACCCACAATCTACTTATATTATTTACTGCTTACATGTACTCAAATAGTCATATATATTTATTATAAAACATATACTTAAAGGAATTTAAAAAGATGATATAAAAAATACCTTAAATGATATTTTATTTAGTTTATGGTTACAAAATATTTTTTCTATCATTAAAATATTATTACCATTTA
Organism: Capra hircus; assembly: GCF_001704415.2. Classification (NCBI taxonomy): domain Eukaryota; kingdom Metazoa; phylum Chordata; class Mammalia; order Artiodactyla; family Bovidae; genus Capra; species Capra hircus. The sequence goes on from NC_030817.1 coordinate 60,661,225, forward strand.
AAATGAGAGCAATGTACTTGAATATGTTTTATTAGTTTTTAGACTATTTGTAAAAAAACTTTGTGATGAAGCAATTAGAAGAGGTATTTCCAGTTCAAGTTTGAGACTTGGTTTTTCAATTGTTGTCATAGTTGAAAAATATTCCTCAAAAACACCCAAATAGAAGGAATTCATCATGGACTTCACTTCATCATGTAAGTCAATTTACAGCCCCAAATTCATCTTGCAGTAGGTTTTCATTGAAATACAGCTAGTGAATTTCCATCATCTGTGATATCAATCAGATGTTTTTGCAAAACTAATTTGAAGGTAATGCATTTTAATGTTTTGAACAAAGGTGTTCAAAACCCACTGAAACTCTCCATTTGGAAGATTTAAAAACAGTTTTCAGAGAGGAGAGTGTTTATAGCAATATGCTTACAGTATTTTCTTCAACAAAATCATATAATGATGGAACGATTTTCAAGCATTCCTTGTGACAATGTCTTTCTGTACTTGAGTTTCTTTTGAAAAGCAGTTGCTTTCTTGCTTATTGTTAAAGCATCTAATTTACCTTGAAGGGACAGATTAAGTAAGTAGCTGAGAAAGAGCTCACACAGGAAGCCGGGGAACTGTTGACTTTGCTTTTGCCATCTTATGTTTTCACTTGCGTTGTTAGTAAGTTGGTTTCTTTGCAGAAATAAGTTGAAGCCATCAGAGCATTTGTGAAGGAATAGTTTGATTAACTAGATGATACAGCCTGTGAGTCCACTGAATTGGGGACATGTAAAATGCAATATGGAGCAGGATGCTAAAAAGTATGGAGAAAGCCAGGGCAGGGCTGGCTGCTCCTCCCACGTCCCTCCTAGAGAAGTGCCGTCTGATAACCTGGCAGTCAGACATCTGTGTGGAGAGAGGATGCTGGAGCTGATCCATAGGTTAGATGTTAGCAGATCTCTATTCCTTTCTTTTGAAGGATTAAAACATATGAAAAAATAGAAGTCCTAATATTTTTTAGCACTTCGGAGCCTCACCTGACACACCTCCCAGGGTCTGTGCAATCCTCTTGGGAGACTCGGTTCTTAATGCTGGCATTTTCAATTGGAGGGCTTGAAAGTCCTGAGGAAACACAAAGTGTTAAAAAGTTTTGCTGCTCCATCATTTGTAAGATCCCATCAGCAGAGGATCAAGAAAAAAAAAAATAAAGATTTGGGGGACAGAGATAATTAATTGCATCACAGTAGTAATTGAAAGCAGAGCTAATTAAACCTCCTTTGGCTGGTCATTGCTTACCTTCACATGCAAATGAGTGTCTACAGCTGTCCAAAAAGTCCTGTGTCATTTATGCTTTCTAACAGCTTAGTCACCCTGGGGATGGCTTCCTGTAAGCCTTCTTCCTATTATAAATCCCGTTTTTCTAGCTGGTTTCTGTCTTGCCTCTCCTTTCACTTTTCCTAGGCTAGGTATGCCATTGCCTGGAGACAGGGGTGGGTTCACTCATTCCTTCTTCACTTTTGGTATCAAGATATCAGTGTCATCCCAGGAAGGGAAGGGTTGGAGTCCAGTGTACCATTCAAATTAATGAAATATTTTTACATCTGATTCTGTGATGCTTTGTTTTTTTTATTTTTTAAAAAAGTTATTATTATTTTTTAATGGGCTCTGGGAAAACAGAGTTTTTCTTGTTTGTTTGCAAGCAAGCTTAATGTTGTGAATGTTCCTCTCAGAGTTTAAAATTCCCAGTGCTGCTGCAGTGCAAAAAATTTTAATCTTTTCTTTTTCTTTTTTCCTTAAAAATATCTTGGGAGAAGAGTAAACTGTTAAGAGATACAGAAATTGCAAATGGTGTGTGGCTGCAGTGTTGATGGGTGTTGCCACAGCTGAATAATGTTTGCAGTCCAGGGACACGAAAAGGCAGTAGATGGAAAAAAGTTTAGTTTTATGAGCATGAAGTGGTTTGTGGCAGAAAATGTTGCTGGACATTTCCTTCCTTCTTCTGTTTCTTTTTTCCTCCCTCCCACCTTCCTTTTTTCCTTCCTTCCCTATTTTCTTTCTATAAAGCATAGGAACATTTAGCAATTTGTTCTGTTGGGGTGAGGGGTGGTGGGATGGGGAGAAAGAAATGATTCCAGATATGAGGAGCTTGCTGCTGCTGCTGCTAAGTTGCTTCAGTCGTGTCCAACTCTGTGCGACCCCATAGATGGCAGGCCACCAGGCTCCCCGGTCCCTGGATTCTCCAGGCAGGAACACTGGAGTGGGTTGCCATTTCCTTCTCCAATGCATGAAAGGGAAAAGGGAAAGCGAAGTCGCTCAGTCATGTCTGACTCTTAGCAACCCCATGGACTGCAGCCTACTAGACTCCTCTGTCCATGGGAATTTCCAGGCAAGAGTATTGAAGTGGGTTGCCGGTGACTTCTCAGGAAGCCAAAAACTCCAGAGATTTCAGAGCATGAGTGAGGTGAGAAAGGCGATCCCTTGATAGGGTAGCCCAGTGTGGGTATCAGAGTCAGAGAAGGTTTCAGGTGGGCATCCATACAGGTGGGAGACCAGTGGCTTGACATGGAGTGCTAGAGCCTGACTGGGGTTATGAGGCATCCAGAACTGCTGTGAGGGAGCAGTCAGCCCAGGGTCGCAGAGCCCTAAGCAGGCTAAGGAATGTATTCCCAGGGGCAGAGTCTGACAGCCTTTTGTAAAACTTGATTTTCTACCGTTATGCCTTGAAAGGGATAGGGGACATTTTTCCACCTCTCCAAGCCCAGGGAAGCATTGCTAAATCAATGAAGGGTCACCTGGCTGCACCTTTACTTTAGACTGTCACAAAAAGGGACGTGAAAGATTAGGAGGGAAGCACTGGACACATAAAGCATATGCTGGGAAAAGAAATAGGAAAGTGGTATTTTAAAACGTTTGAAGAAAAACATAAACAGAAACCTATAGGTCAGGACTCCCAGTAATTTTGTGTCCGTGCTTACAAAGCATGAACAAAAATAGAAAATCTCTTACCTTGACCATCACCTTCAGAATGGGAAGCAAGAAGCTGCTATTTTTTTTTTTTCCCCTCTCCTCAGCATGACTTTGGTATGATGGAGAGAAACAGCTTTGGAATCAAACTTTGTCTTTAAACTTCATGAAGGGCATCACTGTGGGACCGTGGAAAGGAGAGACATTCTGGCCTGTGAAACTGGATAGATCTCATATAAATGGTGTCAGGTGCTCCTTACTAACCAGGTATTTGGTCCTCCCCACCTGACTCACATATGGTACTATGTAGAGATGGTCCAGGTGGAGGGGGCGAGGGGTCTGTGGACTCCAGAGTGTCAACCTCTTTCCTACTATGGCTTATTTGTGCACCTCTTCTTTAAAGAGGCTCTATTTTGAGCTGAAATACAGAGCAGCTTTTTAATTCCTTCCTATTCTATCACTGTGGTGGGAAGCAATTTGCAATCTCCATGCTCCTTTGGCTATCTCACTGATGGTAATCCTTAAGACTCTTATTTTTCTGATCCAGAATTTACCTTTTATTTATTTCAAAAAAATAGGTGGTGGGTTAGAAGAGGTGTTGTGCTGGTAGATATTTAACAACCAGCTTCCTAACTAACTAACCAGTCCTGTTTTCTAATGCCAGTTTCTGTGGTGTAAATACTTCCACATGGCGGTTTTCAAGCTACCAGTGTGACACATGCAGCTCACAAAACTCAGCAATCAGCCGCTGCACGTTGGTACAGGCCAGCTCCCCACACCCCTAGAACCCTTACCCAGAAATGCTATGCAGCTCACAGAACTCAGCAATCAGCCGCTGCACGTTGGTACAGGCCAGCTCCCCACACCCCTAGAACCCTTACCCAGAAATGCTATGCAGCTCACAAAATTCAGCAATCAGCTGCTGCACGTTGGTACAGGCCAGCTCCCCACACCCCTAGAACCCTTACCCAGAAATGCTTTCTGTTTAAGCTGAGCTAATTTCGCTTTTATCCACTTTTACACACTTCTCAGTAAGAAATAAAAAAAGAAATAGAACTTAAATATTCTTAGGTAGCTTTAAAGCCTGATGTGATGATGATTCTTTTTTTTTTTCTGAAATGAAATGAAAATAGGGAAAAGGGAGAGCTATTTAGACTAGAATTTCTGATTAGATTTTAAAATAGAATAAAATAATTGCCTTTTCTGGAGATGTATAAAAATAAGATTTGAACCTATCCAAAATCAACCATATGAAGTCTGTCTGGTGGCTGAAAATGTTTCAAAAGAATGTTGAAATTCTTATCCAATTCTTTTTGATATTTGAGCTTATTAAAAGAGAGATCTGTGTTTTATTTTCTTATACAGTTCTACGATTACCTTTTCTCTTCACTATTTTCATGTCTTATTCAGTGTGCCTTGACCCATCAGACTATCTTATGCACCATTTTTAATTTTTGCTTTTCTTAAGGGAAGGTTCACAAGAGAGGATTATTAATAGTATAATGAAGTCAAATTCCAAAAGGGAGGCAAGTTGCTAGCCAAATAACTTCCTTTAGTCGGATGTATTCTGGGCTTTATTATGGTCATTGACCTTGGATTTTCTAGGAACTTTAAGTGGTTTTGATCAGCTCATCTGCCCTGATTTTTCAAATTTGGAACTAAAATATTTTCTGAAATGACACATGAAGAAAGAGCTCTTTAAAATTATATCTGGAAGTTTCTTTGTTCTTCCAGCATTACATTTTTATTTTGAGCAGATATACATTATGTTTTCCTATAAAGGTTAAAGTTCAAAGTTAAAATCTACAAATTACAAAATCTACAAGTTTCTTCTTCTGGCCTACTTTTCAATCTACTCCTTTATTTTCTTTCTGTTCCCTTTACTCTCTCCTTTTTCTCCCTAGGCTGTTACAGTGTTAGTGGATTGTGAACTCTTTGAATGTCAACTTCTCTTACTCATCTTTGATCCACAACTTTGAAACTGCTTGGCATATAGTACACTTTTAATAAATTTTACTGAAATCCATTTTTAACTTTTTTAGGTAATTTCTGTTGCTTGTGAGTCAATGTCCCCTGGGTCTTAGATATTTTATTCAGAATACTTTGGGTAGGAAATGAGATGTAGAATAAAGAGCATATATGGAGAAAGTGAGAAATAGTGGATTTTGTTTTGAGATGATTCATCACTGGCAAGTGTAAAAAGCATAAAAAAAGACTTCTTTTTGATAAGGCTAAAATGTAAGTGTTGAAAAATTGCATTCAGCATTAGAATGATCAACTATCTTGGTTTGTTTGGGACTGAAGGGGTTCTGGGATGTGGAACTTTCATTGCTAAAACTGAGAAAGTTGTGGATAAATTGGTCATCCAAGGATTAAACTAATCTTACGTGGTGGCACAGTTGGTAAAGAGTCTGCCTGTAATACAGGAGACTAGGTTCAATCCCTGGATTGGGAAGATCCCTGGAGTAGGAAATCCACTTCAGTAGCAACTCACTCCAGTGTCCTTGCCTGGAGGATTCCATGGACAGCGAAGGCTGGTGAGCTACAGTCCATGGGGTTGCAGAGAGTCAGACAAAACTGAGTGACTAACAATTTCACTTTCACTTTTCAGGACTAAACTCATAGAGAGGATGGAAAGGTATTCTGCAGTGGTTCTCAACCTTGAACGCACTTTGGAATCACCTAATGAGACTTGAAAAATAATGACACTCCCTTGGAATTCTGGGGGCTTCCCCAGTGGCTCAGTGGTAAAGAATTGCTTGCAGTGCAGAGGATACAGGTTCGATCCCTGGGTAAGGAAGATCACCTGGAGGAGGGTGTGGCAACCTACACTGGGTGCCTGGAGAATCCCCATCCTGGAGAATCCCCAACCTGGAGAATCCCCATGGACAGAGGAGCCTGGCGAACTACAGTCCATAGAGTTACACAGAGTTGGACCAAAGTGAGTTGGCATGCAAGCACACACTTGGCATTGTGACTTAATTAGGATGTTGCCTAGGCATCTAGATTTTAAGAGCTCCCCAGGTGATCCTAATGTGTAGGAGATATGCTGTGTCAGGCGGGTCTTAGTATGGAACAAACTTGTTCTCATAGCTTTGGCACTGTACATGTTGTTTGGACTTGGTGAGTTAGGCCTAATGATGAACTTTGCTTTGGGTTTCAGGCTGGGGAGAATGATGACTTGGACTGTGTTAAATCTTGCCTTCTTCTGCTGCTTAATACTGAAGTAACAAGCAATCCAAAGCTATACTCTAGATAAGGAGACAGAAGAGTGGATATAGTTCATCAACCTCCTCATTTGCTCCTCTTGAGAGGCATCTTGACAGGGTTATTTGGCCCTGGTGGACTCACCTCATCAGAAGAGTTCAGAGTTGTGGGTTAGCCACTTGGGTACCATAAGGGTGGATTAATAGCCACCTCAACACTGAAAGTCCACTGAACATATAAGGATATTACTGCTGACCCTTGGAAACAAACTTTTGCTTTCTTTTTCTTACTGAATCATTGTTTTTAACAGACTTGGCAACGGCCAGAGAACAAGGTAAAAGTATAGCTGTGGATTCTCTTTGTACATTTTTCTTACAGTGCGTACCAACATCATTACCCTGACAAAGACTCTGTTGCAGTTGGGCTGTTAGGGAGTCTCCGTTTTACATTTTCAGAAATGGAGGCGTGTCAAAGTTAAATTTACCAGACCCAGCCAGTGAAGATGAAGATACAATCTGCTTTCCTGGTTGCTCTGGGAAATTCTGCCCAGCTCTTCATAAAAGCTTTATGTAAGGTTTAGTCACTCCATCCTGTGTTTGTAAAGGGGCCAATCCCTTCCTAATAAGAGACGGATGGAGATAACAAACTCATTATCCATAGGCTACTGGAGAGTCATTATGTGGAAATGACTTTCACTCACTTTTGATCTGAGTGGTATGGGGATATATAAATCTAGTAATAAAAGGCCTTAGCTCTTGTAGATAAGCCCTGAGGTGTTCAGTCCCTTGACAGTTTGCCCTTTTAAATTAAATTAGAATTATCCCTTTATCATTTAGGCAGCAACACTGCTTTCTGGTCAAGCTCTGTGAGGTGTGGGCATAAAACCTTGACCAAACTCTGCCCTCTTTCAATTTGTTGAAGACTAATTGAACAGCTAAAAGTCGAAAAGGGGCAGTGATGCTTTGCAGCACTCCAAACTGGACTGCTCTGAGGGTCTCTTTAGGACAAGTGGCAGGAGGAAGGGACATGTTTGTGCAGCCTGCCTTCTTCCCAGTGGCCCATCTTCCACCCAGTATGGTTTTTCGGCTTTGGCATCAGTTAATGGGGCTGTTACTCACGTGGTCATGTGGATGCTGTTTTACTATAAACACAGATATCTTGGCTTCACTACATGATTACAATTGGGACTTGAAGGTTACTTCTGCTTTGTCAAAATTTTATGTCCCTTTAACCTTTTTTTAAAATGAATTTTTATTGAAGTATATTTACTTTACAATGTGATAGTTTCTACTGTACAGCAAAATGAATCAGCCATCTGTATATTTGTCTTTGTTTAGTTGCTGAGTCATATCTGACTCTCTGTGACTCTATGAACTGTAGCGCTCCAGGATCCTCTGTCCATGGCATTTCCCAGGCAAGAATACTGTTGTGGGTTGCCTTTCCCTTCTTCAGGGGATCTTCTCGACTCTGGGGTCAAACACACGGCTCCTGCTGCATCTCCATTGCAGGTAGATTCTTTACCACTGAGTCACCGAGAAAGCCCCGCAGATACATCTGTCTCCTCCCTTTTGGACTTCCTTCCCATTCAGATCACCAGAGTTCACTTAATAGAGTTCCCTGTGCTATACATTTATATTCTCATTAGTTATTTCTTTTACATATAGTGTCAATAGTGTATATGTGTCAATCCCAATCTCCTAATTCCCCTTCCCACTTAAAGGACCTAGCTTTTTAGTCTGTCATCTTTTTTCTTTTTTAATTCAGAAGCACAGATTTCCCATATTGTAGAATTTAACTGAACTTCAAGCAGCTATTTCTGAACCTTGACCTCTCCAGAGCTGGCCACCTTTCCCTAGGATCTGTCCAACTGTAGCAGCAGCTGGGTTTTTCTGTAGCAAAGCTCCTTAGGAGAGGCCCAAGCTGTCTCCTGCATATCGTTTGCTTCTGCACAATGCAGCTGGGACTCTGCCTCTGGGGCAGAGCAGGTGAGCTGTCAGAAAAGACCTAGAAAATGATCTGATTGGCTTTAATTCTTCCAGAGAGGGGCACAGGGTCTTCTCCTCTCCTAAAAGCATCACCTGTCCCCCTCTCCCCCACCAAAAAAAGTGTAGAAGGAGAGCATTTTGCTTTGGTAACCTTCAAAAGTGATTGAGGAAAGCGTATCTTACTTAGGAAAAAAATATAATCTCTTACATGATGAGCATGACATAGGTTCAAACTGAAAGTGATTATAAATTATGTCAGTCTTCAAGCTATTAAAGCCCTGCTGTCCTCAACAGGTGCGTTTTCTGAAGCTCCTCTTTTGATAGGGTCATGGAAAGCTCCCACCTTCCCACTAATGAACTCTGCCTTTCTGATGAGATGGCAAATGGCAGGCAGTGGGCTCTGTGACTCCTAAATCTGTTGTACAGAAGGAAGGATGTTTTCTTCCACGATGAATATGTTTACTATCTTGTCACAATAGAAATGTCAAAACCTAAAGGACCAGTCCATAGGCTGAAAACCAAATTTCCATGCCAGTCGCAAATCCTTATGAAATATAGTCTGTTTCCAAGGAGGATCGACTTCTCTGAAGAACTCATCTGGGTTTAGAATGAAAGCCATAATGAATATGTTGTGATGACTGGGAGGAAAACTAGGATGTGGTAAGTGGTGAGAATTTGGAAACTAGTTAAAAGAACCTTGGCTCTGCCCATCCTGTCACACAGCCCTTGTGTGTTAGGAGAATGGAGAATTATGTGATTAGTGATTTTGAGCATTTGGTAAGACTTTTTAAAAGCAGATTATTATTTATTTAACACTGATTATTTGTAAGCACTTATTGTTTATAAAAATTATTATGATGTTTACATATGATTTTTCTTTTCAGTAAACTTACAGACTAGTAGGAGATAAATTATACCTCCACATAAGCAGAGTTAAATTTGATTTGTGCAAAGCACCATGGGGTGGGTATAGTCTGAGTGCTGTGGCTGTTTGGTAGAGTGAGAACTCATCACAGTCTGTGTTGACCTGAAAATTTCATAGAGGAGGTGGCATTTGAATTGGACCTTAAAGGGTGAGTAAGTTTGACTAGGTAGAGATGAAGAGAGTCAGTCCAGGCAAAGGTGACTGTCAGTAAAGTGCCGCATGAGCCAGAGGGATGGGCATGTTCGGGAACCAGCTAGCAGCTAATGGAGCCCCCAGAAGGTGACTCAGATGGTAAAGAAACTGCCTGCAATGTAGGAGACCCGTGTTCCATCCCTGGGTCAGGAAGATCCCCTGGAGAAGGGAATGGAAACCCACTCCAGTATTCTTGCCTGGAAAATCCTCTGGATAGAGGAGCCTGGTGGGCTACGGTCCATGGGGTCACAAGGAGTCAGACATGACTGAGCTATTAACACTTTGGGCTTCCCAGGATGGTGCAGGGGTAAAGAATCCACCTGCAGGAGACATAAGAGACATGAGTTTGATCCCTGGGTTGGGAAGATCCCCTGGAGAAGGAAATGGCAACCCACTTCTGTATTCTTGCCTGGAAAATCCCATGGACAGAGGAGCCTGGTGGGCCAAAGTCCATAGGGTCTCAAAGAGTCAGACGTGAGTGAGCAACTGAGAGCGCTCACATAGAAGCTAATGAATGAGATTATAATGTTTGTAGGAGGGAGATGTGGAAGATAAAATGGGCTCTAGGAAACCTTGCTTCAACATTTAAGAATTTGTTCTTAATCCAGTAGTCACCACCCTGGTTTCCAGCTAGTGTGGATCAGGACAAAAATGGCCCTTGAAAAGGGCAAGTCTTCACTTGTTCTCTGTACTGAGTCTGGCTCAGTTGTGAGGAGAGTCAAGAAGAATATTAAAGTACTAACTAATTTACTCTAAAAATTGTGTTAGATTTGGTTAAACATTTAACTCTGAAACGATGCTCTTTGAATTCACAGTGTTTTGAATGTTTTCTGGAGGCAAGAGAGGAGAGGGTTTTGAAATCTTGGATAAGCCCTGAGACTGTCACTGACTGTGCTGAGAGAGCATAGAAGGTGAGCATGGCCTTAGGACAAGCTCCGTCTGAAGAGCAGAGAGATTGATGTCAGAGCATCCCTGCTGACCTTGAGATTTAGAGTAATGATCCATAGCTCAAAATCTGGGATAATGGATAAGGAAGCAGAATGAAAGTGAAAGTGAAGTTTCTCAGTCATGTCCGACTCTTTGTGACCCCATGGACTGTAGCCTAACAGGCTCCTCCCTCCATGGGATTCTCCAGGCAAGAGTACTGGAGTGGGGTGCCATTTTTCTTCTCCAATACAGGCCCATTAATCTCCAAATTGATGAATGAGATAAAATTAAAAATGAACATTTCCTGCAATGTTAAATCCTTAAAAAAAAGTGGTTCTGAAATTGACCATGGAGAAGTGGGGAAATCCCATTGGTTTTTTGTGTTAGGAAGGATATTAGTGACAAAATCCCCTCATGTGTGTTGAGGGGAGCCATACTAGAGGTCACCATAACTTCATTCTTTTCTGAGAAGTCTGAAACAAGAGTGTCAGAGGCTGTTTTAGTCACCCATCAGTCACATAATCATCACTGGTGTGATTTCATGATTTCTTTAACACCTTCAGAATATGTTGGCATATTAAATTGCTTGGTCTTCTGATTTTCACATTGATTCTTCTTGCTGAAGTATTCCACTGGCACACACCTCCCATTCATGCTGTTAAATGCACATTTAAGGGACATTTTGATCAAAGAGTCAGAAGGATCAGAAGCCTTTTATGGGAAGAAATGAACATTTATTAACTATCTATAACTATTCAGTGCCAGACAGATGAGGGAGTGCTTTCCATCCTAAGCATTATCCCATTTAATTTCTGCCACAAGACTGTAAGGGGATATTAGACCCTTTTTTGGATGAAGAAATGGAGGCTTACCCTTTGGAAGTGAGTTACCTGAGGAAATGCAGCAGTAAGGACATCAGGGTTTAAATCCAGGCAGATCTGAGATTTCAGCTTATTTTTTTTTCACCATGCTTTCAAGGTTTTGCAATCCACGGAAACTACCTTTTACAGACCATCTGCTAAGGATCTTAGAAATGAGTTGAAAGGTTGCCCTTTGGTTCTCAAACCCAGTGATTCAGTTTTATGCCATCTCTCTTTCTCCATCTTCAGTGTCTCACTGGCCTGCCCACGGACATTTTTCTTCCCAGTTGTTCTGCAGGTAGGAAGATAGATAGGGAATAATGATGACCACCACAGACCAGAGGTAGATGAACACATATACCGTTCTATAGCCTAGGAGTCCCTTAGCAACAGAAGAATGTTTTGGAACAATCTCTCTACCAGAGTGCCAATCCTTTTACACTTGGGGGTTCCTTGAAAAGGAAGCATCTTTTGATGCCCAACAATCGCCTTGTAATATTTAGTCACTTTCCCCACTGTGGGGATTATGTTTGCTTGGCTTTAGCTGTGGGCAGACCTTCTGTGTGTAGCTGTAACTATGTGTATGTCAGCTCTGAGTCTATGGTGGGCCACTGGCAGATAGAAGCAAGATAATAGAGAACTGAGAATGGAGATGAAGTTACTGCCTTGACTCTTATCTTCCTGTCATAGCCAGACTGTCACAGTTTTTGAAACATGTCATCTCCACGTCCTGATTCCATGGCCCCCACTACTCCACGGGAGCTGCTTTTACAATGCTGTCTGGTTTTTAGGTCCAGTGGACACTTCTTACCTCTAACCTTCCTTGACTTTTTTATGTGCTTTTCACACATTCACTATTCACTCCTTAGAGAAAGCTCTTTTCTTAGCTTCCCTGTCCTGTCCTCGTTCTGCATTTTCATCCTCTGACTTCCCTGGACATATCTCAGCCATCTTGGGATTCTTCTTATTTGGTCTTTACATGATGAAGCTTCTCAGGACCAAGTCCTCTGTTCTTTCACTGGACATTTGGACTCTAGGTGATTTCACTCCTTTCTGTGGCTTTAGATCTTTTTGCTGACCTCTAAAGTTAAACTTTTAGCTCCAACCTCTCTCCAGGTGCAAGTCTAAATGATATTCCTTCTTGTATGTATAATAGGCACTTCAACATGAACATGTTCAAAACAGAACTCATGTTCTTCCACCTCAGACTTGCTCTTCCATGATATCTCCAGTTCATCATATGGTGATGAAACCGTTTACCTGGTTTCTCAGCTGGCATCCCTGTGTCTCACTTCTCATGCTCAACTTAGTCATTGGCATCATACCCTACTGAGTCTACATCCTAGATATTTCTGGCATCTCTCTCCATCCTGTTTTGAACCACCATCGTCTTTTTCCTGAGCAGCTGCTAAAGCCCTCAGTGTGATCTCCAAAAAAATCACTCTATATAACCTTCTTCACGTGCAGTCTGATCATCTCACACCCTCTCTAACATTATCCCCAAGCTGCCATGTGCTGTTATGATGAAACACACCTTCTTGGTGGGTGTGATTTCTCCCTCCTCTTTGACTTCATTTTTTGCTATGCTTCTCCTTATGCACTGTGCTTTCAGCTCATGGGCTCTTGTTCAATTCCTTGTCCTTATCTGATCCTCAAGGGCTGCCTGGATCACTTTTCTCCCTGTTTCTACCCTTCTCTCAGCCTCTAAACCTAACCAACTTCTATTTGTCCTTCTAATCTCAGATCAGATGTTGCTTTCTTCATGAATATTTTCTTGATTGCTCCTTCTAGCTGATAGGCCCATATTGTTCTATACTTGATGCTTCCCAGGTGGAGCTAGTGGTAAAGAACCTGTCTGCCAAAGCAGAAGACATAGAGACTTGGGTTCGATCCCTTGGTTGGGGAGATCCCCTAGAGGAGGGCATGGCAACCCACTCTAGTATTCTTGCCTGGAGAATCCCATGGACAGAGGAGCCTGGTGGGCTACAGTTCATAGAGTGGCAAAGAATTGAACATGACTCAAGTGACTTAGCACATGTACACACATTCTATACTCTTGAGACACTATACATTTCCTGTATAGCATTCTTTCATAGACATTTGCTTAATGTCTGTGTTCCTGCTAAGATGATGAGCTCCAAGCTCTATATGAGCAGAGATGTGTTAATTATTAATGTATTGCACAGTATTCGGCACAAAGTAGGCACTTGTTATATATTAACTGAGTGAATGAATGTTCTTAGAATGCATACTGAGATATAATGTCTAATAAAGTAGCCACTGGCCACGTGTGGTCAGTGAGAGGTGCTGTAAGTGTAATATATACATTAGATTTCACAGACTTTACTAAGAAAAAAATGTAGAATTCCTCATTAATACATTTTTCTATTTATTGCACATTTACATGATAATATGTTGGGCATATTGGGTTAAAAAATGTAATGTTAAAATTAATTTCATCTTTTTTTACATTTTTAAATGGGTTTTTAGAAAATTTAAATTACACAGGTGGCTTGCACTGTGTTTCAGTTGGACAGTACTGACAGAGTATCACCTGCAACTAAAAGTGAACATCAATGCTTTTAAGCTGTCACGTATTAAAATGTTAAAAAGCCTCCATTTTAAAACCTTTTGCATTGTTCACTCTGCAACCTCATTCTCTCCCATTCCAATATGTTTGGTTACCTGGCTTGTGGGGTCATCAATGTCCCTGTCTTGCACCTCCCTGCTCAGTTGCTAATTTCTCTGCGGTCACAAGGGTGCCCAAGAAAGATCTGTAATTGGCAGTCCCCTATTAACTGCCTGTAGGGAAAATTTGCCCTTGGTGCAGTGATAGTGCCCACTTGTCAAGGGATCTTTGTACTCGTAATCCTAAAAACTGTGTAATTGGTATGTGAGTAAGAAATAAGAGGTGGTGTTTGTCCTTGAAATGTTTCTTTCTCCAAGTCTCACTGAAGCCATGTAGGAATGGGTTTGGCTGTAATAAACCCTCCCTCCTCCACCCCTCCACACCATTGCTTAGATTGTTTAGAGTTATTTGGAATATCTGTTTGATTATTCTCTATTTTCCCTTAAAAGTGTGGAGACTCTCTGTTGGGGTGTTTTAAATTTATTAAACACATCCTATTGTTTTCGCCTTTGCTGCATTTGTGTGAGTGATCTATTTTGAACATTTGCCATATGTTTTTTTCTTAATGAAACTGTCTAGTGGATTGACTTAATTTGAACATTTCAGGGAAAAAGCATACTTTTCCAGTTTTTGTTACCTCAGTGTAATTTATTATATTTGAACACTATGTTTATTAGAGTTCTCCAGAGAAAAAGAACCTATGCTAAGTTACTTCAGTCGTGTCCGACTCTGCGACCCCACGGACCGTAGCCCGCCAGTCTCCTCTGTCCGTGGGATTCTCCAGATAAGATTATTGGAGTGGGTTGCCATGCCCTCCTCCAGGGGATTTTCCTGACCCAAGGATCAAACCTGCATCTCCTGCATTGCAGGTGGATTCTTTACCTGCTGAGCTCCCTGGGAAGCCCAATATAGCTCCATAGGCATAGATATATATGAGGAGATTTATTATGGGAATTGGCTCATGTGATTATGGAGGCTGAGAAAAACCACAGTCTGTTGTCTAAAAGCTGGAAACCCAGGAAACCTGGTTATACATTCAGTGTCTGAGTCTGAAGGCCTAAGACTCAGGGGAGCTGATGGTATTACATGCTGGTTTGAGTCTGAAGGCCCAAGAACTGGAAGTGCTGATGTCCAAGGGCAGAAGATGAATGCCTCATCTTAGGCAAAGAATGAGAAGTTCCCCTTCCTCTGCTCTTTTGTTCTATTAAGGTCCTCAACAGATTGGATGATGCCCATCTACACTGGGGAGCACAGTCTTCTTTACTCAGTTTACCTACTCACATGCTAATTTCTTCCAGAAATAATGTCTTACCAGCTATCTGGGCGCCTCTTAGCCCAGTCAACCTGACACATAAAGTTAACTGTCACGCCATAGATGCTATATGTGATCTGTGTGTGTGCTGTGTGTGCTCAGTTGCTCCACCATGTCCCACTCTTTGCAACTGCATGGGCTGTAGCCCGCCAAGCTCCTCTGTCCATGGGATTTCTCAGGCAAGAATACTGGAGTGGGTTGCCATTTCCTGTTCTAGGGGGATTTCCCTGACCCAGGGATTGAAACTGTGTCTCTTGTATCTCCTGCATTGGCAGGCAGACCTGGGAAGCCCCATATACCATTCGCAAAGTAGAACAGAAATGCTTTGTTTTGGCTTCAAGGAATTTACACTCAGATTCATTACACTGTCAGTCTGGACATTGCAGACAATCCTAGACAGGGTTTGACTAGGGATGGGAGGCATTGCATGAGAGAAGTATACTGACTGAAATCATCTGGATTTCAACTGGCTTTGCATTTGTGTCCAGCCATGTCTATTAGGCTCATCATCAATGATTGCATGTTTATTCTGACCATAATCAGAAAGTCATCCTTGTTCCATATTAATTGCTCTAGTAGAATGGCTGCTTTTTCAGTCTTCAGTTGACCAATATCCAGGGCATGGATAATCAGATTGTCTCCTGTGACTGTTGTAAGGATGAGGCCATCAGAATGGACTGATCTCAGCCCAAAATAGTGTAAAAGAACCTCCTTTACAGGCCCCGTTGCTCTCTGTGTAACATATTTATGAGAAATAGTTGAGATGTTTTTAACTTTGGAGGTGTTGTTCTGCCTGAGTAGGCTGTTTCCCTGGAGAGTTACCCTGGAGTCCATGTCACCTGAGCAGAGCTCAGGGGAGACACAGGCCAAGGCTTCAGGTTTACGGGCCTTTCTTGTTCTGTCCTAGACTCGCTGACTCATCTAGGTTGTCATAGTGTGAAGAGCCACCTGAAGAAATGTCTTATAAGTTCCTTGCTATGCAACCCACTTGTCACTGGGCATAACAAAAGATAGTTATCTAGAGACTTAAGGGGTCAGGAGCACCTGTGCAGGGCTCACCAGGGCTATTGTGCTCTGCATGTCTTGAGTGGAAGGGGAGCCTGTAGTAGTTTTTTTATAGGTTGAGATGTTGTAGGCAAGTAGCACCTGACAATGATCATAGAAAAATGAATTTCCTCCAATGGAAGTAAAAATGTATGGCTTGCTACAAACTTCTAAAATACTCCAAGATAAAATATTCTAAGTAATACACACACACACACGTGTATATATACATTCTAAAGCTCTGAAGTGCAGTATATGTTCTCTTTGAAGATGTCCACAGTGTTAAACAAATTTGGGGAGAATATGTGTACTACCATTTAGATATCATGAGTGATAGAGAATTGATTCTGAAAAAAAAAAAAAAAAGGAAATAGATGTAATGAATGATTGAAAGTGAATGGTATTCAGTATAGGTGAATGAGGAAGAGATTTTATCCCAGTGTACTTTCTGGATATTAATATGGTAGTAGAGAGTATATCAAGGATTTTTAGTTGCAGAGATTTTTCTTGCATGTGTATTTATTTAGCCTGCCTCAGAAGAATGAGAGAGAAAATAACTCAAGCGAGCATATAAGCCCACTGGTTTGTGGGCCAGTTGACTGTGAATTTTAGAGCATCTGTTGACCCATTTTGCCTTACAATGTTCTATATAGAACTAAGACTTGTTTATCAAGTATTTTATTTTCAAATTAAGCTTATTTGTTTATTTATTATTTTTGCTTGCCAAATAGTTTATTTGAATGAAATTATACAGAGAACAAATATTGCCATGTGAGATAAGTTAAAAGGAATTCAGTTTCACAATAGATTGTGAATATATACGGAAACAAAACAGGTCACTCATTTCTCTTATTCACCCTCCCCCCCACCTATATTTTTGTTGAGCTTTTCTCCCTCTGCTGCTTTATTTGCAAAGAATAAAACATGTCAATTTCTGGAAGTTAACTTGCTTGATTCTTTTTCTCTCTTAAAAAAGCAGTTTTTTCTCATATCCTGAACAAAATAGGAGTTGTGATTTAAGTAGGTAAAAACAGAATAAACTTTATTTTTCAAATGTCAATCATTAGTTTGATAAACCCATTAAATAAAAGACAAAATGATATCAAAGATTTGGAGTCAGGCCTGAGAAAATTAAAACAAAGCAATTAAAAAACATCATGAGTTTGACAAAAATAATCTGACCTTCCCATCAAGAACTCTTTTGATCTTTACAATGCAGTGGAATCAGACTGTGGTTTTATGGACTTATCACTCTCTCTTTTACCGGGAACTCCTTTTTTCTCAGGGCAGAATCCTATGATAGGTGTGATATACTTTCAAAATCCCAAAGTTGGCTTCTTGACCTGAACTTGGGCATTCATTTCTACCTGGGATTTTTACATTTGCAGAGAGCTGGTGAGGTATTCTCTCCGTGATGGTGAAAGTCATTGAAAGTCACAAGAGGTAAAGCACAAATGCAGCCCAGAACTTGCTGTTTGGAGGAGTTTGTAGGCAGTGAGAGGGGATTGGGGTTGGGGGCGAGAGAGAGAGGGGAGGAGGGAGACAGAGACAGAGAGACACAGAGATTTTTCTCTAGGTTGTGGTCAGGCTGTTAGGGTTGGTTCTAACCCTGCATATTCTGCTGTTTGATCAGATGATCTCCTCGGCTTTCATGAGCTGGTCTACTTAACCAGGCTTGAATTATTTTTTCCCTTTTGTAATCAAGACAGCCCTGATTCACACACAGTCTTTAAAGCTATTTTCAAAAGACAGTAGGGATTTGACAGCATATTTTCAAATTGCTTATCTATCAAAGTAAAAGACTTGCTAATTTAGCTTTCTTTGGGAGCAATTTCCAGTTATAGGTACTCATCTGTTTCACTCTAACATAACACATTATAGCAAATATTCTCTCGTGTACATTTTGGTATGGTATTCAGTAGACAGTGCCAACTAGCGTAGATTGGAAATCTCTTTCATATAACTTCAATTTTATGACTGGCTTTTATATTAAATTTAGACATTAAATCACAAAACCATTAAATCACTAAATCTTCATATCACAATGGATTCCATCTTGGTATTAAAATGAGAGAGTTTTTGTTTCCTAAAGCTTTTTGTTGCAACTGGTGCAGATAGAGTAAAGAATGTTCTAGTGTTGTTGAGGCTGAGGGGAGCTGGTGAATGCTGCCCAAGAAATGCCTCAGAGAAGAGAATCCCAGAAGAGGTTGTACTTCTGGTTTCAGAAAGCCTGGACTCATCACCCTGGTGACCTCACATCACCCTGGTGACCTCACAGGTAAGACTTGTCCACTCTCCTGTTGGGGGTTTCTCTGTAGATGAATAATGACCTGTAGTAGCTAGTGGAGAATCGTTGTCTGGTTTGTTTCTTGATTTTATTTCTTCCGAAAGAAAATATCTCTGATCCAAAATTTCAAAAGATGTCTTCATTTCAACTAAAGCAAACATGATCAGTTTGACTGAGATCAAGATGAACAGTATATAATTTATAACCTCTGAGACAATTTTTTCCTGCAGTTTCCTGAGGGTGGAGGACAGTTGCTATTTATAGATACATTTTTAAAATTAGCATTCAGACCTTTACCAGAACATGAGTGTAAGTATAATAGTTCTGTTGTATGTCATCAACACATTGAACCAATGTCAAAAGACTTTTCTTAGTGTTAAATACTTCTGTACTTTTAAAAATCATATACCTACAGTTTATTTGCCGAAAGCTATTTTTCTCAGTGTCAGTTGTAGCATACTTAAATAAAATTCAGCCTGACTAAGACATTGCTCATTAAGAATTCTCTTTCACTGAGTTGGCCTGGCCTTGAGGAACAATAGTGTACAAGGCCCAGCCACTGTACGACTCTGTGGATCATCATATCTGGTGGGAGGGTTCTTTAAATCAGATAATAAAATATTTGTGAAGACTTGCTGAATTAATGTGATCTATAAACAGTCTAACTATAAACATTTATATATGACAAAATATAAGGTTAGATAGTATTTTAGAAACATTTCCAAATCCTTCAAGGAGGGAGTGATAATCCAAAACCATAGAGTTAAAAATATAGTTTCTATTATGTTGTTGAGATTGTTTTCTTTGTGCCCTGATGCTTGTGTCCTGGGATATCTGTTCTGGTTGTCCACCTCTTGTCCCTGTGTCCTGGGCTTTTCTTAAACACTCATCAGTCAGTTATTAATCAGTTGATTCCTACAGAATTTACTTCCTTCAAATAGGCCACAGAAAAATTTAACTCCTTTGTTTGTTAATGAAAATGACTCACTGAGTTTCAGCATATTGTGACTGCATTCTCTCTGAGGTCTTTGTTCTCTTTGTGGAAAATAGAAGTTTTCTGTGTTGAGGGACTGAGAAGGAAAATTAAGTATCTTCATTGGTGAGTAGAGTCATTTCCTTCCTCAAGTCTGGGGCCAGAAATAGATTTGCCCCACTTTTCACACCACTCTGTTATGCTTTCTAAAGCCCCAGAAAGCCTTCTCCAAATAGTAGCATTTCAAAATCATTGCTTAATTACTTATGACCCACATTGTGTGGGCTTTAAAAATGCATTTCTTCCCCCTTGTGAAAAATGGCCATACCCAGCATTTTTTCCACGTAGTAGGTGTTGACATTTGGTTTATGCTGTTTATTTTTAGTTGTTTAAAGTAAAGGTAAACTTAAAAAAAGACTCATTAGAAGTCAAATGGCCTTTATTTATCCATAAATTTTTGGAGTGTGAATATCTCAGAAAACTTCCAAAAGGCTTGACTGAAGTTTAGCAGTGGTGAAAATGGTCAAGAAGTACATACATTCATAGCACATATAAGAATGTAAAATGGTATAGCCATTATGGAAAACAATATGGAAGTTTATAAAAAAAAATACCCTTCCATGTGATCCAGCAATTCTACTCCTGGGTATGTGTCCAAAAGAAATGAAATCAATACCTCCAAAAGATATCTGCCCTCTCTCGTTCACTGAAGCATCATTTAATAGTCAAGATATGGAAATACCAAAAATGTCCACTGATGGGTGAACGGATAAAGCAAATATGGTATATACAAACAATGGAATAGTATTTAGTCATAAAAAGAAGGAAACCCTGCCATTTGCAACAATAGGGATAAGCCTAGTGGCCATTATGCTAGGTGAAATAAATCAGACAGACAGACAAATACTGTATCATCTCATTTATAAGTGGAATCTGAAGTACTTGAGCTCATAGAAGCAGAAAGTAGAATGGTGACTGCTAGGAGTTGGGGTGTGGGGGAAATGGGGAGATGTTTAGTGTGTACAGGCTTCTGGTTATAAGATGAACAAGTTCTGGGGATCTAATGTACAGCACGGTGACTATAGTTAATGATATAGTATTCTATAGTTGAAATCTGCTAACAGAGTATACCATAAGTGTTTTTACCACACACACAAAATTGTAACTAGGTGAAGTGATGCATGTGTTAATGAACTTGATTATGATAATTATTTCACAATCTGCACATATAACAAACCATCCCACTGTATACCTTAAATATATGTGCTAAGTTACTTCAGTCGTGTCTGACTCTTTGTGACTCTATGGACTGCAGTCCACCAGGCGCCTTTGTCCATGGGAATTTCCAAGCAAGAATACTGGAGGGTGTTGCCATGCCCTCCTCCAGGAGATCTTCTCGACCCAGGGATTGAACCTTCATCTCCTGTGGCTCTTGCATTGCAGGTGGATTCTTTACCTCTGAGCCACTGGGGAAGCCCATACCTTAAATATACACAATTTTTATTTGTCAACCGTACTTGAATAAAGTTGGGGAAAAAAGAAACAGCAGTGACTCTGGTGCAGGTTCAGCTGTTTCAAAGTTAGCAGCCACAGGTGCTGGCTGCACTCTGCATGATGTGTGCAGACAGTGATGTGGGATAAATGATCCTTTCTGAGGCCCATGGCATGTGGTGATGCCCTTAGGGCACTGGAAAAGGATGTAAAAGTAAGGTTGAGTGCCTTTCTGTGTCTTCTTGCATTTGTTTAAGCAGTAAGATAGCCTGTCTGAAATGTCTTGTAGACTGAAAAGTATGAGGGACTAAGGGAAATGGGAAAATCCAGAGGAGTTTGATGGATCTGAATTTGGATGGTAATAGGTAATTACTTTGGACACAGTTCTTGCATGAGACCAGATGACAAAGGACAGGGAAAGCTGATGAAGAGCTTGGATGGAGAGTCTATTGAGTGATCTTGGCGAATGTTCCACGGTGTACCAAGCTGAGATTCTGTTAGTTGAGAAATGGATTATCTAAATATCGATTACTTAGGAAAAAGATGATGCCAACGGGAAGGATAGAAAACAGTGCAAGTAATATTCAAAAGCAAAGACATTACTTTGCCGACTAAGGTCCGTCTAGCCAAGGCTATGGTTTTTCCAGTAGTCACGTATGGATGTGAGAGTTGGACTCTGAGGAAGGCTGAGTGCCAAAGAATTGATGCTTTTGAACTGTGGTGTTGGAGAAGACTCTTGAGAGTCCCTTGGGCTGCAAGGAGATCCAACCAGTCTGTTCTGAAGGAGATCAACCCTAGGATTTCTTTGGAAGGTATGAGGCTAAAGCTGAAACTCCAGTACTTTGGCCACCTCATGCGAAGAGTTGACTCACTGGAAAAGACTCTGATGCTGGGAGGGATTGGGGGCAGGAGGAGAAGGGGACGACCGAGGATGAGATGGTTGGATGGCATCACGGACTCGATGGACGTGAGTCTGAGTGAACTCCGGGAGTTGGTGATGGACAGGGAGGCCTGGCGTGCTGCGATTCATGGGGTCGCAAAGAGTCGGACACGTCTGAGCGACTGAACTGAACTGAACTGAACTGAACTGAAACAGGAAATAATGAGATGTAACTGAGGACAATACCATAGAGGGTCATTACTATTTTCTGTAGAATAGTTCTGGAAAGTATAGAGTCTAGATACCATAGAGTTTAGATACCAGGGAGATAAGTCTATTGGATTAACCTCATACAGAGGTTGGTTCTTAGGTACTTGAAATTTTTGTCTTGTTATTTGGTTTGAGTATTCTTGTGACCTGCCCTTTCCTTATAATACTTATGTGGTCCCTCTTAAATACAATTCAATAGTAAATAATATTAATTTTAGTATATTGGTTATTTCTGTTCGTAAGTTAAGAATTACTCCTGTGTGCATGGTGGGAGGGGGAGTGGTTAGGGTTCATGTAGAAAGCATTAGAACTTTCACTTAAATTTATCATACGTGCATTATACATATGAGAAAGAAATTGCATGTGTGTGTGCTCATTTGTGTCTGACTCTTTGTGTTCCTTTGGACTGTAGCCTGCCAGGCTCCTCTGTGGAATTCTTCAGGCAAGAATACTGGAGTGGGTTGCCATTTCCTCCTCCAGGCGATCTTCCCGAGCCAGGGATCTAACCCATGTTTGCTGAATCTTATGCATTGCAGGCGGATTTTTTTACTGCTGAGCCACCGGGGAAGCCCCTGCCCCCAAATTAAGAAATTAAGAAAGAAGTTAAGCTTTACTAATATTTAATGTGCAGGCTGGCATTGGCTCCTTTCTTTAGCATGGATGTCGCATCGCAAAAATATGCATGAGAAACTTGGGGCTCCACAGGTCAGTGCCCCAACTCTTTACTTTCAGTATGTGTGATACTATGCAGTTCATTTGCCTCTGGTTAAGGACATCTGTGGATTATAGTCTCAGTTCAGTTCAGTTCAGTTCAGTCGCTCAGTCGTGTCTGACTCTTTGTGACCCCATGAATCGCAGCACGCCAGGCCTCCCTGTCCATCACCAACTCCCGGAGTTCACTCAGACTCACGTCCATCAAGTCAGTGATGCCATCCAGCCATCTCATTCTCGGTCGTCCCCTTCTCCTCCTGCCCGCAATCCCTCCCAGCATCAAAGTCTTTTCCAGCGAGTTAACTCTTCACATGAGGTGTCCAACGTACTGGAGTTTCAGCTTTAGCATCATTCCTTCCAAAGAAATCCCAGGGTTGATCTCCTTCAGAACGGACTGGTTAGATCTCCTTGCAGCCCAAGGGACTCTCAAGAGTCTTCTCCAATACCACAGTTCAAAAGCATCAATTCTTTGGCGCTCAGCCTTCTTCACAGTCCAACTCTCACATCTAGTCTAGATGTAAAGAAAAACGCTCATAAAATGGGCAAGTGGTTTACAAAGATTCTAACAAAAGTATATTGGCTAAAGTAAAACTAGAAATGCTGGGAACTACACAGAAATTTCCACCCTGACACTCCTCATCCTAATTCATCAATCACATCACAAAACAACCACAGTTTAAAACCATCAAGAAGAGTTTAAAAAGTAAACTGTGTGTGGGCTCAGTCGGATGTGACTGAGGACCCCATGGACGGTAGCCCACCAGGCTCTTCTGTCCATGGAATTTTCCAGGCAAGAATATTGGAGTAGGTTGCCATTTCCTTCTCCAGGGGATATTCCAATGGATGTCCCTTGTGTCTCCTGCATTGGCAGCTGGACTCTTTACCACTAACGCCACCTGGTGGAGAAGGAAATGGCAACCTACTGCAGTATTCTTGCCCGGGAAATCCCGTGAACAGAGGAGCCTTGAGGGCTACAGACCATGTTGTCGCAAGAGTTGGACACGACTTAGCGACTAAACCGCCACCACCAACGCCACCGGGGAAGCCCAGGAAGTAAGCTACAAAATCTCAATTGTTAAGGATCATCTTATTCAAAATTTATATTATGCCAAGTGATAGAGAACTACCACAGTACTTCCCTACTCTTACATGCATGTATTTATAGAAATAGTACTTGTGTGTATTTATATAAATAAATATACATTTTGAGTGAATACTCAGAATTTTTTCCTGAGGGAATGTGTATGTAATTAAAAAGTTTAGAGACTGCTGCTCTTGATTACTTCTATAGCATTAATAATACAGGCATGCCTTTCAATCTTCTAACACCTATTTAAAGTTATTAACATACTTAGATATACAACTCACAGTTCTAGTAGGGGAAGTTACACTTGTGTTATGAAGCCTTGAGTATAATGAGACCAGGGTCATTACTGCTCCTCTGAGCTTCAGGAATTGGGTCAGTTACCTTTTACTTCTCTACCAACTTATACTGTTCAACTGTATCTGGTCTTCCCCTAAGGCCTCCTTGCCAATAACAACCCTGTTTTATGCTATTTAGAGGACTGCATTTCTTTTTCAGTCTTAAAAAAACAGACCATGTAATAACGGAACACTTAAAATCAGACATGCTTTGAAAATCTGGGATGTGTGATAGCCATAATCACAGTGTTATGTATAAATGCAAGCTCAAAATTACTCGGTTGATTGAGACAAAGACTCAAGTATTAGTCTGTGTGGAAGGATTGGTATCTGTGTTGCCTTTGCTCAACACTGTATGCACTCAGACTACAATGCAGTAATCCCCCAGTTTTTCAGGGCTTAAGTTCAGGTGGAATATGACTCACAATATGGAAATGAGGCAGTGATCTGTCTGCACTTAAAAAGGTGATGGGTCTGAGATCAAGACAAATTTAGCATGTTTCACGTCCAATGTTCTTAATTATCTGCTTAGCGCTGACTGCTCTTCAGTTCCACTGGGGAATGTAATTGGGTAGTCATCTGCAATTTGGTTTTGTGTTTTTGTTTTGGTGCATGTGTTTTTATGTAGATATTTGTGTGTTTTCAGTTTTTCTTGCAATACTTCGTATAAAAGCAGACACTAAAAAAGAGGATAATTTCCATTCTGCCATGATGGCTCAGGGAATGGATGTAAGTAGTTTCAGCAGCTCAGATTTCTCCTACTTCTCAACTGATTTATTGTGTTCCTTTCAATAGCTTTTTTGTTGTTTATTTTATAACCCCTCTTCCACATCCACTGTAAAAGTCATAGTTTGCTTTTAGTATGGCTTAGAAAGAATATTATTTAAAAAATATTTTCTCCAGAAATTATTTATACAGCGGAAGTTTTTTTGTTTAACAAAATTTGTGTCATTTAATAAATTCTCTAATAGAAAAATATAATGAATTATACCTGATCAGAAATAAGCTCGAGGCATATCTTTGAAAGAGCTAGAATCCATAGTTCAGATAGAAGTGTCAATTTTAATTTAATAAGGACTTTCTGTCTTAAAACCAACAGATTATCTTTTTCATTTTACTTGTTATGAATAATATTACAGACTCACTAAATGGGTTTTCTTTTCTTTTTACAGATGGAAATGAACTGAATGAACAAATGTCAGTTGTAATAGGTTCAGACTGATCGGACACTGATCACATTTGGGTAAATCAATCAAGCTTTTTTTAATCTAGAGGTTGTAGAAAGAGGTCATAGCAACATTATCCAGTGACTTTCCCAGGACCGTCAGGGAAGGTCCTTCCCAATAAACAGGACCTTCCTGGTAGATACACTGCTGTGGGTAAGAAGTCTGAGTGACCAGTGGTTATGTTAAAACCTCTGGAAGTTCAGCATTTTACACCTGAGGCCGGAGCAGTTTTGCACGCATAGTTTGATGTGAGCTGAGAGTGCTCCACTGAGCCAGGTGCATTTCATCCATGCCAGTGTTAAAAAATATACAAAAGGTCTCCTGTGAGTGCTTCGGTAAAGCACACTTAAGCTAGAACACAATGCTCATTTATCACCTTCAGACTCCCTAGGCTCTCATAGCCTGGGCTTCCAGCTTTTCTGAACTGAGTGCTACAAACCAAGGATGGGATCAGTTACCCAGGCAACTCCAGACTCAGGCCAGCAGGTCTTGAGACAACTAGTAGGATTATCCTGCATGTATAAATATGAACTATCTATAATTAACCCACCAGGAGAATCCAGCATTTACATATTGGGGAATGTTTCCTAGGCATTTCCAAAATAAAATCACGCTAGCATACTATTTAATCATTTGCTTTTACCTTAACACAATGCTGTAGATATTGATAACTTTTCATATTAATAAATATTGATATACAATTTCATAATTATTTTAATGGCTACATAGTAGCCTATGATATGGTTTTATATTACTAGTTGCTAATCAGCTATTGATCAGCATTCATGTTTTTATCTTTTTGTTATTAGGAAAATGTGACATTGAATCTCCTTGTAGTTATGTTATCAAATTAATTTTTTTTCCTTTCTCCTATTGAATTCTCTTACACATTTTGTGGGAAGACAACTCATGATATTATTACATATTTAGATGTTCATGAAGGATATTTTAATTCTGGATAGTCTGCTAAACAAATAATGATTAAAGACTGGCCAGAGCTAGAGGGTAGTCTTAGGCTAAACTAATTAAACTAAGAAAAATATTTAGAGCAGGAAGGAGTTTTTTTCCTTTGAGGTCTAATTTACTATGTATAGTAAAATTTGCCTTGTTTAGATGTATGTTTCTTTTACTATCCATAAATGCACATAGCCAGGTTAACCTCTTCTTTTATTTTTTATTGGAGGATGATTGCTTTACAATGTTGTATTGGCCTCTGCCATACATAAACATGAATCAGCCATAAGTATACCTGTGTCCCTTTCCTCCTGACCCACCCCCACCCCATCCCACCGCTCCAGGTGGTCACAGAGCACCAGGCTGAGCTCCCCATGTAATACAGCAACTTCCCACTAGCTATCTGTTTTGCATATGGTCACTAAACGTTTCAGTGCTGCTCTCTCAATTCATCCCATCCTCCGCTGTGTCCACAAGTCTGTTTCCTACGTCTGCGTCTCTATTCCTGCCCTGCAAATACCTCTTTATTTAATTTCCTTCTCATTCTGAATGTTCTCTCATGTCCCTTTGAAGGCATTCCTTTCCCACAACCCCAGTCTTGTCAACCACTAATCTATTTTATTAAATAGTTTTGCCTTTTCTAGAATATCATAGAAATGGAATCTTACAGTATGTAGCCTTTTGAGGCTGACTTCTTTTATGTAGCATGATCTATTAGATATTCAAACATACAGCTGCATATACCAGTAGTTTGTTCCTTTTTATTTTACTCATCAGTTGGTGGACATTGAGTGGTTTTCCGTTTTTGACAGTTATGAATAGATCTGTTAAAAACATGTACCTACATGTTTTTATATGGCTGTGTGTGCATGCTCAGTTGCTCAGTCATGTCCGACTATTTGCAGCTTCATGGACTGTACCCCGCCAGATTCCTTTGTCCATGGGATTTCCCAGGCAAGAATACTGGAGTGGGTTGCCATTTCCTTTTCCAGGGGATTTTCCTGACCCAGAGATTGACTCATACGTCAACACACACACATGCACATAGCCTTTCAGCAAAGTTTGGGAGATTTACTGGTTCAAGGCATTCAAGGAAATTTCTGTTCAGCCATCAGCTGATCACTGAACTAAACAAGCAGAGACTTCAGTGGTTACATATGACAAAGGATACAGACTGTACTGAATTTATAGTCCAGGAAAATCACTACGCAAATAAATAGCAGTAACGCTTTCACTTTTTCAGCAACAGCAGTAAACAGCAAAAAGAAAATACTCTGCGTGTGTGTAAATCTTATTTTCAGAGTTGCTGCATTATATTATTTATAATGTCCAATTTTCAGCCAAATATTATGAGACACACAAGAAACAGGAAACGATGGCACATTTATAGGAAAAAGCAGTCAGTAGAAACTGTCCCTGAGGAAGACTTCAACAACACTATATATAAACCAACCAGACCTAAAAGACATCTACAGAACCCTCTACCCACAAATAACAGAGTATAAATTTTTCTCGAGTTCACAAGGAACATTTCCAGATAAACCATGTATTAGGCCATAAAACATGTCTCAGTATGACCCAGAAGACTTCACTGGTGAAGTCTATGAATTTTAAAGAAGAATGAATACAAATTCTTCACAACCTGTTCTGAAAATAGAGAATCACTTCCCAGCTCATTCTATGAGGTCATTGTTACCCAGATACCAAAATCAGACAAAGCCATCATGAGTAAAGAGAACTACAGATCAATATTGCTTATGAATATAGTGTAAAAATCTTCAACAAAATACTAGCAATAGCATGCAAAAGGATAATATACCATGATGAAGTGGGATTTATCCTAGGATTGCAAAGCTGTTCAACACTTGAAATTTATTCAAAAGAAACAGTCAACAGAGTGAAAAGGCAACCTTAAGGATGAGGAAAAAATATATTTGCAAACCATGTATCTGCTGAGAAGTCAATTTCCTAAACATAAAAGGAATTTCTACAACTCAACAGAAAAAAGTTCGGATAACCTGATTAAAAATGGGCAAAGGACTTGAGTAGACATTTCTCCAGAGAAGACATACACATTTGAGAGACAAATCAAACATTGCTCAACATCACTAATCATCAAGGAAATGCAAAGCAAAACTACAAATGATGAGATATTACATTGCATATTTTAGGGTGGTTATTATTAAAAAAACAAAAGATAAGTGCTGGCAAAGTTGTGGAGAAATGGAATTCTTGTACACTATGGGTGGGAATGTAAAATGGTACAGCCTTTCCCAAAATTATCGGAGTTCCTTGAAAAATTAAAAATAGAAGTACCGTATGATCCAGCAGTCTCGGTTCTGGGTATATATGTCCAAAGATTGAAATTAGGATCTTGAAGAGAACGCATTTCCTTGAACACTCTCTATGGTTGAAGTGATGAGAGGGAAAGAGCAATGAACTGGATGCTGGGTGATGCTATCTAGACCTCTGAAGAGAAGCATCAGTCAAACTACCTTAGTCTGGAAATCACAAACTGAAAAGTTATTATGCTCCCATTGGGACATAGATAGACTAGTGAAATTTCAAAACAGAGATAGACATTTGTCATGGCTTAGATAGAAATTGCCTCTATGTCAGCTGCCTTTAGAACTAAAGGATAGATTGAGGCCGTGGATATTTTTTTGTTTTTTTTTTTTTTTTAAGTCTCTCAGTCGTGTCCAACTCTTTGTGACCCCATGGACTATACAGTCCATGGAATTCTCCAGGTCAGAATACGGGAGTGGGTAGCCTTTCCCTTCTCCAGGGAATCTTCCCAACCCAGGGATCAAACCCAAGTCTCCATATTGCAGGTGGATTAATTTCCTACTGAGCCACAAGGGAAGCCCCCTGGATATTAGAGTTGTGTATGATGTTTCAGTATTGGATCATCTAAATTTGGAGCCCTTTTTGTTGTGTCTAATAGTTTTACCCACTATTGCATGTACAGAATAACTCTGTAGTATAGGTGACACAGATTGAAAGGACTGTCTTGTTAGTCTCCTTTAATTTTGTGTCCTATCTACCCAAGTAGAATAAAAAGACTTTTTGGATAGTGATAATTATGCAGCAGTAATAATGACTAATGTCTCTTGGGGTACTCTGCTTGTACTGTACATGAATTATCCCATGCAATCTTCACAACAGTCCTATGATGTAAGTAGCATCATGATTCTATTTTATGAGTGGGAAAGTGGAGACATGGAGGGGTCAAGTAACTCACTCAAGGCTATGTACCTCCTAAGTACTAGAGCTGATATCTGATTGGAGGCAGGTTGATTCCAAGGGCACATTGTAAATTATTACTACGTATGTATTATATATGACATTCTCTCTACAGTACTGTTTAATATTGACAACTTACAAATATTATAATTATCTGGACCTACAAAATGTTGGGCTGACAAAAAAGTTCATTTGGATTTTTCCACAGCATCTGACACAAAAAGCCAAATGAAGTTTTTGGTCTACCAATAAAAATAGAGGTAAATAGTAAACAAGATCATAAGGCAGCAACATGGCATCAAGCCCATAGTAAAGCCTCAAACTGTTGAATTTTCTAGGAGTGAAGCTTTAACCAGGTTTAAAAGCAAATATTTTCAACATCCCTGTGCAAAAGGATCCCTTGGGAGCTGCTGCTGATCAAAAATGTGGATCATTAGGTTCCTTCTCTCAGAGATTGTAATTCAGGTCTGAGAGCAGTAACCTGGAAATCTGCATTTTAACAAAAACCTGTATCATTCTGATGCAGATAGTTGGTGGCCTATAATTGGAGAGACAGTGTCTTAAAGACTGCAGGACTTGACTAGTAAGGAGGAAGAAAAAGCCCTGAATTCAGGCAGTGATAATGAGGTGGGCCATGTGGGTGAGTAGAGGGAATAATAGATAAACATTTGCTCCAAGCCACTGGTTCTGATCATTTCTGCTATATCGTTTACTTATTTATGCAAACATTTTGAGCACCAACTATGTGCTGCTTACTATAAGCACTTCAATAACAGAATAAAAAGGGAAAACGGCTAGTCATCTTCCTCAGAGAGCTTAATCTTACAGAAGAGAGGCAGGCATACACCCAAAAATAGCAATATAATAGCACAACAATGCATGTATCGACTTGCTGTGGTGATGCTACAAAAATGGGGAATGAGCAGAGCTAAGATGAACTTTGAAGGATGGATAGGGTTTGAACACAGAGATTGATGCATTAGAGGGCAGTCCAGGCTGAGGGTACTATGTGAACAAAATCACTGTGAAGGGAAAACAAGAAAAATTCTGGCATGACAAATAGTGTGGTTTTGGCATAGAGTACGTGAGAAGAAATAATCGGGAAGATGACAGGAAGGATGTATATAGACTAGATTGTGGAGGGCCTTAAATGTCAAGACAGAAATTTGGACTTGATTTTACCAGCGATGGAAGCCATGGAAAATTTTGGTCAAGGGCCATGAATTAATTCAGTCTGTAGTACTAAGCAAACTATGTTCATCTGATTAGAGTAATCTCTGGTGACACTTAGGAAAATATAAGTTCTCAAGCTCCTCTGCTATAAATTCTGATTCAGTAGGTGTTGTGCAAAGTCTAGAAACATATTAGAAAACCCACTCATATGATTCTTATGATCAGAATTGTATGAACAACAGTGAAGTAAGAAAAGCCTGAAATCAGGGAGAGAAGTTGGGAGCCCATGGCCGTAGCTTAGATGGGAGGTAATAGACAGTTCTAGACTTGGTGGTGCCTGTGTTGACTGTATTGGAGCACACGGACTAAACAGCTGCTATGGAGGTAGAATTAATAAGACTTTTGTGCCTGGATATAAGAAAGAAGGGAAAGACAGTGACTAAAAAGTTTTTTTGCCTGAATTCCTGGAAGATGCTGGTGCCATTAATCTCATCAGGGAATACACTAATAGGAGAAATAATCTTTAAGCTTAAATAGAGGAGTACCAATTTTGAGATGCTGTTAGGACATGCAAGTGGAGATTTCCTCATGCAGTTGGAATGTGAGGTCTGCCTCTCTGGAGAGGGCTGGGGAATGAAGGTAAATATTTGGGAGACATCAGATTAGAGGTAATGACTGAGGACATGCTAATAGACAACAAAAGAATGAGTACCATCTACAAAATCTTGGGAATACCAGAGAGAGAGAGGAATTCTGAGAGCAATGAAGGCTGTAAATGAGTGAAGTGTTTGGGAAACCTAGGGAGAGAACATTTTAAGAGAGAGGCAATAGTCAACAGTGTTAAACTGTGAAGGCAAATGCTTCTGATTCATGCTGTTGGCCGTGTAATCTAGTTGTGACTTAATTCTTAGAGCTGCCGTAGACATGAAACATGTTAATATTAATGCGGCTGGATCAGCCTGATTGACATGTAACTTTACAGAGGCTCCAGAATTGTAAGTAATTCTCCCTGTTGCAGTCTCTTGAGGATAAAAATTGTGTACAGATCTTTAACTGTCTGATTAATTCAAGGTGGTTTATTTGTGTGATATACTTCATTCTTTCAACTGACCAGTCATTTATATATGTGTAGTTTTGAATGGTTTCTTGAAATAATTCAAATTTATGTAATTTAAAAAGCTTGTCCTATGAATTGCTATGCCATTTCATATCTTCCTGTTGTCATAGCAACTGGTTATAGTCACCTCCTTTTTCACCTGAATCTCTCAGTCTGGTCACTGACAATTACATGCAAATGTGAGCTTTCACATCTTATAGGAAGGGTAGGAAGAATAGGGAACTTATGATTTGTTTTTTTTTTCTCTGATAAGAAGGTTAAAATTTAGAAGACTTGAGGCCAGCTTCTGTTTTGTAGAAGGTTAGAGAAGAGAAAAACCTTGATTAGAGGAAACAAGCAGGAGTAGGCCAATCCCTGGGGCCTGAGGAGGAGAAGTAAGAGTGTGACAGGGGAGCATCCCAGACTGAGGAGTGACCTGGGGCTTGAATGTGGCAGGAGGCTGTGGACTCCCTGGCTCACCCACTCCTGAAAATGTCTGTCACTCACTCAGCTTGTGAGAACAACAACCAGCACAGACTTGGAGCTGGAGGCATCTTCTTGCTTTCCTGGAGGTAGGAAGCCACGATGAAATCAGAGTGACTCTGCCCTTATTTTCTCCAGGGCTGAAAAAGGGAGAGGAAGGAGGCTTTCTGTGTTGGAATACATTTTGCTGTTGTATCATTTCTGAAAGTCATAGGTACAATTGCAATACTGTATTTAGGTACATTCTGAGTTCAGTAGGCTTTTGTAGACCAATCCACATGCACTGACGGGTATAGTGCAAGGATTCCAAGCATGGCTGTTGGAACCATGTGGATCTGAGTTTAAATTCCTGTAGGACTCTTTGTGTGACCTTGGGCAAATTGCTTTCACTGCCTCAGTTTTGTTGTCTGTAAAATGGGCATATTTACATATTTGTCATAGGTTTTAATGATTTCCTGAAATTATGCAAAGCACTTAACATAGTGTGTAGCATATAATCAATGGTTAAAATGGTAGTTAATGTTGCAGATGTATTATAAATTCTAACAAACAGCTAGCAGAGACTTCTGTTGTAAGCTGCATGCACATGCAGTTGCTGAAAGGCTGACTTGAGACACGTAGATGCGTTGGATTGGCTTCTATTTCTACAACAGTTTAAGTGCAATTCTTTATTCAACATGTATTTGGTAGAGACGAGGAAAACCTGACTTTTTGGTAGCAAAGACTAACTTTCTCGTAGCAAAATTATGTATCTTTTTCTTTATGTTCAAGATAAAAGGATTATTATTTGTAGTGAATATTATGCAACACTTAAATTTATTTAAAATGGTCTTATTTTATGGTGTTCCATTCTAAGAGGGTAGCTTTAGCCATATTCACCAAAGACTGAGACACTCTCCATGGATTTACCAAATCTTCATAAAAATAGGTGTGGCAAGTCACATGATTTTTTTTATTACACATCTCTCTGGATGTCTGTGAAATATGTGTTGGTTATTTTGTTTCTAATTAACTTGGTCCATAAGAGTTAAAAGGTGAAGTGTTAACTCTGATTTTACTCTGCCTTCAAGACATAAACAGTTTAGGTGAAGTTCAGTTTCTAGAGCGGAAACTGGTTAATTTCTGGGGTTTTGAGTCCCCTTCTTCCTCCTTGTCTCCTTCTGAGATTGTTTCTGGATTTTGGGAAGAGGAAGGTGAAGAGTGACCATTTGGTGGTGGAGGTTCTTTAGCCTCTGAAGTGTCTGGAGTGGTGTCACCATCATCACCCTGGTTGCCATCTGCCTCACATGATCTTTGCTCTTTCCCCTCTGCTGGATAGAGGGGTGCTACCCTAGTTTTTCTGGTGTGGAAAACAGACCCTAGGGTGACCCTAACTAATTGCAGTGTTCACATCTTTGTGTGATACCTCTCCTTATTTGAAGTGAGACCCGGGAATTGCTTCTAGCCAGCTGAACGTAGCAAAGGTGAAATGATGTCATACCCGTGGCTATTACATTATATGCCAAAGGTGAAGGGAGTTTACAGATATAATTAAGGTCCCAGATCAACTGATTTTGAGTAAACTGAAAGGACAGTTATCTTGAGGGGCGGGGGTGAGGGCTGATATAATCAGGTGAGAGCCCTTAAAAGAAGGACTGCCCCTTTTGGAGGTCAAAGACCCCGAGCGGGAGAGACTCCTGTGGGTCTGATGAAGTACGGTCAAACAGTGAGGATGCCAGTGGGCAAGACGCTGTGGGTGGTCTTTAGCTCTGGAGGTGACCCCGAGCCAACAGTCAGGAAGAACTCACTCAGCGCTCTCTATTTTATAGCCAAAATGAGATGAATTCTGCCAACCCCTTGAGTGAGGTTGAAAGCTGACTCTGAGCCTTTGCATGAGAATGCAGCCTACCGACACCTTGACTGTAGCCTGTGAGCCCCTGAGCAGAGGACCCAGTTAAGCCCCGCCTAGACTTTTGATCAGAGAAACTGTGAGATAAAACATGTGTATTGTGTTAGCTGCTCAATTTGTGGTCATTAGTTTCACAGCAATAGAAACTAATACACCTGGGAAGACGGCCCCTCCCAGCAGCGGTTCCGTGCTCGGAAGTCAGTTCTGACTCTCGTTCAGTGGGGACCTGACCTTTGCTTTGTAGGCCTTGCTTCAGCTCTACTTTGTTTCCCACCACGGTGCCCCTTCTGCCGGGCTCCTTGGTCATCCTGCAGCTACTTCTTGATCTCATCTGTGCCACAGAAGAACCAGGTAAAGTTGCTCTGAAATGCTAAATTTTAGTACCTTTCTTTGACCAAGCCACCCTGGCAGATTGACATAGAAATTCCTTGGGTTGGTGTGAGAGCCACACAAGGGCCATCTTTTTCAGAAGTCTGAAACAAAATGGGGTTGGATTTTCATCTGCCTTCAGCCTTGTCTTTATTTGTTCAATGCACGGAAATCAGGGCACACATTCTGGTAGTCTTGCTCCTTTTCTCTTCCTCTATAATCTCTTTGGGGAGATAAGGGTGAAACCTCCTTCCTGCCCCCTCCTCTCCCAGCAGCACATTCTTTTTTTGATAGAATAGGCTTTCATTATTACAGAAAGTTGTGTTTTCTACTCTAGGGGAAAATTCCATGAATTTGGCAACTCCAGGTTGAATTGGCAACTCCAGGCTTGGTTGCTGATATATTAAAGGAGGAGATAAAGATATAAACTCCCTCGTTCATTTGTTCATTCATCCACTAAATATTTGTTGAATGTCTGCTCTTTGTTGAGAGTCCGTTACTGGGCTCTGTTCATAGCAGATACAGCCATAAACAAAACAGAAAATACCTATTCTCCTGGAGACTATAGTCACTCAAAAGGAATGCCTGACATTCAAAGTTATTTCTTGCTGCATAATCTTATTTTGCGTGTTAGAAACTGGAAATCATTCTTTCTCTTTGCATCCTTAATATAATTTATTTGTGTATTTTTGGCTGTGCTGGGTCTTTGTTGCTGCACGGGTGTTTCCTCTAGTTGTGGCAAACAGGGGCTGCTGTCTAGTTACAGTGCGCAGGCTTCTCATTGTAGCGGCTTCTCTTGTTGAGCGTGGGCTCTCGGATGCGCAGGCTTCAGTAGCTATGGCGCACAGGCTCAATAGTTGTGGCGCACAGGCTCTGTTGCTCGGCAGCATGTGGGATCTTGCTGGATCAGGGATCAAACCCGTGTCTCTTGCATTGGCAGGCGGATTCCTTACCACTGAGCCTCCAAGGAAGCCCTTATTTGCATCTTTGAATGAAAAAATCCTTCTCTCTACCCCCTCCCCCAGCCAGATGTCAATCAATATGATGGTCTCTTACTCAAAAAGTCAGAATAAAAAGCACATTAATGGCTTTCAAAATATTGCAATCATTGGAAATGTTTCAGTTCAGTTCAGTCACTCAGTTGTGTCTGACTCTTTGCGACCCCATGGACTGTAGCACGCCAGGCTTCCTTGTCCATTACCAACTGCCCGAGCTTTCTCAAACTCATGTCCATCAAGTCAGTGATGCTATCCAACCATCACATCCTCTTTTATCCCCTTCTCTTCCTGCCTCCAATCTTTCCCAGCATCAGGGTCTTTTCTGATGAGTCAGTTCTTCGCATCAGGTGGTCAAAGTATTGGAAGTGATTGTTTCTTCTGAACTTAGTGTTAGAAAGTGTTTTAAACAATATTTTAAAAAATTATTTTCCACCTTCCAGATTTCTTTTGTAACTTTTAAAATGAAACAATTAAAATGTTTAAAATTTGCATAGTAAAATGAGATGTTTTTCCGGGTAACTACACTATGCTGTTTAGTGTTTCCTCAGAGTTTTAGATGATTTGAGAGCATTGACCCAAAATAATCATCAGCTGGCAGGAATCAGGGTTGCTGAGGCTTGTGATTATTGTGTGAATCTTGTACAATGCAGCAAAAATTCTGAACTGAACTGAGGACTGATGAGGATTTTTTTTTTAAACTAATTTTAGTAAAACATTTCATTTAAGGTCCCTATTTTGGCAGGAATAAGGCCAATTTCCATTTCATTAATTATGTAAGGGATTACACGTGGAAACTTGAGATAATTGATACAATGTTTTCAGTTTATTACAATGATAGTTTAATATGCTATGGATTGAATGTTTGTAACCCCGCCAACTTTACATGTTGAAACCCTGATTGACAATGTGATGATATTGGGAGACAGGACCTTTGGGAGGTAATTAGGTCATAAGTGTGAATCTGCTCTCATGGCATTAGTGTCTGTAAGAAGAGACATGGAGGGCTTGCCTCCTGTTTCTCTCTTCCCACCACGTGAGTACACATCAGGAAGGCAGTCATCTGCAAAGTGAGAGGAGAGCTCTCATCAAAACCCAGCGACCCTGGCACCCTGATCTCAGACTTCTCAGCCTCTACCACTATGAGAAATAAATTTGTGTTGCTTTTGAGCTCCTAGTCTACAATAATTTGTTACAGCAGCCCCAGCTGAGTAAGACAGTGCTAAAAGATTGGTGCCTGACTGAACCACCCTCGAATTTTCCTCTGATTGTGTGCGTGACTGTGTAGGATTAAGGGGCCATAACCAAAGCAGGTGACAGAGCTCTGGGGGTGCTTGGGGCCTCCTGTGGTGATTCATCACTATGTTTTCTTCTAGTTAGTGCTAGTTACGGTTTTATTTCTATCATCTACTGGATGCTGAGATATTTTAAACAAAATAGCTTTTATAACTAGTCTAGTGGAACAGACTTATAAGATTAGGGTATGCTTAATGAGAAATGCAAAAAAGAAAAATTGATGAAGACTCTAGGAAATGTACTTTATACCACAAGATGTGTGCTGAGTGCTTTTTTAATGTAAAGACATGAATATGGCAGATTCAGGCCAGAGGGGGAAAAAGTAAAATACCAACATGCAGCCTAGTACCATTCAGAAAATTTGGAGGACTCTAGAACAAAGCTAGTGGAGGTGATGGAATTCCAGTTGAACTATTTCAAATCCTGAAAGATGATGCTGTGAAAGTGCTGCACTCAATATGCCAGCAAATTTGGAAAACTCAGCAGTGGGCACAGGACTGGAAAAGGTCAGTTTTCATTCCAATCCCAAAGAAAGGCAATGCCAAAGAATGCTCAAACTACCGCACAATTGCACTCATCTCACACGCTAGTAAAGTAATGCTCAAAATTCTCCAAGCCAGGCTTCAGCGATACGTGAACCGTGAACTTCCTGATGTTCAAGCTGGTTTTAGAAAAGGCAGAGGAACCAGAGATCAAATTGCCAACATCTGCTGGATCATGGGAACAGCAAGAGAGTTCCAGAAAAGCATCTATTTCTGCTTTATTTACTATGCCAAAGCCTTCGACTGTGTGGATCACAATAAACTGTGCAAAATTCTGAAAGAGATAGGAATACCAGACCACCTGACCTGCCTCTTGAGAAATCTGTATGCAGGTCAGGAAGCAACAGTTAGAACTGGACATGGAACAACAGACTGGTTCCAAATAGGAAAAGGAGTGCATCAAGGCTGTATATTGTCACCCTGTTTATTTAACTTCTATGCAGAGTACATCATGAGAAACGCTGGATTGGAAGAAGCATAAGCTGGAATCAAGATTGCCAGGAGAAATATCAATAACCTCAGGTATGCAGATGACACCACCCTTATGGCAGAAAGTGAAGAGGACCTAAAAAGCCTCTTGATGAAAGTGAAAGAGGAGAGTGAAAAAGCTGGCTTAAAGCTCAACATTGAGAAAATGAAGATCATGGCATCCGGTCCCATCACATCATGGGAAGTAGATGGGGCAACAGTGGAAACAGTGTCAGACTTCATTTTTTGGGGGCTCCAAAATCACTGCAGATGGTGACTGCAGCCATGAAATTAAAAGACGCTTACTCCTTGGAAGAAAAGTTATGACCAACCTAGATAGCATATTCAAAAGCAGAGACACTACTCTGTCGACTAAGATCCGTCTAGTCGAGGCTATGGTTTTTCCTGTGGTCATGTATGGATGTGAGAGTTGGACTGTGAAGAAGGCTGAGCGCCGAAGAATTGATGGTTTTGAACTGTGGTGTTGGAGAAGACTCTTGATAGTCCCTTGGACAGCAAGGAGATCTACGCAGTCCATTCTGAAGGAGATCAGTCCTGGGATTTCTTTGGAAGGTATGAGGCTAAAAAGCTGAAACTCCATTACTTTGGCCACCTCATGCGAAGAGTTGACTTATTGGAAAAGACTTTGATGCTGGGAGGGATTGGGGGCAGGAGGAGAAGGGGACGACAGAGGATGAGATGGCTGGATGGCATCACTGACTCGATGTGTGAGTGAACTCCGGGAGTTGGTGATGGACAGGGAGGCCTGGTGTGCTGTGATTCATGGGGTCACAGAGAGTCGGACACAACTGAGCCACTGAACTGAACTGACCTGAATTCGATTATATTGTCTGCCATTGGTGGAAAGTTCCAATTTTCATATTCTTCAAGTGGTAGGGCAACTGTGAACAGAAGTTAACCAGGAAGGCTCATGTGATATGCCAATGTGTATTTCTATCTGGAGTAATGTGGCAAGCAAAAGAGAGAGCTAGTTGATTTTCTAAATATGCTATATCAATATCTCATGACTTGGATTCTCTTAAATAAACAACTAGTGCACAGATGAATGGGGAGAAGAAATAACTCTAAATAAAGCATAAACAAGAGATTTTGGCCTTTGAAGGAAATCAACTTTTAAGTTTTCAATTGTAGCCCAGTTTATAAAATCTGCCATTACCAGTAATTAGCCTAACTCTGGGAGCTAGTGAAGGACAGGGAAGCCTGGCATGCTGCAGTTCATGGGGTCACAAAGAGTTGGACATGACTTAGTGACTGAGCAACAATGACAAAATCTCCTCCTAATCTGAAACTTTCCTATGCTCACTGTTCACCAAATACAAGAGTTGTTAGAGGTTCAAATGGTGACTGAGTACTGCTGCTGCTGCTGCTGCTAAGTCACTTTAGTCATGTCCGACTCTGAGCGACCCCATAGATGGCAGCCCACCAGGCTCCCCCACCCCTGGGATTCTCCAGGCAAGAACACTGGAGTGGGTTGCCATTTCCTTCTCCAGTGCATGAAAGTGAAAACTGAAAGTGAAGTTGCTCAGTCATGTCCGACTCTTAGCGACCCCGCAGACTGCAGCCTACCAGGCTCCTCCGTCCATGGGATTTGCCAGGCAAGAGTACTGGAGTGGGGTGCCATTGCCTTCTCCGGTGATAAGTACTAGAAATAGGTAATAACATAATACCTCAAAGTTACACGATATAAAGACCCTTTGAGCTATTCAGTGCTTTGGGAACTTCGTTTGTTGTGTTTGTTATACATTGTTTTTAGAGGTGTGTTGGAATCCTGATTGGGTAGTAGAAACATTGGGGACCCAGTGAAGAGGAGGTGGATCCTAGGTATAGATAGATAAACTGACGGTTAGACAATGAGAGCTAAGATGGCTCCTACCAATAGACAGGACGTTTTCCCTACTCCAGGTGGGAGTGAGGGCTTTGTTATTGATGTACCTCAGGTGGAGAGCAGACATTAGTTCCAGCGCAGCCTGTGGTTTTCCAGAAGGGGAGGCATTACGTGCCAGATTTTCATGGAGGAGAGCCAGCAACAAAAGAAAGAAGAAATGGCCCTTTGGGAAGGAGCTGAGAGAGATTTTTCTGGCTGTTTTTTAAGACTTTGCATATTCAGCAGGGTGCTGGCAAAGCTGGGAGAAAGAACACAGAAGCAAATCTAGCTGCTGGGTCTTGCATGAATGTTAGAAGAAGGGAAGAAGCATCTGGTCAAGGACAAAGATAATGGTTTTAGTAGGTTGAAGTCACTTGAGTTTTCAAGGCCAAGAAGCAGTGTGTCCACTTCATGTATGATATGTGGGTGTATCTGAGAATTATTTCGGCTATTTAAGTGCTTGTAACTTTCTAAATACTTAGCCTGTTTTTTCATTATTTTTTGATATAGCATTTATCACTGCCACACTATATATTCATCTGTTTACTGTTAATTTCTTTCTACTTGCTTTATAGGGGGAGGCGCTTGGCTTCATTTATTTATGTGTAACTATCAAATGGTATCAGATGCATAGTAAATACTGAAATCAAGTGTATTCATATATGATTGTGGTTAATGCTGGTTCAGGAAGTCTAATACATGGGCAGGGGTTCGAGAAAGAACTGGGGGGAGGGGCAAAGAGTGTGTTAGTGGGTATAGTTGTTTAAAGAGATGCCCACAAACTATTCAATATTCCTCTCTCCAGAATGTGGAGTCCAGATTCCCTCCCCTTGAGTGCAGGCTGTACTTAGTGACTCACTTCTGATTCACTGACTGTGGCGGAACTGATGGGTATAACTTCTGTGTCTGAGGCCTGAAAGATACAGTGGTGTTTCCTTGGTTCTGTCTCTGTCTGGTGCACTCCCTCTCTGTCTGCTCATGCTGGGGGAAGCCACCTGCTGTGTCCTGAGGTGCACAGGCAGGCCTTGGGGGGGATCAGGTGGCAAGGAACCGTTGTTCTGGCCAACAGCCAGTGAAGAGCTGAGGCTTCTGCCAGCAACCACAGGCATGAGCTTAGAAGCTGGTCCTCCAGCTCCGGCCAAGCCATCAGCTGCCTGCAGCCCCTGCCAGTGCTTTGTCTGCAACTTCAGGAGAGGTCTCGAGTCAGAACCACCCAGCTCAGGCAACTTCCAAATTCCTGACCCTCAAAACTGAGATCATAAATGCTTGTAGTGTTAAGCCCCTAAGTTTGGCGGTGATTCATTCTGCAGGGGCAGGCAACTATTATCAGGAAGAATCTGTCAGCCAGAAATAGTCATACAATTACCTGGGGGAGTAAAGAAAAAAATGCATGAATGGAAATGCCCACACCTACTCCTACATATTTTTATTTCTCTTTTCCATTTGGTTTCTTTTTTGTAGAAGACCATGTATTTACATTCTTATAACATTCTTCAATGCCTGTCCTGCCAACCGTCAATGGCTAATAAGTGATGATGACAAGTTTTACATTTTTATGATCAAGTTCTCAGCTAGAACAGAAGGCAGTTTCTACA
The DNA here is from genome assembly GCF_001704415.2 of Capra hircus. Lineage (NCBI taxonomy): Eukaryota > Metazoa > Chordata > Mammalia > Artiodactyla > Bovidae > Capra > Capra hircus. The sequence goes on from NC_030817.1 coordinate 60,702,493, forward strand.
TCAAGATGTCCTTCCCCTTTTCTGTTCTGTCTCATCATATACATTATTTGTCATATGAATGAAGAAACATGACTGTGTGTGTATGTGAGACAGAGAAAGAGAACAACCTCTAACAACCATACTGTGGCTTTTCAAACTCACATCACATACACACAGCTTGAAAACATGTACAGAAACTGATTTAAACTGCTTTACAATCAATTAGTATTTTTTTCCTTGAAAATTTACTGAAAAATGGTCCTTACCTAAAGGGGATTTAATTAACTCCTGGCCAGAAAAGTTTGCTGCAGAAATATGTTTTCTTTTAACTAACAAATATGACTTATTTCAAAATGTCAATGCAGAATGTTGAAAGATAGTAGATATTGTTAGGATTTGGAAAAGGATTTTTCTTAGATTTTGGAAGGAAAAGTCTATAGTCCCTTTTTGAGAGCTTGTTATGCCATGATCTCCTTCTCAGCACTCAGAAATGGACAACACAGAAGTCACGCTATCTTAAACCTGGGAGATGATGTTGGCTTTGGGGTCAGAGTCATCTGGGTCTCACCATTTACAGGTTATATGACCTTGGACAGGTGATTTAACTTTGTTGGTGCTTAGCTGTGCCTCTCTGGCACCTCCCCCATTCACTCACTCGAACAATTCAGTGAACAATGAAGAGGATGGCATATGCTCTTTATTTGAAGCCAGTTAACATGGAAATATGTTGTTAGCTTGGTACTGAAAATGACCTTCTAATTGGAAAAATGATTCCATTTCCCCCACCCCCGGCCACCCATGAGGTAACTGATAGGGGCAAAAGAGCATGGTTTCAGTTCTACAGACATGATATAAAGAAAGGCTAAGTGGGCTGAACGCAAGGGTTAGAGTTGGCTGTTATCTGACTCTGTTAGCAGAGCTGCGGTGTAAAAGGGCAGCATAGCAGTGCTTCTTCCATGAGTCTTGGCGTGTGTCAGGCATGTTTTAGCGTGTGTAATTTTAAGTTGTGGGTACATATGAGTGATCCAGAAAAGGTGTGTGTGTGTATGTGTGTATGAGTAAATACCAGTATGGTGTGGCTCAGCAAAGTTGGGTGACTTAATTACATCTTGACAAGGTTGGCAAATTCTGATTTTCCAGAAAGAGGTATATGCTGTGCTTGAGACTTGCTTATTAGTGAAGAGATCAGGATTTTCTCGCAACTGTAGGATTATCCCTCTGACCAGATACCAGTGTGATATGGACTTAGGAGTCATGAAGTTGCCTTAGCCCTCAGTGTCTCTGGACCAGAGCAGGTTAAAAAAAATAAAAAAATGGTACCAGCTAACGTGTACCTGGGCTTCCCCTGTGGCTGCGTGGTAAAGAATCTGCCTGCTGGTACAGGAGATGTGGGTTTGATCCCTGGGTCAGGAAGACACCGTGGAGAAGGAAATGGCAACCCAGTTCAGTATTCTTACCTGGGAAATCCTGTGGAGAGAGAAGCCTGTCGGGCTACAGCCCATCGGGTTGTAGAGTTGGACACAGCTTAGCAACTAAGCAACAACACTTATCACTAACTATGTGCCAGGCAACATTGTTTTTCACGTGGATCTTGTAGCTTAATACCCCCCAATCTCTCTACCTGCTGCCTTGTGACCGTCTTAAGAGGGAGGTGGCATTTATAGCTACTGTTGGCATGGTGGTCATTACCCTGTGCTTCATCATTCCACTTCCCTGACCCCAGTGACCCTACTTTCCACTAGCTGTTAGCATTCTAGAGCTGCTCTTTCCTTTGAATTACTGTCACTATCCACCCTGGAACATTTCTATCATCTGTTTTTTTTAAATTGAAGTCCAGTTGATTTACAATGTTGTGTTAGTTTCAGTTACACATATATATGTATTGATTCTTTTTCCTTATAGGTTATTACAAAATAACTGAGTATAGTTCCTTATGCTATATAGTAGGTCCTTATTGGTTATCTATTTTATATATAGGAGTATGTATATGTTAATTCCAAACCCCTAATTTACCTGTCATCTGTTTTTGTCTTCAGCTTCTCCCCAACCCAAATAACTCGGTGCTACTGAAAAAGTCACTTACATTTGACAACTCTCTCTTATACAGAGGATTCAACCTGCTTTGTTCTAGGCACTGAAGAGAGAGTGGTGAAGAAACAGACAAAATCCTTGCTCTTGCTTACTTTCTGGTAGGGGGAGATGGGTAATAAATGGGACCATAAAGTAAAATATATAGCGCAACAGAGAGTATAAGTATTGAGGAGTATTTAGACTGAAAGCAGGGAGCAGGACTCAGAGGTAGAGATGGGTAGAGAAACTGCAGTTTTAGATAGAGTGTGTATTGAAAATCTTACTGAGACAGTGGCTTTTGCATAAAGAGATGGAGAAAGTGGAGAACAGATTGTTGCTATAACCTTAGTTGGACCCCTGTGAATGAGCAGCAATTATTTCATCCATCTCTTTTTGACTCAGTCTCTCAGACTACAGAAGTTTTCAAATCCCTCTCTTTAAGCTCCTGCCAAGTCTTTAGCTTTATGAGATCAGGATGCTTCCATATTTATCTGGTAGGATTGAGGATTTATCAGCACAGAATTTATGCTGCTGATATTTATTGAAAGCCAGTCAAACAGAATGATCAAATAATCAATCCTGATCTCCTATAGTTTATATTTTAGTTTATGGAGCTTCTAGCATCATTACCTCAGTTCCTACTTTCATCTTGAAAATGTCTCCATCTTTCTCTCTTCTCCTCTCATCCTGCTAGATTTATTGATATAATTGACAAATAAAATTATAAGATATTTAATGTGTACCACTTGATTTTGATATACATTTATACTGTGAAAGGACTCCTGCATCTAATTAGCCCATCCATTACTGTGCATATTTATTCTTTACTTACTACTATTTAAAAGAAGTAACGTACCATCCATTTATGCTATAGATCTCAACTTCTACCTTTCTCTAACACTTAGTGCCATTAATATTTTCCCTTTTATTTGTCAAATCTTTACCTTCCTGCTTCACTAGTTACTTAGTTCCCTGATGCTTCCAAATGTGTTGAGGACTTCTCACTCCTAAAAAACCTCTTGATTCTCCTTCCAGTTATAAGGATTGGTGATTACTATTTACTTTTCTTTCACTGAGAAACATCTTGAAAGCTTTAACTACATTGTTTCTATCTCTTTACCATGATGTTACCACCGTTTCATACGGAAAATCTAAACACATGGTGCATTCTGAGACAGAATAAATTGAAATTGGAGTGTTGCAGGAAATCTAGGGTATCCTGATTCCTACCTATGAAGTGAACTTACCCACAGTTTTACTGAAAGTGCTCGGTTAATAGTCCCTGATATCTTTCTAGCATCAAGTCCAAAATAATTTTCTCTCATTGTCCTTGAACTCTTTCTGGAAATATACAGTAGTTGATATTTTTGATATATTTTCTGTTAGGATGTGGGAGTTATCCTTCTCTTTTCCCTCCTGTGGCTTCATCTTTTTCACTAGCTTCCTTTTCCTTTTATCTCACAAGAGTGCAAATTCTTTAATGCTCCTCTGCATGAACTTGTTACTTTCCTGCTTGGTGAAGAAGTCTAAAGTTTTTGGTTGTTTGCATTCATGCTAGCTCCCGGATTTGTATCTAATGCTCTGACTTTTCTATAAACTTAGGCCAACATTTCTAACTGTGTTTTGTTTTTATATAATTTAAGTCTCTCCTATAATTTAAGTAGGTTACATCACTGTCTGTTGTGCCTGCTATAAATTCAGTTTATTTCTGTCCGTGATGCCTCCGTTTGTTCAGTCATCCAGGCTTGAGTGCTCAGTGGCAGTTTTGATGCCATTCTTTGTCTTTTTCCACAACCTATCCATTGCCCTGGCCATCTTATCACTCTCTCTGATATTTTAAAATTGTTTTCTTCATAATTTGTAAATATTTATTGCTGTATATGTAAATTTTTTGAGATAATGCACAATACCCACTTTACTCAACATTATATCTCTGGCTACTAGCACAGTGCCTGGTATGTAGTAGTTCTTATTAAAAATCTGTTGAATGAATGAATGAGGGAAGTACAGGTATTTCTCCAGGGTGTCTCCAGTTTTTCCATTATTTTGAATTGCCATCCCTGCCACTTTAGTTCAGCCCTTGTCAATGATTGTTGAGATTATTGCAATAGCATCCTACATGGTCTCCATCCTTAGTCCTTCCCCTGAGCTGTCCCTGCTATGGATAACTGCCAGAATTCCTCTCCTTCTAATAAAAGACATTCGTGTAGGAAAAAATTAGCCCAGCCTCCTGAGATCATCATTAAAGGTCTTCTATACTTAGTGCCATCTCTTCATCACTGTCCCTCTTAATCCGCATTTCATACCTCTGTAGGTCAAGAGCTACGTGGCACAAGACTAGTTATGTAACATCTGGTTACCTTTAACCAAGAGTTGTTATTCCTGGTAGAGGGCCTTTGACAAATATTGTCCCAAAACTAGATAATCATTATCAACTCTGTAGTTATGAGAAATTAGTAATATAAGTTAGAACTCCACCTTTATATTCAGACTCTTCTCTAGAATATATTTTACCAACAATGGGAAGGGGAAGCATAGGGGAATAGAATTAAGACAATACCTTATGGAGTGAGGAGCTATAAACAAAACTAAACTGCAAAACTGCCAGAGAAGTACATGAGCATGTATTATCTCCATAAGTAGCAAGGAAAAAGGGAGACTGTGTGTGTGCGGGAAGGTTGGTTGCAACAAGTAGACTCTGGAATAAATGTAATTTAATCACTTAGATGATTCTTTTCCTTTCTAAAATTTCAATCACAAAATCCCACTTAATTTTATTTGTAGTAAAGTCACCTGAATCTGGATGGAATTCATGATTTGACATATTGTGGGTCAAACAGATATGGTCCCACAGTAGATGTATTAATAAAATAAATGCTGTTGAATGAATAGATAAATTTCCTGTCTAGAGACCATGTTTGGCATAGCAAGTGATGAAAGATAATGTAACTGGTGAATACATAACTTGGAATTCCAGAAGGGGCAGATTTTAACATTCCAAGGGCACAGTAATATGGGGCCTTTATAATTGATTCTTAAGAGATTGGGTATTTATTGAGTGAAGTAAATGTAGGGAAACTTGTTGGTTAGAAAGACTTGGGAAGCCCGTAGTGCTGGTTGGAATTCTAATCTGTCATTTACTTTCTCTATGGCCCTGAATTTTTGTTTTTGAGTTTCCTCATGTGCAACATTGATGAATATTTGTTCTTGCAGGATTATTATAAGCTTGAGATGATGAGTAAAACAATTAATTTGGTACCTGGTAGTTTGCATATCACCTTTTATTTGGTCGACAAATGGTTAACTATTATCACTAGTATTTGGGCTTCCCTGGTGGCTCAGTGGTAAAGAATCCACCCGCCATGCAGGAGCCGCAGGAGACTAGGTTCAATCTCTGAGTTGGGAAGATCTCCTGGAGGAGGAAATGGCACCCCACTCCAGTATTCTTGCCTAGAGAATGCCATAGACAGAGGGATCCGGCAGACTACAGTCCATGGGGTCTGAAAGAGTTGGATACGACTAAGAGTCTTAGCAACTATCACTAGTATTTAGCTAAGGAGTCTAAAGAACATCTTCCTGGAAATATTTAAGATGAAAATAAATAATTGGTTATATGAGTAGTTTAGATTTTCTCACTTTCTTGGGGATAGTCCTAATAATCTTAATAGGCCATCACAACCATGAAGTAGCATTTTATGTGAAATATACAACCAATTTACAAATAACAATGTATAATTAGTGTTTTGGTGACTTTTAGATTTGGAGATATGGAATTGAATTGTGAATAAAAGTGTTGTTTGCCAATTGCACATGTAACTGAACACAACAACATTTTCAGGATGAAAAGGGCCAGGATATTATTTCTGTAGTCACAGAAAAGCAGTGAGATGTGAGTAAGAGATGCCCAGATGACATCATATGGAATGACTTTCCCTGGATGTGGTTCATTTGTAGAAACTATGATATAAATGGTTGATTATCTTTATCTCTCACTCCATTGTAGCAGATGGCTGGAAATATTTGCTTTCCCTTCATTCCGAAGAATAATTGCTAAGTAAAGCTAAGGAATCTTGTGATATGCAGTTTGAATTTGAGAGACATTTTGATATATCTTTATAAAGTGTTTATTCCTAAAACACCTAATGTACTTCAATAGCTAATAAATCACATTCACATGAAAGGGTGTTCAAAACCAGCAGCCCCTCTCCAAAGGTACAAAATTTGCTTTACTTGTCTAGATCAACCACTTTTCACTAAAAGGTTAATGATATTTCATTGATTTCCCAGTAAAGGTACTCTCTACAGATCATGTGAATACCAATATAATTTTATATGTATTACAGCAGAAATGTATCAAGACTAATAATAGTTTTTTTCTTTAACTAAAAACATATTTTAAACCACAAAACATTTTAAAGATTCATGTACTCTGGAAAATATTTAATATCATGCAATGCTATTCTATAGTATTCGGGATGTATGGAATAGTGTCTACCTTACTTGTTTTTTATATATATTTCTCTCCAAATACATATCCCTTCCTCTGTACTATCTCTTGAAGTTTGGAAAATATGTTCTGCTTTAGGAAATTGTGATTTAAAAATCTTAATTCATAAGGTAGGTACATTTCTTTGCAAATGTACTTCTACTACTTATTAGTTGCCTTAACTAAAGAAAATAATTGTTTATGTGTGCCTCAGTTTTCTAAGCTATACAATGGGGATAATGATATGTTTTCTCATTTATCTTACACAGCCAGTATGAACTTTAGGTGTGATTAATATTTAGGTATAATTAATGATATCATTATTTGTATTAACTAAATATCCTGTTTATTGAGATATAATTGACATTTAACATTAAGATGTACAATGTAATGATCTGATATGTCTATTACAAAATGATTACAATAAGATTATTTATTTTGAAAAATTGAAGTATAGTTGATTGCACAGAATGTATAGATTGCTTCGGACATTATGGACATTTTAATTTAATTATCTAACCCATGAGTACAGGATATCTTTCCATTATTTGTGTTTTTAATTTATTTCATTAATGTCTTATAGTTTTTAGCATACGAATCTTTCAGCTCCTTAGTTGCATATATTCCTAAGCATTTAATTTATGCTATTGTAAATAGGATTTTCTTTATTTCTTTTTTAGGTATGTCGTTGTTGGTGTATAGAACACAACTGATTTTTCTATGTCAATTTTATATCCTGCAACTTTACTGAATTTATTAGTTTTAATAGTTTCTTGGTGAAGTCTTTAGGGTTTTCTGCATATAATTGACCCTTGAATGATGTGGGAATTAGGGACAGCAACCTCCTATGTGGTTGAAAATCCACGTATAAATTTACAGATGGCCTGTTGCATCCTTGGATTCAACCAACCATGGGATGTGTAATACTGCTGTACATACGTATTGAAAAAAATCCATATATAAGTTAGTTCAGTTGCTCAGTCGTGTCTGACTCTTTGCGACCCCATGAATCGCACCACGCCAGGCCTCGCTGTCCATCACCAACTCCTGGAGTTCACTCAGACTCAACGTTCATCGAGTCAGTGATGTCATCCAGCCATCTCATCCTCTGTTGTCCCCTTCTCCTCCTGCCCCCAATCCCTCCCAGCATCAAAGTCTTTTCCAATGAGTCAACTCTTTGCATGAGTTGGCCAAAGTTTCAGCTTCAGCATCATTCCCTAAGTGGACCTGTGTAATTCAAACCCATCTTGTTCAAGGGTAAAGTGTGTAGGGTCATATTGTCTGCCCTTGGAGACAATTTCACTTCTTCCTTTTCAATTTGTATGCCTTTTAAAATTTCTTTTCTTGCCTAATGTTCTGACTGGGATTTCCATACTGTGTAGAATAGGAGTGGTGGGGATGGACAGCTTTGTCTTGTTCTTGATCTTAGAGGAAAAACTTTGAACCTTCATTGAGTATATGGTATTAATTGAGGGCTTGTCAAATATGGCCTTTTTAATGTTGAGGTATGTTCCTTCCATACTCAATTTGTTAAGACTTTCTATTATGAAAACATGTTAAATTTTGTCAAATGTGTTTTCTGAGATGATCATATGATTTTTATGTTTTATTCTGTTAATGTGGCATATTACATTTACTGATTTTTATATTTTGAACTATCCTTGGCATCCCTGGCATAAATCCCATTTGATCAAGGTGTATAATCTTTTTAATGTGCTGTTGAATTCATTTTGCTAGTATTTTGTTGAGAAATTTTGCATCTATTATATTCATCAGAGATGTAGTTTTCATTTCTTATTTTTTTTTTTTTTAAATTGTCTGAGCGACTTCCCTTTCACTTTTCACTTTCATGCACTGGAGAAGGAAATGGCAACCTACTCCAGTGTTCTTGCCTGGAGAATCCCAGGGATAGGAGGAGCCTGGTGGGCTGCCGTCTATGGGGTCGTAGAGTCGGACATGACTGAAGTGACTTAGCAGCAGCAGCAGTGGTAAACCTTAGAGAATTCTTCCTAAGGTGTCTTTTTTGTTTTTTTGTAATTTTTATACAATTTTAAGAGATTGCTTTCCATTTACAGTTATTGCAAAATATTGGTTTATATTCCCCATGTTGTACAATATATCCTTGAGCCTGTCTTACACCCAACACTTTCTTTCTCACCCTCCCCCACTCCCATACTGCTCCTTCCCCCACTGGTAACCACTGGTTTGCTCTTGCTCTCTGTATCTGTGAGTCTACTACTTATTTTTTTCATTTCTTATAGTGTCCTTGTCTGGCTTTGGTATCAGCATAATGCTGGCCTCTGAAAATGAGTTTGGGAGTATTCCTTCCTTTTTCTATTTTTTGGAAGAGTTTTAGACGGATTGACATTAATTCTTCAAAATTTGGTAGAATTCACCAGTAAAACCATCTAGTCTTGGACTTTCCCTTTTGGGAGGTTTTTTTTTTTTTTTTTAAATTACTGATTAAGACTCATTAGTGGTCTGTTCATAACTTCTGTTTCTTAATAATTCAGCCTTGGTAGGTTGTATGTTTCTAGGAATGTATCTATTTTCCCCTAGATTAACCAATTTATTGCCATATAATTGTTCATCCTGACTTCCCTGGTGGCTCAGATGGTAAAGCGTCCGTCAACAATGCGGGAGACCTGGGTTCAATCAATCCCTGGGTAAGGAAGATCCCTTGGAGAAGGAAATGGCAATTCACTCCAGTACTCTTGCCTGGAAAATCCCATGGACAGAGGAGCCTGGTGGGCTACAGTCCGTGGGGTCGCAAAGAGTCGGACACGACTGAGTGACTTCACTTTCACTTAATTGTTCATAGCACTTTTTAATGATTTTTTTTCTATTTCTGTGGTATCAGTTGTAATGTCTCATCTTTATTGATTCTGAGTCCTGTTTTTTTTCTCTTACTCTTGCTAAAGGTTGTGTTTTTGTTTCTCTTAGACAAACAGCAACTCTTAGTTTTATTGATGTTCTCTCTTTTTTTTTTTTTAGTCTTTTATTTCTGCTCTGATCTTTGTTATTTTCTTCCTTCTGCTAACTTTGGGCTTTGTTTGTTCTTTATCTGGTAATTGAAGAGTGAAGTTGAATTGTTCTTTCCATGTCTTCTTTCTTCTTAAGTGTCACTGTTTTTGTGGTATTCCATAATTTTTTGTATTTTGTATTTTCATTTTTGTCTGATACTTTCAGATTTCCCTTTTAATTTCTTCTTTGACCTAATGCTTGTTCAGGATTGTGTTTTTTACATTCTCATAGGTTTTTCAGTTTTCTTCTTATTGATTTCTAGTTTGATATAACTGTGGTCTGAAATTGAAGATTTCAATCTTATTAAATTTGCTAAGACTTGTTTTTAAAATAACATATGATCTTTTCTGGAGAATGTTCCATATACAATGAAGAAAAATGTTTATTTGATGATGGATGGAATGTTCTATATATATTTGTTAGTTTCATTTCATCTATAATGTTATTCATGTTCACACTTTCCTTATTGAGCTTCTGTCTGGATGATATATCGATTGCTGGAAGTATGATATTAAAGTCCCTTCTACTATTATAGTGGTATCTATTTCTCCCTTTAAGCCAGTTATTGCTTGCTTAATTTGTTTAGATGTTGCAATATTGAGTGAATATATATTTACCTTGTTATGTCTTCTTGATAAATTAACCTCTTTATCATAAAATAATGACAATCTTTGTCTCTGATTTAAAGTATATTTTGTATGATATAAGTATAACTATCCCCATTCTCTTTTGGTTTCCATCTGCATGTAATATCTTTATCCATTCTCTGAAAGCTGAAGTGAGTGGCCTTAAGACTGAAGTAAGTCTTCTGTAGGCAATATATAGTTAGGTTTAGTTTTTCAATTCATCAGTTCACTCTTTTCCTTTTGATTAGAGATTTTAATCTAATTAAAGTACTTATGGTTGAAAGTGAACTTTCTCAGTTGTGCCCGACTCTTTGGGACCCCATGGACAGTAGCCTGCACCAAGCTTCTCCATCCACGGGATTTTCAAGGCAAGAGTACTGGAGTGGGTTGCCATTTCCTTCTCCAGGGAATCTTCCCAACCCAGGGATTGAACCCAGGTCTCTCACATTGTAGACAGACGCTTTACCTTCTGAGCCACTAATGCCATCTCAGTAGTTTTCTGACTGTAGTTTCCTTGTTCCTTTTTTCCTCTCTTGCTATATCTTCCTTTGTGAATTGATAGTTTTCTATAGTGATATGCTTTGTGTATATCCATGGTAAGTGTTTACTCTGCGGTTACATCTAAAACATCTTTAGATACAGTAGTCTGTTTTACAGTGATAATAGCTTAACTACAACAACATACAAAAACTCTACCCTCTACTTCCCATATTTTGTTTTGTTGCCATGCCTTACCTTTTAAAATTGTGTATTGATTAACAAGTTGTTACATAGTATGTGTGTGCATTATTCTCCAAGTTGTATACAACTCTTTGCGACCCCATGGATTGTAGTCTGCCAGCTTCCTCTGTCCATGGGATTTCCCAGGGAAGAATACTGGAGTGGGTTGCCATTTCCTTCTCCAGGGGATCTTCCTGACCCAGGGACTGAACCTTGGTCTCCTGTATTGCAGGCAGATTCTTTACCACTGAGTTACCAGGAAAGCCCTGGATCCACCTATCTTTGAAAATTGCCTTCTGACCTGTGACTGCTGTTGTCCCAGCCACTCCCTGCCCTGATCCTGCAGTTCACGACTCAATAATTTGAATGGGGTGAGAAAGATGTTGGTCTCTTTTTCAGTGAGTGTCCTACACAGCTGGGAAAACTGGGTGCTCACTGATGCATCCTCATTTTCCCCCATGGGAGAAATGTGGGACAAGGAGGACTCTGCACACTTAGCTGTGCTTTTAAGGGGGAGAGGTGATGCAGGTAAAGTGAAGCTGTTCCTCTTATCCTCTTCAGTACTTCCAATCATATTTTTTTTTGCTCAAATGGTGTGCTAAAACTTTTCTTCCAAACTCCTAGATTTCCCCAAAGACTCCCTTGTCCATGAGAGGTTTTCTAAATTGGTCTTCTTCCAGGCCAAGATAGTAGCAAACTTATTTTGCCATGATGATGACATCACTTCTTAATTTGAATGCAACTTCTAGCTTGCTTTATATTAAAGAATGAGGAACATTACAATGTTATTAGTTAACAAAGCCATTTTTATTTTAACTGAAAGTGACATGGGGCCTTGACTCTAAACTAATTTATTTTTTGTTCCCATGAATAGTGAGTGACATGAAGTTACATGAAATGAAAGTCTTGCATTTATTTGAATCAGTATAGTTTTGCAAAATTGCATAGAGACTAAGGATATTCACTTAGAGATTCAAAATTATTAAAGTATCTTTGGATGAAAGTAGCCCCAACTAAGGTTAGCAGTAAGATGTTACCAGTTCTTAAGGAAAAACTCATTTTAATGTAAAGGCAGTTCTGGACTAGAGATTTGGCATCTCTACTAGGTTAAGGAGGAGGAATGATATGAAACTAAGAATATGAAGATTTTTTTTTTCTTACAATTAAACTTACTGGGAGCATGCCATGAGAAAACTGGCTGTACTTCTTTGCAATGAAAAATTTTAATGCTTGTGGGAGGAATGGCCTTCTTCTGTAACCTAAGGAACCTTGGTACTTTGGCATAGTCTGGGCCAGCAGGAGGTATAATGATTAGGACTATTCTGTGCCCAGTTGCAAAGCTTCAGCTTTCTAGGTTTTTTCAAGTGAAGGCTCTATAACAATTGAAATTAGCAGAGAAAAGGGGGAAATATTTTCTGATTACCAAAATTTTTACTATCTCCAATTTCATGAGTGGTAGGAACAGCATCTGGCAGTATGTTCTAGACCAATAAGTACCTAGTGATTCTCTGGATATCACTTCACACTGAAGATCAGATTTCAGCATGTATGAATCATCTGAGGATCTTGTAAAAGTGTAGGTTCTAATTAACCAGATATGGGGTGAATCTTGATTCATTTCTCACAAGTTCCCAGGTGATATTAATACTGCTGGCCTAAAGATCACACTTTGTGTAGCAGAGAGTAGTAGAAAGATTTATGACCCCCAAGAAAATTTATGCCCTAATCCCCAGAACTGAGTATCATACCTTACATGGCAAAAGCAACTTTGTAGATGCAATTAAGTTTACTAATCCATTGACCTTAAAATAGGAAGATTATCCTGGATTATCTGAGTAGGTCCAATATAATTACATGAGCTCTTAAAAGCATAGAGCAGAGAAGAGGATGTTGGAGAGAGTCCACATATGAGAAGGACTTGACATATGTTTCCTGGCTTGAAGAAGGAAAGGCCATGTGAAAGTATGAGGAGGAACTGAGCTGAATTCTGCCAACATCATGAATGTGTTTGACAGTATTCTTTTCTGAAGCGTCTGGTAAGGCATGGAGCCCTGCCAACCTCTTTGGTCTTATGAGACCCTAATCAGAGAGTCCAGTTGAGCTATTCTGTGCCCAGAATTATGAGATATAGAAACTATGAGGTAATAAATGGGTATTGGTTTAATTACTTAATTTGAGATAATTCATTATGACAGCAACAGGAAACTAGTACATGAGGTAATCTTGAGCACCTAGAATCTAGGAAAGCAGGAAATCATCCCCCATAACGGAGAATTTGAGTCTGAGTATCAGGGAAGATATGAGAAAAATAACAGTTGGCCTTTACGTTGACTAGACCCCTAGGTGTCTCAGAGTTATTAAGGAAGGCAGGACCCTAACAGACCAGAGATCCTCTCACAGTAGAGAGGTGGGGCATGGGAGTCATATTAAAATAGAATACTCAGAGAAATAGGAGGTTCTCCAAGCTGGCAAAATTGGACATCAAAGTCATAAGCTCTCTCTATATATTGCAAATAATATCTAGGAGACAGTTCTTTGTGGGTCTCTTGTACTTCTTCATTCCTGTGAGAAAAAACACTGACAGATTTTTCTGCAGAGAACCCTTTCAAGGATATTTGTGTAGTGAACAGCCTTGAAAGATGGAGCTAGTGATGTCTTCCTCTGAAGCAGGGGAAGGTTTATTTACTGTTCTGTATAACAAAGATAATGTCTCCATCTAGTTCAAAGGTAAGGCAGATTTGCTTGCTGCCTATTATAAAAAATTGGGTTTCCCTTAGCTTGGTATTCCTTGGCTGTGGTGAAAATCCACTCTGCATTCAGATTCTATGTGAGATGTGCAACATCACCACACTGGGACTTGAGGAGCAAGGAGAACAAAAGTGAATGTGAAGCTCATGGCTGCTGTGCTGTGAGCAATCATGTCCTTTGTCTCTGGCCTAGAAATCTGTCTTCTGTCGCTGGCCATGAAGCAGTGGCAGGCTAATTTATTTGCTAGCAAATAGGTTAAAACCTCAGATCTGCATAGTTGTTGCTCAGTCGCTTCAGTTGTGTCTGACTCTTTGCCACCCCATGGCCTGTAGCCCGCCAGGCTCCTCTGTCCCTGTGATTTTCCAGGCAGCAATACTGGAGTGGGTTGCCTTCCCCTCCTCCAGGGGATCTTCCTGACCCAAGGATTGAACTGAGTCTCCTGCATCTCCTGCCTTGCAAGTGGATTCTTTATCTGCTGAGCCTTCTTAACTATGAGTAAATTTGTGTGTGTTTGTACTTATGTGTATGTGCACACAAGTAGCTTCCAAATTTCAATTTTTTATCTGTCAGCTATTAAGTTGAAGATTTATGTATTGTGGAAATATCCGAAGTTTTTCAATACCTTGGATTCAATAGGTTTTTGGCTCTTAAGTCATATAGTGTGTATTGAATCTCTTGCCATCAAAGAAATATTACACAAGAGCTCCAGATGTTTTGATGAAATAAGCAGCTATATTAACTATTTTGATATTTATTTTATTACCATGGTTAGCATGTATGTTAAGTAACATATATCTTTCCCAGATAACATATTACTTGGAATTTTTGGTTTGGTTTTCTTGCATCATTCTCATTAGTGGTTTTGGGTTATTGTTGCTGTTGGAAATATCTTTGCTTCATTTAAATAATAATGGTAGTAATGATAATGAGTTAGGTTTTTCTTTTAAAAGTTTTCTTAAATAATGCATTCTAAATTTTGGGACTTGAGATGAGCTTTTTAAACATTGTAAGAGATGATGATTATTCTTCACAATTTTTCAGAAGAATTAATTTTGTAGGATGGTCTCAGTATGATAGTACCTCACTGGGAAAAACATAAAAATTTAGCAGATATTTATTGTTCTTTTTTGATAGACTGGGAAATTCTCTGTAAGAGCCCTGTTTTCATCTTTTATGTCTGTCAAGGAGGAAGAAGATCAGTATAACCTGAAGAGCATTCAATTAGTTTCTTTTTTCAAAAATGTGTTCTAGGGGATCTGGAAAGTTTCAGATATTCAGAGTCTAGCATGTTTAGTGTGAAATACTGCTTGATGTTTTTCCTCATCAAGGCTTTTTCTTGACTATGCCTATTGAAAATTCATCGTGTCTACCAAGACAGATTAAATATTTGCATGTAGAATTGTTCCAATTTTATGAAAAGACTATAAACAATTATATGTGCATTGTTTTTGTTTTTAACCACCAGTATTTCTCCATCTGTTCTTCATAGGTTTCTGCCAAGCAGAAAAACATGACAAAGAATCTCGACCCAGTGCTACCATTTTTTTGAAATGCTGGGTTTGTTTATAGAGGAAAAGCAATAACAAGTAATTGTATAATAAGGCATTGCTCCTGTGTGCTGAGTGGAAGATGATTGCTGCCAGACCCTGCTGAAATTAGGGCAGAGGTGGTACAGGAGATGATGGGGAAAAATCATTCCATCCCTCCAAAAGCTGTCCTTTTTGTATAGGCTGGGCTAACCCGATAAATCAGCTTTTTAATTTAAAATTTTCACAGTTAAAAAATAATTAGTTCTTTTACGAAGTATTTTTTTGAGCACCTTCGATATACAAAGCACTGTCAGCTAAGCAATGTAATTATTTTCTTTTAAAAACCTAGCAAGTCTTGCCAACCTCTCTATCCAGCAGAGGGAAAAAAGCCCAAGCTTTCTGTGCTGCAGCGGTACAGATTTGTTTTCAGTATATTGAGTCCAAACCTTGAATAAGATAATTTTTCTTTTTCAACAGATCATTGTCAAAATGTAGTTTGTTTTGGCTATTATATAATATCTTCCTGAAGAGGTATTCATTCACTATTTCCAGATTAGTAAAGATCAGTTTAGAAGATTAATAAAAGGTCACCAAAAGGACTTTAAAGGAAAAAAACCATTTCTAAAAAGAAGGGTGGTTCTTGTTTCAACAAAATGTTAGAACCGTTGGCTTTATCTTCAATGTTCTGTCTTCCCCTTTAATTCTCACTGGGCTAGTAAAGTGCTGTGATTTGAGATTGGACTTTTTTTCACTTGTTCATGTGATAACATTTTAACATTATAAATCCTGCCTCTCTTTTTCTTTGTGATGTTGATTGTTGATATGATTTTCCCAAACTATTTCATAATATTGGAAGTATAAATTTGACACACATTTATGAAAATATCAGTGATTTTGCTGTTAGTTTTATATCCACCACAAGGTGGATATCTAACAAGGAAGCTTTTAGTTTCTGAATTATTAAGGTTATGTAATGTTCCTAGAAATGGTACATTTTATAAAATCATGAAAATGAGCCTTATAGAATTGGAGGAATGGAGTTTTGAGGTCTCTGTTGGCCCAAACTAATAGAAACGAGGGTATCTTATTTGTGTTTGTATTGTTGTTTCTATACAATGTAATTTGTAAACACCAGTAAAAGTAGTGTTTATTTATTTATTTTTTCATATGGGGGAAAATGTTCTATCTTGATGATAGTTTGTAAAAGGATAGTAGATTAAAAGTTCAAAGCACTTCTGTTATTGAAATAATGGAATGAGACGGGAGTTAAAAATGTTAATATTTCCCCTGCTAAAAGGGAAAGTAATATTTCTTTTCAAAGTGTTACCACATGAGTAGTTTTTCATAGACCCTATCCCCCCAGGATATTTTTATGTTTTCTTAGTTTGAGGGGAATAGTTTGCCAGCTTCTTTGATTAAAGTGGGAACTATTCTAAGTTGTCTTCAAAACGCTGTGCAGATTCTCAGCTCAGCACTGGCTCTTATGTTTCCTTTTCCTGTAGAAATGCATTCCAACACTTCACCACACCAGATAGTACCCTCCGCTCAAGTGACAGGCATTCTGAATCTCCTGCGTCTTAACTTAGTCCACAATGCTGTACCCCCTCCCCCATGTCAATCCTCACTTACCTTGAAAGAAGCTATTCGCTTGGCTTTTTCCCTTGTCCTTTCATGCTTATGTGTTTTGATTTTCTGACTGCTGTGTAAACCCTGTGAGAACCAGAGCCATGTTTTATAAGTCCTGTGTTACTCTGTGATGCTTAGAACAGAGTAGCTATTCAGAAAATTATCTTTCTTGACTGAATGACACCTGGGACCCCAGTATGAGCAGTGTATTGGGTCCTCTATGTTTGGCTTCTATCTTAGTCAGCTTGGCCGCTGCAACAAAAATACTATAGATGGGTGGTTTATAAAGAATATAAATTTATTTCTAATAGTTGTGGAGACTGGGAAGGGCAAAATCTTTTCTCTTGTGAGGACCTGCTTCCTGGATCATAGATTCATCTTTTTGCTGTGTCCTCACATGGTAGAAGGGGCAAGGATCTCATCGAAATCTTTTTTTATAAGGGCACTCGTTCCATTCAGAGGGCTCCGGTCTCATGACCTAATCACTTTCTAAAGGCCCTACTTCAAAACATCATCACACTGGGGATTAGGTTCCAATATACACATTTTAGGGGGATAAAAACATTCAAAATCACTGCAGATGGTGATTGCAGCCATGAAATTAAAAGACGCTTACTCCTTGGAAGAAAAGTTATGATCAGCCTAGATAGCATATTCAAAAGCAGAGACATTGCTGACTAAGGTCCGTCTAGTCAAGGCTATGGTTTTTCCTGTGGTCATGTATGGATGTGAGAGTTGGACTGTGAAGAAGGCTGAGCGCCGAAGGCTGAGCACTTTTGAACTATGGTGTTGGAGAAGACTCTTGAGAGTCCCTTGGACTTCAGGGAGATCCAACCAGTCCATTGTGAAGGAGATCAGCCCTGGGATTTCTTTGTGGGAATGATGCTGAAGCTGAAACTCCATTACTTTGGCCACCTCATGCGAAGAGTTGACTCATTGGAAAAGACTTTGATGCTGGGAGGAATTGGGGGCAGGAGGAGAAGGGGACGACAGAGGATGAGATGGCTGGATGGCATCAGACTCGATGGACGTGAGTGTGAGTGAACTCCGGGAGTTGGTGATGGACAGGGAGGCCTGGCGTGCTGCGATTCATGGGGTCGCAAAGAGTCGGACACGACTGAGCGACTGAACTGAACTGAAAAACATTCAAGTCTGTGGCAGCTTCCTTTCTTAAAAGATCCAGTGCCTATATGCAGGAGGAGGTTAAAATGTTTTAATTCCATAAATGAATGAGACAATGAATAGGATGCAATTTTTGAATTAGGTGAAGCAATCTCTTAAAAGGGGGCATAGAAATGGCATAGAAACTATTTCCATTGGTAATAGCCTCTTTACAGAGGGGTATGTCAACCCTATAGTGGTTGTGATGACAACCAGTATAGGGCATTGGAAACTGGAAAACAGTGAGATGGCACCAAGTTTCTGCTTAAAGGGATAAGGTAACTTGTTTGGACCCATACCCTGTGGGAAATATGAACTGATTAAGAATCTCAGCTTTCTATGGAATCTAGAAAAATGGTAGTGATGTACTTAAATTCACAGGGCAAGAATAGAGTTGCAGACACAGACAACATACTTGTGGACCCAAAAGGCGAAGGAGAAGATGAGATGAACTGAGAGAACGGCACTGACATATATACGCTACCGTGTATAAAATAAATAGCTAGAGCTAAGCTGCTGTACAGCACAGGGGGCTCAGCTCGGTGCTCTGAGATGATCTAGAAGGTGGGTGTTGGCTGGGGTGGCAGGGAGCCTCAAGAGGGAGGGGATATATGTATACTTATAGCTGATTCACAGCAGAAACTAACACGACATTGCAAAGCAATTATACTCAAATAAATTTAAAACAAATCCTGAAAAAAAAAAAAAAAGAATCTCAGCTTTCTGGGCCCGTACCTGAAGCTTGACCATTAGAAAAACATTTTTTAAATTAGCTTTTAAAGTGTGATCTTTTGGAGTAAAAACAAACCTTTATCATATTGTTGGAGAAAGTGACTGGAAAGAAAAACTGGACAGATGAACCTAAAGCTGCTGATTCAGCAGCAGCTTCCTTTAGTGCTGCTTTGATAAGTTGTGAGGTTGAACAGCTCTCTTAGAAATATGGATTTGAGCCTTCTGCGTGAACTTGTTCCTTGCCAGGTGAGCCGTGTTACCCCCTTGGAGCACGTTTTTCTGTAAGGTTGTCTTACCATGGAAGTTTGTCAATATCGGAGGCTTTTTTTTGACTCAAGTCGAGTGCAGGGTCAGTGGTGTCTGGCACCACCCTCTGAGGTAATATCTCTGTAAAAGTCTCTCAATATTCTTTTGTTTCTGTGGCATTTGCTTGTCATCTCATCACCACTGACTTCAGTAGGGATGGGGTTTTCTAGTAAACCTGGGTGTGCTTTGCTTGTGAAAAATTCATTTAAGAGAATATAACTGAGGTGCTATGGTCTAGAGATCAAAGCACAGAAACTAGTTTTGACTTGGGCCTAGCAGAGATTTATTATGGCTCTGTTAGCCATATATATCTATATATCTATATATATATCAGTTTTTTCCAACCAATCAAGTTCTGCTAAATATAAATATATATATATATGAAAAGAAGCCCCTGGGAATATTTAGATGCTTTCCTGATTTGGAAAAGAACCTGATGCAGAAGAACAAATTCCCAAGAGCCAGTAGCTCTTTGGTCTATTGTTAAAATTATGCTGAGAGATTTTGGAGAAAGACAATATGGAGGAACTACATAAATATAATGCCTTAAAATTGTCTTTAACCTTGTAAAATGATGCATTTTGCATTTTCTCATCTGTATATTAATCTCTTAGTAAGTTAATATCTGTGTTAATCTTCTGTATTTTTTTATTTGGAGGAAAAAAAATACTTTCCTCCTTTTCAAGGATAGTCCCTCCATTATTGTCAGTGATCTCATTTATTTGGACTACTTTCAGGCTAGTAAAATAAATTTCTCTCCTTTTTTTTCATTTGCATATTTAATCCCTGTCTCCAGTGGGTCCTTTGCAATTTATCTACAATAAATTAAGATTTTATCATCTCCTAGAATCCCCTTCTGTTAACCTTCGCTTACTTTTGGTCTGTTCTATTTTTATTCTCAGCATCAATAGTGCTGTTCAGTTCACCTTTATGAGTTAGACACTGGGGAGGCAGAGATGAACATGGAGTGTCTGTTTTCAAGTAGCTGATGGTCAAATGGAACCAACATAGTGGATTGTGATCAATACAAAGCCAGGTTAGGAGACTGAATCTGAGGAGACGGGGACATGTGACTCCATCCGAATGAGAAGGAAGCTTTCTCAAAGTAGGTGCTGCTTTAACAGACTCATCAAGGATGAGCAAAGAAGGTGGAAAGGCCTGCATGCACAGAAACATAGAAACATGGGAAAATACATAGTTGATTTGATTGAAGAGCAGGGACTTTGGAAGGTACCCTCGCATACAATGATTCTAATTGCCAAGATAGAAAATAAGGAAGGGGGACCCGGCAAGTTTGGGATGAAAAAAGATTTTACTTCAATTTTGGTTGTGCTGAGTTTGAGTGGAGAGATGTACCAGTGGTAGGTCGGGCCCAGTTTGTTAATGGCCCTACATGCCATACAGAGGAGTGTCAGTTTCCAATTATTTCATAACAAATTAGCAAAGACTTAGTGGTTTAAAACAACACAAATTTATCATCCAGCTGTCAGATGTCCTATGGGGCTGACATGAAGGTGCTGGAAGAACTATATTCCTTCTGAACGTTCTAGGGGAGACTCCATTCCTGGCCTTCTAGAGGCTGCCTGCAGTCCACGGCTCAGGGCTGCATCACAAGCTCTGGACATGAGACATGGATATCTGTGGAGGGTTGTTATTTTGCTTACCACATAAGGTGTTTGAATTAACCCCGAATACAAGGAGAAGCTATTGACATACATTTATCCAAAGAATGTGGCGGTGCTTTAGAGATTCATGCTTCACAAGGATCACTTAGTTGGAAGTATAGATATTTGAGGCAAGGTCAAAAAGGATACTGCAGTTTTCCATGCAAGAATTTTGGGATCCTGAAACATGGCGAGTAGCAATGTGGTTGGAAGGGGAGAGGGCAGACTTAGAAAATGGACGTAGGACTGATTGAGGTATTTAGAATGAGTCATCCTGGATGATGCTGAAGTTCCAGCCTTAGGGAGCCTAGATAGATGACAATTCCCTTAGCTGAGATAGACAATAAAGAAGGAAGTGCCAACTTATCTGGAGAGATGAAAGATTTGACTTCAGTCTTGGTTATTCTGAGTTTAAGCTGAGAGGCATGGTACCCAGTTGAAAAAGATCCCAGGAGAGAGGACTGTATTTGAAATCATAAGACAATCCTTGCATGGAAATAAAAGAGGTAGCTTAAGGATAGGATATAAATTGAGAAGACTTGAGGCAACTTCTGTGAATAATTTCAAGGTCTATATTATTGACTGGTTTACAAAGCTAATATACTTTTACAAGTGCTATTGGACATAAACTAATGCATGTTCCATATTTTGTTCAAACTCATGATGTTAAGAGTGGAGGTTCTTTGAGGATGAGGCTAAGTCTTTATATATCTGAATCCCCTTTGTGTCTCCCTATTGATTTAACGAGTATCTGTCCACACTCAAGCATAAATTTAGTTTAGAGTTATGTTGGACTTTGTGCTAAAAT
Organism: Capra hircus; assembly: GCF_001704415.2. Lineage (NCBI taxonomy): Eukaryota > Metazoa > Chordata > Mammalia > Artiodactyla > Bovidae > Capra > Capra hircus. The sequence continues at coordinate 60,723,972 of NC_030817.1, forward strand.
ACAAATCCCAAGTAATTAAAATAAATTCTTTGTCTTTGGTTTATTGATGTATTCTATAGTATAACTTACAAGGGGAATATTTGGTTTTCTCTGTCAATTGTTTTTCAAAGTTACAATCATTATCCCTGTTCAATTAGGTTACATATAGAGACTTCGTAGGGCATTATCTGAAATGTATATGTTGTCAATGCTGAATGCTTAAAGAAAAACTGTCTTGTCTTTAACTTAAGTCAGTGGATAGAGTTTTTATCACAGTTTATGTCTGTTCCACACAACTTTATGATCCTGTTAGTGTTAGAAAGAAGCTGTGAGGGACAATCCAAAATTTCCTCTGGAATTACTACCTTTCCCAGGATTTATTTTCTTACTTGATAAAATCGTCACTGTGGTTTTTGGACCAGAGGCCTTCACAGTTGTCTTTGGCTTCACTTTCCTTCCCTTTGTTCAGCTGGCCACCCGGATTTAGTTCCCTTTCTGAAATGGCTCATCATTTCCCACTCTTACTTTTCCTGAACTCTTGAAATAACCTTTTAATAAGTCTCCCTGCGTCCAGTCTATCTTCAGTGCTAGTTCATTTTAAACATTGTCACTAAGCAGGTTTTCTGAAACAACTGATTGAATCCCATATAAACCCATCAGCAGCTCTACGTTGCCTATAGAATAAAAATAAAGCCCCAAACTTCTGACCTCTGAGACCCAGCCTGCCCTCCTCCAGATGCTTCTCACTGGGGACCTCCCGCTTTGTGCTTTGTCACTTTTTTCCTACTCTTCTGATTGGAAAAGCCTTTCTTCCTCAGCCTCCCTGGCCTCTGTGTTGGTTTAAAGCCTGAGCCTTCAGCTCAGAGGGCATCTTGTTTGTGTGTCCTAGACTCTTACCTGCTCCTACTCCAAGTGTTCTCACCATATGAGCCCTCTGAACTTCAATTCTTTAAGTGTTCCCATCCCTACTCCTCGCCCTTCCTGACTACTCTCATCTGTGGATCCTTGGCATATAATTAGTATTTAATAATGGAGTGGTTTCATGGAAAATCTGGTGAGAATCTAGTTCCAGCCTCTCCATGACTGTGCATCTCGGGGCCTCTTTCCTTGCTTATAAAATGGGAGGAAATTCAAGTACATCAGATCAACTCATGATAGCATGAGATGGCTACCACAAGTGTTCTTAATTTACCTATGAGTTTTATTAAAAAATTTTTTTCTTTTTTATTTAAATTTTTATTTTTACTTTATTTTACTTTACAATACTGTATTGGTTTTGCCATACATTGACATGAATCCGCCACGGGTGTACATGAGTTCCCAAACATGAACCCTCCTCCCACCTCCCACCCCATATCATCTCTCTGGATCATCCCCGTGCACCAGCCCCAAGCATGCTATATCCTGCATCAGACATAGACTGGCGATTCGTTTCTTACATGATAGTATACATGTTTCAATGCCATTCTCCCAAATCATCCCACCCTCTCCCTCTCCCTTTATGAGTTTTTTAAAATTAATTTATTTTTCATTGAAGGATAATTGCTTTGCAGAATTTTGATGTTTTCTGTCGAACCTTAACGTGACTCAGCCATAGGTATAAGTATATCCCCTCTCTTTTGAAAGTCCTTCCCATCTCCCTCCCCATCTCATCCCTCTAGGTTGATATACAGCCCCTGTTTGAGTTTCCTGAGCCATACAGCAAATTCCCATTGGTTATCTATTTTACATATGGTAATGTAAGTTTCCATGTTACTCTTTCCATACATTTCACCCTCTCCCCTCTCCCCATGTCCAAAAGTCTATTCTCTATGCCTGTTTCTCCACTGTTGCCCTATAAATGAATTCTTCAGTACCATTTTTCTAGATTCTGTATATATGTGTTAGAATGCGGTATTTATCTTTCTCTTTCTGACTCACTTCACTCTGTATAATAGGTTCTAGGTTCATCCACCTCATTAGAACTGACTCAAATGCATTCGTTTTTATGGCTGAGTTATATTCCATTGTGTATATGTACCACAATTTCTTTATCCATTCATCTGTTGATGGACATCTAGCTTGCTTCCATGTTCTAGCTATTGTAAATAGTGCTGCAGTGAACAATTGGATACATGTGTCTTTTTCCATTTTGATTTCCTCAGGATATGTGCCTAGGAGTGGAATTGCTGGGTCATATGGTGGTTTTATTCCTAGTTTTTTAAGGAATCTTCATACTATCTTCCATAGTGGCTGTATCAGTTTGCATTCCCACCAACAGTGCAAGACCATTTTCTTTTCTCCACACCCTCTCCAGCATTTATTGTTTGTGGACTTTTTGATGAGGGCCATTCTGACTGGTGTGAGGTGATATATCATTGTAGTCTTGATTTGCATTTCTCTAATAATGAGCAATGTTGTTCTCATGAGGTTTTAAGATGAAGAATGTGCAGGTTACTTAAGTTTCAGAGCAGCCATTTTTTTCCAAGGCCTACCTGGCAAAACAATTCCATGGGACTCTATTTTAACCTTATCCAGTTTTCTTGGTTTCTCAGGAGACTCGCTCTTTCATATATCACAGACACCATTGGCCAAGGTTAAGGAGCAGGTGGGGCTACAAGTAACCCTTGTCAGTAAAACCTGGCTTCTGTTGGGGAACATGAGAATCTAACTGGTCACAGGCTTTGAAAGGCCATATTTATCCAGCTCTTTTTTTCTTTAATCGTCATTCTCAGATCACCTCTAGTTCCTAAAAGGCTCTGGACTTCTGATTGAGTTATGAGAATGTACTCAGGCAACTGCAGAATAATCTTGCTTTTACCTTCCCAAGAGTTGAGAAGCTGTGCTTAGATTTTATGAAAAGTCCAGGAGGTAGATACCACATCATGTAAAGTTATTATTAGAAGTGGTGTATTAGTTTGCTAGGGCTGTTGTAACCAAATACCACAAGCTCAGTGGTTTAAAGAACATAAGTTTATTGCCTTACAGTTCTGGGGGCCTGGAATCTGAGATCAAGGGGTCAATGGTGCTGGTCCTTTCTGAAGGCCATACCTCTCTCCCAGCTTCTGGTGGTTTACAGGCAATCTTTGGAGGTTTTAGCCTGTAGATTCATCATTCCCATCTCTGCCTTCATCTTCACATGCATTCTTCTTGTGTGTGTATCTGTGTCAATCTCCATATTTCTTCTTCTTATGAGGACACTAATATTGGATTAGGGCCTGCCATAATAACCTCATTGTGATTACTTCTGGAAAGACTCTTTTCAAATGAGGTCACGTTTTGAAGTACTAGGGGCTTAGGGCTTCAACATACTCTTTTAGGAACCTAATTCAAGCCATAATAAGTGGTTTGTATTGGTGTGCATGTTGGCTGTGGCTCTGGAGTCAGGTCTCAGAGGCCCATGGCTGAACTTGTGTCAAGGCTTAGCCCTTTGGTGTGGGACTGTGGTGTTTGGGAAGCTGGCAGGGTGCCTGGGCACAGGTGTGAGGCGTGGCCATTTACCAGTTAGTAGGGAAGAATTTTAATCTTTTCTGGCTAATAATCATCCCTGAGTCGAGAGGTTGACTTACTCTGCAGTATATTTTAGGGCTATTGGGAAGACCATTCTCTTTTACAATTCCCATTTGTTGGTTGATACCATAATCTATATTTTCAGTCACTCATCACACTAACTTAAAATGTCTGAGTACTGCCAAAACATGAGTTCCTCAGCTATGTTTAAATCTGAGACCCTGACTATCGTCTCTGATCATTTGTTCAAAAATCTAGTGCTTGTTTTCGTTTCTCAGTTTGAAATTATGTTGTAAAAACCAAAGTGGCCAGTAGCTTGACTGATAATGTTCCAGTTTTCTTTGACTTTAAATTATACAAGGTGTCCCTTACTAACTGTTCATTTGGTGCTATGCACTGTTCTTCCTCATAGCAACTCTAGGAGGAAGGTGTTTCACTGTCTCCTTTTTTGTTCAGTCACTCAGTTGTGTTCGACTCTTTGTGACCCCAGCCTGCAAGGCTTCCCTATCCTTTGCCACCTCCTGGAGTTTGCTCAAACTCATGTCCATTGAGTCAATGATGCCATTCAACCCTCTCATCCTCTGTCACCCCCTTCTTCTCTTGCCCTCAGTCTTTACCAGCATTAGGGTCTTTTTCCAATGAGTTGGCTCTTCGCATCAGGTGACCAAAGTATTGGGGCTTCAACTTCAGCATCAGTCCTTCCAATGAATATTCAGGGTTGATTTCCTTTAGGATGGACTGATTGATTTCCTTGCTGTCCAAGGGACTCTCAAGAGTCTTCTCCAGCACCACAGTTCAAAAACATCAGGTCTTCAATTACTGTCTCCTAAGAGATGAGAAAATTAAGCAGTTAACGCAAGTTGTCCAAAGCCACAACTAGTAAGGCTTCTGGAGTCTGTGTTGCTAACCAGTGTACTGTTGCGCCTCTGTGTTAATAACCTGTGTGATAAACAAGAGAGACTATTTTCATTGTTCTTGAGTCAGCCTTGTGATAGATTTTAACATGATTTTGTCATAATCTATTTTGGATTCACTTGGTGGTAATGAAAAGCATAGTAAAATATACACAGAGATAGAGAAAAAAAATTCTCTCTTCTTTTTCTCCAGGAGAGGCCACAGTGTTTTGCTCTAGGCGTAGCCTTGTGGGTTAGGGAATGGTGTTGTGTTATCTGAGGGACCTCCTGGCCTAAGCTTTTGATAAAATATGAAAATTTAACTCTGGAGATTCATTGTATTTATGGAAGCTGTCAAGTAAAAAGCTGCTAATTGATTTATCTATGCTGGAATATTCAAATTCTAGTGCCTTCCCATGTTGTGAGCATTTAAATTGAATCTAAGATGACTTTCTCAGATGACTTTCTGTAGTGAAGTGTGATAGGGGCCATGTTTTATTGGTGCTGTCTAGCTTGGCTGATGATGGCTAAGGAATCTAGGTATAGAAACTACATATTAATTAATCAATTTGTTGATCCTGCTGCTGCTGCTGCTAAGTCGCTTCAGTCGTGTCCGACTCTGTGCGACCCCATAGATGGCCTCCTACCAGGCTCCCCCGTCCCTGGGATTCTCCAGGCAAGAACACTGGAGTGGGTTGCCATTTCCTTTTGTTGATCCTACAAATACTTATTGACACCTCCACTGGGCTCAACATTGTTGCTGTGTGCTGGAATCTAGAGCCAGCCTTCACTGTGATTGAAATGACATGCTGAAAGGAGTGTGGCGGGCTCTGAAAATCAACCCATTACCTTGGAAGTTTTGCCTCAGGCTCGGTTGGTCTTCTCCAATACAATATTTATCACCAGTTGATAAAGTTCAAGACAAGATTCTTCCAAAGAGAGATGATGGGTGGTGAGCTGTAGAATCTTTTAGTTTTGCTGCCCTTCTTTTGTCTGACTTTCAACTCTAATACAGTCAATAAGACCAGAAGGGGAAGAGGTCTGGGAAGATGAGAACTCCCAACATCAACAGGTCTGGCAAAAGACCTGGGTCATCAGTGATTAGTTTGCAACTTTAGCTATGATAAAATTTTGGAAATATTGGTAATTAGACTTTTCTGTGTTCTCATGTATTATGTTTTCTGTTAACATAGAGTGTGGCACATCATAAGCATTAGTTTAATGTTAACTGATTAAAAATTGAGTTAAATATCATTTCTCCTACAGGGGCAGATACTTTTGCTTTTAAGCATAACTGAACTTTTCAGTTACACAGATAATGAAATTTGAGGACCTACAATAACTAGAGCAGTAAACAAAACCCCGCAAATCAAGGGAAAGGCACATCCCTTATTCTAACACTCATAGAATGGGTGAGATTAAAAAATAGGGCTACAGAGGGTAACAACTTACTGGTCTAAGGCTTTCATACTAGACTCTTCAAGAAGACTAATTTAGCATGGAGATGCAATAGTATTAAACTCTTGTTCTTTTATGCTAGTACCTCTATGAATTAACTACTCAGAATTTCAAACCATAGTTAACTGTCCCGATTTACTCCTCTAAGATATTTCAACTAAGAGAACCATGGAGGAACATTGCTTGAACAGTAGATGTCAAACCTGGTTGATGAATTTGGTTTCTTCTGCATACCTGAGTTGATGAATGGGAACTGCTGATAAATCTATAGAAATGAGAATTTTCTGGAAGGCGGGGCAGAGATGAAAGACAGCTGTTTTTGTTTTTGCCTGATGGTTCCACGTTGTCCTGTTTCACTACACTTTTGGCTGTCCTTGGTGTATACACATCCCTGTGCTGCTAATGATTGATCTCTCTTTGGGAGTGCTAGTCTCTAAACAAATGTTCCAAGTGGGAATTTAGGGCTTAAGAAATTGTAACTCAGAACTAGCTTTAATAGTTTTGGTTCACTTGCTGTTTACCTTCATATGATGTTTTCAAAACAGTCCTTCAAATATATATATTTATAATGAGTTAGGTGACCATACCAGTTTAAAGAAAAACCTACACTGTATCTGCTGTGCTGACTGTAGAATAGATATTACTCTGTTTAGTAGCTAACTCCAACAATAATGTTCATTAATAGAATTTTTATATTATTTTTACTTTTACCAGGAATCTCTAGTTTTCCTGCTTTATGAATATTCAAAATAAAATTATGGAAAGTGCTAAATTTTTCTTTCTGGAGAGAGCTGGTTTTCACTTCCTTGAATCTCCTGTTTCTGGGGTATTTTATGGTGTTAAGCAGCCTATTAGGGCTTTCTTATTAATCCTTGAGCTTATTAATAATTTATGACCCAGCTGTATGAATTGGGAGCTTTAATTAGCTATTACTATTTTCCAGGAAAGAAAATTTCATTTATGAGTTTTATTTCATGGAACAAACTACTCAAGGAATATAGGTGTTTAAAAATATCTTTATTTGAACTGACTCTCAGGCTCCAAATTTATTCTTCATTGCATTTCCATTTTATTTTATGTTGGAAAGCTTATTTATAAAATATTATTTTTGTAGGTTAGCATATTTCTGCCCTTTAAGTGCTTACAGTGTTTTGGGAGTGCTTTTGCTTTGCCTTTTTCCAATACCCTATTTTCATTGTCGTCTCAAATCTTAACTGGTTAGTGTCGCATATATTTTTTAATGGACTGTAAATTTGTGAGACATTTAAAGAGCCACTTACATTTTTGTCTAATATTCCATAATCTTTGTACTTAGTTTAAGTAAATTAAGTATCTTTTAAAGACCTGAGATAATTACTTTCTGCTATCATATTTTGACATTAGTCAAATCTCAGGGTATTGGATCTTCAGTCAGGCAGAACTTGGCCTCAAGACCAAGACGGCGTGTACATCTCTGTGAAAGTGCAGATAGGGTTGTTCTGAGAGGCCTCTGTACTTGTTTATCTCTTGATCAGAAGATGTGCGTGCATGCTATCACTTTCAGTCATGTCCAACTCTTTGAGACCCTGTGGACTGTAGCCTTCCAGGATCCTCTCTCCATCGAATTCTCCAGGCAAGAATACAGGAGTGGGTTGCCATGCCCTCCTGCAGGGGATCTTCCCAACCCAGGGACTGAACCCACGTCTCTTGCATCTCCTGCATTGGCAGGCAGGTTCTCTACCAATAGCACCACCTGGGAAGCCCTGATCAGAGGTATGGCTGTTCAGTTATCCTAAAAGCACTCACAAAATTAAAAAAAAAATTAAATTACTTTATTTCAATTTGAATGCTTAAGAATTCATAGGAAATAGGAAGAGCAAGGATGTTGCAAAATCTAAAACCACAATTTCAAAATCTTTGAGCCACTGGGTCTGACCAATTTTCCTTGGTGTTAATCTTTTTAAAGGGATGATGAGATGACTTTGTAAGGTAAAATTTCTGCTAAATGTAGTACAAAAGGAAACCTTTGGAACTGTAGAAATTTAGAAAACTAAATTTGAATTTAACTTATTTGGATGAATTAACTTTATTTCATCTGAATAAGTGTCTCTAGATAAACTTGAGAAAATCCAGGAACTCACTGAACAGATAAATTTGTATTTGCCTCTGGAATGACAGTATATGAGTCAGTCTGGGAAAATATGCTAAGGCAAATTCTTAGACACTTAGAGATTTACATGTGTTTATTTTCATGTGAACTATTATATTCAGGCTGAAGACATTTTGGAAAGATTGTCCCAACCTCTTTTGATGTTTATAGCTACTTTATGAAATAATCCCTCTTCTTTTAATTTTATGGTATGCAGAATTCTGTACCTTGTCAGCTCTCAGCTTCTTTTGCTGCTATTTTCATTGTTTGCAATTAAAACTTTTACTGTTAAGCAGGTAGTTTTATTTATTGATTGATTAATCACCTAATTTCAAGTTAGGTGTGACTACATGTGTCTGATTTACCACTAGGACATTGCATGTGGTTTAAATGATTACAGAAAGGACTGTGCTAAATAGTGATTTACTGAGTACCCATGAATTTGTTGACCATACCAGGGAAAGATATATTCCTTTATCTGACTTCATTTCTGTCTCTACTATAAATAACCTTCAAGCCTTCTGGGATCTTGGTTTGGTTTTTGGTCACTGGCTAATTGGTGTTTGAATTATAATTTCACAAATTATAAACAGAGGATTAAGTCACAGGATATAAGACTCATTTTTTCCTTATGCAAAATTAATTTATTTCTGTGAAAAGAGGTGACATTATTTTTCACACCGATTTCATTTTCTTGGGATAAGTGGACCTGGAAGAAGGTCTGTTTCCTCATTATGCTATAATACCCCCTGTTCAAAAACCATGGCCATATTACATTTTACATTCCTTTTTCTGCTTTGCCTTGGTAACATTTCTGTGAAATTATTTCAAGAGCTGATTGCATTTCAGAGCATGTTTTAAATGGAAATATGGGCCCTCTAGGAAATTTGTGTTATCTTGGAGGTTCTTAGAAGAGGAGAAAGAAGCAAAGATCCAAGTGAGAAGAAAGCAGGTAAGAAGACTCTTTCAATTTAGGTATGCACAGAGAAAGCCATGGGCTTCCCAGGTGGGGCAGTGGTAAAGAATCTGCCTGCCAATGCAGGAATCGCAGGAGATGCAGGAGACGTAGGAGACGTGGGTTCGATCCCTGGGTTGGGAAGATCCCTTGGAGTAGGAAATGGCAACCCACTTCAGTATTCTTGCCTGGAGAATTCCATGGACAGAGGAGCCTGGCGGGCTATAGTCTATGGGGTTGCAGAGTCATCTATGACAGAGCGGCTGAGCATGAACACAAGAGAAAGCCTTATTAATCGATGGAAGTTTTTCTTTTCTTTTTACTGGGGACTCTAAATGGTAACTGTCAAACTGTCATTTTGCATTTTCACCTTCTGCTTTAGTCAGAATTCTTTTGGTTGCAAGTGACAGAAAACCCAACCCAAACTGGCTTGAATTGCTTAAACACTGGAGTCTATTGGTGCACATGAGTGAGATGTGATGCCAAGTGTGCCTTGATTCACGGCTCAGGCCACACTGCTAGGAACTGAGTCCCTGTTATACAGTGTGGGCTCTGTTTGGGGACCTCACATAGTTATGAGGTACCTGCCAGCCACTCAGATGTTTAGATCCAGGGTGAGAAAGCAAGAATCCTTGTCTTGGTGTTGCCGGAAAGTATCCTGAAAATCACAAGGACTAGACTGGATTAGGTTACTTGCCTACCTATCCTACCTGTGGCCAGGGAAGGTCTGACTCTGACTGAAGGGGCTTCAACCCCCCAGAACTGTGGAGGGGGCCTGTCCAGATCACATTATTTAACAGTAGGAGGATCTTATCTCCAAAGAAAAATTAAAGCAGTTGCCAAAAGGGGAGAAGGAGTTTGGGGAGGTGAAGGGAATGTTCAGTGTCCACTACACATACCATAGGGATCACCCTTTGGACTGGATTTACTATATGCATGATGTTAAGCTTTCATTCCCAGGACTCCATAAAACTCCCAGTCCTCAGTACCATCTGAAGTATAATCATTCAGTAGGAGGAGTGTGTGTACTTAGTCGGTCAGTCATGTCCAACTCCTTGTGACCTCATGGACCATAGCCTCCCAGGCTCCTCTGTTCATGGGATTTTTCCAGGCAAGAATACTGGAGCAGGTTGCCATTTCCTACTCCAGGGGAACTTCCCAACACAGGGATTGAACCTGTGTCTCTTGGATCTCCTGCATTGGCAGGTGGAATTTTTACCACTGCACCACTTGGAAAGCCCTCTGAGAAGTACTTATCCATTATTTACTCTCAGACCTCCAAAGAGCAGGGATTAATCCTAGTCATAGCTTTTAACCTTTAATTATTTAATACCAAGTAAGAAAGGGAATATTTCCAATATCCAGATATTTGATTTTAAACATGTGTATACCACTAGATGATGCTTTGAAGTTTATCTAAAACGGTAGTGTGTAACCTTTTAGAATTCGATAATGTCTATCCACTCTCCCCAAAAAAGTACATGGGTACATACAAAGTATGACACAGAATTTCATGGGGAGGGGATAGCAATTCCAATTTAAAACTGATGAAATCCCACTGCTTTTCCAGAGATGGCTTGCCTTCTGTGATAAAAGTTGTTCAGTTTAAATTTGAAATTGCCAGGACTTGATCCAACTTTGGTCCTAGAACAGTCTCAGTCTGCTAGTCATCTCAGAAGCTTCCTCAGGGCTTCCTTTTATCCTTCACTTATATGTAGGCATTTTTTTTTTTTTTTTCCTAAGTCTTTGAGTAAAGATTCTCTCCCCTGTGTCTCTGGACAGCCATTGATAGAGACCTCATGGCCACTAGAGGGTGCCAACACGATTCTTGGGCTGATTTGTTAGTTCCCGCTTCTGTTGAATCCAAACTGCCATGTTGTAGCTTCTGCCCTTTTATGTTGTCTCATCTCTCAAGGCCATAAGGAGTAAGCTGCAGGCTACAGAGCAGTGTGGGATGGAAACACATTTACTCTGTGTTCTTCCGACGGCTTCACCTCCAGAACTGAGCAGGTTCAGTTCAGTTGCTCAGTGGTGTCCAACTCTTGGACTGCAGCATGCCAGGCTTCCCTCTCCATCACCAACGCCCAGAGCTTGCTCAAACTCATGTCCATTGAGTTGGTGATGCCATCCAACCATCTCATCCTCTGTCATCCCCTTCTCTCACCTTCAATCTTTCCCAGCATCTGAGTCTTTTCCAAAGAGTCAGTTCTTCACATCAGGTGGCCAAAGTATTGGAGTTTCAGCTTCAGCATCAGTCCTTCCAATGAATATTCAGGACTGATTTCCTTTAGGATGGACTGGTTGGATCTCTTTCAGTCCAAGGGACTCTCAAGAGTCTTCTCCAACACCACAGTTCAAAAACATCAATTCTTCAGCACTCAACTTTCTTCACAGTCCAGCTCTCACATCCATACATGACCACTGGAATAACCACAGCTTTGACTAGATGGACCTTTGTTGGCAATGTAATGTCTCTGCTTTTTAATATGCTGTCTAGCTTGGTCATAACTTTTCTTCCAAGGAGTAAGCATGTTTTAATTTCATGGCTGCAGTTACCAGCTGCAGTGATTTTGGAGCCCAAGAAAGGAAAGGCTCTCACTGTTTCCATTGTTTCTCCATCTATTTGCCATGAAGTGATGGGACCGGATGCCATGATCTTTGTTTTCTGAATGTTGATTTTTAAGCCAGCTTTTTCACTCTCCTCTTTTACTTTCATCAAGAGGTTCTTTAGTTTTTCTTCGCTTTCTGCCATAAGGGTGGTGTCATCTGCATATCTGAGATTATTGATATTTCTCCCGGCAATCTTGATTTCAGCTTGTGCTTCATCCAGTCCAGCATTTCTCGTGATGTACTCTGCATATAAGTTAAATAAGCAGGGTGACAATACACAGCCTTGATGTACTTCTTTCCTGATTTGGAACCAGTCTTGGTTAGAAGCTTGGAACCATGTTGTTCCATGGCCAGTTTTTAACTGTTGCTACTTGACCTGCATGCAGATTTCTCAGGGGGCAAGTCAGGTGGTCTGGTATTCCCATCTCTTGAAGAATTTTCCACAGTTTATTTTGATCCACACAGTTAAAGTCTTTGGTGTAGTCAATAAAGCAGAAGTAGATGTTTCTCTGGAACTCTCTTGCTTTTTCGACAGTCCAGTGGATGTTGGCAGTTTGATCTCTGGTTACTCTGCCTTTTTCTAAATCCAGGTTGAACTTCTAGAATTTCTCTGTTCACATACTGTTGAAACCTGGCTTGGAGAATTTGGAGCATTACTCTGCTAGCATGTGAGATGAGTGCAATTGTGCGGTAGTTTGAACATTCTTTGGCATTGCCTTTCTTTGGGATTGGAATGAAAACTGACCTTTTCCAGTCCTGTGGCCACTGCTGAGTTTTCCAAATTTGCTGCCATATTGAGTGCAGCACTTTGACAGCATCATCTTTCAGGATTTGAAATAGCTCCACTGGAATTCCATCACCTCCACTAGCTTTGTTCATAGTGATGCTTCCTAAGGCCCACTTGACTTCTCATTCCAGGATGTCAGGCTCTAAGTGAGTGTTCACACCACTGTGATTATCTGGGTCATGAAGATCTTTTTTTGTACAGTTCTTCTGTGTATTCTTGCCACCTCTTCTTAATGTCTTCTGCTTCTGTTAGGTCCATACCGTTTCTCTCCTTTATTGTGCCTATCTTTGCATGAAATGTTCCCTTGGTATCTCTAATTTTCTTGAAGACATCTCTAGTCTTTCCCATTCTGTTGTATTCCTCTATTTCTTTGCGTTGATCGCTGAGGAAGGCTTTCTTATCTCTCCTTGCTATTCTTTGGAACTCTGCATCAAATGGGTTTATCTTTCCTTTTCTCCTTTGTCTTTCGCTTCTCTTCTTTTCACAGCTATTTAATTGTAGGGCCTCCTCAGACAACCAATTTTTCCTTTTTGCATTTCTTTTTTCTTGGGGATGGTCTTGATCACTGCCTCTTGTACAATGTTATGAACCTCCATCTGTAGTTCTTCAGGCACTCTGTTAGATCTAATCCCTTGAATCTATTTGTCTCTTCCACTGTATAATCGTAAGGGATTAGATTTAGGTTGTACCTGAATGGTCTAGTCACTGCACTGGTCATAGCAATCCCCCTCTTCCAACAACACAAGAGGAGACTCTACACATTGACATCACCAGATTGATTATATTCTTTGCAGCCAAAGATGAAGAAGCTCTATACAGTCAGCAAAACCAAGACCAAGCTTACCAGTAATCTACCTGCAAGTGCTATTGGTAGGTGTAGGAAGGTGGTGCTATAATCTTACAGCAGTGTTTCATGTCTGCTTGAGGTGACGAGGTTTCATTTTCACTTTAAAGGGTGGATCACATAGATTTTCAGCAGCATTCGTCTGTTTAAAGCCCTCATTTGTCTTACCATCAATAGCTAAGTGAAGGGCCATGGGTGCTGCCAGCATTCTTGCAGCCTTTGCTCTTTGTTTCCCGGATTCTCTGTGGCAGTGGAATGGGCTGTTCGTTTTTAGAATCTAAAATATGGAGCTGGCTAAACACACTGCAGGGAAGCCAGTGGCCGTAGATTGTCAAGTGGTTCTCGAAATTGGGCAGGAATGAGTGCTCAGAGGCAGCTGATGACGGAGTGTTACTTGGAACTTCTTTTGTGTCTTTGGTAAGCACAGGATTTCAGCTTTGAGCTGAAACTAACCTTCTGTAAGAATTCTTTGAGTACATAAGCAGGATTGGCATGGTGCAGACGTGGTAGCCCAGGGGTTTGTGCCCTGTATGCGAGTCAGCATTTCGAAAATCCACATCGGGTGGGTGCCAGCATCACAGAGGAAGAAGTGTAAGCTAGGAGGCAACCCAGAGGGAGTTAAAAGTGAAGCCAGATGGAGTCAGCTCCCAGTTGGTGCCACAGGAATCAAGGGAAGAGGAAAGGTAATACCTCAGGGAGACATTCTAAGGCAGCAGTGAAATGCTAGGTAATAATCAGGTGATGTAAAAATACAGAAAACATGAATGCTGAACAACTGAGTGGGAAAAGCAACACATAACCTGACCAAGTGCTGTTCAGTAACCAGTCTTGAACAGATGCAGCTGAAATAAATGTGGTCCATTTAGACCAGTGCAAGCTATTTGTTTTCTCAGATCCCACATACTTTCTGATTTTACATCCAATAGAAGTAGGACAAATGCTCAAATAAGCCCTATCGGGGAGATTCTGGCTTTCATAGGGTAGACTCAAAGGTGGTGAAGCATGTGGGTTTCCAGGGAAGACAGAGTAGCCCTGTTGATAACCTTTCTCTTGACCAGTTCCTGTCCTGCTCTTAGCAAGCAGCTGGGCTGCTGCCAAGTTCCACCCCAGTTCCCAACCTGATCCTGAGACTTAGGATACAAATGAGTAGTCTTCACCATGTTCCTTCCTTCCTGCCTCCTTCCCTCCCTTTATTCATTCCTTCTCTCATCTATAAATATTTACTAAGCACCTACGGGGTGTCAGGAATTGTGCTTGATATTAGGGATTTCCAGGAGAGAATGCAGATGTAGTCTCTGCCCTGCTGGAGCTTGCAACTGAATAAAAGAGAATCAAATAATCATACCAATCCATGTATAATTATAAACCTTGATAAGTTCCATGAAGGGAAGGTACAGGGTGCTATGTGCATGTACAACAACAGGGCCTTAGTTTTAGGGCTTAGAGGAGGCTTCTGTCAGGGTGCACCATTAGATCTGAGGTTTGAAGGATGGACAGGAGTTGCTAGTCAGTTGAGAGTGGGTTCCCTATGTCTGTAAAGGTCTTATGAAGTAAAAAAACATGGGAAGTTTGAAGAGCTGTAAATAAGACTGTAAGTGGTTGGAACACACAGAGAGGAGAATAGTTTGACATGAGTCTGGAGAAAGAAGTGGGTAGACTTAGTCTGTGCAGGATCATGCCAAGGTTTTGTTCTCTGTCTTGTTAACAATGGGAAGCTATTAGTGTGTTTCAAGAACTGGTGAAGGGGCAGTGGAGCAGGGCTGTCATCAGGCTTACATCTCAAAAAGAATTCTCTGGCTGCAGTAGACAGAATGGACAGGGCTAGGAAGGCTCTGGCTGATGTAGGGAAAGGAGCTGAGAAGCTGCTGTGGTTGTTGAAGGGGGGTGGGGGGGATGGGGTGGGAAGTGATGGTGCCCAGATTAGCATTGCAACAGAGAAGTAGGTTATTCCCACAGGTACTTAGAAGGTACAATTGGTAGGACTTGGTGATGGACTGCCTGTGATACTTACTTGTGGGTGTTTGGGATGGGGGTTGTGGAAAATTCCAGCATGGCTTCAACTCCCTTGCTCACAGAAATAGTCTGGATACTGGTACCTCTCACTGAGAGAGAAAGTGGAAAAGTTGTGAGTTGTTCTTGAACATGTTGAAATATAAGGAATTTCTGCAATACTTTTCCCTCCTTTAAGATCGGGTTTGAAATTAATTCCCAGCACAGAGGAGAATCTTTGACTAATCCACAGTATTAAGATTCTGTTGAATCTCTGCCCCAAATGTTCAGCTTCTATTCATATCTGCGAGGTGATATTTTGGGGTCAACCAGACATAATTCCAAGGCTGTCTATGACATGGACAATTTGCATTTAAACCTTGCTTTCTTCTCCAATAAAGTGGAAAACTCATTGAGATGAAAGATGTATTAATTCATATGGCAGGAGTCCTGTGCCATCTAGGAAGGCAGGACAATTTGGATGCTTAGGAGAAGTTTTGGGATCTTTCTATAAGTGAATCGCTCAGGGTTGCTAAGGAGAAACATACCTGTGGACTGTTTCCCCATCCTCTTCCTACGTTCCCAGGGATACATGACTTTCTGCTGCTCAGGAATGATATTCCATGCCAGGATGTAGCAGAACCTGTCAACCTGCTCATCTAGCACTTTCTCTAAGACAGACAAGAGTGTAGTCCCAACAGGACTACTCCTCTCTGTCTTATTTTCTTCTGTTTATTTTTCTTTTCCCCGAAGCCACATAGCAAAAATACTTACTTTGGTTCTTCCATTCACTTTAACTTCATTTTACTTTGTCAATTCTAATATTCATCTTTGTTAATCGTTACTGACAGTGTGTGGATCATCTCGCACAATGCCTAGCATGTAGAATCTAAACCGTCATCATTTCTTTTTCAGCAGAAGCCCAGTGTTTTGCATTTACAGTGACTTTCTTTAAGGGCCTAATTGCTCACATCTGAATGGGGAGTTAAGTCACCCAGGGGAACAGAGCTTTCCTCCCATGTTTAGTCTGACAATGGTAGAAGATCTTGAACTTAAATCTTCTTAGGAATTGGCGTCCCTAAGCCCAGTCTGCTGTTTGGCCAACAATTAGACTTCAGAGATGTCATTAGATTTCAAGGCTATATAGGGATATAACTAGGCCCAGGGAGAATTTTAACATGTTGCTCCTGGAAGATGATTTTGGCTGTTCTGTATGGACCATGGGTTTAGACTAGTCTTTTGCTCTAGGAAATTTCCCCTAAGTCTTGATGTAACTATCAATATTGAATGTTGAACTCTTTGTTCACACAGTAAATGCTGCTGATGCAATAGTAAAATACTATTCTTGTCAAATTTAGTTCTGTTCTTTATATATATTCTTAGTACTGGGAAATTTGATGTGGGAGTATCTTTATTGGGGTTTCCCCAGTGGCTCAGTAGGTAAAGAATCCATCTGTCAGTGCAGGAGACGCAGGTTCAATCCCTGGGTTGTGACGATCCCCTGGAGGAGGGCATGGCAACCCACTGCAGTATTCTTGCTTGGAGAATCCCATGAACAGAGGAGCCTGGCAGGCTATAGTCCATAGAGTCAAAAAGACTTGGACACAACTGAAGCCAATGAGCACGTGTGCATGTATCTTTATTATCAATGGGAAGGTGCTGAATTATAAATTTTCATTTAAATATTGCTAACTGGATACTTTGCACATAACATTGTCCTGGTCTCTCAGGTGTTAGGCGTGAGACTTTTTTTCTTGCTTCTTGATTTTGGAGAGTAAGTGTCAACAGGGAAATAGAAAACAGGTAATTTAAACATGTTTAGCAAATGAAGATTAGTTTCCTGACACTACTCTTGCCCTTTTTCATGAATGATAGAAAAATGTTTTCCATAGGAAATTTTTAGTATAATATTTTTCATCCAGTCTCAAAGCAAATAGGAAATTTGCTTATAGTTTTGTGCTCCTCACTAGAATTATTTTTTAACCAGAAGGATTTTCTGAAATCAGAGTTTGGTCTTTTTAGTCCTGTGTAATTCAAGGGAGAAGACCTCGCTCAGTGTTTCTTCAAGTCCTTCCTCATGGCTGAACCTCGCATTGCTCCTGTAGGCTGATACATTTTTGAGTGAGGGTTTTACGAAAATGAGGCTACAAAAGTTTTCTTTTTGTACCCATCTAAACACTAGGTTCTACTAAATGCAAATGGGATGCACATGATTGGAGTGATATCATTTTATTAAAACTCTTCCCATAACCCAGCTCTAAAAGGCCTTCTGTTTCTATTATAGCTAAGTTATTGATGCTAAATAGTTCAGCAAATTGGGTTGTTGAAGCGCATCTGCCATGCATTATTCATGAAGCTCGTCTTTCACAAGTTAACGCTGTCTGTTGCCTCCTCCTGGAGTCCTAGCAGCACCACTTCCCAGGAAGTGTGCTTCCTTTGTGAGCCAAGAACTGGTGTCATATGCACAGCCGTCAGGCTAGCACTTGGTTATACTGTTGTCCTCGAAATGTAGTGCCTAATGGGGAAGAGCTTTAATTAATGTGCTACAGTAAGGTGTCTGTTTATAAAGAAATAATGTACTATAAAATTAAGCCACGTATAGTGAATGTACCTCCTAATGGTGAGGCTGGCATTTTAAGTGATCAGTAAATCACTTAAATATTAAGACTTTCTTGAATAAGGGTAATAAAAGGAGACATTTGGAAATGGTAGATACCGGTACATACAATTATCCACTAAATAAAACATTTTTATTGTGATACCAGTGTTAATCACATTGTAGAACGGGGCTGATCAGGAGCAGAGCGAAATTGTATCTGGCCATTTTCATTTCTGACGTGATTAGCCTACATGAGAATGTAAGTTGCAGATATTTAAAGCAGACTTTCCTCAGAGGACAGCTGTGGTTTAGTTTCCTGAGGCTGAAAGATTACTTGTAAAACTGCTAGAGCTGCTTTGTCCCACGGTTTAACCCTTCTTTATTTGAATCGAGGTATCTGGGTTTGTGACTTTTCCCAGCTTCCTGCCTCTGGGCTGTCTTTCTAGCTTGTCGGGCAGAAACCTAGTCTCAGGTTTTTCGTGCTCTCCTCACCATAAAGGGCTCTCTCCCACTTCCGGCATCTGCAGGCATGATCAGTCCTATGTGGTCTCCTTGACCTAGTTCTCCAGGTGGTGCTCGTGGTAAAGAACCCTGCCAATGCAGGAGACTAAGAGATGTGGGTTCAGTCACTGGGTGGGGGAGAGCCCCTGGAGAAGGAAGTGGCAACCCCCTCCAGTATTCTTGCCTGGAGAATCCCATGGACAGAGGAGCTTGGTGGGCTGCAGTCCATAGGGCAGCAGAGAGTTGGACACATCTGAAAGGACTTAGCATGCACACTCACACGCCGTTGCTTATAAGGAAGTTGACTGAGGGCTGATGTGAGGCTTGCTGTTGCTCATCTGTGCCCTGGAGCTATTTAATACTCCCTCTATGTCCAATGTCCTTTGATCACAGTGGTCGCACCCAAGGAAACCAGATGGACCAGGTGGTTGTACTGTTTTACTCCAAGGGCTCAGGCTTTTCCAATAAACCCCTTCTTGTTTCTGGCATAAAACACTTTGATTATAAAAATTTTCTACTTTAAGCCTTATTAAACAACACGCTCCCAAACCATCATGTGTATTTCCCTCCCTCATTAAAAAAATGAAAAAAAGAAAGTTAACAAATGGTTACACTATTTAGTTATAATTAAAAACGAAACAAACAATCAAGAACTTGTATTCTCAAGCCTTTGCATAGTATGTATGATTAAGTGTATTCTGCAAAATGGAAATTATCTGTCTGTAAAGTGTTAAGCCAATAATAATATATTCAAAATGCTTAAGAAGACATCTATTTATATTTAATCTTTTAATAGGCTACTATATGTGAGCTGGATTATCTTTAGAGGGTTTTTTTAAAACAAAATTGTAAATTTCAAGATGTTGTGCTTAATGGGTTGTGGTTCTGAATCCCAGATCTCTACTGATGAAAATTTGGCAGGTTGGGAAGTGAGATGAGGGTTTAATGAACAAAATCTAATCTAAGAGATGGAAATGCTGTTCCTCTTAAATACAGAGAAATTAATGGGGTGGAAAAGGCACAAACAATTTCTGCTGCGGCACTGAGTGATTTCCATAATGGAGAGGATGGAGGCTGGCTGGTTGGGGCGTGCGTTAGGCAAACACTGCTGGTGACTAAACCTGGCCACCAGGTATTATGAAGCCTTTGTCATCCCCACTCCAGATCCCTTAGCTTCAGTTAGTACTGGTGTTCCAAGGCTCTCAGTGGATGCTTGTTTCTTTAACTCAATAGAA
This sequence comes from Capra hircus, assembly GCF_001704415.2. Lineage (NCBI taxonomy): Eukaryota > Metazoa > Chordata > Mammalia > Artiodactyla > Bovidae > Capra > Capra hircus. Next base: position 60,743,439 of record NC_030817.1, read on the forward strand.
CATCATGCAATCACGAGCTTTCTTACTGTGACCTTGAGTAATAAGGACAGGACCACTGTTAGAAGATGTGGATTTAGAGATGTTAATCAAGGGAAAAACTTTCTCTTACCTCCAGTTAATTTTCTGTTCTACATGCTGAACAAATTTCTCCTTTCTTCTAGCATAAGTTAAAATCTCTAAGAAATATCTCTAACTTGGGATTTAGTTATGAGCCAAAGCCAGTTGCTAGGGGCAACCAGGACAGAAGGTGTTAATTAACCTTTGTCATTGTGTACAAATTAAGCCCCCCGAGTCCTAGCTTGAAAGCCTAAGCGCTGGGTGGGCGTGCTTTGCTGGGCTTGGGGATTGGGCTTGAACAGCCTGGCTTCAACCTCATTCCACCCTTTTCTACCACCAGTTCCCAATAGGAAGTTAGTAGCTTTTGTCCAGCAGTCAGTAAGGTAAGAAGATGAAGAGGTAGGATATGAATACCTGTGCTTACGGAGAAAAGATCCTTAAAGGGAATAAAACAAAGACATGAAACTAACATAAGCTATTGGTTAGTGCCTAGCAGGTGGCAACAGAATCCTGTTACCTCTGTGTGAGCGTGTGTGTATTTGGTAGGGGATGGGTGAGAACTGGAAACTTTTGGATAGCTAGAAGTTAATTCCAGCTCTGGCAATGAAGAGCACATAGCACTGTGGAGTCCAGGAGATTTGGATTCACACAGTACCAGAGAATCACAAACATGGCCCTCGAGAATTAGTGACACAGATACCAGGTGATTTGCTGACTGTCCTTCTGCAGGTGGTCCATTTGGTTGGTGGCTAGTGGATGGCGCAGGGCCTGCAGTGCTAACTGTCACCAGAACATCAGGGGATGGTGGGTGAATTTGCTCCTGAGAGGAACAAAGCAGAAATACTGGGGACTTTAAAGTTTTAACCTAAACGAAAGAACAAGCCAGAGCAGAGAATAATGGCTTGCTTCCAAGTTAAAATTTGTAATGAATTAATAAGGATTATAAATAAGATGATGACCACAGTCCTGGGAGCTATGGGAAATGATCTATATCTTAGGCTTCAGATTTACTTTTTAAAATGTTATTCTAGAGAACAGTTATTTTTCTCTTTGAAGTCTTTCTTATTGTTTGTAATGTTTTCTAAAATTTTTAAAATTGAAGTATAGTTGATTTACAGTATTGTGTTAGCTTCAGGTGTACAGTGAAGTAATTCAGTTATATATGTGTGTGTGTGTATACGTACATATATATATATTCTTTTTCATATTCTTTTCCATTTTAGTTTATTACAAGATACTGGATATAGTTCCTTGTGCTATGCAGTTGGTTCTTGTTGTTTATCTGTTTTATATATAATAGTGTATATCTGTTAATCCCAAACTGGCTTGTCTTAATTTTGCTAATGATTTCTTGTTTGAACACAAATAGAAATTCTTGATATTAAAATGTATTTTGTTGTCATTACTGGCAAAATATAGTTCATGCTCTGTGCTGGCTCCCTATGAGCTATGAAATTCTGGGTCAGCTATGCTCCAGGCAAAATGGAGGGCAAGCCATTTTTTACTTCCCATAGAATTTGGTCTTGCTTCCTCCATTGACTAGGGAAAGATTGTGCAGTTGCTGGAGGATTAAGAAAGGGTAAGGAAGAGAAGTGTGTGTGTGTGTGTCTGTGTGCCTGTGTGTGTTTACTAGAAGTAAATTCTGTGTATCAAGGATCTTAGCTGTATTGCTCACTGCCCTGTCCTCAGTGCCCGGCTTCTGGCAGACGTTTGAAGAATAGGTCTCTATAGCTAGCTATGAGGCCCTATATTGTCTGGCCTGGTTTACTACCTCACTGTCCTCATTTCCTGTGATTTTTCCTACTGCTCATTCAGCATCAACCACATTTTCCTTCTTGTAGTTCCCTATATACCTAAAGCCTAGTCTCACCTCAGGGTCTTTGTACTTGCCATTATTTTAGCCTGGAATATTCCTCCTGGATTTAGGAATGGATTTCCCTCTCACCTCCTTCAGGTTTCTGGTCAAAAGTCACTGCATCAATGAAGCTTCCCTGGCCCTCTATTTAAAATAGCCCTCCTGTTCGCATGGCCTTCCTTGTTTCTCATCTTAGCTTTATTTTCCTCCTTAGCATTTATTGCCTTTGTCATAAGCATAATCTCTCTCTGGCTTGTTGATTGGTCTGCTTTTGGTCACTAGAACATAAACTCCAACAGGTGACAAGTTATTGTCTGTTTTGGTCACTGCTGCTTTTTAGGACCCAGAACAAGGCCTGGTGCAGAAGAGGTACCCATTAAATTTGTTGAATGAATGATGGAATAAATAAATATCATGTATTGTTTTGACTATACTTACACATATTGATAATATAGCAATTGTAGCTCAATATTTTCTACTTTACTCACATATGTAACTTAAAACGAGTGATTTCACTGGGGCTTATTCCACAAACACATTTGACAAGCTTGAATGGTTATTTATATAAATACTGTAAAATGGATAATTATTTCAAGAATTGAAATACGGATACAACTGAAAACACAAAACAGAAGTTCAAAATGGAAATTTAACTTATTTTGCTAGTATGAGGTCAGAAAAAGCAAGAGAGTTCCAGAAAAACATCTATTTCTGCTTTATTGACTATGCCAAAGCCTTTGACTATGTGGATCACAATAAACTGTGGAAAATTCTTCAAGAGGTGGGAATACCAGACCACCTTACCTGCCTCCTGAGAAATCTGTATGCAGGTCAAGAAGCAACAGTTAGAACTGGACATGGAACAATGGACTGGTTCCAAATCGGGAAAGCAGTACATCAAAGCTGTATATTGTCACCCTGCTTATTTAACTTATATGCAGAGTACATCGTGAGAAACTCTGGGCTGGAGGAAGCACAAGCTGGAATCAAGATTGCCGGGAGAAATATCAATAACCTCAAATATGCAGATGACAACACCCTTAATGCAGAAAGCGAAGAAGAACTAAAGAGCCTCTTGATGAAAGTGAAAGAGGAGAGTGAAAAAGTTGGCTTAAAACTCAACATTCAGAAAACGAAGATCATGGCATCCGGTTCCATTACTTCATGGCAAATGGATGGGGAAACAATGGAACCAGTGACAGGCTTTCTTTTGTTGGGCTCCAAAATCACTGCAGTGGTCATGTATGGATGTGAGAGTTGGACTGTGAAGAAGGCTGAGCGCTGAAGAATTGATGATTTTGAACTGTGGTGTTGGAGAAAACTCTTGAGAGTCCCTTGGACTTCAAGGAGATCCAAGCAATCCATTCTGAAGGAGATCAGCCCTGGGATTTCTTTGGAAGGAATGATGCTAAAGCTGAAACTCCAGTACTTTGGCCACCTCATGCGAAGAGTTGACTCATAGGAAAAGACTCTGATGCTGGGAGGGATTGGGGGCAGGAGGAGAAGGGGACGACCGAGGATGAGATGGCTGGATGGCATCACTGACTCGATGGACGTGAGTCTGAGTGAACTCCAGGAGTTGGTGATGGACATGGAGGCCTGGTGTATTGCGATACATGGGGTCGCAAAGAGTCGGACACGACTGAGCAACTGAACTGAACTGAAAATCACTGCAGCTGGTGGCTGCAGCCATGAAATTAAAGGATGCTTACTCCTTGGAAGAAAAGCTATGTCCAACCTAGATAGCATATTAAAAGGCAGAGACATTGCCGACAAAGGTCCATCTAGTCAAAGCTATGATTTTTCCAGTAGTCATGTATGGATGTGAGAGTTGGACTATAAAGCTGAACGCTGAAGAATCGATACTTTTGAACTGTGGTATTAGAGAAGACTCTTGAGAGTCCCTGGACTGCAAGGAGATCCAACCAATCAATCCTAGAGGAAATCAGTCTTGAATGTTCATTGGAAGGACTGATGCTGAAGCTGAAACTCCAATACTCTGTCCAACTCATGTGAAGAACTGACTCATTAGAAAAGATCCTGATGCTGGGAAAGATTGAAGATGGGAGGAGATGGGGATGACAGAGGATGAGATGGTTGGATGGCATCATTGACTTGATGGACATGAGTTTGAGTAGGCTCTGGGAGTTGGTGATGGACAGAGAAGCCTGGTGTGCTGCAGTCCATGGGGTTGCAAAGAGTTGGACATGACTGAGTGACTGAACTGAACTGATGAGATCAAAATTAATTGAAAAGTACCATCTCCATCACTCAGCAATGACTTTGTCTGCAGTAGGGTTTACAGTAGGCTTTCCTTGTTCCTCTGCTGGTTACGATGCTGATTCCTGAGCACAGAGTAAAGACCTGATTTCCTCTCTCCAGAAAAACATAACCTCTGTTTCTGTCTTGGGGATGTTTGACTTTCTATTATTATCCAGTAACACCACACTCAAATTGCAGAAGATATTGCTGTGAGAACTGAAATTGCAAAAAAATATTTCAATCAAGGAGTGATTCTTATTGTGATATAAAATTTCCTAAAAATGTCCATAATTAAAATGAATAAAGGGACTTCTCTGCTGGTCCAGTCGTTCAGACTGTGAGCTCACAATTCGGGGAGCCTGGGTTTGATCCCTGGTCAGGGTACTAGGAGCTTCCATGGTGGCTCAGACAGTAAAGAATCCACCTGCCATGCAGGAGACCCAGGTTCAGTCCCTGGGTTTGGAAGATCCCCAGGAGAAGGGAATGGCTGTTTACTCTTTTAAACAAAAATTTTACTTTAAAAAAGTGTGGGTGATTCTTTGATTTGCTTAATTTCTAGAAACATTTTCTCTATATACGTAATTCTTAGAGTGCATGTGTGCTATGCATGCTAAGTCACTTTCATTGTGTCTGACTTTCTGCGACCCTACGGACAGTAACCCACCAGGCTCCTCTGTCCATGGGATTCTCCAGGCAAGAATACTGGATCGGGTAGCCATGTTCTTCTCCAGAGGATCTTCCCAACCCAGGGATCAAACCTGTGTCTTTTATGTCTTCTGCATTGGCAGGTGGTTTCTTTACCACTGGATTAAGGCATTTAGAAACACACTCTGTCACAAAATAGTCTGCCTCCCAGTCAATACCTCCCGGTATTGGTGGTGAACAGTGGAGAATGGTGGAATCCCCCTTTGAAGAGAGGAGGGATATGGATATGGGCTCACATGCACTGTGTCAAAGGCATCAAGATGTGTTATCTCTAAGCAGTGATCTTGAAGTAAGCTTCTCTGCATCTCATCTGAAATTCTACTCTTGGAAGCATTTGCTGAGCTCAAGTCGTTACTGACCCTTGCGAAGCTGACAAAGGAACATTTCAGAGAAGGGAAACTAATTTATTCTGACTGCTTGTCAAGCATCATCTTAACTAGCCTTATCTTTTTGCCCTAAAAGGTGTAAGATTCTAACCTCTGCTTCTGCAGCATCCACACTAAACGGCAAAATGGCCAAGAAGCTCCTATCAGGAGGTTTATGCATTAGTACAGCACCATTAAGAGCTGGGAGTACTTAAAAGCAGCGATCTTTTGAAATCAGGGGCCAGATGGTCAGAAAAATTGACCTTCATTGTTCTCTTATTAGCAGAACACATCTTTTCTTTTTAATTCAGAATGGTTGCCAGGAAAGTGAATGAATTCTCTGAACTTTTAGGTTCAAGATGCAGAACTCTTGAGCACATGGGTGCTTGAGACATATTTGGGAGTAATATTGTGCTAGCTGCACTTCCCATGACTATTCACAAAGGACTTGATGAATGCCTTCCTGACCTGGAGTGTGTAGGGCTACAGACTTGGGAAGTTTTTCATTAACTAAAGCAAAAATTTAAAAAAAAATTGTATTGAAGTATATTTTATTTACAGTGTCGTGTTGATTCTGCTGGACAGCTGAGTGATTCAATTACACATGTGTATATTTTTTTCCATGATCAGGGATATTGGATATAGTTCCCTGAGCTGTACGGTAGGACTTTGTTGTTTATCCATTCTCTATATATTATTAGCAGATTGCATTGGCTAATCCCAAACTCCCAGTCCTTCTCTACCCCACCCCTTTCCCCCTTGGCAGCCACAAGTCTGTTCTCTGTCTGTGATTCTGTTTCTGTTTCATAGATAAAATTCATTTGTGTCATATTTTAGATTCCACATATAAGTGATATAGTATTTTTCTGACTGCACTTAGTATAAGTGCACATACTAAGTGTGCATACTGTAGTATGCACACTCTCTAGCTGCATCAGTATTGTGGCAAATGGCATTATTTCATTCTTTTTATGGCTGAGTAGTATTCCATTGTATATATGTACAATATCTTTTTCCATTCATCTGTCAATGGACCTTTAGGTTGCTTGCATATCTTGGCTATTGTGAATAGTGCTGCTATGAACATAGGGGTGTGTGTATCTTTTTGAATTAGTTTTGTCTGGATATATGCCCAGGAACGGAATTGTTGCCTCATATGGCAACAACCAGAGGAAAATTCTTGAACCACTGTTTCTTTTTTTTTGGCTGAGGTTCACTCTAACTGCACTTCATATACTGTCTAATTCAGCCATTGCCGGGGGCTGGTATATGTGCCTTGGGTATCAAGTCACAGTTGCTTACAGGAGGGAGCTGGTGGATGGTGAGGGTGAGAACAGTGATTGCAGAGGCAGAGGTGTGTGGTAGACAGAGCCCTCTTGCTCATTTGTGTGTTCTCTAGTTGGTCAACCAGAACATAAGCTTTATGAAAACGTGGCTGTTGACAATTTTGTATTCCCAGGCATGGTGACTGGAGTCATGCACTCAGCAAACGTTAGCTGAGTGAAAGAAAAGACAAAGAGTTTCGCTGGAAAATATGGCCTTTTCCATTTATTTCATTCTGATGTGGCAGATCCAGAAAGGAAGAGATACCACATGACACTTGGAAATGGCCAAATAGATTGAGGCTGTCTAGGGAGGGAAGGAGGGAGGGATTCAGAAGGACTTGCATGGTATACTGGAAATGCTATGGAAATCAGATCCAGACCAAGATTTAGACATCATAGGAATGCTCTTTCCATAAGTAGTCATGGTCCAATCCTTCATTCTGGGATTCTGTCCCTTCAGCTACTTTACCTGCTTCACAGAAATGTTAAGATAATAAAAGGAGATCATAGATTTAAAAGCACTTCTAAAAGAGTGTACTCTTATGGAGAAAGCTACTATTTAACTGTTGAAAATATGTTATATTCAAGTTAAAATTATTCCTAAGTGCCCAGTCCCTTTAAGAAGTGATTGCTGCTGGCAAGAGCCATTTTGATGGACAGTTATTGCCTTCCACCTGAAGTGAGTAGAATAATCAATTTCCATGGTGTGTCTGATGACCTGTGGCTGAAAAGAGAGCCTCAGGGGTGATCGGGTAACTGTTATCTCATAGAAAGCTGGCAGCCTGGGAACATGGGGATGTGGGAGAGATGTGCTCAGGTGACAGCAGGAATCCATATCCCTGTCCGATCTAGAAATTCATTTCGATGAAGTAAATAAGCCAGGGGAGCAAAGTAGAACTGCGTGGGAAGCAGCTTCTTGTTGCAGTTAGAATCAGTTGGTGAGGCAAGTTTTCACTTTTGTCAAGGACAGTTTGAATATTCTGGTTGATCACTCAAAAGGCTTTGAACCTAGTCCACTGGATGCTTGAAGGGCTAGGATTGGAGTATGAATGGCTCCAGCCTGCTCCCTCTGGCTCCACCCACACCCAGGGGGCCTCCAATCAGTGTACGCGCGAGGTGCCCCTCCCCAGCTTGAAAGACTAAGCTCTAGTTCCCTGCCAGCAGCAGACCTTGGCCTGTCTTGGGCCTCGGTGTTTGCACACGGAGGAGCGCGACCTGGCTTAGGGAAGATAGACCAGAAGAGGGCTGCATAGGACCTGGGGATGAGAGGCTCCTAATTTTGTGCAAAGCTCCTGGGCGTTGAAATGTGATCTAGAAGGAGAGAAGCGGCTCCAGATGAGCAAGTCCCTTGACCTCCCGGACACCTCACCCTAGGAGGAGAGGTGAACCAGGAGAGGGCCAGAACAGGGAAGGATTAAAAACAAAACAAAAAGGGATTCAAGTCAGTAGTCCAGTTTCCAGATCTAAGGGACGTACATTTGATATGAAAGCATGAGCAGGCACGTCAACTGCAAGGGCCCCTAACTTTCAAGTGAGGGATTGAATAGCAATTCTAGGTAGCTGTTTATTGGAAGGGAAGTCAAGCAAAACTCTCCAAAGGGTTGCCACATGACTCAGAGGAAAGTTGTAGTCTTTGCAGTGGCTCCAAGGCGGTGTATGCTCTGCCAGCCCTCTGTCCCGTGACCTCCCTGACTTTACCTACTCTCTTCCCCCACTGCCAGCAACTGTGCTCCATCAACACTGGCCTCCTCACTGTCTTTCAAGGGTGCTGGGCATGTTTGCAGCAGCTTTCCCCTCTGTGTGGAATATTCTGAGAACTGCCTGTGCTCTCTGTTCAAATGTCCTCCTTCCACTAACCTGATCGGCCTATTTAAAATGGAACCAGGCACTCTGATTCCCCCAACACTTCTTTCTCCTCCCCTGCCCTACTCCTGACCCCATCCATCACCTAGTAAGTTACTTATTGATTTTTTTGGTCTGTCTCCTCTTGGGAATGCAAGTTTCATAAGGCAGGCTTCAGTCCCCAGGAGAATGGTTGGTATATATTAGTAGTAGGTGCTCAATATATCTTTGTTGAATTAATAAAATAACTTCTATTAAGATAAGTAACAAACAATGAGAGGAATTCCTAAAAAAAGATTGTCAGTTTCTTAAAATGCATAGGATATATAATTTCTTAATTTTCTTGCCATATGCAGGGGGATAATATCTAAATATTTAAATGAAGGCTTTTCTTTCTCATCAATTTTCTTGTGGCTTCATAGGTCTCACTTATTGAGCCAGTAGCATTTACTGTCTTAGACTGAAAACTCAAGACCAGAGGAAAAAAGAGTCAGAGAATTCCAGGGGAGGCTCTTGAAATCAATAAAAACCTCTGAGAACAGAACCTAGAAATATTTATTGGATTGTGTATATTCTGTCCTTCTCCCTCTTATTTTTTCCCTTTTCCTTTCCTCTGCTCTCTTTTCCTTTCTTCCTCCTTCAAATTTGGAGCAATGCGCTCTATTAGGACTGCAGGACTCAGAGATGGATGGGGTCATTTCTCAGGAGTTGACAGTTTGGTGAGGGAGATTTCTGTGGAAAGCAATCATTTCAGCATCATGTGCACAGTGCTGTCATGGAAGTATGCCCAGGCGCTGTAGGAATCAAGCTGTTGAAAGTTACCTCGATTGGCCAGTGGAGACGGAAGAGGCTGCCAGAGGAGCCCTGGGCACATGGGTGGAATTCTATACAATGGAAACATGGAAGAATACTGAGTTACTGTTGGGGAATTATGAAATCATTTTAGGTCTGAAAGAGTCTGGTTATTTTTAAGATTCACTCTTTCAGACTCCTTTCCTACTCATTCTGCATAAATTCCGTCCGTCTCTCTGTTTCTGTGTACATAATATACACATATGTATATATGCATATCAGTACCACTGGCAAAGGTATTATTAATATGGCTCCTATAGTAGTAATTTTAGCAACCACCATTAGCAACCACCAAGACCTTGGCATTGGTGACTTCATTTACTTCTAATAACACACTAAAGCAGAAGATAATTGGTGACTTCATTTACTTCTAATAACACACTAAAGCAGAAGATAGCAACACCACCCTCATGTTATAGTTGAGGAAACCACAGCACCATGAATAAATAGCACACAGTGATACCATTATTTGAGTCTTTCTGATTTTGATTGACCACATATTCTTCCACATCACTTGAATGTGTCAAAAATACGTTTACGTCCTAAGATGTAGGACAAACATGTATGTGAAAATATGCTGCTGAAAAAGTGGCAGAATGAACGAGCAGCAAATGTGTGGATTCTGGAGAAGCAGTAGCTGTAAGAAAACCCCAAGACTGAAGAGGACTTGTTGACTGCTGCCTGTATCTTAAATGCCATGAACTTTCTTATGCATTCCTTTTATGAGCAGAAACATCTGCTTTATAATAATGTTCACTTTCCTTACAGGAGAGTATTTAAATGAAGTTATCAAAATTTTGCTTGATGATTTTAGAGAATTTTAGTGCTCAGAATGGTAAAGAAATGGGGGCAGGTTCCTGTGCTGGCCTGATATGGTGCAAATTCCTTTGCAGTTCTATCAATGAGATTTAATCATATTATCTAGGTACCTCAGTGTTTCTGTTTTAATGTCTTATTCCTGTTGAATTGTGATAATGGGTAGTGGTTTTAGATACTTTGCAGTTTTTCCCATGGTATTTTGTGCTAGCCAAAAAGCTCTAAGGACACATGCTCTTTGCAATTAATGTTTCCCAAAACTTTGTAATTCACATAACTCTTTGATAACCAGATAGTGATTCCCACTCATGGTGTTTAAGATGTTTCAGATGATCTCCAGTTATCTTCAGGAATGTAAGGAATTTAACATTTTCTAATAAAATGTATTATAGTTTTTATTATTTTTAACGTGGAATGAATTACCTGTACATAACTGAAAAGCTCAGTGGAGAACAGTATCCGTTTTTGCTTTAATTACGAGTAACCTTGGCCACTATTCAAAGTGCCCATTGCCGCTTGCACCACTGTATATCTGCAGCTATGTGATATTAATTTTTACCGAGAACCTGAAATCTAGGACTGTGCTCACTGGGTTTTATTGTTTGTGTCTTTGTATTTGGGAGTTTCTATTCTGAATAGAGTTGTTGACTAAATACTAGTTTTATAACCCATTGATGAAATCAAGATAAATGCATTAGCCCAATTCTAAAATTTTGTTCAGTTCTATCCCATTCAGTTCTCTGCTTTGGCCTACATATATGGGTGTATTTAACTGAAATAATGGAAGTTTCCTATTCCCTCATTGTTTTACTTGTAACAATAATAGGCTCATCAAGATTATGTAATAAAGGGGTTCTATGGTGACAGCACTTAGGCTTCCCTGGTGGCTCAGATGGTAAAGCGTCTGTCTGCAATGCAGGAGACCCGGGTTCGATTCCTGGGTCGGGAAGATCCCCTGGAGAAGGAAATGGCAATCCACTCCAGCACTCTTGCCTGGAAAATCCCATGGATGGAGGAACCTGATAAGCTACAGTCCATGGGGTAGCAAAGAGTTGGACATGACTGAGCCACTTCACTTCATGGCGACAGCACTAAGTTGGGCATTATCTTGGAGCAAAGAAAGAGTTTTTGTAGTTAAATCTGAATATTGTAAGAGCAGATATAAAAATAAACTGTGTCTTAAGCATAAGGACACATTTATGTCTCATTCACAGTTGGATCCCAATATGTGACACATATTAGGTGCTCAAAATGTTTGAAAGAATGACTCACTTAAAACAATGGCATTTATTTATTTTTTGCATGTTTTTACTAATATTTTAATTAATTTATTTATTTTAATTGGAGGAAAATGTCTTTACAATATTGTGATGGCTTTTGCCATACATTGACATGAATCACCCATGGGTGCACATGTCCCCCCATCCTGAAACCCCTCCCAACTCCCTCCCTACCTCATTCCTCTGAGTTGTCCCAGGGCACTGGCTTTTGAGTGCCCTGCTTCATGCACAGAGCTTGCACTGGTCATCTATTTTACATATAGTAATATACATGTTTCAATGCTATTCTCTCAAATCATCCCACCCTCCCCTTCTCCCACATAGTCCAAAAGTCTGTTCTTTACATCTGTGTCTCTCTTGCTGCCTTGCATATGGGATCGTCATTACCATCTTTCTAAATTCCATATATATGCATTAATATACTGTATTGGTGTTTCTCTTTCTGAATTAGTTCACTCTGTATAATAGGCTTCAGTTTTGTTCACCTCATTAGAACTGACTCAAATGCATTCTTTTTTATAGCTGAGTAATATTCCACTGTGTATATATACCACAGCTTCCTTATCCATTCGTCTGCTGATGGACATCTAGGATGCTTCCATGTCCTAGCTATTGTAAACAGCACTGCAACGAACATTGGGATACATCTATCTCTTTCAATTCTGGTTTCCTTGGTGTATATGCCCAGCAGTGGGATTGCTGGGTCATATGGCTATTCTATTTCCAGTTTTTTAAGGAATCTCCATACTGTTCTTCATAGTGGCTGTACCAGTTTGCATTCCCACCAGCAGTGAAAGAGGATTCTTTTCTCCACACCCTCTCCAGCATTTATTGTTTGTAGACTTTTTGATGGCCATTCTGATCGGCATGAGATACCTCATTGTGGTTTTGATAAAAATGGCATTTATTGTGATGCTGGACATGTGGTAAATTTTCAGAAGCTACTTTTTGATCTAATATGAACCTTGGGCTCTCACGCAGGGAAACTGGACTAGCTTCCTAAGTCTTGGATGTGGGCATGACTGCCAGTGGGGAATGGAGTTAGGTTAGACATAAATTTTCACATACTCTTTTCTTCTTCTCCTTCTTCCTGTCTGCTCCATTTATTATCATCCTTCTGTTGCTGCCAGCTAATCCAAAACCCTGTATGATTCACTACCATAGGTGAATATGTTTCAAAGTCACTTCTTAGAGTAAAACCTTGAACTTCCTCTCACAGTATATTTGAAATTTACATCTCAAAACTCACTGCAAAGTGACTCCTTCAATTCTGGACTCTGTCTACTGCCTAAAATAGTGTGAGTGCTAAAAATACACGTACTCTACCCCAAAGAGTTTACTGTGTTCTCAGTAGAAACTTTAAACATTCCCTTAAAGGTTAGATAAATTTGGCTCGATGGCAAAAGCAAATTTATTTAAAAACCGTTTTTATACCCGTTTCATAATAGTAACATTTTATCTTTTTTACAGTGATTTATAGGCACTGGAGCAGAACAGGGGAGTCATGGAGAAAAAGCAATTAACGAATAAAGAAAAAAAGTACCAATAGTGAACAGGAAAAAAATCTTCTGAATGCTAAAGAAGAGAGAATAATTGATGGTTCCATTTTAGCTTAATGTTATTTCTGGATCTCTTTTATAATGTGTTATTTACTGCATAGTTTATAGTTGACAGAAAATAAACAGCATTTGCAATATAATGTCTTTAGCTCTGCCATCCACTTGCTCATCCCCCTTGCCTGTCAAGCTGGAACTTCCACCAACATCCGTCAAAGTCTCCTGTGATGGAGTCTGTTTTTAATAAGCCCAGCACTATAATTACCTTATTGCAAAGTTAAAACCAAATGACGCTTATGATGAAGGTTTCGAGGCTGACAGTACAGTCACTGAAGCACACCAACTGTCAGACAGGAAATAGCTGCTGGAGAATTTGTTTCTCTGTTGCTTGACGAGGGTCACTTCATTTGTACTTGGAAACTTTAACAGCTACAACAGGTAAAGAAGGAAAAAGAATGTGTGTCATGGAAAAAAACTTAGAAAGATACACTTATTCATAGATTTTTGGGAAGATTAATTAGTGGGCTTCTGTGCTCAGGAACAACTATACTAGGTATTTCTGTAAATATTTTCAACTTAAAAGTCCCCAATAATCCAAAGAATTAAAGCATTGTCTGAATTTCGTAAGTGAGGAATCTGAGTCTTTGAGAGTTTTTATTTTTTTAATTAATTAATTAATTAATTAATTTTTTTGAAGCTACTTTTTAAATTTTTTTTAAATTTTTTTTAATTTTTAATTTTTTATTTTTTTAAATTTTAAAATCTTTAATTCTTACATGCATTCCCAAACATGAACCCCCCTCCCACCTCCATCCCCATAACATCTCTCTGGGTCATCCCCATGCACCAGCTCCAAGCATGCTGTATCCTGCATCAGACGTAGACTGGCGATTCAATTCTTACATGATAGTATACATGTTAGAATGTCATTCTCCCAAATCATCCCACTCTCTCCCTCTCCCTCTGAGTCCAAAAGTCCATTATACACATCTGTGTCTCTTTCCCTGTCTTGCATACAGGGTCGTCATTGCCATCTTCCTAAATTCCATATATATGTGTTAGTATACTGTATTGGTGTTTTTCTTTCTGGCTTACTTCACTCTGTATAATCGGCTCCAGTTTCATCCATCTCATCAGAACTGATTCAAATGAATTCTTTTTTACGGCTGAGTAATACTCCATTGTGTATATGTACCACTGCTTTCTTATCCGTTCATCTGCTGATGGACATCTAGGTTGTTTCCATGTCCTAGCTATTATAAACAGTGCTGCAATGAACATTGGGGTACATGTGTCTCTTTCAATTCTGGTTTTCTTGGTGTGTATGCCCAGCAGTGGGATTGCTGGGTCATAAGGTAGTTCTATTTGCAATTTTTTAAGGAATCTCCACACTGTTCTCCATAGTGGCTGTACTAGTTTGCATTCCCACCAACAGTGTAAGAGGGTTCCCTTTTCTCCACACCCTCTCCAGCATTTATTGCTTGCAGATTTTTGGATCGCAGCCATTCTGACTGGTGTGAAGTGGTACCTCATTGTGGTTTTGATTTGCATTTCTCTAATAATGAGTGATGTTGAGCATCTTTTCATGTGTTTGTTAGCCATCCGTATGTCTTCTTTGGAGAAATGTCTATTTAGTTCTTTGGCCCATTTTTTGATTGGGTCATTTATTTTTCTGGAATTGAGCTGCAGAAGTTGTTTGTATATTTTTGAGATTAGTTGTTTGTCAGTTGCTTCATTTGCTATTATTTTCTCCCATTCAGAAGGCTGTCTTTTCACCTTGCTTATATTTTCCTTTGTTGTGCAGAAGCTTTTAATTTTAATTAGATCCCATTTGTTTATTTTTGCTTTTATTTCCAGAATTCTGGGAGGTGGATCATAGAGGATCCTGCTGTGATTTCTGTCTGAGAGTGTTTTGCCTATGTTCTCCTCTAGGAGTTTTATAGTTTCTGGTCTTACATTTAGATCTTTAATCCATTTTGAGTTTATTTTTGTGTGGGGTGTTAGAAAGTGATCTAGTTTCATTCTTTTACAAGTGGTTGACCAGTTTTCCCAGCACCACTTGTTAAAGAGATTGTGTTTACTCCATTGTATATTCTTGCCTCCTTTGTCAAAGATAAGGTGTCCATATGTGTGTGGATTTATCTCTGGGCTTTCTATTTTGTTCCATTGATCTATATGTCTGTCTTTGTGCCAGTACCATACTGTCTTGATGACTGTGGCTTTGTAGTAGAGCCTGAAGTCAGGCAAGTTGATTCCTCCAGTTCCATTCTTCTTTCTCAAGATTGCTTTGGCTATTTGAGGTTTTTTGTATTTCCACACAAATCTTGAAATTATTTGTTCTAGTTCTGTGAAAAATGTTGCTGGTAGCTTGATAGGGATTGCATTGAATTTGTAAATTGCTTTGGGTAGTATACTCATTTTCACTATATTGATTCTTCCGATCCATGAACATGGTGTATTTCTCCATCTATTAGTGTCCTCTTTGATTTCTTTCATCAGTGTTTTATAGTTTTCTATATATAGGTCTTTAGTTTCTTTAGGTAGATATATTCCTAAGTATTTTATTCTTTTCATTGCAATGGTGAATGGAATTGTTTCCTTAATTTCTTTTTCTACTTTCTCATTATTCGTGTATAGGAATGCAAGGGATTTCTGTGTGTTGATTTTATATCCTGCAACTTTACTATATTCATTGATTAGCTCTAGTAATTTTCTGGTGGAGTCTTTAGGGTTTTTCATGTAGAGGATCATGTCATCTGCAAACAGTGAGAGTTTTACTTCTTCTTTTCCAATTTGGATTCCTTTTATTTCTTTTTCTGCTCTAATTGCTGTGGCCAAAACTTCCAGAACTATGTTGAATAGTAGCGGTGAAAGTGGACCTTGTCTTGTTCCTGACTTTAGCGGAAATGCTTTCAATTTTTCACCATTGAGGATAATGTTTGCTGTGGGTTTGTCATAGATAGCTTTTATTATGTTGAGGTATGTTCCTTCTATTCCTGCTTTCTGGAGAGTTTTTATCATAAATGGATGTTGAATTTTGTCAAAGGCCTTCTCTGCATCTATTGAGATAATCATATGGTTTTTATTTTTCAGTTTGTTAATGTGGTGAATTACATTGATTGATTTGCGGATATTGAAGAATCCTTGCATCCCTGGGATAAAGCCCACTTGGTCATGGTGTATGATCTTTTTAATGTGTTGTTGGATTCTGATTGCTAGAATTTTGTTGAGGATTTTTGCATCTATGTTCATCAGTGATATTGGCCTGTAGTTTTCTTTTTTTGTGACATCTTTGTCAGGTTATGGTATTAGGGTGATGGTGGCCTCATAGAATGAGTTTGGAAGTTTCCCTTCCTCTGCAATTTTCTGGAAGAGTTTGAGGAGGATAGGTGTTAGCTCCTCTCGAAATTTTTGGTAGAATTCAGCTGTGAAGCCGTCTGGACCTGGGCTTTTGTTTGCTGGAAGATTTCTGATTACAGTTTCAATTTCCGTGCTTGTGATGGGTCTGTTAAGATTTTCTATTTCTTCCTGGTTCAGTTTTGGAAAATTGTACTTTTCTAAGAATTTGTCCATTTCTTCCACGTTGTCCATTTTATTGGCATACAATTGCTGATAGTAGTCTCTTATGATCCTTTGTATTTCTGTGTTGTCTGTTGTGATCTCTCCATTTTCATTTCTAATTTTATTGATTTGATTTTTCTCTCTTTGCTTCTTGATGAGTCTGGCTAATGGTTTGTCAATTTTATTTATCCTTTCAAAGAACCAGCTTTTGGCTTTGTTGATTTTTGCTATGGTCTCTTTTGTTTCTTTTGCATTTATTTCTGCCCTAATTTTTAAGATTTCTTTCCTTCTACTAACTCTGGGGTTCTCCAACTCTTCCTTTTCTAGTTGCTTTAGTTGTAGAGTTAGGTTATGTTTTTGACTTTTTTCTTGTTTCTTGAGGTATGCCTGTATTGCTATGAACTTTCCTCTTAGCACTGCTTTTATAGTGTCCCACAGGTTTTGGGTTGTTGTGTTTTCATTTTCATTCGTTTCTATGCATATTTTGATTTCTTTTTTGATTTCTTCTGTGATTTGTTGGTTATTCAGAAATGTGTTGTTCAACCTCCATATGTTGGAATTTTTAATAGTTTTTCTCCTGTAATTGAGATCTAATCTTAATGCATTATGGTCAGAAAAGATGCTTGGAATGATTTCGATTTTTTTGAATTTATCAAGTTTAGATTTATGGCCCAGGATGTGATCTATCCTGGAGAAGGTTCCATGAGCACTTGAAAAAAAGGTGAAATTCATTGTTTTGGGGTGAAATGTCCTATAGATATCCATTAGGTCTAACTGATCTAATGTATCATTTAAAGTTTGCGTTTCTTTGTTAATTTTCTGTTTAGTTGATCTGTCCATAAGTGTGAGTGGGGTATTAAAGTCTCTCACTATTATTGTGTTATTGTTGATTTCCCCTTTCATACTTGTTATCATTTCTCTTACATATTGCGGTGCTCCTATATTGGGTGCATATATATTTATAATTGTTATATCTTCTTCTTGGATTGTTCCTTTGATCATTATGTAGTGGCCTTCTTTGTCTCTTTTCACAGCCTTTGTTTTAAAGTCTATTTTATCGGATATGAGTATTGCCACTCCTGCTTTCTTTTGGTCTCTGTTTGTGTGGTATATCTTTTTCCAGCCCTTCACTTTCAGTCTGTATGTGTCCCTTGTTTTGAGGTGGGTCTCTTGTAAGCAGCATATAGAGGGGTCTTGTTTTTGTATCCATTCGGCCAGTCTTTGTCTTTTGGTTGGGGCGTTCAACCCATTTACGTTTAAGGTGATTATTGATAAGTATGATCCCGTTACCATTTACTTTATTGTTTTGGGTTCGGGTTTATACACCCTTTTCGTGTTTCCTGTCTAGAGGATATCCTTTAGAATTTGTTGGAGAGCTGGTTTGGTGGTGCTGAATTCTCTCAGCTTTTGCTTGTCTGTAAAGCTTTTGATTTCTCCTTCGTATTTGAATGAGATCCTTGCTGGATACAGTAATCTGGGCTGTAGGTTATTGTCTTTCATCACTTTAAGTATGTCTTGCCATTCCCTCCTGGCCTGAAGAGTTTCTATTGAAAGATCAGCTGTTATCCTTATGGGAATCCCCTTGTGTGTCATTTGTTGTTTTTCCCTTGCTGCTTTTAATATTTGTTCTTTGTGTTTGATCTTTGTTAATTTGATTAATATGTGTCTTGGGGTGTTTCGCCTTGGGTTTATCCTATTTGGAACTCTGTGTTTCTTGGACTTGGGTGATTATTTCCTTCCCCATTTTAGGGAAGTTTTCAACTATTATCTCCTCAAGGATTTTCTCATGATCTTTCTTTCTGTCTTCTTCTTCTGGGACTCCTATAATTCGAATGTTGGAGCGTTTCATATTGTCCTGGAGGTCTCTGAGATTGTCCTCGTTTCTTTTAATTCGTTTTTCTTGTTTCCTCTCTGATTCATTTATTTCTACCATTCTATCTTCTATTTCACTAATCCTATCTTCTGCCTCCGTTATTCTATTTGTTGCCTCCAGAGTGTTTCTGATCTCATTTATTGCGTTATTCATTATATTTTGACTCTTTTTTATTTCTTCTAGGTCCTTGTTAAACCTTTCTTGCATCTTCTCAATCCTTGTCTCTAGGCTATTTATCTGTGTTTCCATTTTGATTTCAAGATTTTGGATCATTTTCACTATCAATATTCGGAATTCCTTCTCCGGTAGATTCCCTACTTCTTCCTCTTTTGTTTGGTTTGGTGGGCAACTCTCCTGTTCCTTTACCTGCTGAGTATTCCTCTGTCTCTTCATCTTGGTTATATTGCTGCATTTGGGGTGGCCTTTTTATATTCTGGTAATTTGTGGAGTTCTCTTTATTATGGAGCTTCCTCACTGTGGGTGGGGTTCTATCAGTGGCTTGTCAAGGTTTCCTGGTTAGGGAGGCTTGTGTTGGAGTTTTGATGGGTGGAGCTGGGTTTCTTCTCTCTGGAGTGCAGTGGAGTGACCCGTAATGGGTTATGAGACATCAAAAGTTTTGGGATAATTTTGAGCTGCCTGTATATTGAAGCTCAGGGGAGTGTTCCTGTGTTGCTGGAGAATTTGCGTGGTATGTCTTGTTTTGGAACTTGTTGGCCCTTGGGTGGAGCTTGGTTTTGG
Organism: Capra hircus; assembly: GCF_001704415.2. NCBI lineage: Eukaryota > Metazoa > Chordata > Mammalia > Artiodactyla > Bovidae > Capra > Capra hircus. Next base: position 60,762,526 of record NC_030817.1, read on the forward strand.
TGTAGGTATGAAGGCATTTGATGAGCTCCTATTGCTTAATGTTCCCTGAATTCAAGAGTTCTCTAATGTTTTCAGGCTTTGGATTTAAGCTTCCTGCTTCTGGTTTTCAGTTTTATTTTTACAGTAGCCTCTAGACTTCTCCATCTATACAGCACCGATGATAAAACATCTAGGTTAAAGATGAAAAGTTTCTCCACATTGAGGGACACTCAGAGAGGTTCACTGAGTTACAAGTAGAAGAGAAGATGGAGGGGGTAGTTAGAGGTAACTGGAATGAGATGCGGTGAGATCAAGAGAGGAGAGAGCAAGCTAGTCAGTAGTCACTTCCTTATGTGCGCTCTATAGTCTGGACCACTCAGAGGTATTTACAGAGTTATACGGGGAAGAGGAGAGGGAGGAAGTAGACAGAGGTGACCAGGAGGATAAGAGAGAGGAATGAGTAGGAGAGAGACAAATCCTGCCAGTAACCAGTTCCTTAGGTGTTCTCTACCGTCTGGAACACACAGAGATTCACAGAGTTGGATAGAGAAGAGATGGGGGAGAAAAGAGACAGAGGCCACCTGGTGGAGAAAAAGGAGAGTCCAGAGGAGGAGAGAGTGGTCAAGCCAGTAATCTCGCTCTCAGGTAAACTTGGGTAGTGAAGTTTGGGTTTTTAAATGTACAAAATTGACAACAAAAACCTAAGAGCAAAGATTAAAAATCTAGAGTAGAGGTTGGATTTTCAAAGATACAATATTAAAGAAAAGCAGAAGGAAAAAGGAAGAAAGAAAAAAAATTACTAAAAAACAAACAAACAAACAAAAGAAAAAAAAAACACACCAACAACCATCCAAAGAGTATATATGGTGTTTGCCTTAAAAAAAAAATAGTAATAATAGGTTATAGAAATAAAAATTAGAGGAGAAATAGACTTAACAATTAAAAAAAAGCTAGAAAAAAAAAGAAAAACAAAAAAGCAAAAAGCAAAAAAAAAAAAAAAAGGAATGATTTTAAAAATATTAAAAATATATCTAGCCCTTCTCTGATGTTATGGGCCATGTGGGCTCACTTCCAAGGTGGTTCCCTCTGTTTAACTTCTTCTGTTTGCTGGTTTTTTAGGCTCACTAGTTCAGTCGTGCTGTGGGGAGGGGGGCTGCTGCAAACAAACAGCACTGTCGTGTGCACACCGCATCTCAGCCCCACTTGACCTGTCCTTTCTCGCGGTGCACAAACCGCTCTGGCTCTACGATGCTCAGCCGGGAACCGTCTGGGGCCGGCCCTAGGCTGCGTGCACTTCCCCGGTCCAAGCCGCTCAGGTTCGGCGCTCAGGCAGCCCTCAAAGGCACAGATTCAGCTGGGACTGCGCTTTGTGCCCTTCCCAGGTCCGAGTAGCTCAGGAGTTTGGCGAGCGCGATCGCTGCGGCTTGTCACTTTTTCCGCCGCTGCCGCTCAGCTCTCTGGGTGGACCGCTGGTGCACCCCGTGAGGCAGACTGTGACTGTCCAGCACCCCCAGAAGTCTTAGCAAAGGAGCCTGCTTGCAGTTAGGTAAGTAAAGTCTCTCCGGGGCTGCAATTGCCCCTTTCCAGTCCTTACGGCTCTGGCTGCCTGTCCCCGGCGGGGGATGGTGTGCAGCCAGCTTTTTCCGTTCCGTCCTTTGTTCTGTGCTCAGTCCTGGCGGTGTCTTATGTTCGAGTTTTTCGCGTGGTAGCTATCCCACAGTCTGGTTTGCTAGCCCAAGTTAGATCGTTCTGGTTGCGCTTGGGGCGTTCCTGCCCGATTCTTGCAAAGCTCCGCAGCCCGCGCCTCCCGCACATCCCTGCCCTGCCCCCACTTCCCAATGGCGGATGCAGGCGTCTGTGCTGCTTTTCCGCTGGGGGAGTTACTGCTGGGCTTGTAATCTGTTGGTTTTAATTATTTATCTATTTTTCCTTCCTGTTATGTTGCCCTCTGTGTTTCCAAGGCTCGCCACAGACTCGGCAGGGAGAGTGTTTCCTGGTGTTTGGAAACCTCTCTTCTTAAAATTCCCTTCCCGGGACGGGCTTCCTTTCCCGGGACGGAGCTCCCTCCCCACCTCCTTTGTCTCCTTTTTCGTCTTTTATATTTTTCCCTACCTGTTTTTGAAGACAATGGTCTGCTTTTCTGGTTGCCTGATGTCCTCTGCCAGCCTACAGAAGTTGTTTTGTGGAGTTTGCTCGGCATTGAAATGTTCTTTTGAGGAATTTGTGAGGGAGAAAGTGATCTTCCCGTCCTATTCCTCCGCCATCTTTCCCTCTCTCCTCTTTGAGAGTTTTTAAACTGTGGGCTTGAGGCTACCCAGCTGGTAAGTGATCAAGAAAGGCCATGAACCCAATCTAGATGATTGAGAGTTCAATGCAGTTGGCCCTTAACATTATAGCTGCCATAAGCTCAGGTGTTTGGTCTAACATGGCCCAGATTGTGGTCTGGATGGAAATGGGATGCAGGTTAGACATGCCCACATACTAAGTTACCAAAAACTAAGAAGGTAAGAGACACTCAGATGAATGATTATCCTGTATTTTGTGACAAAGATCCATCTCTATTTTATATTGTTTGAAACTTTACCTTTCTGTGACAATCACAAGCAATTGTGAATTGATATGTCAGTGAATGCTGCATCACACACAGCATCTTTCACTGACGAAGCTCTGGAAATAAATGGAGTCTTGCCCTCCTCTTAACGTGTGTGGATGACAATGATAGAATGTGTGTCTGAAAGCTTAACAGCATCATTTTTATTTAATGGATAGTATAAGATGGATCGTCAAGTCATCTGGCTCATTCAGAGCCACCAGGCTACTAAATCTAGAATTCTTTTTCTCTATTTAGTATCGCAAAGCAGAAAGATGGGGCTTCATTTCTGGTCTCTTAAATTATTTCTGGGAAATGGTAAAAGCATCAGACTCTTTTTCTAGTTCACTTGAGGGTCAGTGTTGTACCAACCTCAAAAATCTCTCCACTGGCACATCTGGGAAGAAGAGTGCCCTGTAGTGGCTGTGCTTTGCAATGCAGTGTTAACTTTGGGGCCACAAGACCTGTAAGCAATTTACTAAGCAAGTAGGGTATTTCTATTCTCTGGACTAACTAACCCCTAGAAGGGCAGGGGATTAAAAGGATGAATTGATGAAGTGGAAAAATAACTTAAATATTTGACTCAGTCACAGGTTTATAAAATCTGTGTGAAAGAAAAGTATATTTCAGGCTATGGGAGTTAACATTCAATCATTGCCATGCTATATTGGCAAAGATGGAAACTGTTGAAATTGAACTGTTGTTTCTTGGATGGCATCTTTGTGCAGTGCCTGGAAATGTCTTCAGCTGAACCATCAAATACCATGCAGCCTACAAAGCTCAGTGAGGGAGTCAGCTAACATGTGGGTTGTTGGAAAGCTGGAACCCTGACTTACTAAGCAGAATACTTACTCTTCCCCAGCCCTCCTCTTCCCCCAGTAGTGGGATGCTTCTCAGGCTGGGTTGGGGAGAGGGTCTGGGGATTGGAGTGATCACCGGGAGACTTCAGGGTTGTTTTGTTTGTTCTTAGTAGCCACGGAAGGGGGATCTGGCCCTCAATTTTCTGCACATTTCTTTTAAAGGAAGAGTATTTGACGTCTCTGTCATTGGCATTGTCTTCATGCTACCACTTCTTAGGCAACAGTCTAAGTCTTCTCTCAGCACTTTGCTATATTCACATGGATTACTCAGAAGCTGTAAGATTTTCTATCATTTCTATTAAGAATGCTAGTACTGTATCTACAACCTTTAGACCTAATAGCCTTTCATGTTTCGCTACTACCTCTAGTCACATATAATCACTTTGTAATATTAAAATTGCTCATGGCTAGACCAAATGTGTACCTCATGTGAATAGGATGGAGTAAGTTTAGAAAGACAAACATTGGCAGGGAGCTCATGGGGCTATATTCCAGCCTAGTGTCAGAGGGAGGGTGGATTCCTTTTGTTGGTGTTTAGTTGCTAAGTCATATCTGACTCTTTTGTGACCCCATGGATGGTAGCCTGGCTCCTCTGTCTATGGGATTTCCCAGGCAAGAATAATGGAATGGGTTGCCATTTTCTCTAGGGGATCTTCCTGACCCAGGGATTAAACCCGTGTCTCCTACATTTCCAGGTGGTTTCTTTACTAATGAATCACCAAAGTTTCTAACTCATGCCCTTCACTTGGATCTAAAAATAATCAAATAATTTTGTGTGTTATTTCCATCTCCAACATCCAGACCAGGTACAACAATGAAAGTGAAGAAGGTGTCAGTTGCTCAGTTGTGTCTGACTCTTTGTGACCCCATGGACTATAGTTTGCCAGACCCCTCTGTCCGTGGAATTTTCCAGGCAAGAATACTGAAGTGGGTTGCCATTTCCTACTCCAGGGGTTCTTCCCAATCTAGGGATCAAACCAGGGTCTTCCATATTACAGGCAGATTCCTTATCACCTGAGTCACCAGGGAAGCTGGTACAATAGTAAAACAATAAAAAATATTTACACAAGTGTATGTTATGAGAAATAATCTACACCAAGGGCCAGAGATGAGCAGGATTCAAAAAGAGCTGTTGTGAGTTTGAATTGCCGGGGAGAGGTTACCAGTAAGAGTTAAGAGCATGGCTTGAGATACAGAGTGGCATAGCAGGCCAGATGTTCTGTCTGGTAGGGCCATGGAATAAGGAGCAGATGCCTGGAACTAAGCAGGCCCTATCCTGCAATGTCTGGATTCAATTTCTAAACTTTAATAGTAATGAGTGTATAATTGCTATTGCAAAGATTACGAAGGTCACTTAATACCTCCACATTGATGCATCTGACTTAAATTTATGAACACTATTTTTAGTGTTTATAGTGAAGAATGTTTCTTAGTCATATCAGAATCACCTTGAGTGTTTAAAAAGGTACTTCTGGGCCTTCTCCCAGACTTTCTGGATCTCACTCTCTTAGGATGGGGCTTAGGATTCTGCATTTAAGATAACCTCTAGAGAAGAATGCTATCCTCTCTAAAGTTGGAGAATCACTGGTAAAGAAGAAACTGAAAGTTCATGTGTATTTATAACAGGACTTAGGGATATGTTATTGGGTGATTGAAATCTTGTCATATGAGTGCATTACTGATACATGGCTTTTCCTGCATCTGAGAGATATCATTTGGCTGCTTCAGGCAGAGCCTCATGGAATGGAGTCCTCATAGGTTTGGAGCCTGGACCTCAACTTTGCATATGCAGAAATTAAATGGGATGTATTTGCCTGCAGAGAGGCTGACTCTTGTTAGTACATTTGCAGGGGACTTGCTGATTAACAGAATGCTGCTTTGTTAAATTGTCATAGAAGTTATGTCTGACTCAAGAACCAAGACCACAATGGTAGGCCCTCAGGAGAGACCATATATGGCAACAGGTGAGTCAGTGAACAAAGAGTTATCAAAGTGCTTTGAAACTGTCTGAGTACTAGTCTCCTTCTCTGTCCATATTGGACTTTCCTTGAGCATCTCAGTCCTGGTACTCTCTTCATGTATTATGTGGCTGTTCATGAAGTCAGCACTTAAGAGAGCTATTGAATGAACAAGTGATTCTAAAGCAAGGGAATCAGATAATCATAAGGCGCCATCTATGGTAATCTAGGTCAGTAGTATGGATCACTGTTCTGTGCATCAGGGATATTTCTGCCTATGAAAAGAGATGCTCTAACCTGGGCACCTGTGGAAACTGACAAATTCTTACTTCAAGATCTCCCTTACTTTAACTGTCTCTGCAGATCCCTGCTCAGTGTTTTATATTTCAATATGAAGCTCTATCTCATATTGTCAAGGTAAATTCTGAGTAGATACTCCTTTGTTGATTTGTTTAATAAGTTATATGTCAGTTACTTGCCTGATGTCAACCTTAACCACCTTATTAAATTGAGAACAACAATGGACATGAGTTTGAGCAAGCTCCGGGAGTTGGTGATGGACAGGGGAGCCTGGCATGCCACAGTCCATGGGGCTGCAAAGAGTCGGCCATGGATGAGTGGCTGAACTGAACTGATGGTAATCTCATTTAAATAACCATTCTTTTTAGGGGGACTTTTTTATTTCTCACTTCAGAGAATGTAACATTTCCAACCTTGTTTTCATATTCTGAAACATTTTAAAATTCTTTTTTAATGTGGACCATTCTTTAATATTTGACTTCCCTGGTGGCTCAGACAGTAAAGCATCTGCCTACAACACGGGAGACCTGGGTTCAATCCCTGGGTTGGGATGATCTCCTGGAGAAGGAAATGGCAACCCACTCCAGTATTCTTGCCTGGAAAATCCCATGGACAGAGAAACCTGGTAGGCTACAGTAGGCAAAGAGTTGGACACGACTGATTATTATAATTTTGCTTCTGTTTTATATTTTGGTTTGTTGGCTGCAAGGTATGTGGGATCTTAGCTCCCCGACTAGGGATCGAATCTGCACCCATTGCATTGGAAGTGGTTAAGCAGAGTCTTAACCACTCGACTGTCAAGGAAGTTCCTTTGAACTTCAGAGTTGGTTATATTCTCTTAAAACAAATTGTTTCTAGTGTTTTTTAACTTGTGCAGAGGTTTGAAGATAAGATTTACCAATGACAGATGCATAGGAATAGTTATAATAATTTTAAGGTAGGGAAACAGTGGAGTTGTTCAAAAGGGCAGTGCATGTTCTATTTCAGATTAACTCTTGTGTTTTTATACATAGGGAAATTTCTCACTAGTCTGAAATCCCAACAGTGAAACCCTCTTAAAGTCATGAAAACCTCCTTATCTGGTTGATTCTTTGGAAATGATACCTTTCTCATATACTTGAAAACACTTACTAAGGTTTGACACCATGGTCTGCCTTCTCATATCCTCTTCATTGCCTAGACTCATCTAGAAGACTTTGAAGAATGAAAAGTTTGAAGAGGAACTTCTTCAAGAAAAGAAAATTTTCATTGCTGAGAAATTGATAAGACCTTTAAAACGTGTCATGTACAGAAAAAATTTTTAAAATGACCAAACATCTATCTGTCTCTTAGGCAAGCAGAGAGTCTTGTCTTTTTTTTTTTTTTTTTTTTTCATTTAATAACAGCAAGATGTCACCAGCTCACAATTTCTAGTGGTTTGGACTAGAGAATACGAAGTGCATGTGTGTATGTGTAAAATAATAAATAAATTAAACATTAAAGCATTGAAACTCAATGAGGCTACTGCATATAGTGTAATATCTTGTCAGAGTAGAAAAAGAGCAAGATTGTTTATTTTCCTTACCTGTTGGTAAATAGGTGCATTATAGTAAAGAACACAGGCATCTTCTTTTAAAATTAAAATAAGGTATAAAAAATAGATTCTCAAAATTTCAATTTGCTTATTTCTTTTTATTAAAATATAAATTTATTTATTTTAATTGGAGGCTAGTTACTTTACAATATTGTATTGGTTTTACCATACATTGACATGAATCTGCCACGGGTGTACATGTGTTTCCCATCCTGAACCCCCCTTCCACCTCCCTTCCCATTCCATCCCTCTGGGTCATCCCAGTGCACCAGTCCTGAGCATCCTGTATCATACATTGAACCTGGACTGGAGATTCGTTTCACATATGATAATATACATGTTTCAGTGCCATTCTTCCAAATCATCCCACTCTCGCCCGCTCCCACAGAGTCCAAAAGACTGTTCTATACATCTGTGTCTCTTTTGCTGTCTCGCATACAGGGTTACCATTACCATTTCTATATTCCATATATATGTGTTAGTATACTGTGTTGGTGTTTTCTTTCTGGCTTACTTCAATCTGTATAATAGGCTCCAGTTTCATCCACCTCATTAGGACTGATTCAAATGTATTCTTTTTAATGGCTGAGTAATCCTCCATTGTGTGTATGTACCATGGCTTTCTTATCCATTTGTCTGCTGATGGACATCTAGGTTGTTTCCATGTCCTGGCTATTATAAACAGTGCTGCAGTGAACATTGGGGTACACGTGTCTCTTTCAATTCTGGTTTCCTCGGTGTGTATGCCCAGCAGAGGGATTTCTGGGTTGTATTGCAGTTCTGTTTCCAGTTTTTTAAGGAATGTCCACACTATTCTCCATAGTGGCTGTGCTAGTTTGCATTCCCACCAACAGTGTAAGAGGGTTCCCTTTTCTCCACACCCTCTCCAGCATTTATTGCTTATAGACTTTTGGATAGCAGCCATTCTGACTGGCATGAAATGGTACCTCATTGTGGTTTTGATTTGCATTTCTCTGATAATGAGTGATGTTGAGCCTCTTTTCATGTGTTTGTTAGCCATCTGTATGTCTTCTTTGGAGAAATGTCTGTTTAGTTCTTTGGCCCATTTTTTGATCGGGTCGTTTATTTATTTGGAATTGAGCTTCAGGAGTTGCTTGTATATTTTTGAGATTAATTCTTTTCAGTTTTTTCATTTGCTATTATTTTCTCCCATTCTGAAGGCTCTTTTCACCTTGGTTATAGTTTCCTTTGTTGTGCAGAAGCTCTTAATTTTAATTAGGTCCCATTTATTTATATTTGCTTTTATTTCCTATATTCTGGGAGGTGGGTCATAGAGGATCCTGCTGTGATTTATGTCAGAGAGTGTTTTGCCTGTGTTCTCCTCTAGGAGTTTTATAGTTTCTGGTCTTACATTTAGATCTTTAATCCATTTTGAGTTAATTTTTGTGTATGGTGTTAGAAAGTGTTCTAGTTTCATTCTTTTACAAGTGGTTGACCAGTTTTCCCAGCACCACTTGTTAAAGAGATTGTCTTTTCTCTATTGTATATTCTTGCCTCCTTTGTCAAAGATAAGGTGTTCATAGGTGTGTGGATTTATCTCTGGGCTTTCTATTTTGTTCCATTGATCTATATGTCTGTCTTTGTGCCAGTACCATACTGTCTTGATGACTGTCGCTTTGTAGTAGAGCCTGAAGTCAGGCAGGTTGATTCCTGCCATTCCATTCTTTTTTCTCAAGATTGCTTTGGCTATTTGAGGTTTTTTGTATTTCCATAGAAACTGTGAAATTATTTGTTCTAGCTCTGTGAAAAATACTGTTGTTAGCTTGATAGGGATTGCATTGGATCTATAGATTGCTCTGGGTAGTATACTCATTTTCACTATGTTGATTCTTCTGATCCACAAACATGGTATATTTCTCCATCTATTAGTGTCCTCTTTGATTTCTAATAAAAAAAATATAAGAATAATTTTTGTCTAGATTTATTTAGGGAATATTTACTTCCTTTTCCTCTTTTGACTGTGATTTAGCCAATCAAAAACATAAAAGTGCTAGTTCAGAAAGTGATGATGTGCATAATATGCCAGACTAGTAGTGATGGATGAACCAAAAAAAAAAAAAACAACCCCCAAAAAACACAAAGATCTTCCTCTACAATAGAGTTAATTGTGTTTTTTTTTTCCCCTGATGGTTTTGTGATTTATTGGTTTCCTTATTAGATATTATACAGTAAATTGTTAGATGCACTTGTCAGGAAGTGACTTATTATGTATGTTTATCACTGAAAAATATAGCAAATAGCATGTTGGGAAACATTTATTAAAGGAGCATCTATAATCTATTAGTGCTATTTTTTAAAGCAGAAAAGAATCCAAAGATATTTTCATGGTTTGCCTTTGTTTGCAAGCCTATTAAAAGCTAAATATTTCAGCTGCCCACAACTTGGTAGGTGATTGCAATTAAGGGTGGCATTGAAATACTATAATTTCATAAATACCTCAATTGACTTAAGCAGCAGGAATTTACTGAGCTTTTATTAGATGCCTGGATTAGTTGAGTCTTTTGCATGTGGAGGAAGAAGGTGAGTTTCAGAAAGAACTGAATGAATTGAAAATAAACTGCATATCCAAAAGTATTCTTGGAATTCTGTAGGTGGAAATCAGTATCAGAACTCTCCGGAAAATCCTTGCTATGTGGCAAGTCCCTGGACTGTGCTTTTGTTTGTCTCAGAGAAGCTCCATGAAATTGTCTTCTTTTGTGAATCTGTTCAGAGACACCAAGAAGCATCCTCTTCCTCCTGGTGAGGAGGATCTGGAGTTATAATTGAGATATATCCTGGGTGAAAATGCCCTAATTCTTTTAAAGCTAACTCAGCTTATTAAATGGCAGAGTTCTCACTCACTTGGTAAAAAACAGTTAACGACGAATGCTGAGCCTCGGTTGGCACTTATATCTAAACAAAATTCACTCTATTGGGGACTGCTTTTTCAATCCCTATTTCTGATTAGTTAATAAGTTCCTTGACATTGTTACAAAAATTAATGGGGCTTAAACAGCTGGATTTCTGATGATGTTACCCATAATGGAAAGTATGATATCTTGACTATGGAAGTTCAGGGACAGGAATATTCAGTGTGTGCTTTGGGCAATCACAGAGGTGTGCTGAGATAGATTGTCAGCAAAGTTCTGAAATGTGGGCATGGTTTTGGAAAGACTGAGCAGGGTAGACATTCTAGGGGCAAGAGTAGCAGAGGTAAAAGCATAGAGCTAGGAATGTGAATTGTGTGTGTGTGTGTGTGTGTGTGTGTGTGTGTGTGTGTGTGTGTAAATGGATATGATAGGAAGAGTCAGGTTCCAGCAACTGTAGAGACTATGCAAATTGACATTCTATGGTAGAGAGCTTTGAGGGCTTATAAGAGAAGATTGTATTCAGCAAGGTAGGCAAAAAAAATTGCCTTGTAAATTACTGAAGGAGAGAAGGCCATGAAGAATGTTCTGGCCTAATGACTGAAACAGAAGGGGAGAGATGGAAGTCAGTTTTATTATTAGAATAGATACCCAATTAGTGGGCCTTCTCCAGTATTTGGATAGCTTTAATTCTATTTTCTCTTACATTTACTTAGTACAAATGAGACCCCCTGGCCGGCTGTCTGGCCCCATAGTCTTCCCACCCTGCCTCAGTGCTCTCCGGGGGGACTTTTTTGGTAGATGGTTTTAGACACACCAGCATGTGAGTCCAGGCTCTGTCTGCCACCTCCACTCCACCCTGTGACAGTCATCCCATGGCCCTGTGTTGGACCTGAGGACATGTCACCCGTGGTGCTATCTGCCTTTTGGAGAATGGACCCAGGAAGAAGCATATGCAGTTTCCAGTTCAGGGATATTTGGGCACATGGAGTAATATCTAGAGGGTGGAACATAGCTCCAGGTGGCTCATCCCCTTGACCCCAGGCCCTTCTCATTCTTGGGGAGAGGCTTGGCTGGTAGAGGGCCATATTAGGGTGCAAACAAGAGAGACCCTAGTCAAAAGCCCCGAATGCTAGTTTTAAAAAGCTCCTAGTGCTGTTTTTCTGGTTAGTTTACTTAGACCTAGAGGCATTATGAGTTATACATAGATATCTCAATCCACAATTTTGTTCTGTTAATAAACATTCACAAAACATTTGGTGCATCTTTGTGAAAAACAAAACTTAATTTTTTTCCCTGAACTTCTCACATCGTTTCTTATGATGTGAGGGGCAGAGAGGCAGAGTTAGGCCCTGCCAATCTCCCTTGTGTGGATTTAATATTATTCTTTCACTTACTCAGGAATTTATTGAATGCTTTTCTCTTAAAGCATCTTCAGGGCACTGTACTGAGTAAACACTGCAACTATAAACAAATGTACACAGCTCCTTTTCTCAAGGAACCTATAGTTCAGTTGAGAGGCAGACTTTAGGTAAACATTCTAAAGATCATGGTAAATAATGTAATTAATGGCATTTCAGATAATTACAAGAGACACAACTAAAGAATATGATGATGCTGAGAGGTCAGAGAAGGCTTCCCTGAAGGAGTGACTGCTGCTGCTGCTGCTAAGTCACTTCAGTCGTGTTCGACTCTGTGCAACCCCAGAGATGGCAGCCCACCAGGCTCCCCCATCCCTGGGATTCTCCAGGCAAGAACACTGGAGTGGGTTGCCATTTCCTTCTCCAATGCATGAAAGTGAAAAGTGAAAGTGAAGTCGCTCAGTCGTGTCTGACTCCTAGCGACTCCATGGACTGCAGCCTACCAGGCTCCTCCATCCATGGGATTTTCCAGGCAAGAGTACTGGAGTGGGTTGCCATTGCCTTCTCTGGAAGGAGTGACTATTATTGAGTAAATTGAGAGGTAAGAATTTTTTTTACAGGGGACACAGCTGTTGCTAAGACTATGGAGGAATACTGACTATTCAAGGAATCACAGGAATGCAAAGTGGAGAGAAGACAATGCAGAGTGACAGTAGTTAGACAGCAAGCTGAAAATGCAGATGATTTAAAGAACATGGAAGTCCTTTAAAGGTGTTTACCCTAAAAGCAATAGTAAGCCATGGAAATGCTTATTTAAAGGGGATAGAATAGTGTGCCCAGACTGTATATTTAAAATCTCCCTCTGGCCTCATTGAGGAAAACATCTTAGAGGGGAGATGGGTCACTTGAGGAGGTCAACTAAGAGGCTGTTGGTAGTAGTAAGGAAAAGATAATTATAGCTTGGATGAGAGGTGATGATAATGGACAAGGGAAGAAGTATATGGACTTGAAAACTGTTTAAGAGGTAAAATTAATCAGACTTGAAGAGGGAGGTTCCAAAGGTGATTCTCAAGGATCAACCCTAGGATTTCTCTTTGTGAACATTTATAGTGGCTGATAGACCAGAAGGGCGATTTCCCAGATAGCTCTGCTGGTAAAGAATCTGCCTGCAATGCAGGAAACCCTGGTTCAATTTCTGGGTGGAGAAATTTACCTGTAAAGGGATAGGCTACCCACTCCAGTATTCTTGGGCTTCCCTGGTGGCTCAGATGGTAAAGAATCCGCCTGCAATGCTGGAGACCTGGGTTTGATCCTTGGGTTGGGAAGATCCCCTGGAGGAAGGCATGGCAACCCACTCCAGGATTCTGGCCTGGAGAATCCCATGGACAGAGGAGCCTGGTGGGCTACATTCTATGGCATCACAGTCAGGCACAACTGAGTGTTTAAGCACAGTACAGGACAGATCAGAAGGCCTACAAATAATGATGACCAATAAATATAAACTAGAGGGGAAGGAAGAAAGCCAGGGGAGTGTGTTCCAGAGATGAAGATAAAGTTCAAGAAGAATGTTTCTGAAATAGCAAATACAATAAAGAGTAAGAAATATTCTTTGGATTTAACAGTGTGGAGATCATTGGTAACCATAGCAAATATTGTTTTAGTAGAGCAATGGAGGCAGAAGCTGAAATTAGTGGCTCAAGAGGAAATGGATAACGTGAATATGGATATTTCCAGAAGTTTGGCTGAGAAATGGATATGAGATGAAGGTCTATATGGGCATGAAAGAGGTCTTTTTAAAAAATATTTAAAATATTAAAAATATTGAACCACTTGAGGATGTTTAAATTTTCTTGGAGCAAGTCCCAAGAGAGAGGAAGTAATTGAATATACTAGAGGAAGAGTCCTCTCCTTACCTCAGCATCTACCAGTAGTCATTGTTTCCTGAAAACTTTCTGTTCTCCAGAAAAATTCTGAGGGTAAGAATTGAGAACTCTGAAGCAATAGCAGTGAGATTAAGAACTTTGCTGGGGCAGGAAATACATCAAGGAAAAGAGTGACAGCTCTGATAATTGAAGGACTGATTTAGAATTCAGACATTGTTTTGCAGCAGCAGAGCCTGTGATTATGCTGGGTGGGAATGTGACTTATATAGACCTTTTTCATAGAGCCTTTCATTCCTTGGGGTTCCCGGAACATTGTGACTGTAAGTATCTGTGCTAGTTTCTGAAGCTTGACTTACTCCATTGAAATCACAGGAAGAATGTTATTTGATTTATGAAAGGAGTTAGCCAACCATTCACCTAATTTTGAAACAGTTACAGGAATAGGGGGAAAGAAAAGAGATATTGAACCAGAACTGTACAACTTGCTAGTTATAGAGATGCCTAAGGAAGATAAAGATTTTTTAATATTTAGAGTCATAATTCATTCAAATGATGCTAAGAAATCAGCTTTCAGGACAATACAAAATCACTAATGTAGACAAAATTCGAGTGGATTTTTTTTTTAAAAGTTTGAACTGTAGAATAATATAGAAACCTTAGTTACTTTAAGTCCTTCTTGAAATGAGAAAGGGTATGGAATGTTAATAGAAAAAGGATATATTTCTTTTAAGTTCATGAAATTATTAAAGCAAAGCAGTAGCATTTCTATTTAATAAACTAATGTGATGTAGTTGTATAGCAATGGTAGTAACTGTGCATTTGTTATCTCACAGTTTTTGTGGGACAGAAGTGGGGTATGAGTTAGCTAGGTTTACTGCTCAGGGACTTAGAAAATTGAAATGAAGGTGTTGGCCAGAGTTGTGATCTTATCTGGAGCTTGGGGTCTTTGTCCAAGCATCTCCTGGTTGTAGCTATAGGACTGAGATCCTGCTTTGTTGCTGGCTGTCTGCTGGGGTGACCCTCAGCTCCTCAAGTTTGCCTGCCATTCCTGACCATGTGGCCATTTCCATATTATGGCAGTTTGTTCCTTCAAGGCCTTCAGAAAAGAATCTGCTCCAGCTTTAAATCTCTCTGATTCCTTTTATCTCTGTGCCCTAGATCCTCTTCTTAAAGGGCTCATTTGATTAGGCTAGACTTTCACTAGCTAGACTTTCACTCAGTGAAAGTCGCTCAGTCATATCTGACTCTTTGCAATCCCATTGACTGTACACAGTCCATTGAATTCTCCAGGTTAGAATACTGAAGTGGGTAGCTGTTCTCTTCTCCAGGGGATCTTCCCAACCCAGGGATCGAACGCAGGCCTCCTGTATTTCAGGGGGATTCTTCACCAGCTGAGCTACCAGGGAAGCCCAAGGATACAGGAGTGGGTAGCCTATATCTTCAGGGGATCTTCCTGATCCAGGAATTGAACCAGAGTTTCCTGCATGACAGGCAGATTCTTTACCACCTGAGCTACCAGGGAGGGGTAGCTCAAGATGAGGGGATTATATAAGGTGTGCATATGGGGCAGCAAGAATTTTTGGTACCACTTTAGAATTGTGTCTTCCACAAATGGTTCAAATTGCATAGATGTTAATAGACTGTACACAGAGGTGAGCAGGATTAAGGAAGCACAGTAGGAATGATGAAGCAGCCTGAGAATAGCAACAGCAGGATATTGTTATCAGAGCCTGGTGAGAGTTTGGGACTGTGGGGGACAGCTATGGCCTTGGGAGAAGGCAGCTACTGCCAGAGTCTTGGACTGAAGCAGAGAATTAACAGAGAAGAATCCCCTACCTCTGTTTTCCTGCCTTCTGATCTCTTGTGTATGGCTTCCATGGGTGAAACTGAGGACTCCAAACCTGGATCAAGCAGTCCACAGAGGTCAGGCTTGCAGAGCCCAGAGAGGCAGAGAAGATAAGTGAATTGACCATCACAATGCTCAAGAAATGGTAATTATTACTGTTAAGGGATCTCTGGTTTATGAGCATATCTGTAAGTCTAGAACTATAAAGGACCAATTTCCCCTGTCAACATTCTAAGTATTTCTGATAGGTGGGTGATGACATAAATGTGAGAGAATGAAACTGGCCAATTGGCATCTGGTCCCATCACTTCATGGGAAATAGATGGGGAAACAGTGGAAACAGAGTCAGGCTTTATTTTTTGGGGCTCCAAAATCACTGAAGATGGTGACTGCAGCCATGAAATTAAAAGACGCTTATTCCTTGGAAGAAAAGTTATGACCAACCTAGATAGCATATTCAAAAGCAGAGACATTATTTTGCCGACTAAGGTCTGTCTAGTCAAGGCTATGGTTTTTCCTGTGGTCATGTATGGATGTCAGAGTCGGACTGTGAAGAAGGCTGAGCGCCAAAGAATTGATGCTTTTGAAGTGTGGTGTTGGAGAAGACTCTTGAGAGTCCCTTGGACTGCAAGAAGATCCAAGCAGTCCATTCTGAAGGAGATCAGCCCTGGGATTTCTTTGGAAGGAATGATGCTAAAGCTGAAACTCCAGTGCTTTGGCCACCTCATGCGAAGAGTTGACTCATTGGAAAAGACTCTGATGCTGGGAGGGATTGGGGGCAGGAGGAGAAGGGGACGACAGAGGATGAGATGGCTGGATGGCATCACGGACTCAATGGATGTGAGTCTGAGTGAACTCCCGGAGTTGGTGATGGACAGGGAGGCCTGGCGTGCTGCAATTCATGGGGTCACAAAGAGTCGGACACAACTGAGCAACTGAACTGAACCGAGGGTGTGAACTTTTTTAAAGGAGGGAGGCAAGAGAGTGTGTCCTTTTCAAATTCCATTGACTGAACTAATTGCATTTACTATGTCCATAAACAATGGCTTATGAAAACTAACTTTGGAATCAAAATTATAACTTCTACAATGATCACATTGAACCCATAGCTATCCAGTGAGAACACTGAAAATTAATATTAAAGTTTTGTTTATGAACTCCTTCAGCTGAGTTCAGTTGCTCAGTCATGTCCAGTTCTTTGCGACCCTGTGGACTGCAGCATGCCAGGTTTCCCTGTCCATCTCAACTCCGGAGCTTGCTCAAACTCATGTCCATCGAGTCGGTGATGCCATCCAACCATCTCATCCTCTGTTGTCCCCTTCTCCTTCAGTTGCCATAGTGAAAGAAATAGCATCTCTAATAAACTTTTCAGCACCAGGATTTTAAAATTTATAGTTATCTTTCCTCTGGCAGAATTTATTTTTTTATCTTAATGTGTAAACAACAAAGCATTTCTGTTTTCATTTGAAAGCCTAATTTTTATTTATTCTAATTTTTAAAATTAATTACTTACATTTTAAATAAGTTTATTTATTTATTGGCTGTGTTGAGTCTTTGTTGCTGCGTGAGCGGGGCTACTCTCTAGTTGTGCTGTGCAGGCTTCTGTTGTGCAGCGTGGGCTTTCCGGTGCTCAGGCTTCAGTAGTTGTGGTGGGCTCTTTAGTTGCAGTTCCCAGGCTCTAGGGCACAGCCTCAGTATTGTGGTACATGGCTCTGTTGCTCTGAAGCATGTGGGATCTTCCCAGACCAGTGATCAAACCCAGTGTATCTCTTGAATTGGCAGGCAGATTCTTCATCCCCGAACCAACCAGGGAAACCCCTGAAAGTAATTTTTAAACTCCACTGGGTCTGTGTGTGGGGAGAGAGCAGAAGGGGGATGCAGTTTGTCAGTTTCTACCACAGTGATAGTTGAACCTGAAAATTTGACCATTTACATTGAACAGGACAAGGCAGACTCAGATTCTGATTTTTATGTAGGATCTCTTATTATATTTTAGAAATTGAAAATAGAAATTAGAAACCACTTTACCATGGGACTTCTTGTTTAGTATTTCCAACAGTTTCTGATTATTCATTGGTGATCAGTGAGTTAAGATTTCTAGCCAAATTAATAACGCACTTAGTATAGTTAAGAAATAAGAGAATAATACGTATTTCACATTTTTCTCCAAATGTGCAAAGTCTGATTTATGAACTTTCAATGTTCCACCACCTGTAATGCTTATTTTTATGTTAATTTTGCATAGAAAAAATTGCCTTAATGTTCTAATTAGCATTTCCATCGTATTTGCTAACATACTTTCATGCTTATCTTATGCAGTGGAAAACTATAGTTAAACATTTCCCTAGGAAAATTAAAAAGTTCTTCATCTGGATACATTTTTCTGATAAATACTATAGCAGGGATCTCAGAAGTAACTGGTAAGGAATACTGAAGACAGAACAGAAAGTCTGAAGCATGGAGACAGTGTAATATTATGTTAATTTCATTTTTAATATCAGACTTGGAAATTTTCCTGATGTACTTTCTGCTTTGACTGCCTATATCCATTTATATTATTTAAATTGTCCAGTAAATGTAAAAATTCCTCTCTGAAATGTATGTAGAAGATAGGATTTTACCAAAGACCATATGGTATTGTTTGAGTACCAGTGGAAAAGTTGCTCTATTTTTATTAAAAAGACTTAGTCTTTACTTCCTTCATTCTTAGGAGTTGTTCAAACCAATCTAAACCTTTCCTTTTCTCTTCAAATTTTCATTATTCTTGGATATCTAGCCTGGAAAACAAGAATTTAAT
The DNA here is from genome assembly GCF_001704415.2 of Capra hircus. Lineage (NCBI taxonomy): Eukaryota > Metazoa > Chordata > Mammalia > Artiodactyla > Bovidae > Capra > Capra hircus. The sequence goes on from NC_030817.1 coordinate 60,780,540, forward strand.
TTTATTTCCTGATTACTGCTGCTCTATTTTAAAGTTTCCCTCAATTTAACTCCAGTTATTTTAGAAACAGTGATCACCTAGGTAGTTAGAGTAACCCAGCATTTTATGGTAATGTAACCTACCACTTTATAATTTAACAACTGTACTTTAATATATTTTTAAAATGAAAACTTTCAAAGTAATGAGTGTTACACCTTTGTTAATGACTTGAAAATCATCCAGTATCATTTACTCTTGGCACTTTTTGTTTTCTGTTTCCTTCTTCAGATTTAGTTCTTCGCTAAAATAGGCTGGAATAGCTCCAGAAGGATGCATTGCATTAGTATAATTGGACAGTTCTCTGTCTTTTTGAATCGGAAGGAAGGGCAGTAGAAAGCAGCACTATTTTGTGTCCTTGGAAACACTGTTCGAGAAGCTGCTATTTGGGGAACTTTCTGACCTACTTTGTGCGGTCCAGTGGCCACATAGCTGGTGAAGCCTTGTTCTGTGTGCCACTTGTGTCACGGATTGGGAGGGTTCACGACTCTTCTGGAGGTGGGATTTATGACTCTCCTGTCCTGGGATCCCACCCTCATTATACGCAATGAGATTTATCTTTAGCCTGTTAGTGGAAAAAATGTGGTCATGTCATAAAATGGAAGTTGTAATCTTTCGAAAACTGAAGGGAAATTGGGTAGCCAGATTAGAGAAAATCCTTTTTTTTTTCAGCCTGTTTTACTTCAACAGAAGTGATATGTCTGTGGGTGGTAATAAATTGTAGCCAGCCAGGGTTTAACACTGATGTGTATTGTGCAGATTTAGATTCCCTTCATCTTTGTGTAACTGGCTCCCTACACCAGAACTGCAGCATTCCAGATGTGATAGGAATGTGACTATTTCCACAAAGTACAAATGCTGGTGACTGTTTAGTAACTGTGATGATGAGTGCTTAGCAATGAACTTCAGTGTTTTCCAGTAATGCTAATTTCTGGAGACACAATAAGCTTAATTGTTTTAGGAAAACTATCTGGGCACATGGTATTTATACTCTGGTAACTGTGAAGTTGAGGTAGACAGTTGAATTGGCGAGCTCTGTATTCCATCAATTTGTCTAGGATAAGCTTATTTTGATTAGTGGGCTAAAGCTGTTTTATATTTACGCCCTTGTTGTTCCTGGAATAAATTCTAGGTCAAGGTAACTCAAACTGCTAAATGAATATTTTTTCAGTGAAGTCTTGTAAGTTGGGGACAGTGCTCTTAAATCTTCTTGGCTGAGTTGCCATCCATTGAATTGCTAGGCTGAGATAGGATCAAAGTCATTTTTTATGCCTAAAAAAGTTAAGTTTTTATTAAAAAAACAGACTCAGTCCAGAGAGTATCTTCAGTCATTGAAAGGGAAGGTCACTATATATTTTTCATTCTTGTAAATTATCACCTGAAGTATTTGGAACAGTTCTAGAGAAGAAGAAAGTCAGATTTCTTGCTATGATAAATTACAGCTCATGCTAAAATACTCTCATGATTTGTGTTTTTAATCAGTTTATTGTTATTATAGTTAATACACCTACTATCTCTGAGGAGTAGGTTAAAGTTATTAACTCTACTTTACAAATTGGGGAATCGAGACACACTCATGTTAAGTGGGGTCGCAAGCTCCCACAGTAACTCACTGACTTGGGGAGGATTAGTCTGATGTTCATGGGCCGTTTTTAGTCCACGATGTCTTTGATTTGCTTGTAATGAATTACACTGTTGCACCCTCTGTTCCTATTTGGTAAAGAAGTACTGACATTTGACCATCTTCCTTTTTTTTCTTTCTTCTGAGCCATTGAAGATAAACTGTTATGGTTGTAAAATCCTTAGTAAAAATCCTTTGTAAAATGTGCATATTTTGTGGTTGTAACTTTTAGTTGCATTTTAATGTTAAAGATCTTAGACAAGTCTGAAAATTAAATTTAAGCCATAGGTACATTTCATTGCTTGGCTTCCCAGATGGGGCAGTGGTAAAGAATCCACCTGCAGTGCAGAGACGCAGGAGATACTGGTTTGATAAATGGCAACCCATTCCATTCCCGGAAAATCCTGTGGACATAGGAGCCTTGTGGGCTACAGTGCATGGCATTGCAAGAGTCAGACATGACTGAGCAACAAAGCATGCATATTTAATTGCTATTCTTTTCATTTCTATATATTTGGATGCAGTTAATCAACAAATATTTATTGAGCATTTACAGATTAAAATTGGTGTTGAGTGGTTGTCAGCCACAGACTTTCCTAGTAAGTGTTGTGATATTTTCCTTTAGGTGAGACATTGACAGTACTTGTAGCAAATTTTGGGGAATAACTCAGCTTTCCTCAGATGATACTGGATGACTTAGATAAGATCATGGTATAAATTTTCAGCGTTGGAGTGCTTAAGAGTGATTAGTTCATTCTCATACCATATTGCTGCTTTCTTCTCTCACTGCACACTTGGAGGCACAACTTACACTTCAGGTACAATTTGTTCTGCTTGACTCTTTACATTCCAAGCTCCAGCCATCTGGAGAAGTGCCTTGAAGATGCTCTACTGTTACCACCACCTTCTATACATGAGTTTCCTTAATCAGGTTATAATACTTTACCCACTCTGCACTCTCTGTCCCACGTCCCAGGCTGACTCCCTAGCTCTTAACTCCAGTTTTCAAATCTTAGCTTAAATACTAAGATTTAAAGATCAGATCCTGCACAGTATAAACAAAATTTAAATTTGTGGTCTATTTCATAATCCTAAACAGTATCTTCCCTTTTCTTTCTAAGCAACCCTCTATGGAATTATCCTTAGAAACAACCCCAAACCCTTTCCCCAGTTCAGTTCAGTTGCTCAGTTGTGTCCAGCTCTTTGTGACCCCATGGACTGCAGCATGCCAGGCTTCTCTGTCCATCACCAACTCCCAGAGCTTGCTTAAACTCCTGTCAATCAAGTTGGTGATGCCATCCAACCATCTCATCTTCTGTCATCCCCTTCTCCTCCTGCCTTCAATCTTTCCCAGCATCAGGGTCTTTTCCAATGAGTCAGTTCTTTGCATCAGGTGGCCAAGGTATTGGAGCTTCAGCTTCAGTCCTTCCAATGAATAGTCGGGACTGATTTCCTTTAGGATTGACTGGTTTGATTTCTTTTCAGTCCAAGGCACTCCCAAGAGTCTTCTCCAACACCACAGTTCAAAAGCATCAATTCTTCAGCACTCAGATTTCCTTATGGTTGAATTCTCACATCCATACATGACTACTGGAAAAGCCATAACTTTGACTAGATGGACCTTTGTCAGCAGACTAATGTCTCTGCTTTTTAATACGCTATCTATGTTGGTCATAGCTTTTTTTCCAAGGAGCAAGCGTCTTTTAATTTCATGACTGCAGCCACCATCTGCAATAATTTTGAAGCCCAAGAAAATTAAGCCTGTCACTGTTTCCACTGTTTCCCCATCTATTTTCCATGAAGTAGTGGGACTGGATGGAGAAGGCAATGGCATCCCACTCCAGTACTCTTGCCTGAAAAATCCCATGGATGGAGGAGCCTGGAAGGCTGCAGTCCATGGGGTCGCTGAGGGTCGGACACGACTGAGCGACTTCACTTTCACTTTTCACTTTCATACGCTGGAGAAGGAAATGGCAATCCACTCCAGTGTTCTTGCCTCGAGACTCCCAGGGACGGAGCAGCCTGGTGGGCGGCCATCTATGGGGTCGCAAGAGTCGGACACGACTGAAGCGACTTAGCAGCAGCAGCAGTGGGACTGGATGCCATGATCTTAGTTTTCTGAACGTAGAGTTTTTTTTTTTTTTTTTTCCTGAGTCACCAGGGAAACCCAAGAATACTAGAGTGGGTAACCTATCCCTTCTCCAGGGGATCTTCCTGACCAAGAAATTGAACCAGGTTCTCCTCTATTGCAGGCAGATTCTTTTTTTAAAAATAATTTTTTTTAAAAAAAGTTAATATAAATTTATTTATTTTAATTGGAGGCTAATTACTTTACAATATCGTATTGGTTTTGCCATACATCAACATGAATCCGCCACAGGTGTAAACATGTTCCCCATCCTTAACCCCCCTCCCACCTCCCTCCCCATTCCATCCATCTGGGTCATCCCAGTGCACCAGCCCTGAGCATCCTGTATCACACATCGAACCTGGACTGGCGATTCATTTCACATACGATATTATACATGTTTCAATGCCATTCTCGCAAATCATCCCACCCTCTCCCTCTCCCACAGAGTCCGAAAGAAAGTTCTATACATCTGTGTCTCTTTTGCTGTCTTGCATACAGGGTTATCGTTACCATCTTTCTATATTCCATATATATGTGTCAGTATACTATATTGGTGTTTTTCTTTCTGGCTTACTCCACTCTGTATAATCGGCTCCAGTTTCATCCATCGCATTAGGACTGATTCAAATGTATTCTTTTTAATGGCTGAGTAATACTCCATTGTGTATATGTACCACTGCTTCCTTATCCATTCATCTGCTGATGGACATCTAGGTTGCTTCCATGTCCTGGCTATTATAAACAGTGCTGCAATGAACATTGGGGTACAAGTATCTCTTTCAACTCTAGTTTCCTCAGTGTGTATGCCCAGCAGAGGGATTGCTGGGTTGTATTGCAGTTCTATTTCCAGTTTTTTAAGGAATGTCCACACTGTTCTCCATAGTGGCTGTACCAGTTTGCATTCCCACCAACAGTGGGAGAGAGTTCCCTTTTCTCCACACCCTCTCCAGCATTTCTTGCTTGTAGACTTTTGGATCGCTGCCATTCTGACTGGCATGAAATGGTACCTCATTGTGGTTTTGATTTGCAGTTCTTTGATAATGAGTGATGTTGAGCCTCTTTTCATGTGTTTGTTAGCCATCTGTATGTCTTCTTTGGAGAAATGTCTGTTTAGTTCTTTGGCCCATTTTTTGATTGGGTCATTTATTTTTCTGGAATTGAGCTGCAGGAGTTGCTTGTATATTTTTGAGATTAGTTGTTTGTCAGTTGCTTAATTTGCTATTATTTTCTCCCATTCTGAAGGCTGTCTTTTCACCTTGGCTATAGTTTCCTTTGTTGTGCAGAAGCTTTTAATTTTAATTAGGTCACATTTGTTTATATTTGCTTTTATTTCCAGTATTCTGGGAGGTGGGTCATAGAAGATCTTGCTGTGATTTATGTTGGAGAGTGTTTTGCCTATGTTTTCCTCTAGGAGTTTCATAGTTTCTGGTCTTACATTTAGATCTTTAATCCATTTTGAGTTTATTTTTGTGTATGGTGTTAGTGTTCTAGTTTCATTCTTTTAGAAGTGGTTGACCAGTTTTCCCAGCACCACTTGTTAAAGAGATTGTCTTTTCTCCATTTAAGCCAACTTTTTCACTCTCCTCTTTCACTTTCCATTGAGAGGCTCTTTAGTTCCTCTTCGCTTTCTGCCATAAGGGTGGTGTCATCTGCATATCTGAGGTTATTAATATTTCTCCCAGCAATCTTGATTCCAGCTTATACTTCAGCCAGCCCGGTACTTTGCATGATGTACTCTGCATATAAGTTAAATAAGTAAGGTGACAATATATAGCCTTGATGTACTCCTTTCCTCATTTGGAACCAGTCCATTGTTCCATGTCCTGTTCTAACTGTTGCTTGTTGACCTGCATACAGATTTCTCAGGAGGCAGGTCAGGTGGTCTGGTCTTCCCATCTCTTGAAGAATTTTCCCCAGTTTGTTGTGACTCACACAGTCAAAGGCATTGGCGTAGTCAATAAAGTAGAAGTAAATATTTTTCTTGAACACTCTTGCTTTCTCTGTGATCCAGTGGATGTTGGCAATTTGATCTCTGGTTCCTCTGTCTAAAATACAGCTTGAACATTTGGAAGTTCTTGTTTCATGTATTGTTGAAGCCTGGCTTGGAGAATTTTGAGCATTACTTCACTAGCGTGTGAGATGAGTGCAATTGTGCAGTAGTTTGAACCTTCTATGGTATTGCCTTTCTTTGGGATTGGAATGAAAACTGACCTTTTCCAGTCCTGTGGCCACTGCTGAGTTTTCCAAATTTGCTGGCCTATTGAGTGCAGCACTTTCACAGCATCATCTTTTAGGATTTGAAATAGCTCAGCTGGAATTCCACCACCTCCCCTAGCTTTGTTCGTAGTGATGCTTCCTAAGGCCCACTTGACTTTGCATTCCAGAATGTCTGGCTCTAGGTGACTGATCACACCATCATGGTTGTGTGAGTCATGAAGATATTTTTTGTATAGTTCTTCTGTGTCTTCTTGCAACCTCTTCTTAATGTCTTCTGCTTCTGTTAGATCCATACCATTTTGCCCTTTATTGAGCCCATCTTTGCATGAAATGTTCCCTTGGTATCTCTAATTTTCTTGGAGAGATTGGTAGTCTTTCCCATTCTGTTTTTTTCCTCTATTTCTTTGCATTGAATGCTGAGGAAGGCTTTCTTATCTCTTCTTGCTATTCTTTGGAACTCTGCATTCAAATGGGTATATCTTTCCTTTTCTCCTTTGCTTTTCTCTTCTATTCTTTTCTCAGCTATTTGTAAGGCCTCCTCAGACAACCATTTTTCCTTTTTACATTTCTTTTTCTTGGGGATGGTCTTGATCCCTGTCTCCTGTACAATGTCATGAACCTCTGTCCATAGTTCTTCAGGCACTCTGTCTTATCAGGTCTAATCCCTTGAATCTATTTATCACTTCCACTTATAATCATAAGAGAATTGATTTAGGTCCTACCTGAATGGTCTAGTGGTTTTCTCTACTTTCTTCAATTTAAGTCTGAATTTTGCAATAATGAGTTCATGATCTGAGCCACAGTTTGCTCCTGGTCGTGTTTTTGCTGGATGCATAGAACTTCTCCATCTTTGGCTGCAAAGAATATTATTCCTGTAGTAGTTGCTGCTAAACAACCTGGAACTCTATATTCCATGTTGAAGAAAAATAAGCAAATGAACTACTTTGTCTGCTTTGGTATTAATATTATCTGCATTCTTTGTTCCCTTTTGCTTGGTTTACCTTGACTATTTGTTTACTTTAATTTTGTGATTTTGTTCTAATGAGATTGATTTTGGCTTTTTACTTTGACAAATTCTGCTTTTTAACTGAATCAACTATTGAAGACTAACAGCCAAATTATATATAATGGGAAAATATCAGTGGCTGTCCTAAAACCAGAAATAAACTGGGACCCTGAAATCACTGTCATTGCTTGAACATATTCTTGAATTTATGGAAAATGCAAATGAATTATGAAATAGAAATAGGAGATATCAGTTATCAAAAATAACATTAACATATCATATGTAGATGATATGAATTTTTGGTTTAAAAACAAGAGAACAATTTGAAACTATTATGATTTTTGAATAATTTCAGTAAGCTAGAAACAAGATAGGGAAATAATATAAGGCTAATAGTTTTCTTATAAATCAATAGTAACTAATTAAAAGATAATAGATTAAAAGCACAGTAAGTTATTAGGAATAGCAACATCTATTATATCAACAAAACTTTTGAGAGCCTTCTATGTACCTGCATTGAGCTGTAAAGTCCTTGCCCAAGGGCTTAAATTGTGATATGCAAGATTAACATACAAACCTGCAACTAGAGTATAGTATGTTCAGTGTACAGGTAACATTCAGGTTAAGGGTGTTTCAGCTGAGTTCTAAGGGAAAAGTTGGGTGAACTTTAACAGGGAATCAACAAATACCTGCTTTTCAGGTATATGGAGCGATGATGGACAATAGTATCAGGTGATGAGAGGGATCCTCATGCATTCAGGAAGACTGGACCATTGGGTGCAAGGGATGGAATAAGAATGATGAACCTGGTGAGAAAATGTGTGGTCAGTTCACTAAAGGCTCTGTGAACTGTGTGGAAGGCAATAAGGAAGTCCCACCTGTGACTGTCTCCTCTTCTCTTGGCATCTTGAGGAGAATATTGGTAGCTTGGATGATACTGGTTCAGCGTCTGTCATTCTGTTCTGAAGATGTTTGGTGTGAGGATGGTTGTAGAGTTTTCTTTTCTCCTTCTATATAAACAGGGCAATGTATTTGAATTACTTTCTGATTGACTGGTGTGCTGAGCAGGATGTTTTCCCCGCACCAATCTCCTTCTCAGTGATTGGATATGTATTGATAAAAACCCAACAGTAAGCCTTGGACTCTGAAGGAAGGTTTTAAGATGGTCTTTATAGTCAAGGAGGTAACCCACTCTGGTGAGTCTGAGGTCAGCTGCTGCTGCTAAGTCACTTCAGTCGTGTCTGAGTTTGTGCGACCCCATAGACGGCCGCCCACCAGGCTCCCCCGTCCCTGGGATTCTCCAGGCAAGAACACTGGAATGGGTTGCCATTTCCTTCTCCAATGCATGAAAGTCAGCTGAGGTCCACACAAAACCTACAAGAGGACTGGATATGGAGTGTGTGGGGTTTAGCAGATAATGTCATAATGAAACTATAAATACCTGGGTCTGCCTGATGGCTACACTCTGGAGAAGTGCATGTATGTAAAATAAAGTCTTTTGCTTAGGAAAGTGCTATCCAAGTCCGACACTGGATTTTCACGAAAAATATTGAGGTTCTCTTGAGAAGCTAGGGGGGCTTCCCAGGAGGTGCAGTGGTAAAGAATCTGCCTGCCAATGCAGGAGATATGGGGTACATGGGTTCAATCCCTAGATTGGGAAGATACCCTGGAGTAGAAAATGGCAACCCACTCCAATATTCTTGCCTGGAAAATTCCATGGACAGAGGAGCCTGGCAGGCTTGTGTAGAGTCAGACATAACTGAGCTCACACACACCTTGAGAAACTAGGATGGTTCATTGCTTCTGCCAGTTGAAGGTAATGAGATTCTAGCTGGGTGGGAAGATCATGAGTTTATGTGCCTGGTTCTATTGCGGTCAGACACGCCATTGGTCTTCCGGCTTTTAAGAGTTATAAGTTAAATTTCACAAGAGAGATCATCCATCTTACTTGGCATTGACTGAGCCACTTGATGGTAATATTAATAATAGCAGTTAACCTTTATAGAGCACTTAATATTTTTCAAGGCTCCATGCTAAATGCTTCCCTTGAATCTTCACACCCCTATGAGGTAGATAGAAATCATTATTCCCTTTCTACCAAATAAGTGGCTCGAGACAGGAGAGATGGTATCTTTTTATGGTAATATAGGTAGCGCTTTTGGGAAGTGAGTTTCACACCCACACCTGTCAGATTCCCAAGTGCATCCTCTTAATCAGGGGCGTTTGGGGTTTTGAGAAGTGGAATTTTGATTTGGAGTGGTTGGTCAGGCTGTCATTTTTTATTCTATAGACACCAGAATACAACTTAAATGTGGCTTTGTTGACTAGAATTTCTCTACTCAAGAAATCTTGTTTTTGTCCCTCCCCCCACCAAAACAAAACAAAACAAAACATGGAGTTCTTGGGATAAGATGAAGCTGCTGATCACTTTTGATATGTTTATCTTCTTTCTAAATGGCTTATGTCGACTGATCTGGAATGGAAATGGGAAGTGGGAGGTACAGATATAGACGAACAATATGTGCAGAGCAAGGTCTGAGATATAGGCAAGGTGTGGCTGATAAGGGTCAGGAAGGGGAGCTCCTGAAAGAGCTCACAGTTGGCCCCATAAACATGAACATATGTTCTTTTTTTGGGGAATACTTATATTCTTGGTTTTTTAAAATAAATAAAGATATTTTTGCATAAGCCAACTATTTAGCATATAAATAGACTTTTGATTATAAAGCAAAACATGACAATATAATAAAGCACATATACTGTCCACACAAATAGATCTAACATTTGAATTTTACTTTCAGAGTGGCATTTGTCGTGATTTGTAACTAGCAAATAAAAGTAATTGCCATTTTATTTCTTATATGCTTGATCTTCTCTGATTAGATGTGCACACTTTGTAAAGCACTGCCATTCTACATTTTCCCTTAAATTGATTGCCTTTAAATCACTGTATGTTTGGAGAAAGACTGTTTTGCCATAGAGATGGTGACTGAAGTCATCAATAATCAAATTAAAATAGGAAACACCTCAGAAAATCTTGTAGTGTTCATGTAGTATTTTAAGATAGAATCTCAGCAAATTCATATTGTTTTGTCTTAAAACTTTGCTTCTTTTCTAAAAAAAATATTTTAATTGGAGGCTAATTACTTTACAATATTGTAGTGGTTTTTGCCATACATTGACATGAATCAGCCATGGGTGTACATGTGTTCCCTATCCTGACCCCCTCTCCTAACTCCCTCCCTATTCCATCCCTCAGGGTCATCCCAGTGCACCAGCCCGGAGCACCCTGTCTCATGCATTGAACCTGGACTAGTGATCTATCTGACATATGATAATATACATGTTTCAATGCTATTTTCTTAAATCATCTCACCCTCACCTTCTCCCACAGAGTCCAAAAGTCTGTTCTTTACATCTGTGTCTCTTTTGGCGTCTCATATATAGGGTCATTGTTATCATCTTTCTAAATTCCATATATATGTGTTAATATACTATATTGGTGTTTTTCTTTCTGACTTCACTCTGTATAATAGCCTTCAGTTTCATCCACCTCATTAGAACTGATTCAAATGCATTCTTCTTAATAGCTGAGCATTATTCCATTGTGTATATGTACCACAGCTTTCTTATCCATTTGTCTGCTGATGGACATCTAGGTTGCTTCCATGTCCTGGCTATTATAAACAGTGCTGCAATGAACATTGGGGTACACGTGTCTCTTTCAATTCTGGTTTCCTCGGTGTGTATGCCCAGCAGAGGGATTGCTGGGTTGTATGGCAGTTCTATTTCCAGTTTTTTAAGGAATGTCCACACCGTTCTCCATAGTGGCTGTACTAGTTTGCATTCCCACCAACAGTGTGAGAGAGTTCCCTTTTCTCCACACCCTCTCCAGCATTTCTTGCTTGTAGACTTTTGGATAGCAGCCATTCTGACTGGCGTGAGATGATACCTCATTGTGGTTTTGATTTGCATTTCTCTGATAATGAGTGATGTTGAGCCTCTTTTCATGTGTTTGTTAGCCATCTATATGTCATCTTTGGAGAACTATCTGTTTAGTTCTTTGGCCTATTTTTTGATTGGATCATTTATTTTTCTGGAATTGAGCTTCAGGAGCTGCTTGTATATTTTTGAGATTAATTCTTTGTCAGTTGCTTCATTTCCTATTATTTTCTGCCATTCTGAAGGTTGTCTTTTCCCTTGCTTATAGTTTCCTTCATTGTGCAAACCTTTAAGTGTAATTAGGTCCCATTTGTTTATTTTTGCTTTTATTTTCATTACTCTAGGTGGTGGGTCATAGAGGATCCTACTGTGATTTATGTCAGAGTGTTTTGCCTATGTTCTCCTCTAGGAGTTTTATAGTTTCTGGTCTTACATTTAGATCTTTAATCTGTTTTGAGTTTATTTTTGTGTATGGTGTTAGAAAGTGTTCTGCTGGTGCTGCTAAGTTGCTTCAGTAGTTTCTGACTCTGTGCAGCCCCACAGATGGCAGCCCACCAGGCTCCCTCGTCCCTGGGAGTCTCGAGGCAAGAACACTGGAGTGGGTTACCATTTGCTTCTCCAATGCACGAAAGTGAAAAGTGAAAGTGAAGTCGCTCAGTTGTGTCCGACTCTTAGCAACCCCATGGACTGGAGCCTACCAGGCTCCTCCATCCATGGGATTTTCCAGGCAAGAGTACTGGAGTGGGTTGCCATTGCCTTCTCTGAGAAAGTGTTCTAGTTTCATTCTTTTACAAGTGGTTGACCAGTTTTTCCAGCACCACTTGTTAAAGAGATTGCCTTTTATCCATTGTATATTCTTGCCTCCTTTGTCAAAGATAAGGTATCCATAGGTGTGTAGATTTATCTCTTGGCTTTCTATTTTGCTCCATTGATCTATATTTCTGTCTTTGTGCCAGTACCATACTGTCTTGATGACTGTGGCTTTGTAGTATAGTCTAAAGTCAGGCAGGTTGATTCCTGCCATTCCATTCTTTTTTCTCAAGATTGCTTTGGCTATTCGAGTTTTTTTTTTTTTTTTTGTATTTCCATACAAATTGTGAAATTATTTGTTCTACTTCTCTGAAAAATATCATTGGTAGCTTGATAGGTAGTTGATAGCTTTGAATCTATAGATTGCTTTGGGTAGTATACTCATTTTCACTATATTGATTCTTCTGATCCATGAACATGGTATATATCTCCATCTATTTGTGTCATCTTTGTTTTCTTTTATCAGTATTTTATAGTTTTCTACTTATAGGCTTTTTTTTTTATTTTTGGTAGATTTATTCCTAAGTATTTTATTCTTTTCGTTGCAATGGTGAATGGAATTGTTTCCTTAATTTCTCTTTCTGTTTTCTCATTGTTAGTATATAGGAATGCAAGGGATTTCTGTGTGTTAATTTTATATCCTGCAACTTACTATATTCATTGGTTAGCTCTAGTAATTTTTTGGTGGAGTCTTTAGGGTTTTCTATGTAGAGGATCATGTCATCTGCAAACAGTGATAGTTTTACTTCTTCTTTTCCAATCTGGATTCCTTTAATTTATTTTTCTTCTCTGATTCCTGTCGCTAAAACTTCCAAAACTGTAGTGATGAGAGTGGACACCCCTGTCTGATATGTTTGCTGTGGGTTTGTCAGATATAGCTTTTATTATGTTGAAGTATATTCCTTCTATGCTTGCTTTAACTACCGCACAATTGCACTCATCTCACATGCTAGTAAAGTCATGCTCAAAATTCTCCAAGCCAGGCTTCAACAATATGTGAACTGTGAACTTCGTGATGTTCAAGCTGGTTTTAGAAAAGGCAGAGGAACCAGAGATCAAGTTGCCAACATCTGCTAGATCATTGAAAAAGCAAGAGAGTTCCAGAAAAACATCTATTTCTGCTTTATCGACTATGCCAAAGCCTTTGACTGTGTGGATCACAATAAACTGTGGAAAATTCTGAGAGAGATGGGAATACCAGACCACCTGACCTGCCTCTTGAGAAAGCTGTATGCAGGTCAGGAAGCAACTGTTAGAACTGGACATGGAACAACAGACTGGTTCCAAATAGGAAAAGGAGTACATCAAGGCTGTATATTGTCACCCTGCTTATTTAACTTGTATGCAGACTACATCATGAGAAACTCTGGACTGGAAGAAACACAAGCTGGAATCAAGATTGCCGGGAGAAATGCATCTCAGATATGCAGATGACACTACCCTTATGGCAGAAAGTGAAGAGGAACTAAAAAGCCTCTTGATGAAAGTGAAAGAGGAGAGTGAAAAAGCTGGCTTAAAGCTCAACATTCAGAAAACGAAGATCATGGCATCTGGTCCCATCACTTCATGGGAAATAGATGGGGAAACAGTGGAAACAGTGTCAGACTTTATTTTTTTGGGCTCCAAAATCACTGCAGATGGTGACTGCAGCCATGAAATTAAAAGACTCTTACTCCTTGGAAGAAAAGTTATGACCAACCTAGACAGTATATTCAAAAGCAGAGACATTGCTTTGCCAACTAAGGTCTGTCTAGTCAAGGCTATGGTTTTTCCTGTGGTCATGTATGGATGTGAGAGTTGGACTATGAAGAAGGCTGAATGCCGAAGAATTGATGCTTTTGAAGTGTGGTGTTGGAGAAGACTCTTGAGAGTCCCTTGGACTTCAAGGAGATCCAAGCAGTCCATTCTGAAGGGGGATTACTTTGGAAGGAATGATGCTAAAGCTGAAACTCCAGTACTTTGGCCACCTCATGTGAAGAGTTGACTCATTGGAAAAGACTCTGATGCTGGGAGAGATTGGGGGCGGGAGAAGGGGCCGATAGAGGATGAGATGGCTGGATGGCATCAGCAACTCGAAGGACATGAGTTTGAGTGAACTGCGGGAGTTGGTGATGGACAGGGAGGCCTGGCGTGCTGCAATTCTTGGGGTCGCAGAGTTGGACACGACTGAGCGACTGAACTGAACTGAACTGAACTGAATTTTGTCAAAGGCTTTCTTTGCATCTATTGAGATAATCATATGGTTTTTATCTTTCAATTTGTTAATGTGTTGTATCACATTGATTTGTGAATATTGAAGAATCCTTGCATCCCTGGGATAAAACCCACTTGGACATGATGCATGATCTTTTGAATATGTTGTTGGATTCTGTTTGCTAGATTTTTGTTGAGGACTTTTGCATCTATGTTCATCAGTGATACTGGCCTGTAGTTTTCTTTTTTTGTGGCATCTTTGTCTGGTTTTGGTATTAGAGTGATGGTGGCCTCATAAAATGAGTTTGGGAGTTTACCATCGTCTGCAATTTTCTGGAAGAGTTTGAGTAGGATAGGTGTTAGCTCTTCTCTAATTTTTTGGTAGTATTCAGCTGTGAAGCCGTCTGGACCTGGGCTTTTGTTTGCTGGAAGATTTCTGATTACAGATCGATTTCCATGCTTGTGATGGGTCTGTTAAGATTTTCTATTTCTTCCTGGTTCAGTTTTGGAAAGTTATACTTTTCTAAGAATTTGTCCATTTCTTCCAAGTCGTCCATTTTATTGGCATATAGTTGCTGATAGTAGTCTCTTACGATCCTTTGTATTTCTGTGTTATCTCTTGTGATTTCTACATTTTCATTTCTAATTTTGTTGATTTGATTATTCCCCACCCCCTTTTTTTGGATAAATCTGGCTAATGGTTTCTTTATTTTATTTATGTTCTCAAAAAAAAAGCTTTTAGCTTTGTTGATTCTTGCTATGGTCTCCTTTGTTTGTTTTTCATTTATTTCTGCCCTAATTTTTATGATTTCTTTCCTTCTACTGACCCTGGGGTTCTTCATTTCTTCTTTTTCTAGTTGCTTTAGGTGTAGAGTTAGGTTATTTCTTTGATTTTTTCTCTTGTTTCTTGAGGTAAGCTTGTATTGCTATGAACCTTCCCCTTAGCACTGCTTTTACTGAATCCCATAGGTTTTGGGTTGCTATGTTTTCATTTTCATTCGTTTCTATGTATATTTTGGTTTCTTCTGTGATTTGTTGGTTATTCAGAAGTGTGTTGTTTAGCCTCCATATATTTTTATTTTTAATAGTTTTTTCCCTGTAGTTGACATCTAATCTTACCCTACTGTGATCAGAAAAGATGCTTGGAATGATTTTGATTTTTTTAATTTACCAAGGCTTGATTTATAGCCCAGGATGTTCTATCCTGGAGAAGGTTCCGTGTGCACTTGAGAAAAAGGTGAAATTCATTTTTATAGATATCAATTATGTCTAACTGGTCCATTGTATCATTTAAAGTTTGTGTTTCCTTGCTAATTTTCTGTTTTGTTTATCTATCCATAGGTGTGAGTGGCGTATTAAAGTCTCCCACTTTTATTGTGTTACAGTTAATTTCCCTTTTCATACTTGTTAGCATTTGCCTTACATATTGCGGTACTTCTATGTTGAATGCATCAGTTCAGTTCAGTTCAGCCGCTCAGTTGTGTCCGACTCTTTGCAACCCCATGAATTGCAGCGCGCCAGGCCTCCCTGTCCATCACCAACTCCTGAAGTTCACTCAGATTCATGTCCATCGAGTCAGTGATGCCATCCAGCCATCTCATCCTCTGTCGTTCCCTTCTCCTCCTGCCCCCAATCCCTCCCAGCATCAGAGTCTTTTCCAATGAGTCAGCTCTTCGCATGAGGTGGCCAAAGTACTGGAGTTTCAGCTTTAGCATCATTGCTTCCAAAGAAATCCCAGGGCTGATCTCCTTCAGAATGGACTGCTTGGATCTCTTTGCATATATGTTTATAATTGTTATATCTTCTTCTTGGATTGATCCTTTGATCATTATGTAGTATCTTTTGTCTCCTTCATTGTCTCTTTTCACGGCCTTTATTTCAAAGTCTATTTTATCTGCTATGAATATGTCTACTCCTGCTTTCTTTTGGTCTACATTGGCATGAAATATCTTTTCCCAGCCCTTCATTTTCAGTCTGCATGTGTCCCTTCTTTTGAGGTGGGTTACTTATAGACAGCATATATAGGGTTCTTATTTTACTATCCATTCAGCCAGTCTTTGTCTTCTGGTTGGGGCATTCAACCCAGTTACATTTAAGATAATTATTGATAAGTATGATCCCATTGCTGTTTACTTTGTTGTTTTGGGTTCGAGTTTATACATCTTTCTCTGTTTCCTGTCCAGAGAAGATCCTTTGATTTTCAGTTTTAGTTCAGTCACTCAGTCATGTCCAACTCTTTGTGACCCCGTGAACTGCAGCACAATAGGCCTCCCTGTCCACCAGCAACTCCCAGAGTCCACCCAAACCATGTCCATTGAGTTAGTGATGCCATCCAACCATCACATCCTCTGCTGTCCCCTTCTTCTCCTGCTCTCAATCTTTCCCAGAACAGGGTCTTTTCAAATGAGTCAGCTCTTCACATAAGGTGGCCAAAGTATTGGAGTTTTAGCATCAGTCCTTCCAATGAATACCCAGGAATGATTTCCTTTAGGATAAACTGGTTGGAACTCCTTACAGTCCAAGGGACTCTCAAGAGTATTCTCCAACACCACAGTTCAAAAGCATCAATTCTTTGGCGCTCAGCTTTCTTCACAGTCCAACTCTCACATCCACACATGACTACTGGAAAAACCGTAACCTTGACTAGATGGCTCTAGTTGGCAAAGTAATGTCTTTGCTTTTTAATAGGCTGTCTAGGTTGGTCATAACTTTCCTTCCAAGGAGTAAGCGTGTATTAATTTCATGGCTCCAGTCACCATCTGCAGTGACTTGGAGCCCCCCAAAATAAAGTTTCCACTGTTTCCCCATATATTTGTCATGAAGTGATGAGACTGGATGCCATGATCTTAGTTTTCTGAATGTTGAACTTTAAGCCAACATTTTTACTCTCCTCTTTCACTTTCATCAAGAGGCTCTTTAGTTCTTCTTCACTTTCTGCCATAAGGGTGGTGTCATCTACGTATCTGAGGTTATTGATATTTCTCCTGGCAATCTTCATTCCAGCTTGTGCTTCTTCCAGCCCAGCTTTTCTCATGATGTACTCTGCATATAACTTAAATAAGCAGGGTGACAATATACAGCCTTGACGTACTCCTTTTCCTATTTGGAAACAGTCTGTTGATCCATGTCTAGTTCTAATGTTGCTTCCTAACCTGCATATAGATTTCTCAAGAGGCTGGTCAGGTGGTCTGGTATTCCCATCTCTTTAAAAATTTTCCACAGTTTCTAGTGATCCACACGGTCAAAGGCTTTGGCATAGTAAACAAAGCAGAAATAGATGTTTACTGGAACTCTTTTGCTTTTTTGATGATCCAGTGGATGTTGGCAATTTGATCTGGTTCCTCTGCCTTGTCCAAAACCAGGTTGAACATTTGGAAGTTCACAGTTCACGTATTATTGAAGCCTGGCTTGGAGAATTTTGAGCATGACTTTACTAGCATGTGAGATGAGTGCAATTGTGCGGTAGTTTGAGCATTCTTTTGCATTGTTTTTCTTTGGGATTGGAATGAAAACTGACCTTTTCCAGTCCTGTGGCCACTGCTGAGTTTTCCAAATTTGCTGGCATATTGAGTGCAGCACTTTCACAGCATCATCTTTTAGGATTTGAAATAGCTCCACTTGAATTCCATCACCTCCACTAGCTTTGTTCATAGTGATGCTTCCTAAGGCCCACTTGACTTCACATTCCAGGATGTCTGGCTCTAGGTGAGTGATCACATCATTGTGATTATCCGGGTCGTGAAGATCTTTTTTGTCCAGTTCTTCTGTGTATTCTTGCCATCTCTTCTTAATATCTTCTGCTTCTGTTAGGTCCATACCATTTCTGTCCTTTGTTGAGCCCATCTTTGCATGAAATGTTCCCTTGGTATCTCTAATTTTCTTGAAGAGATCTCTAGTCTTTCCCATTCTATTGTTTTCCTCTATTTCTTTGCACTGACCGCTGAGGAAGGCTTTCTTATCTCTCCTTGCTATTCTTTGAAACTCTGCATTCAAATGGGTATATCTTTCCTTTTCTCCTTTGCTTTTTGCTTCCGTTCTTTTCACAGCTATTTGTAAGGCCTCCTCAGACAGCCATTTTGCTTTTTTGCATTTCTTTTTCTTGGCGATGGGAAATAGATGGGGAAACAGTGGAAACAGTGTCAGACTTTATTTTTATGGGCTCCAAAATCACTGCAGATGGTGACTGCAGCCATGAAATTAAAAGACACTTACTCCTTGGAAGAAAAGTTATGACCAACCTAGATAGCATATTCAGAAGCAGAGACATTACTTTGCCGACTAAGGTCCATCTAGTCAAGGCTATGGTTTTTCCTGTGGTCATGTATGGATGTGAAATTTGGACTGTGAAGAAGGCTGAGCGCCGAAGAATTGATGCTTTTGAACTGTGGTGTTGGAGAAGACTCTTGAGAGTCCCTTGGACTCCAAGGAGATCCAACCAGTCCATTCTGAAGGAGATCAGCCCTGGGATTTCTTTGAAAGGAATGATGCTAAAGCTGAAACTCCAGTACTCTGGCCACCTCATGCGAAGAGTTGACTCATTGGAAAAGACTCTGATGCTGGGAGGGATTGGGGGCACGAGGAGAAGGGGCCGGCAGAGGATGAGATGGCTGGATGGCATCACTGACTCGATGGACGTGTGAGTGAACTCTGGGAGTTGGTGATGGACAGGGAGGCCTGGCGTGCTGCGATTCATGGGGTCGCAAAGAGTCAGACACGACTGGGTGATTGAACTGAACTGAACTGAACTGACTGCTTTTCGGACTCTTTTGTTGACCATCATGGCTACTCCATTTTCTGAGGGATTCCTGCCCACAGTAGTAGAAATATTGGTCATCTGTTTTAAATTCACCCATTCCAGTCTATCTTAGTTCATTGATTCCTGGGATGTCAATGTTCACTCTTCTTATCTCCTGTTTGACCGCTTCCAAGTTGCCTTGATCCATGGACCTAACATTCCATGTTCCTATGCAATGTTGCTCTTTACAGCATCGAACCTGACTTCTATCATCAGTCCCATCCACAACTGGGTGTTGTTTTTGCCTTGGCTCCATCCCTTCATTCTTTCTGGAGTTATTTCTCCACTGATCTCCTGTAGCATATTGGGCACCTACCGACCTGGGGAGTACATCTTTCAGTGTCCTATCTTTTTGCCTTTTCATTCTTTTCATGGAGTTCTCAAGGTAAGAATACTGAAGTGGTTTGCCATTCCCTTCTCCAGTGGACCACATTCTGTCAGACCTCTCCACAATGACCTCTGTTTTGGGTGGCCCCACATGGCATGGCTTAGTTTCATTGAGTTAGACAAGGCTGTGGTCCCTGTGATCAGATTGGCTAGTTGTCTGTGATTGTGGTTTCAGTCTGCCTGCCCTCTGATGCCTTCTCTCAGTGCCTACCGTCTTACTTGGTTTTCTCTTACGTTGGAGGTGTGGTATCTCTTCACGGCTGCTCCAGCAAAGCTCAGTCACTGTTCCTTATCATTGCTCCTTACCTTGGATGTGGGGTAGTTCCTCCGGGCTGCTGGGCCTGACCTTGGCTGTGGGGTAGCTCCTCTTTAGCATTTGTTGAAAAGGTGATTTAGTGGTGCTGAATTCTCTCAGATTTTGCTTGGCTGTAAAGCTTTGGCTTTGATTTCTCCTTCATATTTGGATGAAATCCTTTCTGGGTACAGTAATCTCAGTTGTAGGTGTTTCTTTTTCATCACTTTCAGTATGTCCTGCCATTCCCTTCTGGCCTGAAGAGTTTCTATTGAAAGATCATCTGTTATCCTTATGGGAATCCCCTTATGTGTTATTTGCTGTTTTTCCCTTGTTGCTGTTAATATTTGTTCTTTGTGTTTATCTTTGTTAATTTGATTAATTTGTGTCTTGGGGTGTTTCACCTTGGATTTATCCTGTTTGGGACTCTCTGGGTTTCTTGGACTTGAGTGGCCATTTCCTTCCCTATTTTAGGGAAGTTTTCAAATATTATCTCCTCAAGTATTTTCTCATGGTCTTTCTTTTTGTCTTCTTCTTCTGGGACTCCTATGATTTGAATGTTGGGGCGTTTGACATTGTCCCAGAGGTCTCTGAGGTTGTCTTCATTTCTTTTAGTTCTTTTTTCTTTTTTCCTCTCTCCTTCATTTATTTCCACCATTCTATCTTCCACCTCACTTATCCTATCTTCTACCTCAGTTATTCTACTGTTGGTTCCCTCTAGAGTGTTTTTGATGTAAGTTATTGCATTATTCATTATTGATTGAGTCTTTTTTAATTTCTTCTAGGTCCTTGTTAAGCATTTCTTGCATCTTCTCAATCCTTGTCTCCAGACTATCTATAACTCCATTTTGTTTTCAAGATTTTGGATCATTTTTACTATCATTATTCTGAATTCTTTTTCAGGTCGACTCCCTATGTCTTCCTCTTTTGTTTGATTTGGAGGGCATTTATCATGTTCCTTTACCTGCTGACTATTTCTCTGCCTTTTCATCTTGTTTAGATTGCTGTGTTTGGGGTGGCCTTTCTGTATGCTGGAAGTTTCTGGTTCCTCTTTATTGTGGAGGTTCCTCCCTGTGGGTGGGATTAGATGAGTGGCTTGTCAAGGTTTTTCGGTTAGGGAACTTTGCGTCAGTGTGGTGGGTGGAGCTGGATCTCTTCTCTCTGGAGTGCAATGAAGTGTCCAGTAGTGAGTTTTGAGGTGCCTGTGGATTTGGTGTGACTTTTGGACACCTGTATTTTAATGCTCAGGGTTATGTTCCTATGTTATTGGAGAATTAGCCTGGTATGTCTTGCTCTGAAATTTGTTGGCTCTTGGGTGGAGCTTGGTTTTAGTGTAGGTATGGAGGCTTTGGGGTGAGCTCTTATTGATTAATGTTCCCTGGAGTCAGGAGTTTTCTGGTGTTCTCAAGTTTTGGATTTAATCCTCCTGCCTCTGGCTTTCAGTATTATTCTTACAGTAGCCTCAGGACTTCTCCATCCATACAGCACCAATGATAAAACATGTAGGTTAATGGTGAAAAAATTCTCCACAGTGAGGGACACCTAGAGAGGTTCACAGAGTTGCATGGAGAAGAGATGAGGGAGGAGGGAGATAGAGGTGACCAGGAGCAGAAGAGGGGGAATCAAAAGGGAGAGAGCAATCTAGCCAGTAGTCAATTCCCTATCTGCTCTCCACAGTCTGGAACACTCAGAGAGGTTCACAGAGTTCCATAGAGAAGAGAAGAGGGAGGAAGGAGATAGAGGTGACCAGGAGGAGAAGAAGGGAATCAAAAGGAGATAGACAGATCTAGCTGGTAATCAGTTCCCTAAGTGTTCTCCATAGCCTGGACCACCCAAAGAGATTCACAGAATTGGGTAGAGTAGAGAAGGGGGAGGAAGGAGATAGAAATGACCTGGGGAAAAAAAGGAGAGTCAAAAGGGGGAGAGAGCAGTCAAGCCAGTAATCACACTCCTAAGTAAAAATTGGTACTGAAGACTGGATTCTTAAAGGTACAAAATTGATAACAAATGCCAAAACGCAAAGATTAAAAATCTAGAGTAGAGTTTAGACTCTCAAAAATACAATATTAAAAAAAAATCATAAAAATTATAAAAAATATATGTATGAAATTTGCTTTAAAAATAGGGTATTATTTTTACAAGGTAATAGTAGGTTATAAAAAAGAAAATTAAAGGAATAATAAAGAACTTAAAAATAAAAGGAAATTTAAAAAATTAAAAAATGATAATAGTAAAATATATCTACAAATTTCTCTGGATCTGTTGAGGGCAGTGTGGAATCAGTTCAGTTTCAGATAGTTCCTTGTTGCAGCTTATACTTTTTCTCAAGGTCTATAGGCCCCCTTCAATGTAGTCAGTGCTTACGACAGGGTTTCAGTCTGTTGCACCTGTCACTTCCAAAATGGTTCCCTTTTCTCTGTTTATTTTGGTTTCCTCTGTTTGCAAGTCTCTTCAGTGTCTAATTTCTGCCCTGACACAAGGGGGGTGAAGGTGGTCACTTATTTAGGCTCACTTGTTCAGGTGTGCTGTGGGGAGGGAGGAACACTGCAAACACATATCACTGGTGTATGTGGGAGTGCTTGCAGTGTATGGACCGCATTGGGTTTGCCCCAGCTCACGTGGTGGCATGTGCTTTCCCTGTTGACACTGCTCAGGCTCCAGGTGCTCTGCAGGGGAACTGTCTAAAGCGGGCCCTGGGTTGCATGCATTTCCCAGGACTAAGCTGCTCACGTTCAGGTTCTCAGGTACTCCACAAAGGCACAGCCTTTGTTGGGTGTGCGTTTTATGCCCTTCCCAGGTCTGAGCAGCTCAGGCGACCAGGTGCTTGGTGAGTTCACTCTCCCAGGTGTGCAGTGCATCTTATCACCTCCTTGGTCCAGCTGCTTGGGTCCTGGGTGCGCAGCGAGAGCACCATCTCAGGTGTGCTGTGTGTCTCCTGGCAGATGTCAACCACCCCAAATCCCAGGAACGCTTGGTTACCAACTGGGAGCCTGCTCACAGTTTGGTGGAGGATGCCATCTCTGGGGCCGAGATTGCCTCTTGCCTTCCAGCTCTGGCTGTCGCCTGCCTGCCTCTCTGCCTCTGGTGCAGGGAGGGGCCGATCCGCAGCTGGCTAGTTCTCCTCTGGTATTCGCTCAATCCTTTGTTCTGTGAGTGGGCCAAGCTGTGCCTTAGAGTTTTTTGCGGGAAAATTCTCTCTCTTTTTTTTTCTCTCTCTGGCTATCCCACAGTTTGGGTTGCTATCTCACATTAGCTCCCTCAGATTGTCCTCAGGGCATTTAGGCCTTGTCCTTACCCTAAGCAATGCAGCCAGCACCTCCCTGTTCAGCCCCCGCTTGTTGCTGGTGGTGGTGAGCATCTGGGCTACTTCTCCGCTGGGAGTTGTGGTCAGGTGTGTAGTCTGTGGGTTTTTTGTTTTTTCTTTCCTCCCATTTATGTTGCCCTCTGAGATTCAAAACTCCCCACACACCCACCGGTGAGGTGTTTGGAAACTTCTCCTCCTTCACGACTCCCCCTCCAGGACGGGTCTCTGTCTCTAACTTTTGTCTCTCTTTTTATCTTTTATGTTTTGTCCTACCTCCTTTCGAAGAGAATAGGTTGCCTTTCTGGGTGCCTGGTGTCTTCTGCCAGCATTCAGAAGTTGTTTTGTGGAATTTGCTCAGCGTTCAAATGATCTTTTGATGAATTTGTGGGAGAGAAATTGGTCTCTCCATCCTATTCCTCCTTCATCTTCTGAACATATGTTCTTAAGAGCAGACATTCTCACTGTGAAATCCATGTTCATCAAGCCCTGCTTCAGTCTTGCCATTCTAATCAGGCAGAAGGAACTAAAGAATGCACTTGTTCAAGAAAACCTCAGTGGTATCTGAAGTGCCAAGAACCTATGGACAAAAGGCTAAACACAATCACTTTGGATGGGAGTTGAAGCTGGAATCAGTGGGAGGCAGTAGTGGCATGTACTTGGCACAGAACTAAGACGATAGATTCCTGGGCACCTTGGCAAGTCTGCCCATGCATGCTTTTATTAGGTTACCTATTTATTGTAGTTTTTGCCTTTTCTTAACTGGAAGCCTGCTGATCTCTTTGTTGGGATGAGCCCTAAAAATGTAAAAGGGCTATTTTACACCTAAAAAGGTAGAAAGGCTACAATATATCACCTCCTTATTTTAGGCACAATATTGTTTTGGGCAGGGCATTTGGCTAACTTTCAAATGTTTGTCTTTTGAAATAATAAAAGAAAAAGAACCAAAATGAAGTTTATTTATTTATTAAGGGGAAGTGAATGCCGCTTTATTATACTTGACATTAATAAAAACCAAGTGTCATGTTAAAAAGTTACTGTGTCAGTCCTATTTAATTACCCATTTTAAGAGGAATTGTAAAATCACTTTGATATATATATATATATTCTAGAAAGTAATACTTATCTACTACTTGATAAGCTAGGCTTGTTCTATGTTTTTATGGTCTGAAAAACGTGGTTAGGGATCTGTGGGCAGGTATGGGCTGATGATGACAGCTCACCCTTTCTGAAGTATGATGAGAATTCACATTGGCTACTGGGAAATGATGGTGGTTTAACTCCCACTATTAAGTTTATGATGTTGTCCAGGCTTAGAACTTACTCCTAATGGTGGCAATAGCTCACATTTACAAGGCACTTTCCTCATGAAGGGTCCCAGAGTGCCCTCTGAGCATATGTTTACGGGAATGACTGCTCTCTGCGATGCAGCCATTTCTTCGGAGAACAGCACCACCCATAAGGTCATAGCTGCGTGGTACCCACCAAGGACAAGTGTGATGATAACAGTCACTCGGGCATTAGTTTTAAAGCAACACAATCTACTCACCCAATTTGACTAGCATACCAGTATTATTAATAATGTCCTTCTAAAGGTTTTGAACGAGCCTTTGATGATTATGAAGTCATGTATGGCTTTTTTAATATGGCTCTTGATAGAAGACTATCTCTGAATGTTTCGCTAACTTAGTATTTTTATTTTCAGAGGTATTAGTTCTTTGTTCTGACTTAATGAAAAATAGATGTTGTATGTCCCCTCCAGTACCCATGTGTTCTTTGGAAATTTCTAATTTCCGTATTGTCTTTGTTTATGTTTGTGGGGATTTCCTTATTAGGAAATAATTTCCATGTCCAGGAAGGATACTAGAAGGGTTTTAAAGCTCCTCCCAGATTTCTGCCTTCATAAAGGCAAATACGAATGAAAAATAAGAGGCTTAATTCTACCTGTTGAAAATAGACTGTTCTCCCTTTGCTTAGAGGGTTTATTTTAGAAAATTTGTGATTTCAGGTCCTTTCTCTGTTTCTTTGAAATGCATGTAAACCCTTTTTTAAAGCTAAATACATCTCTTATCAGTTTCTTTTTTGACCCAAGAATGTCTTTTTCAGGGGCCTGGGAAACAATTCTTGGAAATATCATCAAGGAAGTTGATGCCCCTAATTTCCCAGTTTCTACAGGAGGGTAGAGGCTCAGAGAGTACCTGCCTCCAAACTATCTCACATCATATAGATATGAGAAAATTATTTTTCTTTTTGATGAAACCATCTTGCCAAGCCAGGTGGTCACCTCCATTACTAAGTGAATCTAAGACAAACTGCTTGTGATAAATGGGGCTGTCAAGTCCTCTTACCTGAGGACTAGTTATTTCTTTTGAGAACTTGTATGTAATGGAGGGATGGTAGCTGATTGGCTACATAGAAAGGGTGAGATTTCTTTCTGCCTTTGTGGACTCTTAGTGGATTAGTGTGCTTCACATTCTGGCTTAATGTTTATTTAGTAATAAGACTTTTATTTTTCATTTACATTTGCTGAGAGGTTTTCTAGGTTGGCAGGGAATTTTGTTTTTAATTCTATTTCCCCAACATCTTCCTATGTGCAGTGCCATTGGGCAGTTAGTAAAGTTTTATCAAAATAGCTTAGGCACAGATGTTATAACTATTGTGTCATGTAAAATAGTATGGCTAACCTGTGCTGTGGAGTGCTATATGTGATTTAATATATTTTGTTTCTCATTCTGTGAGAAAAACTTGAGGGAGGTCAGTTTAATTTTCTTGTACATTTTAAAAGATGAAATATAACCATTTAAACAATAATACATTAATTATCACTATTCTCAGTTGACACATTTTATAAAATACCATTGCAGTGCTAGTGTCAGAATTTCCTAAATTTCACTTCTGAATTATCATTTTTTTGAAAAAATAAAGTATAGTTGATTTACAGTGTTGTGTTAGTTGCAGATGTACAGCAAAGTGATTCATTTTTGTATATAGATATTCAGTTTTGTATGTATTCCCTAAATATATCTATTCTTTTTCAGATTGTTTTCCATTATAGGTTAATACAAGATACTGAATATAGTTCCCTGTTCTATACAGTAGGTCTTTGTTATTATTTATATGTAGTAGTTGTATCTGTTAATCCCAAACTCATAATTTATCCCTCTCCCCAGCCTCCCACTCCTGTTTCCCCTTTGGAACCATAAGTTTGTTTTCTATGCCTGTGATTCTGTTTCTGTTTTGCAAGTAAGTTCATTTGTATCTTTTTTTTTTTTTTTTAGATTCCACATAGAAGCAATATCATATGATACTTGTCTTTCTCTGTCTGACTTACTTCACTTGATATGATCATCTCTAGGTCCATCCATGTTGCTGCAAATGGCATTATTTCATTCTTTTTATGGTTGAGTAATATTCCATTCTGAATATTTTTGAGAGTGAGAGTGAAGTTGCTCAGTCATGTCTGACTCTTTGCAACCCTGTGGACTGTAGCCTACTAGACTCCTCCATCCATGGGATTTTCCAGGCAAGAATACTGGAATGGATTTCCATTTCCTTCTCCAGGGGATCTTCCTGACCCAGGGATTGAACCCAGGTCTCCCTCACTGTAGGCAGACACTTTACTGTCTGAGCCACCAGGGAAGCCCTATTTCTCTGCTCATCTATAAGTGTACCTCTTTTTATTTCAAATTTTCTTTTGCCATATAAAATCCTTAATTAAAAAATTTCAAATCTTGTCCAATAACTTAAGCTTCCATTTTTCATTAACATTTACTGAGATTTAAATACAATAATCTATACAACATAGTCAGCACAGAACACATGGGAGGGATTCAGTGTTAGTTGTCATTTATTATTATGGGCCAAACAATGAGAAGGTAGAGATAAGGGAAGACAGGGAGGCATACAGTGATTTTAAATGCAGTTGTTGTTTTATCACTTGTATGTGAACAATTTGTAAGAAAATTCTTGGCTTCCCAGGTGGTGCTAGTAGTACAGAATCTGTCTGCCAATACAGGAGACATAGAAAACACAGGTTCAATCCTTGGGTTGGGATGATCCTCTGGAGAAGGAAATGGCAATCCACTCTAGTATTTACTCTTGCCTGAAAAATTCTATGGACACAGTCCCTCTCTGAGTCTGTCTCCTCATTTTCTGAGTGCAGATAATACTAGATGACATATTAAAATTGAAAACAGTTGAGGTGAAGATCAGAAAGGAAATGGCAGAGTCAAGTTTCTAGAGGGGGCTTTAGTGAGCTTTCAGATAAATCCCAGGTTCAAGCTTCCTCCTTAGCCTATTCCACTGACTCACACATAGGTTTTTACAATGAGGGCTTCCCAGGTGGCTCAGATGGTAAAGAATCTGTCCACAGTGTGAGATACCTGGGTTTGATCCCTGGGATGGGAAGATCCCCTGGAGAAGGGCATGAAAACCCACTCCAGTTTTCTTGCCTGGAGAATTCCATGGACAAAGGAGACTGATAGACTACAGTCCATGGGGTTGCAAAGAGTTGGACATGACTGAGCAATTGACACGACTGAGTGACTAACACACACACACACACACTCAAGAGATACTTAATAGTGCCTCTCAGCACTGGTCCTCAAATGAACTTCACCAGAAGGGTGCAAACTTCCATTTACAGATGAGTAAGTCCCAGGGACTGCAAGGAGATCCAAGCAGTCCATTCTGAAGGAGATCAACCCTGGGATTTCTGTGGAAGGAATGATGCTAAAGCTGAAACTCCAGTACTTTGGCCACCTCATGCGAAGAGTTGACTCATAGGAAAAGACTCTGATGCTGGGAGGGACTGGGGGCAGGAGGAGAAGCGGACAACAGAGGATGAGATGGCTGGATGGCATCGCTGACTTGATGGACGTGAGTCTGAGTGAACTCCCGGAGTTGGTGATGGACAGAGAAGCCTGGCGTGCTGCGATTCATGGGGTCACAAAGAGTCGGACACGACTGAGCAACTGAACTGAACTGAACTGAAGTCCCAGGGATGTGATATACAGCATGGTGACTATAACTTAATAGTATGTCCTGTACACTTGAAAGTTGCTTCTGTATACACACACACACAAATGGTAACTATGTGGGGTAATGAATTTGCTAACTGACCTTATTGTGGTTATCAGTTTGCAATATATATGTATATCAAATCATCACATTGTATGACTTAAATTTATACAATGTTACATATCTAATATGTTTCTATAAAGCTAGCAAAAAAAAAAAAAAATAGTTACCTGCGGGGAGGTTGCCAAGGTGATGAAATCAGAATCATCAGGCCTGCTGCTGCTGCTGCTAAGTCACTTCAGTCGTGTCCGACTCTGTGCGACCTCATAGATGGCAGCCCACCAGGCTCTTCCGTCCCTGGGATTCTCCAGGCAAGAATACTGGAGTGGGTTGCCATTTCCTTCTCCCATCAGGCCTGGGGCTTGGATATTTATATTTGACAACTGTTCAAGTGATTCTTATGTTCTTTATATTCAAGAATTACTTTTTCCTTTTTTTTAATAGTGGAAGGTAGCTAAGGTGAGCCAGCTCTCCATGTTAATCTCAGTCTGGTTTCCTTCTGCGGTTCAGTATCCCTTTTCTTGCCACTAACTGGTATTTGTTTTTAAATATGTAAACTAATTCTGAAATCAGCTTCAGCTCATTTACCAGTATAATTTTAAAAAATTCAACAATTTTAAATTGAGGTATAGTTGATAAAATTATTAGTTTCAGGTGTACAACTGAGACTGATAGTTATTAGTTTTTAGATTAGTTTTTGAAAATTATTTAGATTATACTCCATTTAAAGCTATAAAAAATATTGGCTGTATTCCCTATGCTGTCCAATATATTTTTGTAGCTTATTAATTTTACAAATAGTAGTTTGTATCTCCTAATTCCTTCCCTCTTCTACTGGCAACTACTGGTTTGTTCTCTATATCTTTGTTTTGTTAAATTCATTAGTTTTTTTTTTTTTAGATTCCACACATAAATGATAATATTCAGTTAAACATTATATAGGATTCATTCTTAGGTCAAATGTCTCCCTTTCATTTGAATGCACCTTCTTCTGTTAGTCTGCAGATTTGAATAGCTCATCTGGTGATCTCTTCACTCCTCTTTGCATCAGGAGGGGTGTGGCTGTCTGTGCTCAGCATGAGAGGGGACACTTAACCGCTCAGGAAGCTGGATTAGCACCTGGAGGGCACCTTCTGTGTTCACTGCTGTGTTTTCAACAGACTGGGCACCGTCCCCCTCCCCCCAACTCCCCACCGCCCTTTCAGCTTGTTTCAACTGTGAAACAGGAGACTGCATTCCTGAGACCTGCCCTTCCAAATCTATTCGTAGCTCTGCAGTGGTAGCAGTAGCATGAAGTTAAACGTTAAAAATGAAATTTTCTTGGTGAAGCAAGCAGAGAATGCTTCATTTTATTCATCATTTGCCTCCACTGCAGCAGTTTCTCACCATCCCTCCCTAATTTTTAACACAGAAGATGGAGATGGGGAAGTGTGTGAGGTATTGATGCCACGGTTAGAGAGTTCAATACATTGAACAGAAGCGGAGAGATTTCATTTTCCGAACAGCAGCAGCAAATAGCCCTGACCAAACAGCGCTCCTGATTTGATGGCAGTAGAAGGAGAGAATCTGCCTCATTCCCGAGTGACTGTCACAGAGGGAGGCTGGAGAGAGGCCAGCCTGGTCTGCGTGTGTTCCGACACATTGAGAAAACATTATTTCATAAAGTAAGTCTATTTCTGACTTGGTTTGCTCAGGATCATTCCTGAGCTTCATGCTTGAAGACAGATGAACACAAGAGGGGAGAGTAATACTAAGAAGGGCCCTTTATTGTGCTGTGGTATTGTGCAAGGACTACACAAGGAGGAAGAGGAGAAAGCATCATGGAGATTTTGGTAGTTCTTACTTCATGAAGTTGTTTTAAAACTGAAACAAGATAATGCAAATGAGATGCTTAACACAGTACCTGACGAAAGTGTTCAATAAAAGCCAGCTATGTGGTTTTATTACTGGTGCTTTTTTGAGACCTGGCCTAGTATGGTGAGGTTAAAAGTGCAAGCTCCAACTCTAGCCTTGTTGTTCAGCTGCTAAGTTTTGTCTAACTTTTTGCAGTCTCATGGGCTGCAGCACACCAGGCTTCCCTGTCCTTCACTTCTCCCAGAGCTTGCTCAAACTCATGTCCATGAGTCAGTGATGCCATCCAACCATCTCATCCTCTGTCACCTTCTTTTCCTACTGACCTCAATATTTCCCAGCATCAGAGTCTTCTCCAGTGAGTCGGCTCTTCGCATCAGGTGGCTAAAGTATTTAAGCCCGCTGCTGCTGCTAAGTCACTTCAGTCATGTCCAACTCTGTGTGACCCCAGAGACGGCAGCCCACCAGGCTCTGCTCTCCCTGGGATTCTCCAGGCAAGAACACTGGAGTGGGTTGCCATTTCCTTCTCCAATGCATGAAAGTGAAAAGTCAAAGTGAAGTCGCTCAGTCGTGTCTGACTCTTCCCGACCCCATGGACTGAAGCCTACCAGGCTCCTCCGTGCAAGGGATTTTCCAGGCAAGAGTACTGGAGTGCGTTGCCATTGCCTTCTCCAGTATTTAAGCCTGTCTGTGTTTAAATCTTCACTCTGTGACTGTGGGCAAGTGAAAATCTTTGAGTCTCAGTTTCCTCATCTGCAAAATGGGAATAATAATACTGTTTGCACCACGAGGCTGTTAGAAGGACTGTATTTACAACAGTGCCTAGTATATAATGCAGCATAGTATTTGTCATTTTAAAGAATGATCTGTTTTAAAACATGATCTATTGCTAATCCTCAGAAAAACAGGTGGGTAATATCTACATTTTATAAAGGAGGAAGATAAAGTGAGTCACCCAGATACATGGTTTATAAGTGCTGGAAGCACAATTTGAACTTCAGTCCTCCTGCTTCCAAAGCCCACATTCTCCCCAGAAGTCCACAACATTTTAGCCTATCACTTGATTTATTTGTACCTGAGTTGAGTTTTTATTATTATTGTTGAGGTCATTGTTACTATTTTTAGAACTTGGTGAAATGGGCTCCTAAAAACGAAAATTAAAATTTGTATTGCTCAAGGGAGAGGGGATATATGTACACATGTGTAGCTGATTCACTTTGCTGTACAGAAGAAACTAACACAAAACTGTAAAGTAATGATATTCCAATTTAAAAAATTGCTAAATGACAAATCTTTAGAGAAGGCAGATTGAAAATAGTAAGGTCAATTTGGATATATTTATTTAAATTTTCCAATTAATTTTTACTTTTTGTAAGCCTATTTGATGAAAGTTGTACATTATTTAATATTTTGTATTTCTATGCAAATTTTACAAAACTCAAATTTTAGGAAAAGTCTAAGGGAGGTTTCCCTTATTTTGGTCAGTTTGATGAAGGGATTGGAAAGGAAGAATTTATGGCTTTGAGGACAAGTTACTCCACTACTCTGGCCTGAAAAATTCCATGGAAAGAGGAGTCTGGTGGGCTGTAGTCCATGGGGTCACAGAGTCAGACATGACTGGGCATGCATATATACACACTAGCTTATAATAAACTCATATGACAAATTAGAAAATTGGAGAGTAATATATTCATGTACCTGAAGTTGGGGTGCTCTCAAAGTGTAGGTGCCAAGTGTGGTAGACCACATGATCAATACATGGCTGTATCCTCAGGGATGCTGAAGGAACTGTGGTTATGTGAAGCAATACATCAGTGCTGGGGATAATTACCACCACCCAGTGGAAGTAAGCCTACTTACTCACTGAGCCCTCTCATCCTATTAAACACCTAAAACCTGAATATCAGGTGTGAAATATTTTTTTTCCTCATTACCATAAGGCCATGAGGTGGCGTTAGCTATCAACTTCCTCTGCAAAGTCCACCTTTTGTAATGGGTAAGTGATATGTCTTCAATCTAACGTAGAGCTTCCCAGGTGGCACTAATGGTGAAGAACCAATCTGCCTGCCAATGTGGGAGACGTAAGAGATGCGAGTTTGATCCCTGGGTTTGGAAGATCCCCTGGAGGAGGGCATGGCAACCCACTCCAGTATTCTTGCCTGGAGAATCGCATGGACAGAGGAGCCTGCAGGCTACGGTCCATAGTGTTGCGCAGAATTGACCGACTGAAGCGACTTAGCACACACGCAATTCTTATGTAAAGACTATGAAAACACGGTGTAACATAAGGCTCTCTCCCAACTAGATAGTAACTCCTCAGTTCAGTTCAGTTCACTCAGTCGTGTCCGACTCTTTGCGACCCCATGAATCGCAGCACGCCAGGCCTCCCTGCCCATCACCAACTCCCGGAGTTCACTCAGACTCACGTCTGTCGAGTAAGTGATGCCATCCAGCCATCTCATCCTCTGTTGTCCCCTTCTCCTCCTGCCCCCAATCCCTCCCAGCATCAGAGTCTTTTCCAATGAGTCAACTCTTCGCATGAGGTGGCCAAAGTACTGAAGTTTCAGCTTTAGCATCATTCCTTCCAAAGAAATCCCAGGGCTGATCTCCTTCAGAATGGACTGGTTGGATCTCCTTGCAGTCCAAGAGACTCTCAAGAGTCTTCTCCAACACCACAGTTCAAAAGCATCAATTCTTCGGCGCTCAGCCTTCTTCACAGTCCAACTCTCACATGCATACATGACCACAGGAAAAACAATAGCCTTGACTAGACGGACCTTAGTCGACAAAGTAATGTCTCTGTTTTTGAATATGCTATCTAGGTTGGCCATAATTTTTCTTCCAAGGAGTAAGCGTCTTTTAATTTCATGGCTGCAGTCACCATCTGCAGTGATTTTGGAGCCCCCCAAAATAGTCTGACACTGTTTCCACTGTTTCCCCATCTATTTCCCATGAAGTGATGGGACCGGACGCCATGATCTTCGTTTTCTGAATGTTGAACTTTAAGCCAACTTTTTCAGTCTCCTCTTTCACTTTCGTCAAGAGGCTTTTTAGTTCCTCTTCACTTTCTGCCATAAGGGTGGTGTCATCTGCATATCTGAGGTTATTGATATTTCTCCCGGCAATCTTGATTCCAGCTTGTGTTTCTTCCAGTCCAGCATTTCTCATGATGTACTCTGCATATAACTTAAATAAGCAGGGTGACATTATACAGCCTTGACGTACTCCTTTTCCTATTTGAAACCAATCTGTTGTTCCATGTCCAGTTCTAACTGTTACCCCCTGACCTGCATACAGATTTCTCAAGAGGCAGGTCAGGTAGTCTGGTATTCCTATCTCTTTCAGAATTTTCCACAGTTTATTGTGATCCACACAGTCAAAGGCTTTGGCATAGTCAATAAAGCAGAAATAGATGCTTTTCTGGAACTCTCTTGCTTTTTCCATGATCCAGCGGATGTTGGCAATTTGATCTCTGCTTCCTCTGCCTTTTCTAAAACCAGCTTGAACATCAGGAAGTTCACCATTCACATATTGTTGAAGCCTGGCTTGGAGAATTTTGAGCATGACTTTACTAGCATGTGAGATGAGTGCAATTGTGCGGTAGTTTGAGCATTCTTTGGCATTGCCTTTCTTTGGGATTGGAATGAAAACTGACCTTTTCCAGTCCTGTGGCCACTGCTGAGTTTTCCAAATTTGCTGGCATATTGAGTGCAGCACTTTGACAGCATCATCTTTCAGGATTTGAAACAGCTCAAGTGGAATTCCATCACCTCCACTAGCTTTGTTCGTAGTGATGCTTTCTAAGGCCCACTTGACTTCACATTCCAGGATATCTGGCTCTAGATGAGTGATCACACCATTGTGATTATCCAGGTCATGAAGATATTTTTTGTACATTTCTTCTGTGTATGGAAAATCCCATGGATGGAGGAGCCTGGTGGGCTGCAGTCCATGGGGTCGCTAGGAGTTGGACATGACTGAGCGACTTTACTTTGACTTTTCACTTTCATGCATTGGAGAAGGACATGGCAACCCACTCCAGTGCTCTTGCCTGGAGAATCCCACGCATGGGAGAGCCTGGTGGGCTGCTGTCTATGGGGTCACTAAGAGTTGGACACGACCGAGCGACTTCACTCACTCACTTCTGTGTATTCTTGCCACCTCTTCTTAATATCTTCTGCTTCTGTTAGGTCCATACCATTTCTTGTCCTTTATCAAGCCCATCTTTGCATGAAATGTTCCCTTGGGATCTCTAATTTTCTTGAAGAGATCTCTAGTCTTTCCCATTCTGTTCTTTTCCTCTATTTCTTTGCATTGATTGCTGAAGAAGGCTTTCTTATCTCTTCTTGCTATTCTTTGGAACTCTGCATTCAGATGCTTATATCTTTCCTTTTCTCCTTTGCTTTTCACCTCTCTTCTTTTCACAGCTATTTGTAAGGCCTCCCCAGACAGCCATTTTGCTTTTTTGCATTTCTTTTCCATGGGGATGGTCTTGATCCCTGTCTCCTGTGCAATGTCACGAACCTCATTCCATAGTTCATCAGGCACTCTATCTATCAGATCTAGGCCCTTAAATCTATTTCTCACTTCCACTGTATAATCATAAGGGATTTGATTTAGGTCATACCTGACTGGTCTAGCAGTTTTCCCTACTTTCTTCAATTTGAGTCTGAATTTGGTAATAAGGAGCTCATGATCTGAGCCACAGTCAGCTCCTGGTCTTGTTTTTGTTGACTGTATAGAGCTTCTCCATCTTTGGCTGCAGAGAATATAATCAAAGTCCCTACTATCATACAATTTCTGAGCTGCCACTCTTTCCCACTGTTAGAGCACCTCTGTAGAAATTTGGCTTTCAGGAGGAATCTAACTTTGGTCTCTATTGTTTAGACACTGTAATCTGATCTTTTATGATGTTTTCCTACTGTCTATTTTGTAAGCTGAAAATTTCCCTCCCAGTGACTCTGGAAAATGTAGATATTAATGAATTTGAGCTGATATTGCTTGAAAAATTGCTGCTTTAGTACAAAACTCCTGGATTTCTCCAATTTTGTTAGCCTTTGAGTGAGCCCTGGTGATGGTGTTAACAGAATTAACTGCCTTAACTCTTTACTTAATGAGGAAAGTAAATTTCAACGGTAGTTTAATTAAGCAGATGTATTGATTTCTTGTGAATTTTACTTTAGTCTTTTTCTCATATTAAATTGTATAGATTCAAAAATAATAGGTTATCAAATTTTACTTTCTGCAGATTATTTCCACCCCCACCACCACTGTCCTTCATGGCTCTATATTTGTCCTTCTAACTTATTTGTCCTTCACAATATGCTATTTTATTTGCAAAGTTGGAGATAAGATATCCATATATTTTTCTATCTCTGCCTCCAATATTTTTTGAGCCTAAAATTCAGCCTCATTTATCACTTCTAAAGGCACTTTCAATAAAAGGGGCATATAGTATAAATGCCAACAATGTGTCATTTCACTACACCTGTAATGAAGCTTTTGTTAATAGTTCTATTTGTCTATCATCCATTCAGTCATCTACCTATCTATCCAGCCTGAAAAAGACAGCAAAAATTTTATAAGAAGTCATCATTGGTACTTTTAGAATTCTTTCTCATCATAAAATCTTATAAGAGGTTGATTCAGCTTAGAGCAAGTGAAACATCAGTGAGGGATGCTATATTAATGGATGTAGAGACAATGAAAATGATGGTCTGAATGAGGAATAAATTGGTTCACTTTGGTGCATAAATTCTATCAGGCCATTTGGACACACTTGAATAAATTTTGTTTCATTGCATGAAGTGCTTATCCATTAGCTGGAAACAGTGGCACCATCTCTGAGAAGGAAGAAAGAGCTATAAGAGTACGTTACCCAATGTGCAGACCAGATTCACCCACTAACCTGAGTCAGTAAGATTCAGAGGAAGAGTAAATATGTGGTACAAAACAATGCATTGCTTGTCAAGTCTGCACAGAACTGGTCTGACTATCCTGGGTTGGCATCTCTACTACCTGAAGTCTTATTTTAGATTTGGTTATTAATTTTCTGTTGCTGTGTAACAAATGAGTACAGATTTAGTGGCTTAAAACATCACACATTTATCATCTTGCAATTCCCGTGGGTTGGGAGTCTAGGCAAGACCTAGCTGGATCCTTGGGAAAAATACAATCAAAGTTGTCACCAGGACAATGGGTCATTTTCCAAGCTCGCTCAGGAAATTGACAAATTTTGTTTCTTGCTATTGGAAGGATGAGAACCCCAGTTTTCTCTCCATTCTGAGTTTCCCCAAGAGCTGGCTGTTGTTGAGATAACTATATCTCCTAGAGCCCTTATATTTCCTTGCCATACTATTTCTATGGGGCTTCTCACAACATGGCAGCTTGCACATTTAAAACCAGCATGAGAGGAATAAAGCATTAAGTCTGTTTGCACGATGGAATTTGACGTAATGTAATCTCAGGAGTGACATCACATTACCTTTGACATAGTCTGTTGGCAAAAACAGGTCACAGGTCCTGCCCGCACTCAAATGGAGGGGATCACAAAGGGAAATAAAACCAGGAGACAGGGTCATGAAGTCCTCTTCAGGTCTATCTGGCATACTTAGTCAGGACATTTGAGTCATGCAGAGAAATGGAAATTGGTCCCTGTGTAGGGTAGCTCCAAGACAGTGATTTATCTGCAAAATCACCTGCCTAGGGAGAGAAGAGGGGAGCCCTCTTTGTGGGATAGAGGAGGCAGCTACTCTTTAGTTTTTTGTGCTTTAATACCTGACTTTGTTATTGTCAATTGCTGTGTTTATCTTTAGAGGGTTTTTTTGGGTTAGAGAGTAGTAATGAATTAAAAGCTGTCTTAGACTCCTTCCATCTATTTGAGATTTTCTTAGAGGAATAACATGGTTTTGTTTTCAGCTTTTATCAAAATGACTTTGGTATTCTCTAGCATGCAGTGTAATTTTTACCCAGTTACTGGAAAGAATTGATGTACAGTGATCTCCTCAGAAATATTAATAACCTCAGATATGCAGATGACACCACCCTTACGGCAGAAAGCGAAGAACTAAAGAGCCTCTTGATGAAAGTGAATGAAGAGAGTGAAAAAATTGGCTTAAAACTCAACATTCAGAAAACTAAGATCATGGCATCCAGTCCCATCACTTCATGGCAAATAGATGGGGAAACAAAG
Organism: Capra hircus; assembly: GCF_001704415.2. Lineage (NCBI taxonomy): Eukaryota > Metazoa > Chordata > Mammalia > Artiodactyla > Bovidae > Capra > Capra hircus. The sequence goes on from NC_030817.1 coordinate 60,817,393, forward strand.
AAAACAGTGAGAGGCTTTATTTTGGGGGGTTCCCAAATCACTGCAGATGGTGACTGCAGCCATGAAATTACAAGACGCTTGCTCCTTGAAAGAAAGGCTATGACCACCCTAGACATCCTATGACCAACCTAGACATCCTGTGACCAACCTAGACATCATATTAAGAAGCAGAGACATTACTTTGCCAACAAAGGTCTGTCTAGTCAAAGCTATGGTTTTTCCAGTAGTCATTTACAGATGTGAGAGTTGGACTATAAAGAAAGCTGAGCGCTGAAGAATTGATGCTTTTGAGCTGTGGTGTTGGAGAAGACTCTTGAGAGTCTCTTGGACTGCAAGGAGATCCAACCAGTCCACCCGAAAGGAAATCAGTCCTGACTATTCATTGGAAGGACTGATGCTGAAGCTGAAACTCTAATACTTTGGCCACTTGATGGGATGAACTGACTCACTGGAAAAGACCCTGATGCTGGGAAAGATTGAAGGTGGGAGGAGAAGGGGATGACAGAGAATGAGATTGTTGGATGGTATCACTGACTCGATGGACATGAGTTTGAGTAAGCTCCAGGAGTTGGTGATGGACAGGGAAGCCTGGTGTGCTGCAGTCCTTGGGTTGCAAAGAGTTGGACGTGACTGAGCGACTGAACTGAACTAATCTGCCACATTGACTAACATCTTTGCAAAACCTGGTATACTTTTTGTTTGTTTGTTTGCTTAAAACTAAAGGCAGTCAGTAGCAAGTAAGAGTACTATATTCATTGACCCTAGGAACAAGGACGCTTTTCAGTTTAGTTGCTCAGTTGTGTCTGACTCTTTGCAACCCCATGGACTGCAGCACACCAGGCCTCCCTGTCAATCACTAACTCCTGGAGCTCAAACTCACATCTATCGAATCAGTGATGCCATCCAATCATCTCATCTTCTGTCGTCCCCTTCTCCTCCCGCCTTCAACCTTTCCCAGCATCAGAGTCTTTTCGAAGGAGTCAGTTCTTCACTTTTACTGAAAGATATTTAGTCTGGTGATAATTTATAGCCAAGATGATGATTAGCTACTCAAGAATCTGAGAGCGGTTTATTGTCCACCAAGGACCTGGCTCATATAATGTTGCTGATAACTATGTTTTGATGGTTTTTCTTTCATAGCAATTAATCTGATTTTTTTCTCCCCTTTCTTAGTTGCCCCATTCCCTGTTATTTATTCTCCAAATTGCTTTTGGGCATTCCTTAATGCTTCTGTTACCACATCTACAGACCTAATATGAATGGCACACTCTGCCTGTAACGCGAACACTAATTGAATTTGCTTGCATTCAGTGATTTTAATGGGGCTCTGGAGTGTTGTTTAGTGACAACTTTTATATGGAAGACACTGAAAAAATTAACATGTTACATTTAGTAAATTAGCAATTACTTAGCTCCATTATATCAAAACCAGCCACCTACATTTATTAATATTATATTCACAAAGCATGGATTTAATGCAGGGCTCCAGATCTCTTTGTTTCCATGGAGCAGTGTTTATGTCAGCATTGTATTTTTCAGAGGAAAAGAAAAATCTGTGGATGAATTCTTAGGTGGAAAAACCCTCATATATAGTAACTAGTGTTATTCACGTCCCTCTTCTTTGCTGGTAGACCCCTCCAAAGTGGTCTCATTGAGAGCTGAAAAGAAAGTGAATGAGGGCTTCCCTGACAGCTCAGTTGGTAAAGAATCCTTCTGCAATGCAGGAAACCCCAGTTTGATTTCTGGGTCGGGAGGATCTGCTGGAGAGGGATAGGCTACCTACTCCAGTATTCTTGGGATTTCCTTGTGGCTCAGCTGGTAAAGAATCCACCTGCAATGCAGGAGACCTGGGTTCTATCCCTGAGTTGGGAAGATCCCCTGGAGAAGGGAAAGTCTACCCACTCCAGTATTCTGGCCTGGAGAATTCCATGGACTGTCTATCCCCAATTATAGAAATAAATGTTGGTTGTCTCAGCTTGTCTTTGGGCTATATTCTTCTCACTACTAATTTAGAAAAAAGTTGCAAGGTGTGAGATAAAGTCTGCATGTAAGCTTTTGGGAAAATTTATTTTGCTGCTATAAAGAGGTATAAGAAAAAGCAGTCCTGCTTTTTCTTTTTGAAGTTGCACCTTCATATGACATCTGAAACTCTGGTAGCCATCTAGAGGTCATGAGGGCAGTTGACATGTTGAAATGGCAGAGTGGAAAGAGGGAAGGAAATGGAATCACTATGACATCATTAACTTCTGAATTAGCCTGTCCTGGAGATGTCCCACACTGGTACATCTTGATATCTAAGATAATAAATATCTTTGATATTTAAGCCAATCTGATCATTATTTATTTCCTTCCTTTCTTCTCTCCCTCCCTCCTTCTCCCTCCTTTCTGTCTCTCTGTCAAGCAAAGTCATCGTGATTGATTCACAAATGTATCTGGGAATCAGATTATCAAAGTGAGTATCTTATCAAGCTTTTCACCTTCCTTCTTCTTTTCTTACTGATTAGTTCAGTGAGTATTTGTTTATGGAATGGATGAGGAGCTACTCCTCTCATATATCATTGTGAGAATGACAGAAATCAAGGGAAACACAAGCCTAGTAGTAAATAAACGGCAGCTACAGTTGTTACAGTAAAAAGCAAAAAACCTATGCCCTATAAGCTTCTGCTCACTGCTTATTTTTAGATCAATAGGAGCTGGAAACTTCTACTCATTGCTTATTTTTTGGTCAGTTATCATAGCCTCCTCCCACCACCAAATTCTTAATATGTGAATTAGATTAAGAGACAAAGGACAAGTGTATCTACTGCCTATATCTACCAAGCAGCTATTTATCTACTAAATGGATTTAGAATCAACTTCTTTTTAGGAAAAATTTCCACGGGAGGGGGGTGGGGGGTTTGTGTCTGTTTTTTTTAAACTTCGACACAGGCTTAATTAGCTACCAAAGCCCAATTTAGAGCCAGCAGATCTGGGATTCCAGACCCAATTCTGCTCCTTCTTATGGATCAAGGGCAGGTCACTCTCTAAACTCTGGGTCTTGAGTTCCTATCTAGAAAATGAAGAAAACTACTTGAGTGTTTCCCTGATGATAAAAGCACCTCCCCCCACCCCGCATTTTGGGGCAGTTGTGGGACTGCAGCATCCAGCTTTCCTACTTTTAACCTATGTGACCCTGAGAGTGTAAGCTAACTTCTCTGAACTTAGACGTTTTTGTTCATTAAATGGAAATAATGCCTCACAAGACAAGACGGTGAGTGAGAATCAACTATAATGTGTATGTGAAGATGCTCTTGTGAAAACCAAGTGCTAAATGCACGTGAGGTGAGAAGGTGTCGTTAGGTTATCTCAGACTGTCTTCTGCAGTTCCTGGTGAAGCCTGTATTATCTTTTTAGTTCATTTTGGTACTATGCTCTGTGTACTCTAACTTGGTCTCCAAGATGCTTTCAGAGGGTCTTCAAGGTCAAAACTCTTTTCATAATAATACTAACACGTTATATGCTATTTTTACTCATTGTCTCACAATTGGAGTTTTCTGGAGGCTCCATGTTTGGTGATACGACAACGGATTGAATATAGAAACAGATGAAATATGGAATATAGAAGCAGATGAAACTTCTTAAAAAAATTTTTTTTTTGTTTTATATTGGAGTATAGCTGATTTACAAAGTTGTGTTAGTTCAGGTGTCCTGCTAAGTGACACCTCAGTTATACATGTACATATATCCATTCTTTTTGGGATTCTTTTCACATGTGGGTTATTACAGATTATTGAGCAGAGGTCCCTGTGCTATACAGCAGTTCCTTATTGATTATTTTATATATAGTAGTGTGTATCTGTTAATCCCAAACTCCTAATTTATCCTCCCCCCTTCCCCTATAAGTTTGTTTTTGAAGTTTGTTAGCCTATTTCTGTTTTGTAAATAAATTCATTTATATCATGTTTTATTAGAGATTTCTAATAAGCCAAAGTCACAAAAATATAAAACAGTGCTAGTCTTCTCATTACCTTTTCTGTTTTCATAAAAACATGTCCTTCATGTTAATATTAATGGATTTATTTTAATTATTAATATTTTAAAATGAAGTAATGTGAAATTTGAAGTTTCCTAGGCTTAACTTTCAGTCAGGTTAAGCATCCAATGATATCCATATAAACACCCACATAAAACACCATGTAAATAAGGGATCTCTGAAGTTGCAATAATCTTTAAGATTGTGAACGAGTCCTAAGACCAGCATATTGGAGAATCACTTGTCTAGGCTCAGCTCCTTTTCTTCGAGAGAGCACTGGGCTGCCTATTTCCATTGCCTTCTAGGCAGAATTTCTTTGTCTGCTACACTCAGAGTTCATACTTAATGGCCAGCTTCTAGTTTCCTTCGCTTTTTCTGTCACTGTTCTGTGAGCACTTATGGCATGGACTGGTCTCAGTTTTCTAGATCTCCCAGTCATTCTTCTTTTTCTCCTTCGGTGGGTCGAAAATCTCAGGTAAGTTCTCTTCCAGGCAGTTTAACATAGTAGTAGACTTCTGTCTTTTTTTCTGCCTCACATCCTAGCTCCCTTCCTCTTTAGGGATCTCTGACTCTTGGTGGGAGACACCTGCTTCTCCCACTTTAGTAACTGAAGGGAGCAGATACTCCTCTACACTCACGGTCCATTGGATACAGCCATGTGATCTAGGTTTGGCATACTGAATGCCCTGCCTGGGGCTTTGACTCTGGGGTGGGTGATGGAAGGAGGAAGGGTGGATCAGGACTTATCTGTGGCAGCATAAAGTATCCACATGTTACTGTGTGTGGTAACAGGGATCACACACAGTGCCCCCAGTAGCAGTATCCTGCCCTGATGTGGGCAGTGCTGGTGGCAGTGATGCTCTCATAGCCTGGGCATCCTAATGCACTGGTGCCTTTGTTTCCATCCATTTATGTGCTTTCTCCAGTTTTTCCTGTCAGTTCTTAAGCTACCTAATTTCCTTTCAATATATTCCTTTTCTGCCTATGTTAGCCAGAGACCATTTCTATTTACAGTCAACAATAGCTAACACTTTATAGTGCTTTCTGTGTGCCAGGCCCTGTTCTTAGTACTTTGCATCTATTAACTCCTTTAATACAGCAATGCTGTAAGAATGATACCATTATAATCTTCTTTCTACACATGGGGAAAATATGATACAGGTTAAATGATGTTTCCCATATCACACAGATAGTAAGTGGCCATGCCAGGCTGCAGGCCCAGGCAGCCTGGCTCCAAGCCCAGGCTTTTACATTCTCTGTCTCACTCTGACTGAACACATATGTGACTGGGACAAAGATTGGAGTCTAAGTTACCCAAGAGCAACTAATAGGGGCCAGTGCTACATGAAATCTGGGCCTTTCATCAACTCTTACAACTATAATCCTTTTGACACACAAACATGTGCCTTCATTGAAATAAATTTAAAAAAATAATGGATTACTTCGTAGTTGCCCATGGCAGGTATTTTTCTAAACATTTTAAATTTTCCTTTCTAGCTGTGCTTTATATGGATTCTAATGAGAATCTATTTAAAATCTATCAAATAAGTTGGTAACAGCCAATGTACCTTTAAATAGATGAATAGATATGCATACATAAAGTGAAGTGAAGTGTTAGTGCTCAGGCGTGTCCGACTCTTTGTGACTCTATGCACTGAAGCCCACCAGGCTCCTCTGTCCATGGGATTCTCCAGGCAAGAATACCAGAGTGGGTTGCCATTTTCTTCTCCAGGAGATCTTCCTGACCCAGGGATCGAACCTTGGTCTCCTGCATTGCAGGCAGATTCTTTGCTACTAAGCCAGTCACCAGGGAAGCCTGATACACCCACATACACATGTTAAATGTATGTTAACTGGCAGTCACATATAGCGCTGATGGCTTGTAGATAATTGAAACGGAGAAATGACCAATGGTATCATGTGTCAGCACTTCAGTGTTTGCTCCCCTGTAACTCAGAATAATCTGGAGTCCCTTATATCATCTCCTCCTCCATTCTCACATGCCTCCACTCTCCAGGGCTAGGTGAGGGAATATGAGTGCTATATTTTATTTTATATAGACCATAAAGTGAACATCCGGCAGTGGAATTAATTAGAAGAAAGGAAAAATATCAAACAATGAGTAGATTTCAGGACATTAATTCAGTTTCATACACTGCATTGCATAATTACCAACCACATGGCTTCTCAGCAATTACATCATCATGAGGAGTGAAATTACATTTCAGCGATAATTTTACAAGTACAGCAGTGGCAATCCAGTATTAATAACTCTGAACATGATTATGAAAAGCTAGTCTATGGTTCAGTAAATACTGCTTGTAGTTGGAGTTAAATTTTCATTTACTGTAGATTTAATATGTTACCTCTTTAACCTTTGTCAGTGTGTTCCTTGTTCTGTAAAAGTTTCAGAATCCTGTTCAAACAAAGACCAACTATAGTGCCCTGGACCTCTGATAGGGAAAAGATACCTTGACTTTGAGAGCTGTGCAAGGGTTCTCAGGGAGCTTGTTCTGCAGTATTCCATAGGGACAGCGGTGTAATTGTGTCATATTGAAAGCTTTGATAACTTGGTGAGGAGGAGGCAATGGTAGAGATGAATTCCGATATGATGAAAGGAGCTGCGTTTTGAATATAGGCAAAGCATTGAACTGGCTGGCTAGTTTCTGGCTCCCAGTGAAGATGACAGCATACCTCATTGTGTTTGGGAAGGCAGAGAAATAAGACTTAAGTTTATTTGAGTGTTCATTATTTTTCCTTGAATTATCAGACACTATTTGGCAGCCTAAGACTGGTATTCTGAACTTCAAGAGTGGCTGAAGTAAGGGCTTTGGGCAAAATTTCGCTCCAGGGATGTTGAACCATGGGAGGATTCAGTTTAGATTTTGTGTTTGGTCCAATTTTACCAGAGGGCCACTCTTTGATCAACACTGTGGTCAAGGCTGTGTAATTCTAAGCCTTTCAAGTGCTACTTGTGTTATGCCTTAGCTCTGCTAGGAAAACTGGGTCAAACTTAGTTTATGCTCCTTATGGAAAGAATTTCATAGAAGTACTTTCCATTGTCATGCCTATGGAAAATTAGAAAATGTTCTTGAAATAATAGTTGTTTGATGACACTTACGGCTAATGCAAACTAAACATATTTCTCTATTAGTCACAGAGAAATTAAACAACCTAATATTCCCTCTCTTCCTTATCGTGTTTGACCATTACTCCCCACAGTGCACATACATACCTTCCCTAAGGGTTCTTTTAGTTTTACAGTTCTTGGTCCATTTTATCTCTGACCCTGTGTTAGGGTCATCTTCAGAATTTTAAAAGGAATGGGAAATTGATATTGTCGACTCTGCCTTGTTCCCTTCTACTGTATTTTGAAAAGTGTCTTGGGTCTTCTGTGTGTCCTTCAAAAGTGTTTCTCCTGTTGACTTCTACAGGTTGAGTCAGGGGGATATGCCAGGGTAGATAAAGAGGATGTTGAATTGGCTCCCTGGAGTAAAGCATCAGGGTGATAAACTGGACTTCAACACATACAGGGCTGGGAATTGCTCTTGATTTGTCTTATATAGCTTGTTTCCCTGTGTATCCCTTTCATACCTATAGCACATTTTGCAACAGATGCTCACCTAAGACAAATACAGTGTTGAAATATGAGGGAAGAGATCAGACTAAGTTCGAGCATTGTGAAATGAAATGATGGAAATCTCAGAAGATCCAGCAAAAATAAAAGCTACAAAGTTATAAAGAGCCCATGTCATAGATTTAGGAGAATTAATGTCTTAATTGTAAGAATCCATGGGCCTTGGAACTTGGCAATGTTGACAAAGTATTGCAACTCAACATGGCCATGTGTAGCGATCGTGGCTGGTCAGAGCCTTGGGTAAATTAGTGCAGCTGAACTTGTAGCAGCTGAACAGAAGGAATGGTAGGAAAAATGGAGGAATTCTCCAGTAATCAAATGGGATGCTTTGATGGAGGGAGTTGCTGTCTGCTGGCTGCTAGGAGAAACTGTCACACTAGTGGTAACTGATGAAAGCTTTGCCAGCAACTGACAGTCTGCAGGGCCTATCTGGCCTGATATTAAACGCAAAGTTGGAAAGCATTCAAAAGTAGAGTCTAGCACAAAGGAATAAACACAGATAGTTTGACCTGGCAGACATCAGCAGGAGCTATTAAAGAAGTGGTCATTCATTCATTTAATAAATACAGAGTACCTAGAACAGGCCAGGCATTCTTCTAGACCCTATAGTCCATACAGCAGTGAACAAGATAGTGAAAATTCCTTCCTTCCCGCCCACAGAGCTTACATTCCAGTAGGAGTAGTAGTAAATAATGTAAGTAAACTATCTAATAGTTTAGATAAGTTCTATTAAAAAAAATCAAGTAAGTTGGATAAGGGTCATTGCGGATAGGGCTGTAATTACAGATTGCGTGGATATAGAACCCCAGCTCTAAACAAGAGGAACAGACAGCATGGCAAGTGTAGTAAACCATACTTAACTTTTGGTTTCCTGGCTTGAGGAGAAAGTAAAAAATGTTCAGTAATGTGTTCTCTGTTTTCTGGATTATTTTCTAGAATAAAGAGGATACCTGAGGAAATCATAAAAAAAAAGGAGCCAGGAAATTGAAGATTCTGAGGCTAGAGGGGAGAGCCAGAGCTAGGAATAAAAGAGAAAGAGGAAGAGGTGGAGTCAGAGGAGAAACTGCATCACAGGAGTTGAGGAATCAGGATCTCCTGGAACAGCTGCAGATTTAGAATGCTGGACTTAACACATAAAGGGAAGGGAACCTTGCCTCCAGGCCCATCTCCTCAGTGTGCATGTCCCAGCAGTGCCTCCAGCTCAACTTCAGATGTACTGGAATGATGTGAAAATCAAAGGAGCAACCTGTGCTTTGCTTAACACGTCAGTCTCACTATATATGCGTATTTTCTTCTAGTTCTGGGTGTCACAGTTTAGGAAAGACAGTGTCAAACTAGTGTGTACTCAAAATAGCATGTTCCTTATGGTGAGCAGTATAGAAAGTAGATCACAGGAGGAATAATTGAAAGAGCTGGAGATGTTTAATATACTGAGTAGAGTTAGTGGTGTGGCCTGTTAGCTATTTTCCGGTATTTCACAATTTTTGTATGGTAAACGGTTTCCATTTGTTTTATTTAGCTTCAGAGTTGAAAACCAGGATTAGACAGTAGAGATTTCTGGGATATAGACTTCGACTGAATACCAGGAGGTACTCTTATAGTTAGATCTCTCAAAACTGGAATGAAATGTCTTAAGAGACAATGAGATTTTTGCTGTCAGAGTGGCATCTTGCCAGAGGCAGAATAGCTACTTAAGGGGCTATTCCGGAGGGGACTGAAACTCTACTGCAAGATTCAAACCCGCAGTTGAGAGTGATGATGGCGGTGTGGATCAGGGTGGCTCTTCTGGAAGATCAGAGAAGGAAAACTTCGTCTCACATTGCAAGCGTTGGATTTAGTTATTTGGCCTTGTCATAGCCACTGTCTGGAACTGGCATTCATAAGCTGACTGTATATCAGAATTACCTGGTCCCATTTCTGGAAATTCTAATGTTGATGGTCCAGGTGGGAACTGAGTGTGGGAGTTTTTAAGAAGCACTTTAGATGATTGTAATGTGCAGACAGAGATGACAACTACTGGTTAAAGGAAAGCCCATCCCTGGCATTCAGAACTGTCCACAGTCAAGTTCCTCCCTTCTCACTTTCTCTCCCACTATTCCATGAGGAAATCTTGGGCTTCAACCAGTTCTATTGGTTGCTACTCTCCAGACCTCTGGATTGGATTTTTCTAGACTTGGTATGTGACCATGCCCTAACCTCTGCCAGGAGTGTGGCCCTCCAAACCCTTATCTTGCTCAGCACTGCCAGGCCTACCTATTTATGAACATACTTCTTGAAATCCTCCAGATTTTCAGGTGCCATCTTCTTAACTGCCATCTCTTATGTGAATTTTAAGGTCTTGTTACTATTCCTAGGAAAACTTTCAATCTTTCACCATTAAGTATGATATAAACTATGGGCTTGTCATATATAGCCTTTAGTGTGTTGAAGTATGTTCCTTTTATACTCAATTTGTTGAGGGTTTTTTACCATGAAAGGATGTTGTATCTTGTCTAATGTTTCTTTTGATCGATTGAGATTATTATGTGATTTTTATCTTTCATTTTATTAATGTGTATCACACTTATCTATTTATGTATTTTGAACAATGTTTGCATCTCACGAATAAATACCACTTGATTAACATGTATGATACTGTCAATGTGCTGTTGAATTCAGTTTGCTAGTATTTTGTTGAGAATTTTTGCATCTCTTTTCATATAATTGGTCTGTAATTTTCTATTTCAATTTAATTCTTTTTTCTTGTAGTGTCTTTATCTGGCTTTGGTGTCAGGGTAATACTGGTCACATAAAATGAATTTGGAAGTGTTCTCTCATTGTCAATTTTTTGCAAGAGTTTGTGAAAGATTGTTGTTAATTTTTCTTTGAAGTGAAGTGAAAGTCACTCAGTCGTGTCCAACTCTTTGCAACCCCATGAACTATACAGTCCATGGAATTCTCCAGGCCAGAATACTGGAGTGGGTAGCCTTCTCCAGGGGATCTTCCCAACCCAGGTCTCCTGCATTGCAAATAGATTCTTTACCAGCTGAGCCACAAGGAATATTAGTTAAAAATCACCAGAGAAATTGTCCTTTCCTTGTCGGGAAGATTTTGATTAATTCAGTCTCCTTACTCACTATTGATTATTCAAAGTTTTTATTTATTTATGATTTAGTCTTGATAAGTTTTATTTTTCTAGGAATTTATCCATTTCTTCTGCATTATCCAATTTGTTTATTCACAATAGTGTTTTATGATCTACGTATTTCTGGTCATATCTGTCTTAATGTCTCCTTTCATTTCTGATTTTATTTGTGTCTCATCTTTTTTTCTTAGGTTATCAAGCTAAAGTTTTGTAAATTTTGTTTATCTTTAAAAAACAGCTTTTAGTTTCATTGACTTTTATTTTTCCTCTCTATCTTCTAACTTCTGCTAACTCTGGGCTTAGTTTGCTGTATTTTTAGTTCTTTGAGATACCAAGCTAGGTTAAGATCTTTCTTTTTTCTTAATATGAACATTTTACTGTTATAAACTTCCTTCTTGGAACTACTTCTGTGATATCCCATAGGTGTTGGTATGTTGTATTCCCATTTTCTTTTGTTTAAAGATATTTTTGATTTCCCTTTTTATTTCTTCTTTGACCATTCACTGTTTAGGAGTGTGTTGTTTAATTTCCTCATATTTGTAAAATTTACAGCTTTCCTCTTGTTATTGATTTTCAGTTTTGTATTATTGGAAAAGATACTTGATATGATTTTAGTCTTCTCAAGTTTGCTAAGACTTGTTTTATAGCCCATCATATGATATATCCTGGAGAATGTTCCCTGTGTGCTTGAGAAGCATGTATGTGCTGCTGTTGTTGGATGGAATGTTTGATGTCTGTTAAGTCCATTCGGTATAAGATATGGTTTAAGTTCAGTGGTTTTCTGTTGATTTTCTGGATGATCTAATCATTGCTGAAAGTGGAATATTGAAGTCCCCATTTATACTTTTTCTACTTCTCCCTTCAGATGTATATATATTTGTCTAATATATTTAGGTGCTCTGATATTGGTTGTGAATATAATTATTATTATATCTTTTTGATGACTTGACCTCTTTATCATAATATAATGACCTTTGTCTCTAGTTACCATTTTTGGCTTAAAACCAATTTTGTCTGATGTAGCTATAGCTACCCCTGCTCTCTTTAGGTTTCCACTTGCCTTGAATATCTTTTTCCATACTTTCATTTTGACTCTTTATGTGTTCTTAAAGTTGAAATGAGTCTTTTGTAGGCAGCATACAATTGGGTCTTGTTTTTTAAGTCCATTCAAGCCACTCTGCACCTTTGATAGAGAGTTCAATCCATTTAATTATTGATAGGGGAGTCCTTACCGATGCCATTCTTAAAAAGTTTATGTTCTGGCTGTTTTTCAGGTCCTTTTCCCTTTCATCCTCTTGCACTACCTTCCTTCGTGATTTTTCGCAGTGGTATGCTCCAGTTCCCCCTCTTTATCTTTTGTGACTCTAATGCTGGTTTTTGCTTTGTGGTTACTATGAGGCTTACATAAAACATTTTGTAGATATAACAACCTATTTTATGCTGATAACAAGAAAACTTTAGCCTCTTACTCTCTCCATTTTATGTTTTTAATGTCACAATTTACTTCTTTTAATATTTTTCTGTTAACAAATGATAGTAGCAATAGTTATTTTTAGCACTTTTGTCCTTTAACCTTTATACTATACTTAAGTAATTAACACATCACTGCATTACACAATAAGGGTATTCTAAAGTTACCTATATATTCACCTTTAGTAGCAGTTTATTGTGTATTTTCATGTTTTCAAGTTACTAATTAGCATCCTTTAATTTCAACTTGAAGAACTCCTTTCAGCATTTCTTGTAAGGTGATGAATTTTCTCACTTTTGTTTGTCTAGGAAAGTATTTTTGTTCATTTCTAAAGGATAACTTTGCTGGATAGAGTATTCTTGACTGGTAGGCTTTTTTCTTTCAGCACTTTGAGTATAGTATTCCACTGACCCCTGTGGAAACCTGTAAGGTTTTTTCTGCTGAGAAACAAATAACCAAAAGAGAGTTTCGGTGTAGGTTACACTCTTTGCCTCATGCTGCTTTTAGAATTCTTTCTTTGACTTTGATTTTTGACAGTTTTTCATTATAATGAGTCTGGAGAAGATTGTTTTATGGTGAAATTGTGGTGACCTGTTAGCTTCAAAAACTTTCATGCCCAAGTCTTTCCCCAGGCTTGGAAAGTTCTCAGCCATTATTTCTTTAGATAATCTTTCTGGTCCCTTCCTCCCTTTCTTCTTCTCCTGGAAGTCCTATAATTTGTGCATTGGTTCTTTTGATGATCTCCTGCAGATTAAATAGGGTTTCTTCATTTTTTAAAATTCTTTTTTGTTTCTTCTCCTGATGGGTAATTTCAGATTTCCTACTTTCTAACTCATTTATTCTTTCTTCTGTTTGCTATTCTGATATTGGTGCTGTTTTATTGTATTTTTCATTTCATTTACTGAGTTCTTCAGCTCCAGAATTTCTGCTTGGTTATTTTTAATGATTAATATCTCTTTGATTCATTCCTTATTTTTGTATGTATTATTTTGCATTTCATTAAATTGCCTCTGTGTTTTCTTTTAGTCATTGTGTTTCCTAAAAACAGCTAGTTTGCATTCTTTATTGGGTTACTCTTTGATCTCCATGTTTGTGGGTTCAAACACTAGAAGGTTATTTTGATCCTTAAGTAATACAATGTTTCCTTGATTTTTCATGTTCCTTGGAGTTTTGCACTGTTCTCTTGGCATTTAAAATAGCAGCTACCTCTTTAATCTTTCCTAGTTTCCATCAGGAGAAAAATACCTTCCATCTGTCCTTCTAAAGATTCTCAGAATATATTGGAATATCAGCTCCATGCTGTTTGTTCCCTCTTATGGCTGAAGTTCTTAGGCTTGTGTGTCTTGACCCAACAAGCACCAGCCTGGCCGGGTACGGATAGCTTCTGTTTTGTTTCCTGAAGGTGGTGCTACAGCTCGTTTGTGTTTTCTCCCTTGCCTATTTTCTGTGTGTGCTGTCTACCAAAGCGAACCTTCATAACCACTCTCAGGACAGTGCCCAGGGAGCCGGCCACAGAGTCAGGGGATGTGTGGGGGAGGCACACATGATGCTGGGTTGACTCTGCGTTAGTTGGTGGAATCTACTGAGTAACGCTTTCCCCTCAAGCTCATGACTATGGAATATACAATATAGGCACCAGGACTGAGTCCCTTTAGTGCTCTCAGACAATATCACGTGCTTCTCTCCTGATATCCTTCCTTCCCCTACTCATGGAACTTCTGATTTAGTACTCTGGATGCTACAAGAGAGAAGCAGCCTCTCTTGCTGTATCCTGTACAACCGGGGAAGCTGGGTGCTCGCTCAGCTGCTCTCCCTTTCCCCCGCGGGAGAATCACAGGCTGACAAGTTCTCGCTTAGCTCTAAACTGTGCTGCCCTTGGGGAGGGTTGATGTGGCACGCTCACGTTGTTCCTTTGACCCATTATAGTGCATCATTTTCTCTTTTTTCTCCAGAGAAGTACTGGAACTTCTCCTCTGGAAACCTTGACTTTTACAAAGGTTCTCTTGTCTGTGGGTGGCTAAGTCAGCGTCCTCCGGGTATCCCTGGACTGTGGCCAAGAGGGTCTGGAACTGGTTCACAGGCTACTGTGGGAACCATTGTTGGTACTGAGGTCTGTCTGAACTTTTAGTTGATGCACAGTTGGGCAAGACTCTTCCCAGGTACCTTGGCATAGGTGCTGGGTCCCACAGCTCCCACAGACAATTTTGTTTGTGGATGTTTTGCTGAATTTTTATTGCTGAGGAGGGAGACAGAAATGAAGGACACCTAATACCACCGTGATGCTGACATCACTCCAAAACTCAATGTGAGATTTAATCTATAGATAATTTGGGGCTGAGTGGACATCTTGAACATACTGAGATTTCTAGTTCATCGACATGGTTTAAGTCTCCTTTTATTGAAATTGCCGCACTTTTCTGGGCTCCAGAAATAATAACATTATTTTATGTTATGTATGTATTTTATGTATGTATGTTTTAAAATAATAACATATTATTTTATATGTTCTGATATCTGTCCAGTTACTTCATTCCCACAGTCTTGACAACAGGCAAAAGAATTCTATCTGGTCTAGAAACTTTTCTTTCTCTTAATATTCCACGGATTTCTAACACTACCGGTAATTAGACGATGTGTTTTGGATGTCTCTGGTTACTGAAATTGTATCCCTTGGGGGCTAAGTTCCCCTTTGAGGATTTTTGAAAAAAGGAGAACTATTCTAAAGTAATGAGTAGGGAAAGAACAAAAGGAACCAGGGAAGTCATTATGCAAACATATGGACAATTGAAGCTATTCTGCCTCGAAGACATGATGTCAGATATCTAGCCAATGATCCGAGTGAGCAGATTAAAAAATCTTTCGCACTTCTTGTCCACCTCAGTTCTTGTTTGAATGTTGATCTCTTCTATGGTTTCCAAGGACCTCCAGGAACATCAAACTTCTACAGTTCTAACTCTTTAATAGACCTCAATATTTCCGTTTTAATCAGGCAGCTCTCAGTTGATGGGTGCTTTTCTCATTCTTCTGAAACCCAAACTTACTTCATTACCAACATAGAAGAACTTGGGGGTATTTCTCTGCCCTCTGGCTTTTTAGTTTTTATTCAGGAAAAGTCTTGTTTGAAGTGATTATAGGCAGATTAGCTGATGGAACTCTACAGCTGTGATTTTTAAGAAACTGCACCATAGGAAGAGGCAGTTTTTCCCAGCACTAACTTTAGTGCTTTTAAAATGCACTATTTATTAAGTGGCAACAGGTCTATAGACTGGTTTAGCTGCTTGTTCCTATTGAGGCTATAAAACAGACTCATAGTCTTCTCAAATGCAAAGTAGTTTGTTGCATTTATACAAGGCTAGGGTGGAAGGATTTTTAATGCTGCCCAGCAATTTAAGGTTCATAATGAATTTTCTAAGATTATTGTACTTTGGTAGGGAAACTTAGGTTTTGAGATATTATTTGTTATATCCTTTACACATGACAATTAAAGAGACCCAAACATACTTTTCCAGCTAGGAAACAGTTGTTTTCCATCTCTAGCATGAAACATGCATTTTAATTTTGGCTAGCATTAAGCCAAGGTGGAGACTGAGCTGAGCCTGGGTTAGCAAGTCTGAGTGAGTTCCCCAGTCTTCCGCAGACCCCTCTGGTGACTTGTGTTGCTCAGACTAAGGTAACGAGTTTTATGGACTCTGCCAGGTCAAATGGTATTTTCATGCTTTGTACTCATTGGGAGGGGATTGTTGTTCCTGTCCTAAGGTACCTTGGGGATTTTAAAATTTTGTAATAGACAAAAACCATCCAAAGAAGTTTTGTGACTAACAAAGAGGGGAAAGTAAGAAACTGATGGATAAAAGGGAGATTTAGTATAATTCTAAAAGAAATTTGCAGTTTCAAAATGGGATTTTCATAGAAAATAGAGGCAGTTGGGTCACTCTAATGTGCTGAAGCAGGAGAGTTCATTTTCTGGTTTTTAAAGGGATTTTTCTCTCCCTTTCTTCACTTTCCATTTATTGTTTGAAGTATAACATACGTAACTTTTACCCCACCTAGGACAACAGTCTACTTTTGTATATTCTTCTGATTTTTCTCTATTTTGGAGAGTTGGATACCTTCTGCATAAGAATAAAATATAAAATATCAAAATTGTGTCTTATGAATCATGTAAACTTTATGATGGTATAAAAAAACTTATTTGCTATATAAAAAAGACCAGGGATTGTGAAGTAGTATAGAGGTCATAGTTCTTCTCTTTACTTATGAGCTAGTGGACTCCTGCATTAGAAAGTCTTGAACATGTCTTCATTCTGCAGTGGGCAGAGGAAAGGGAGAAGCCCAATGGTAAGAATGTTTATCTGGGACTAGGCAAATGTGAGAAAGCCTGCTATAGTCTGTTATCTAAAATAGTCATAAAGGGGAAAGGTTCGATTCCAGGACTCTGGTTTCAGGGAGCTATTAGGATAAGACCTTTGAGCCTTTCTATTTCTTTTTGAACAGCCCAAACTATTTAGAGGTCAAGCTCCTCCAGCCATCTCTTTCAGTCACTTCTGTGTTGGGGGGCTCTAAAGCCATGCTCAGGATTGCTGCTTTGCTAGAAGGTTTCCCAGGATTCAGAAATGCTGTCATACTCATGGTTGTGGTTTATTTTAAGGAAAGAATGTGAATCAAAATCAACATGGGTCCAAAAGGCACTTGGGTGAAATCCAAGAGAAAGCAGACTTAAGCTTCCACAAGTCCCCTCCTAGTAGAGTTGTATAGCTGCTAAGTCACTTCAGTCGTGTTTGACCCTGTGTGACCCCATAAATGGCAGCCCACCAGGCTCCCCTGTCCCTGGGATTCTCCAGGCAAGAACTCTCGAGTGGGCTGCCATTTCCTTCTCCAATGCATGAAAGTGAAAAGTGAAAGTGAAGTCGCTCAGTTGTGTCCGACTCTTCGCGACCCCATAGACTGCAGCCCACCAGGCTCCTCCGTCCATGGGATTTTCCAGGCAAGAGTACTGGAGTGGGGTGCCATTGCCTTCTCCGAGAGTTGTATAGAGCTGTTGCTAATTCCCCCAGCAGTGCTGGGTGACATGTGTGAAACACTGCCAACCAGAGAAGGATATATGGAGCCATGGTGTCCAGGGTTTTTATCTGAGGTCTGCTCTGTAGTTATGGAACATCTTCATGACTCCCCATAGTTATTCAATGTCTTGATCACTCCCCAGCATCCAGAGGTCAAACTAATATGGGATATTCCAGTGCCTCAGGCATACTAAACTAGGCATTTACCACAAGTTACATTGGTAGCCTAAGTTATCTTGTCAAAGGACTAAAGGGTGATCAGAGGACTCAGAAATATAGACATAGGCTCAGGCAGAATATTCCTAGGAATCAGAGATTATATCCCAGGACCTGGTCAGGGGCCAGTCTTCCTGAAGTCAGTCCTTTCTTCAGAATGTTCAGGGTTTTGAAACAGGAGAGAAGGGAGCAAGTTATTGGGTTAGCTAAGTTTATTCAGGTTTATCCATAAGATGTTATGGAAAAACTGAAACTAAATTTTGGCTAACCCAATACAAGCTTTAAAAGGAAGACAAAGCCATTGAGGATATGATAGACTGTTTAGAACCAACTAGGTCTTCAGTTCAGTTCAGTCCAGTCACTCAGTCATGTCTGACTCTTTGCGACCCCGTGAATCGCAGCATGCCAGGCCTCCCTGTGCATCACCAACTCCTGGAGTCCACCCAAACCCATGTCCATTGAGTTGGTGATGCCATCAAACCATGTCATCCTCTGTCGTCCCCTTCTCCTCCTGCCCTCAATCTTTCCCAGCATCAGCGTCTTTTCAAATGAGTCAGCTCTTCACATCAGGTAGCCAAAATATTGGAATTTTAGCTTCAACATCAGTCCTTCCAATGAAGACTCAGGACTGATCTCCTTTAGGATGGACTGGTTGGATCTCCTTGCAGTCCAAGGGACTCTCAAGAGTCTTCTCCAACACCACAGTTCAAAAGCATCAATTCTTTGGCACTCAGCTTTCTTTATAGTCCAACTCTCACATCTATACATGACTACTGGAAAAAACATAGCCTTGACTAGATGGACCTTTGTTGACAAAGTAATGTCTCTGCTTTTTAATATGCTGTCTAGGTTGGTCATAACTTGCCTTCCAAGGAGTAAGTGCCTTTTAATTTCATGGCTGCAGTCACCATCTACAGTGATTTTGGAGCCCAGAAAAATAAAGTCAGCCACTGTTTCCCCATCTGTTTGCCATGAAGTGATAGGACCAGATGCCATGATCTTAGTTTTCTGAATGTTGAGCTTTAAGCCAACTTTTTTACTCTCCTCTTTCACTTTCATCAAGAGGCTCTTTAGTTCTTCTTCAATTTCTGCCATAAGAGTGGTGTCAATATCAATCAATATCAATAACCTGCATATCTGAGGTTATTGATATATCTCCCAGCAATCTTGATTCCAGCTTGTGCTTCCTTCAGCCCAGCGTTTCTCATGATGTACTCTGCATATAAGTTAAATAAGCAGGGTGACCAATACACAGCCTTGACGTACTCCTTTTCCTATTTGGAACTAGGTCTAAGACGGTGGAAATTTTGACTTCCAGTAGAACTTGAGCCTCAATATATGCACCCAGGTGCCATGATAGTTCTAAGCCTGATAGTTCCAGGAAATCCTTGCCCCATTGCCCCAAAGCAGTTGGAATAACCCTCCCACTCGTTAGCCTATTAAATTACCCAGCCTGTAGAAACTAATCACTCCATATTTGGGGGTTGCTCTCACCTTTTGAGATGTACTACATTCTGTCTATGGAAGGTGTCTCTCTCTACATAAATCTACTTCCTACCTATCACTTCTCCTCTTACTGAATTCCTTCTGTGCTGAGCTTCATTAAGTCCTGAAGGCCAAGTGTGCAATTCAAAGAGTGGGTTTGAGTCCCCATCTCAGTTTTGGCTTGGTCTGAGTCCCTTCTGAATTGTGTGGTTTCAGTTTGAACACTCAGTGCCTGATGAATTAACTGTTTACTATACAACGTCAAGCGTTTCCCAGGTGGTTCAGCGTTAAAGAATCCACCTGCCAATGTAGGAGACGCAGGAGACTTAGGTGCAATCCCTGGGTCAGGAAGGTCCTCTGGAGGAAGAAATGGTAAACTGCTCCAGTATTCTTGCTGGAAAGTTCCATGAACAGAGATGCCTGGTGGGCTATAGCCCATGAAGTCGCAGAAAGTCAGATACAACCTACACACACACGTAAAACATCAAACTTGTAATTCCTGAGAGGCTAGTTTCACAGACTAACCACAAAGCCAAACACAACAGAATGGAGGTTCAACTTTTGTGCTCACTACCATGGTTCTTAATTATTTTCTTTCCCTTTTTCCTTCAATCCTGACCCATCTTCCTTCAGATCAAGGCAGTCTTTCTTCCTAGTTCTGCTCTTGTTCTCTGAAATAATGGTGGCTTTATTTTAGTCATAACCCAAGAGAAGACAGAGATAATATTTATACCTATTTTCCATTATTCAGATTTTGTAAGTGTAACTTAAATAATATAGTTAGAAATGCTTTCCCTCTGCATGGGAAAGGTGGGGGTAACATGGAAAGAATAATGTGATTCTTGGCCATATGCTTAGAGAAGGTTTCTAAATGCCTGGATGTCATCCTTTTTTCTTTTTCTGAAACAACATTTTTGGCTGCTCCCAATATAATAACATATAACGAGAATTTTTACTTACTGTGCATAAAGAAAATTGAAATTTTGCCAAACAGTTATCCTAAATGCAACAGCTTAACAAGTTATAACAGAAATGAGTTGGAAGTATAAAGACAGCTCACTGCCTCCAAGTAGGGGTAGTGTAAAATGGGGTGTTTATGCTGAATTTGTGTAACAGACATTGTTGACTAGAATTAGAACTGCTGTTAACTCACTGGCAAAATACATGTTTTCTTAAGCCAGATATCTTGGTGATGGTTTCAGACATGACAGCTTCTGAAAGGAAAAATATAAACAGAAACAAACCAAATAAATGTGTCTCTTTTACAGTAATGGAAAACAGGCTTTGTGTGTGTGGGGGGGGGGGTGGGGATGAGGGGGGAGTGCTTGGCCACACAGACCCTGATTAAAGTCACCTTGGCACTCATTTTTGAGAAGCAGAAGCTCACTAGTGTAGAGAAGAAATGGGGATGTAGAGAAGCAATGGGGATCACCAGGCTGATGGGGAGATCTGGCTCTCAAACTAAAATCTAGGCTTCACTTCTCAGGAACCAGGACTGATTCATTGAATAATTCCTGGTCATATTGAAAGAGTATTGTGAACTTTTGAGGAAGATTTTATGTTTTAATATCTTCTTGTAACTTTATAAAATTTTTTAAAAAAATTTTAAGTTGAAGGATAATTGCTTCACAGAATTTTGTTGTTTCCTGTCAAAACTCAACATCAATCAGCCATAGGTATACATATCCCCTCCCCCTTGAACCTCCCTCCCATCTCCCTCCCCATCCCATCCCTCTAGGTTGATACAGAGCCCCTGTTTGAGTTTCCTGAGCCATACAGCAAATTCCCACTGGTTATCTATTTTACATATGGTAATATTAAGTTTCCATGTTACTCTCTCCATACATTTCACTCTCTCCTCACCTCTCCCCATGTTGATAAGTCTGTTCTCCATGGCTGCCCTGCAAATAAATTCTTTGGTAACATCTTTCTAGATTCCATATATATATATATGTATTAGTATATGATATTTATCTTTTTCTTTCTGACTTACTTCACTCTGTATAATAGTCTCTGGGTTCATCCACCTCATTAGAACTGACTCAAATGAGTTCCTTTTTATGGCTGAGTAAGGGAGGCCTGGCGTGCTGCAGTTCATGAGGTTGGACACAACAGAGCAACTGAATTGAATTGAATTGAATATTCCATTGTGTATATGTACCACAACTTCTTTATCCATTCATCAGTCAATGGACATCTAGGGTGCTTCCATGTTCTAGCTATTGTATATAGTGCTGCAATGAGCAATGGGATGCATGTGTCTTTTTCAATTTCAGTTTCTTCAGAGTATATGCCTAGGAGTGGGATTGCTGGGTCATAAGTTGGTTTTATTCCTAGTATTTTTTAAGGAATCTCCATACCATCTTCCATAGTGGGTTATCAATTTACATTCCCACCAACAATGCAAGAGGGTTCCTTTTTCTCCACGCCCTCTCCAGCATTTATTGTTTGTAGACTTTTTGATTATGGCCATTCTGACTGGTGTGAGGTGGTACCTCATTGTAGTTTTGATTTGTATTTCTCTAACAATGAGCAATGCTGAGCACTTTTTCATGTGTTTGTTAGCCATCTGTTTGTCTTCTTTGGAGAAATGTCTGTTTAGGTCTTTTCCCCACTTTTGGACTGAGTTGTTTTTCTGATACTGAGTTGTATGAGCTGCTTGTATATTTTGGAAATTAACCCTTTGTCAGTTGTTTCATTTGCTATTATTTTCTCCCATTCTGAGGATTGTCTTTTCACCTTGTATATAATTTCCTTTGCTGTGCAAATGCTTTTAAGTTTAACCAGGTCCCTCTTGTTTACTTTTATTTTTATTTCCATTACTCTAGGAGGTAGGTCACAGAGGATCTGAGTGTTCTGCCGATGTTTTCCTCTATGAGTTTTATAGTTTCTGGTCTTAAATTTAGGTCTTTAATCCATTTTATCTTTGTGTTTGGTGTTAGGAAGTGTTCTAATTTCATTTTTTTTTCATGTAGCTATACAGCTTTCCCAGCACCACTTATTGAAGAAGCTTTTGCCTTTGCCCCATTGTATATTCTTGTCTCCTTTGTCAAAAATAAGGTACCCATAGGTGCATGGGTTTATTTCTGGGCTTTCTGTATTGTTCCATTGGTCTATATTTCTGTTTTTTTGTGTGCCATATTTCCAATGTTAAAGCATGCATATACACAACATAGACTTTAGAGCAGCTCATACACCATGATCAAGTTGGGTTCATTCCAGGGATGCAAGGATTCTTCAATATATGCAAATCAATCAATGTGATACACTATATTAACAAATTGAAAGATAGAAACCATATGATAATCTCAATAGATGCAGAAAAAGCCTTTGACAAAATTCAGCACCCATTTATGATTAAAACTTCAAAAAATGGGCATAGAAGGAACCTACCTCAACACAGTAAAGGCCATATATGATAAGCCCACAGCAAACATTTTTCTCAATGATGAAAAATTGAAAGCATTCCCTCTAAGATCAGGAACAAGACAAGGGTGTCCACTTTCACCACTACTATTCAACATAATTTTGGGAGTCCTAGCTACAGAAATCAGAGAAGAAAAAGAAAAGGAATCCAGATTGGAAAAGAAGAAGTAAAGGTCTCACTGTTTGCAGATGACATACTATACATAGAAAACCCTAAAGACAGTATCAGAAAATTACTAGTGCTAGTCAGTGAATTCTTGTGAGTTTTATAATCAGTACTTAAATTATGCAACTCTCAATAATTGATTAAATAATGCCCTCCTCCACCCCACCCCCCAAGCAAATGATATTGTGGTGCTGTTCTCTGATTCTGAGACTTGGTTCTCAGTGCATTTCTCTGAGGGCAAAATCTCCTTGTGTTGTTTACTGGGGCTGAGGCAAAAGCTCTCATACACATTTAGAAATAGTATCCGTGTCCCAGGGAGTACAGGATATGAATACTTTTATCCTCTTTTTAAGTTGTCCTGTAACTTGAAAATGCTGTAGTAGAATCGTGACACCAATAGAAATGGTCTGGTCTCTCCATGGAATCCAAACTCCTACCCCAATGGCCAATCTGCTCTAAATTCTATGTTGGGTATATGTGTGCTTTAACATTGGAAATCTATTTATATTTCAATAGAGTATCTAATAGGGGAAAATATTAACAAGGAGTTGGAGTAACACATGTTTTTATATATAATACTCTGATATTGGGTATTGGGCAGTCAGCTTGGAAAATCATTCCATAGTGAGGCTCTGAAGGAATGAGGCACTTGAACAGTAAATTTGATAGGGAAAAGGAATCAGAAAGGGGTCTGAGTGTGGGATGTTGATGTGAGAGTTACTCTGTGAAGAGCCAGGGATCACCATGGGCTGTTAAAGTTCTGTGGGAAATTCCCTTTACTCCACACCCTCTCCAGAATTTATTGTTTGTGGACTTTTTGATTATGGCCATTCTGACTGTGTGAAGTGGTATCTCATTGTAGGTTTGATTTGCATTTCTCTAATAATGAGTGATATTGAGCACCTTTTCATGTGTCTGTTAGTCATCTGTATGTCTTCTCTGGAGAAGTGTCTGGTTAGGTCTTTTTCCCACTCTTTGATTGGGTTGTTTGTTTTTCTGGTGTTGAGTTGTATAAGCAGCTTGTATATTTTGGAAATTAATCCTTTGTCAGTTGTTTGATTTGCTATTATTTTCTCCCATTCTGAGGTTGTCTTTTCATCTTGTTTATGGTTTCCTTTGTGGTGCTAAAGCTTTTAAGTTTAATCAGGTCCCACTTGTTTGCTTTTGTTTTTATTCCTATTACTCTAAGAGGTAGATCTTAGAGGGTCTTGCTTTGATTTATGCCATCAAGTGTTCTGCCTATGTTTTCCTCTAAGAGTTTTATAGTTTCTGTTCTTACACTTATTTAGGTCTTTAATCCATTTTGAGTTTATCTTTGTGTATGGTGTTAGGAAGTGTTCTTATTTTATTCTTTTGAACATAGCTGTCCAGTTTTCCCAACACCACTTATTGAAGAGGCTGCCTTTGCCCCATTGTATATTCTTGTCTCCTTTGTAAAGAATAAGGTACCCATAGGTACATGGGTTTATCTCTGATCTCTTTATCTTGTTCCATTGGTCTATATTTCTGTTTTTGCCAGTGTGTTTCTGTTTCTGCCAGTACCATACTGTCTTGATGACTGTAGCTTTGTAGTATAGTCTGAAGTCAGGAAGACTTCAGTTCCATTCTTCTTTCTCAAGACTGTTTTGGCTTTTCTGGGTCTTTTGTGTTTCCTTATGAATTGTGAAATTTTTTGTTTTCTTGTGTTGCTGGTGGGAATATAAATTGATAAGCCACTATGGAAGACGGTATGGAGATTCCTTAAAAAACTAGGAATAAAACCACCTTATGACCCAGCAATCCCACTCTTAGGCATACACTCTGAGGAAACCAAAATTGAAAAAGACACATGTACCTGAATGTTCATTGCAGCATTGTTTACAATAGCTATAACATGGAAGCACCCTGGATGTCCATTGACAGGTGAATGGATAAAGAAGCTGTGGTACATATACACAATGGAATATTACTCAGCCATAAAAAGGAATGAAGTAAGTCAGAAAAAGAAATATAAATATTGTATACTGATGCATATAAATTGAAGCTAGAAAGATGGTACTGATGAATTTATTTGCAGAGCAGCAGTAGAGAAATAGACATAGAGAAGAGACCCATGGACACAGGGGGAGGGGAGGAGGGAGAGGGTGAGATGTGTCGAAAGGGTAACATGGAAACTAACTTTACCATGTGTAAAATAGACAGCCGGTGGGAACTTGCCATATGCCTCAGGGAACTCAAACAGGTGCTCTGTGACAATCTAGAAGGGTGGGATGGGGAGGGAGATGGGAGGGAGGTTTGAGAGAGAGGGAACATGGGTGTATCTATGGCTGATTCATGTTGATGTTTGACAGAAAACAATAATATTCTGTAAAGGAATTATCCTTAAATTAAAAAATAAATAAAGTAGCAAAAAAAGTACTATAATAAAAAAGTGCTTTGGGGGAGGGGGATGTGACGAAAGGAAGATGGAAGGATGAGACTTGACTAACTTCAAACTTCCTCTAGGATCAGACTTTAGTGGTGTGATGATCAATCACATACTCTGCCCTAAGGGGTCCAATGCATGGTCCTCTGGTGAGCTTTGCAGTAGGCAGTGCCAGCCCACTGGGCAGGCTTTTCTGGTGCCCATTTGTAACTCTGGTGACACCTGTAATGGATCATGTTTCTTGATACTATTTTCCTAATTCTTTATCTGTTCTGACCCTAAATACCAGCTATGACTTAAGGCTTCATTTCTCATGATATTCATTAGCACTTTTTATTTAGCTCAAAGGTACCCCCTTGTCTTACTTTTGAGGTGTTTTGATGACTTTGGGAAACTATTCCAATCAGGCACTCTGCATTTCTCTGTTTCCTTATGATTACTCAGGGACCTGGGCCCCACCATTTTCAACTGATGGCTTCCAGGGTCATTCTGGTCATTCAACTTTTGACCAGCAGGAGGGGGAAAGCCTGGGAGTTCAAAATCATAGGATTCCTCTCAAGTATGAGATGCAGAAATTGTACACATCAGTTCTGTTCAAATCCCACTAGTTAGAGCTTGACCTCACAGTTGGTGCTATGTGGTAAAGAATCCACCTGCCCATGCAGGAGATATAAGAGACTTGTGTTTGATCCCAGAGTCAGGAAGATCTCCTAAAGGAGGGCATGGCAACCACTCCAGTATTTTTGCCTGGAGAATCCCATGGACAGAGGAGCCTGGTGGACTATAGTCCATGGGGTCACAAAGAGTTAGACATGACCAAAAGCAACTTTGCACACATTCACAAAAGTTTGGTCACATGTCCTCTCTCCATTGCAAGGGAAGCTGAAAAATGCAGTTACTGCCTGTGACCCAGCCACAACACGTCACTACAGAAGAGGAGGACAGCAGATTTGGTGGCTACCTAGCAACCTCTGCCACAGATATGATTCTCCTTGGCAGAGCCAAGGAGATAGATAAACTTGAGTTTGCATTATATCAGAAACTCCCTTTTTCTTGACTTTGAGAATGCTTGAAGCTAAATTTAGTGGCTGTTAGAGTAACTCAGTTTCATTTTTCAGTATGTTTATTCATTACTCTGAACCAGTTTTTGATCTCCCTTTTTACCTTTAATATTCTTGTCTATCATACAATTTAATATTTTAAGCCATTTCTAATCCTTTTGGGAAGTAGGTAGAACATAAATAATAAATGTAATAGTACAATGCAGTAAGAAAGCTGCCCAAGAGTGGATAATGTACAAAGATGTAACTGTGTTTGGAGAATGTAACTCTATTTGGTAAGTTCAAATTGTTGCTCTGCAAGAAATGTGGGGGGAAGAGTTCCTTTGGAATACATTGTAGAACTTATGTTCACAAGGTGGGCAACCATTTATGGCAAAAGTCCAGGCAGTGTGACAGTTAAGGAATGGGATGACTCTGTGGTGGAGAAGGGGTGTTGCATACCAATATATAGGTATCTTGTTCCATAATGTGTAAGAATTACTGTTTTTCTTTTGTTTTCTCTACTAAATGATGCTTTTTAGAGTAGAAGAATCGTTCATATGTCAGCTAGTACGGTCATGTTTTTAAAAAAACAACAACTGAATTTTGAGCCCCTAATATGAGCTGAGCACTATGTTAATTTCAATGGGAGATTGACACAAGGTTCCTTTCCTAAGGGATCTTGATACTCTTATAAACCTGAGAGACATGATGTATTATACTCCAGGGTATTTGCAATCAGCCTTATGAAGCACACCACTCCCTGCCCCTCCGCCCCCACTGCCCCAGTTCTGTGCTTGGCACAGTGTGGACTCTCAAAGACTCAGGGTGAATGAATGAATAGTATTAGGATGTCATTGAATACGGAGCTGAAATTTGAAATAGGTATTAGGAGTCTCAGAAAAATAAAGATTTTTTTTTGATGTTCTAATTACATAGGTTTTGCTTGGATGCACTAGAAACAAACAAACAAAAACCCTAAAACTTAGTTCCCGATTTGACAGAGAAATTCATAGTAAAATCCTATTTAATAACTCCTTCTAGAGTTGTTAGTCAACATGCCTGTTCACTATCCTTAGAACTGTGAGAAAACATATGCCCTATTCAGACAGGTGCCTCTTTCGTAGGCATTTGTAACAATATGCTGACACCTAAGATGTGGGTAGCTTGAACAGGGATTAAACTGTTAATATATCTACCCGTGGGCATTCATTTATTAGAAGTTGTGCTTAACACTTTATTAAGTTATAAGCTTTCCAAAATTGCCCATATTTTGAGCATTTTCCATCTATCTTGGTGGTTGTTTATCTTTGCTTATTCTGCCTAGCTTCTGTCATGTTTTTAAAAAACTTGCAAATTCACTAAAAAGATGCAAATTATGTATAAAATCTGTTGTTTATACAGTAAATACTTATACTGTGTCAAATATATTCTTATACTGTTAATGTAATACGAGGCATGGACTGACGGTTGCTTATTGGAGAGGATAGAGTGCTGCATCTTTCAGTTTCTGATATCTTTACTGCATGGCCTTGGGCTGCTCATTCTTTTTCCTTTGGTGACACCCTGAGTAATTTTTCATCACTCACCTTTATTGTTTTATTTGATCTAACATTTAGAAAGCATTGTGAACCTGGTGAAATAGAAAAAAAAATTAACAAACACTATTAATGATAATAGTATTGCCAGGCACAATAATCCAGTTTCCCATGCTGGTAAGTGAATTCTTGTTTTTCACATCGAAGAGGCTTAAGGAGGCTTTTGATAATGGGGTGTTTATTGAATGTGTCATAGATGTGAAGTAAATCAATTACCTAGGCACAATAACCTCTGTAACTTTCTGCTAGTGAAGCAATTCAAATGGGCTTTTAAGAAAATTTTATTTCTTTGTGCTCTTTTGAAAGTTGTTCACACTTCAACAGCTAGGACTTTCTCAAAGGCCCACATAGTAAACATATAGGAATTTACACTCTCTGTGAGAACTGATTTAAACTCCTAGCTTTCCCAGGTAACTTGAGGTCTCTACTCTCCTGCCAGGGAAGCTTTGTGAGTCCTCTGAGGAGAAAGTATTCAGGAATTAAAATAATCCTTTCACAGTCACCTATCAACATATAAGCATATTTGACTTGTAATTATAAAGTCGTGAAACTTTATGGACTATGTAGTCACAAATTTTGGTTGAAAGATAAATCTTAAAATGTTATATATTTTAAGAGATTTCTACCCCCCTCCAAAATCTTGGACTAGCTGAGTTTTGCTTGCCTTAAGTTGTGTTGGGTATGGGATTCTGTATATAGACTTCTCAGCAAAATACTGCACATGTGTGGAACAGTCCTGCCACATTCCTGAGACCTCCAGTGGCACAGATGACACTTCTCCCTGTACAGGGCTCTCAGTCAATTCAGGGCTTTTCTTCCCCCTCCCTCCCACATCCCGCTCCCCTCCTTGGCTGTCCCATCTTGAGCCAGTGCATATCCTCTCAGGTTCCATGTTCCTTGGTTCTTCCTTTCATGGTGGTCTTAGTTTAGGTTCCCCAGAAAGCAAGGCTGAGGCAGTGGATTTATGTGTTACTAGAGATTACAATCCCAGGAGGCAGGAATGAAAGATAAGGGAAGTGAGAACAAGGAGGAAGAGCCAGGACAAGGGTGTGGCACAGAACTGGCTGTGATGAAATATAAATGATTGCTTGATGTCCAGGGCTGTTCCCTGAACAGCTGAGTGAACAGCTTCCCAGGACTCTCCATTGGAGGACAGAAAGGGCGGAAAGGGGCACTGTTGGTGCCCCACCAGATGCTCTTTACTGGGCCTGTTCATCCATCCTTTAGCTGCTGTGCTGGCTCATTGCTGCTCTCTGCTCTGCAGTGGCCAGTGGCCAGAAAGTCACTGTAGCATGGAGTTATGTCTCCTGAGCCCACAGCCATTGGCCGACTGACAGGAAGTGCAAAGGACTTTCTCTCTGCCTCAATTCATGTTCCAGAGTGCCCCGCATGTTCAGACAGAAGCTAGTCATCTTCTGAGGTCAAATCTTTGATTGGCCCCTCCTCCTATCTTGATCTGATTTCCTCACTCTCCTTCTCCTGAGAGCTTTCCTTTCATAAATCACTTGAACATAGATTTTTGCCTCCAATTCTGATTCCTGAGTTCGAACGGGGCTCACTTCTCTGCTGGCTTCTATTTCCCTTGGTCCTGAGTCAGTATCACAGGGCAGAGTGGCAAGAAAGGCTCTTAGCTCAGGCCTGTGGTGATGTGCTTGCTGTGAGGTGCACCAGTGTGAGGTCAGTAAGAGCCCCTATGGAGTGGGGCAGCGGCTGAAACAATGGGCAGAGAAGGCCCAGAGCATCTGAAATGGATGTACAAGAAATCTGATACAATTCACCCCTTGGACCACTCACATCCTTTCATGATCTCTCTTCTTCCCCTGTCACAACACGGGACCTCTAGTATTGTGACAACACTATGCCCTTCCTTTCTCCCTGGGGGCAAGTACAAGTTACAGTATTTCGGAGTGGTAGCTAGCTATATTCTCTGAGGCAAGAAGGAAAGGAAAACAAATTATAGTCCTAAATTCTGCAGCTGATCCTGATGCCTTGTTTAATAAATATTTTTTAAATTTCTTCTCCTGATGTTCTTGGTTTCTCTGACTCTTTATCAACCCTTGGCTGATCTGAATTGCTTGTCTGGTACCATGATCTAGGCTCTTTTCCCAAGGAGTCTGAGGCCTTGGTTGCTTTGTCCTTACTCAGCTGTGGTTGCTGCAATTAAGTGGTTACTGTAATCACTGGGTATTGAAGCACTTGAGATGCCCTGGGTTCCAGGTGTGCGGCTTTCTGCCCCATTGTTTAGCAGACACGTCCGCTCATCTTGGCAGTCAGGGCCAGTGATCTTTGTCAGCATGACCACTCCATTTTCCTCCTAATTCCATGGAATGGAAAATCCAAAGTGACAAGAGATAGGATGCTGTGGTTGTCGTTCAATTGTTAAGTCATATCCAACTCTTTGTGACCCCATGGACTGCAGCACGCCAGGGCTTCCCTGTCCTTCACTATCTCCCAGAATTTGCTCAAACTCGCATCGATTGAGTTGGTGATGCTATCTGCACATCTCTTCCTGTGATGCCCCCTTCTCCTTCTGCCCTCAATATTTCCCAGCATCAGGGTCTTTTCCACTGAGTCAACAAGAGATAGGATGGTGAGCATGGGTGTGGCCGTTGGCAGAAACTCCCTATATTCCACCCCTACACTCACCCTCCCACACATGTACATGTGAACACCCACGTACACACACACCCAGACTTTGGGATGAAGACTTCTAACCAGTTAGTGACTATCATTGCAGGAGTAGTAAGCACATATCCTGCAAGTGGGGTCCAAAGACCTGTTAGGCCAAATATCAGATCCACTTGAGGCAAAACTTCATTGATCGTTTGGTTTCCATAAGCTTCCATCTCTAAACAGAGGGCAATAATTTTAGTAGCATTGAAGGATTCTTCCTTGGGGGACTTGGCTTCCTCATCAATCAGGGGTCTCTATGAACTGACTTAGATTTGGAAATTACCCAAGGGAACCACATTTTTCTTCTCTTTGTTGCAGTTGTTGATGTCATCCTTCTACCAGCCAGTTCTCAATTTCTTTTTTTTTTCTTTTCAAAATTTTAAAATCTTTAATTCTTACATGCGTTCCCAAACATGAACCCCCCTCCCACCTCCCTCCCCATAACATCTCTCTGGGTCATCCCCATGCACCAGCTCCAAGCATGCTGTATCCTGCATCAGACATAGACTGGCGATTCAACTCTTACATGATAGTATACATGTTAGAATGTCATTCTCCCAAATCATCCCACCCTCTCCCTCCCTCTGAGTCCAAAAGTCCATTATACACATCTGTGTCTCTTTCCCTGTCTTGCATACAGGGTCGTCATTGCCATCTTCCTAAATTCCATATATATGTGTTAGTATACTGTATTGGTGTTTTTCTTTCTGGCTTACTTCACTCTGTATAATCGGCTCCAGTTTCATCCATCTCATCAGAACTGATTCAAATGAATTCTTTTTTACGGCTGAGTAATACTCCATTGTGTATATGTACCACAGCTTTCTTATCCGTTCATCTGCTGATGGACATCTAGGTTGTTTCCATGTCCTAGCTATTATAAACAGTGCTGCGATGAACATTGGGGTACATGTGTCTCTTTCAATTCTGGTTTCCTCGGTGTGTATGCCCAGCAGTGGGATTGCTGGGTCATAAGGTAGTTCTATTTGCAATTTTTTAAGGAATCTCCACACTGTTCTCCATAGTGGCTGTACTAGTTTGCATTCCCACCAACAGTGTAGGAGGGTTCCCTTTTCTCCACACCCTCTCCAGCATTTATTGCTTGCAGATTTTTGGATCGCAGCCATTCTGACTGGTGTGAAGTGGTACCTCGTGGTTTTGATTTGCATTTCTCTAATAATGAGTGATGTTGAGCATCTTTTCATGTGTTTGTTAGCCATCCGTATGTCTTCTTTGGAGAAATGTCTATTTAGTTCTTTGGCCCATTTTTTGATTGGGTCATTTATTTTTCTGGAATTGAGCTGCAGAAGTTGTTTGTATATTTTTGAGATTAGTTGTTTGTCAGTTGCTTCATTTGCTATTATTTTCTCCCATTCAGAAGGCTGTCTTTTCACCTTGCTTATATTTTCCTTTGTTGTGCAGAAGCTTTTAATTTTAATTAGATCCCATTTGTTTATTTTTGCTTTTATTTCCAGAATTCTGGGAGGTGGATCATAGAGGATCCTGCTGTGATTTATGTCTGAGAGTGTTTTGCCTATGTTCTCCTCTAGGAGTTTTATAGTTTCTGGTCTTACATTTAGATCTTTAATCCATTTTGAGTTTATTTTTGTGTGGGGTGTTAGAAAGTGATCTAGTTTCATTCTTTTACAAGTGGTTGACCAGTTTTCCCAGCACCACTTGTTAAAGAGATTGTCTTTACTCCATTGTATATTCTTGCCTCCTTTGTCAAAGATAAGGTGTCCATATGTGAGTGGATTTATCTCTGGGCTTTCTATTTTGTTCCATTGATCTATATGTCTGTCTTTGTGCCAGTACCATACTGTCTTGATGACTGTGGCTTTGTAGTAGAGCCTGAAGTCAGGCAAGTTGATTTCAATTTCTTGTGTATTATACAAGTTAAGATATATTACAGACCTGGTTTAGTGTCCATCTATTTCACAGGAACTCCATGATATATTAACTATTGGTTGAAACAGTGTATAAAAAGTATGTAACACAACTACTATCATCCCTATATATACATTCCTAGGTTTGTCAACGACCTTGGTTGATGGTGCCATTTACTTAGGGACCATGGGAGGAGGAAACTAAAGAGTAGATGGTGAGCTTCAGTTCAGTTCAGTCGCTCAGTCGTGTCCGACTCTTTGCGACCCCATGAATCGCAGCACGCCAGGCCTCCCTGTCCATCACCAACTCCCGGAGTTCACTCAGACTCATGTCCATCGAGTCGGTGATGCCATCCAGCCATCTCATCCTCTGTTGTCCCCTTCTCCTCCTGCCCCTAATCTCTCCCAGCATCAGAGTCTTTTCCAATGAGTCAACTCTTCGCATGAGGTGGCCAAAGTACTGGAGTTTCAGCTTTAGCATCATTCCTTTTGAAGAAATCCTAGGGCTGATCTCCTTCAGAATGGACTGGGCATGGTGAGTTTAGTTTTATTCATTTTGATGACATGCAGAAGCTGACTGTCTGGATCTGATATTAGGGGAGGGATCTGTGCTTAAGGTAAAGATTTGAGAGCCATTTGGATATAGGAAGTAGTTGATATAATGGAGGTAAAGGCTATCATTCAGATAAACGTTGAGCTCTAACAAAAGATCCACCCCCGCCCCCCGCAAATGCTTGTAGATAGCTCTCATTGCATTCTCAGTCACTTCATAGAACCCCTTTTTCACCTTAATTAAAAATCAACTGTCCCCAAAGAATAGTGCTTTCCAGCAAAACCTTCAGACCTGTGTTCTTTGTCATACCAAAGAGCTTCCTCATACCATGGATTCCAGGACATTCTCTAAGAGCTCCGTGGCTGATTTCTTCTTTGGCTGCATCACCTTCTAGAGCTCCTTATTGTTGCTACTTTCTGACCATCTTTCATGGAAGAGACTGCTCTTTTCGACCTCAGCCCTGACATCAGCACATGGTCATATGAGTCGTGCCACGACATAGCCTTGATGGACAATTATATTACCATTCACTCATATTTGGTGCCCATCCTGCTGGTGATCCTCACTGGGGAAGAATTGCATGTCACTGATCTGTGGAAGTGAGGCACAGACATATGGCTCGATTTGGCCAGGAAAGTGTGAAAAGAATTAAGGAGTGTGGTTTCTGGGGAGAAACTCTGATAGTCAAGTCAAGATCTACCTTGCTCTCTTCCTTCTGTTATAAAGACTGGTAATGGTCCAGATGGAGGTTGCTTGGTCAGCATGGATCACAGTGTACTGGAACAGAGCTTTTTTCAGATCTGAGATGCACATGTTATCTGAATAAGAAATATAGCATTATTGTTATAAATCAGAAGTTTGGGGGCATTTGCTAACACAGTATAATCTACCTGTACCTTCTCAGAATTCCAGATTACCTCAGTTCTAGTAATGTACTCTTAAGGCTACATCCAGATGTTTATGAAAATCTCTAGGTAATTCTAGCACTAAGGTAGTAAATGTTGATGTAGACATCTGGAGTCACTAACCTTTCATTCTTCAACCTCTCTTACTTCCTTACTTTACAATTGATCTTAGGTCTTGTACCACTTTACATACATTCACACTCACCTCTCTAGTCATGGTTACAATAATATTTTGGCTAGGATTTGGCAAAATTTCTGAAGGTACAACCTGCCAACATCTCATCATATGCCCTGCTTCCTTTCCTGAGACTTCCCTGAGGCTGTGGCATGGGATGCTTCAGGAGAATTTGGCAGTCACATATGTGCAAATTAGAAATGTGATGCAGTTAATGCCAATGGAATCACCTTGACCAGTGATGTCTGAAAGTGCTTGGAAAATACTTTATTATTTTTTCAAAATTAATTTAAAAAATTGGCTGTGATACACAGCATGCCTGATCTTAGGTCATTGACCAGGGATCAAGCCTTTGCCCCCTACTGTGGAAGCACAGAGTCTTAACCACTCGACTGCCAAGGAAGTCCCAACACTTTATTCTTTTGTTTCGTAGGTGAACAGTTATGGACACATTTCACAGTTCTCAGAAGACCAAATGAGAGATCAAATACTTGTTACATGTATCCATGACTAACTTGATAACGTATGCTTGTATTGACTTCCCTTTCCTGTTTAAATCTCTCTGACCCTTATTCTGATTCCTTAGACTTTCTCAAATTGTCCCTTAACAAACCTTTGTCTGAGGTTCTGCTTCCAGGAAACACACACTATGACAGTGGTTCTCAAGTTCCTTAGTTATGCATCCCTCAATTTTCTCCTTAGTGCACTGTCCACTCACGGCTTCATTTCTTCTAAATATTACCACAAGCTTGTTGTATATTACTTGAACCATTTTCTTATGAGCACTCTTAATATCAGAGTTTCCCTGTGTTTCCTCTCTTAACCAGATCCATTCTGTTAACCCTGATTTGGATCAAGCCTTTTTTTACTCCTGTATTTTAGGTGCTGAGAGATGCTGGATAAAATCAGAGTCGAAAAGCCCACCAAGCTGATGGGCTCCACTGTGACTTGCTACCTCAGTACTGCCCTTGATCAGCTCCTCTTCTGTGTCTCCAGATCACTTTTCCTAAACATTGATCACCCTCTTCAAAATACCCACTCACTACTATTGCCCTTTTTCTCTGGAGATACTTTCTTTTCCGTACAGGAAAAAAAAAAAAAGTGCTTGTCAAGACAGGTGTACCCCTTGTTGAGTTATATCTCCATCCATTCCAGTTTATCTGTGTATCTGTGTCTGTCTACCACCTAGTTTCCTTTAATGCATGAGGAGATATCTCTTCTTACATCTAAGACAAATTGATAATATCTCCTTGGTGATCTTGATTTCATCAGTGATGGTTCTTGTTTCACCGTTCTCTGTATTCTCTGTTTACCACACTTCAAAGTATAGATATGGCTGAGTGCTTCATCCAGAGAGACCCTCATAGACCATGTCCCTCCATTTGTTATTATTTCCCTCACTACTAGGGTTTTCAAAGGATGTCCCATAATTGCTCTCTGTCATTATAAGGACCTTTCTCTGCAGCCCATTATAATCTGATTCCAGCTGTACTACCCCACTGAGTCTGTTACTAAGTTCTTTCAAAAAGACAAACCCCAAAGACTGTATTTTTATTTGGTTTGTTTGCTTATACTTTACCTGTCACAGTGCCTACCGATGCTAATCTCTATCTTCTTGACAATCCTTTTTCTCAAGCCTTCAGAGATATCACTGGCTTTCTCTCTGAGTTTCCTTCTCAGTACCTTTTCTTTCTCAAGTCCACATCATCTTTAATCCTCACCTCTTTGGGACCAGATTTCTTATTTGCTAAACCAGCTTCTGATTTTAATTTGATTTTTTAAGTATGTTTGCCTATAGGATAGAATTCATTGGTTGAGGGATTCCTTTCTTTCTTAAAAATTTATTTTTAATTGGAGGATGACAACTTTAGGCTTCCCTGGTGGCTCAGGGGGTAAAGAACCTGCCTACTGAGGAGAGAGACATAACAGATATGGGTTTGATCCCTGATCTGGGAAGATCCCCTGGTGAAGGAAATGGCGACCTGCTCCAGTATGCTTGCCTGGGAAATCCCATGGACAGAGGAGCCTGACGAGCTACATTCCATGGAGTTGCAAAGAATCGGACACTACTTATGTATATGCTGTGTGTGTGCTTGGTCTCTCAGTTGTGGCCTACTCTTTGTGACCCTTTGGACTGTAGCCCACCAGGCTTCTCAGTCCATGGGTTCCCCAGGCAAGAATACTGGAGAGGGTTGCCATGCCCTCCTCGAGGGGATCTTCCCACTCCAGGGATGGAACCCATGTCTCCTGTGTCTCCTGCTTTGCAGGCAGATTCTTTAGCACTAGCACCACCCGGGAAGCCCAAACTCAACTCATAACTGCTTTACATAGTTGTGTTAGCTTCTCCTGTACAACAACATGAAGTAAACCAAAGAAAAGCAAATATTGTGTATTAACGCATATATATGGAATCCAGAAAAAGGGATTTCAAGTAGACTTTGAAGGCTTATTTTCATAATGTTTTTAATTGGCATGCTAATTTATTTATCAGTCTCTCATCTGACTCTTGCCTGGAAAATCCCATGGACGGAGGAGCCTGGAAGGCTGCAGTCCATGGGGTCGCTGAGAGTTGGACACGACTGAGCAACTTCACTTTCACTTTTCACTTTCATGCATTGGAGAAGGAAATGGCAACCCACTCCAGTGTTCTTGCCTGGAGAATCCCAGGAATGGAGGAGCCTGGTGGGCTGCCGTCTATGGGGTCACACAGAGTCGGACACGACTGAAGTGACTTAGCAGCAGCAGCAGCAGCAGCAGCAGAATCTGACTCTTAAGAATGACTCATCCTCTGTGAGACTGCTAATCTTTGTGAATCTTCCTGGAAGAGAGCAGATGCTGAGATGTGGTGACTGTAGATCAGCAGTGTCCCTCCATGAAGCACAGGTAACCAGCTGACTACTGCCTACTGTGGGGAACATTTCTCTGTAACCAGAGTAGCCTTATGAGAGAAGTAAAGGGGAAATTTTAAGGGTCCATGTGTGAGCAAAAAGACAAATTTTCAAAACGAGCATCTTGTGGGGCTAAGGAGATTCTTTGAAAAAAAAAAATACAGTTACAAGTGAAGTGTAAAAATTTCTATTTCATGGGCCCTAAGGTTACCTTCCTTAAAAGATGGGGCCTAGGATAATACTGATTTTAGAAGATATCTTATGAACATTTGTTGACTGAATAATGGCAGATCTCTGTTCAGAAATTTAAACTTTTATCTGAATATCAACGCTTTTAAAATTAAGGCTACAGTATTCACATTGGAATTCAGTGGATGCTTTAATAACTGCCAAAAAGCATATATCATATATTAATATTTAAATGCTTCCATGAGTTGCGGTTATATGCAATTTTTAGTCTTTCTAACAGACTCCAAGGATCTCTTTCCCCACTCAGTTTTAGGAAGAAAAATGCTTTTGTTTCTTTGGGTTTTGATATTGGTGTCTAGGGTACTTCACAGGATTTGAAAATATCTAGCTAGACTTATAGAGAATATTGTGTTCTTGGGATTTTGAAGAAAGAGATTACTTTGACATGTTTTAATAATAGTGAAAAGTAAAGTTATATCTATTAAAGGCTTAATTGATAAATTCTAGCTAGGGTATCTGGTTTTGCACACTACAGAATAACATATAGGCAAGTTTGAAAACAAGTACAATAAATGCCTTCTATAGATGTTATATCCACGTGTTTCTGGCAGATCTCATATTGGCTATAAAAAGAAAGTAATAGTATAGTAGCAAGGCAAGTTGAGAGTTTTCCTTTGAGAATCCTGATGAGTCATCTTTTTTATTGCTAGATTTAAGGTGATGAACACTTGTTTTGAAAAATGTGATTTTTCTCTATTGCTGTGTTTAATTAAATGCAAAAATCCTAGAGTGGATCAACCTTTAAGACTGCAAATTTAAACTCATAAAAGTCAGATAATGGAAAAGTGAAGGTTGTGATAGCAATGTTAACTCATCCATTGCATATAGGTTGCATTTTGCATGACTAATTAAGCGATTTAAGCAAGGGTGATGCCAGAGGTATCTTTCCTCTCTCCTCTTAAATCTGGGACTATTTTAAACTAGTCTTTCTATATGCATCATTTAGTAAGAGCCAAAAATACTTTTAGCATAATTTAGTGTTAGTATTTCTTTCTGAGAAGTTGTATTAGCTTTGAGAATAACCCCAATGGCCTGGATCAGCACTACAGTGGCCAATTTCTTTCTAGTATATTTTTTCTGAGTAATGTTTTAAACTTTAATATAGGGAATACTAAAATAATAAAGCAACTGAGAGGATTCTGTAGTAACTTTACTGGAATATTTTCCAAGAGACCACAATTTACTTAATTTTTCTGATTTTGTTGGCTTAACTCTAAAAAGGGGGATAAAGTTGACCATGCAGGATGGTTGTGAGGATCAAAAACATAAAAAATCATGAGTTATTATTTCCTTATTATTTTACTGTTATAGTTATAACGATGTTCCAACAACATTTGAAATATTTCCGTCTTGTCAGCCAAGTAGAACTTGCAGCAAAATTAGACTGACGTGTTTCCTGATGTCATGGCCAACTGATACATTTTGTAGATTCCTGGCTCCATAATTCTCTTCCTGCTACTCCCGAGGGCCCCCTCTGATGCATTTTCCACACTGCTGCCCCAGTGGTTTTCGTGAAGCATGTGTATGATCAGTTCACTTTCTTGTTTAAAATGCTTCCAAGGACTGCATTGCCTTTAGGATAAGGTTCCGCATTTGCCCTGGATGCTCCCTGTTAGTCTGTGTCGTTGCTTCTCTGAACATTCAGTCGTGTTGCTTCATATGCCTTTACCCATCTCAACCACATGCTTCAAATTCTCCTTTATTCCTCATGACTTACTGTGGTGTGAATTCTTCTAGAAAATTTTCTGTGATTGTTTCAGCTAAATTTAGGTGCCCATTCTGGGGCTGGGAGGCGCTTGGTTCCCTTGTTGTTGTTTAGTCGTTAAGTTGTGTCCAACTCTTTGTGGCCCCATGGACTGTAGCCCACCAGGCTCCTCTGTCAATGGGATTTCCTGGGCAAGAATACTGGAGTGGGTTGCCATTTCCTTCTTCATGGGATCTACCTGGATCAGGGATCAAACCCACCTCTTCTGCATTGGCAGGCGGATTTGTTTAGTGCTAAGCCAGCAGGGAAGCCCAGAGTTCTCTTAGCATCCTCTTTTATGGTTTTTATTATTTGTCTTGGAACTGCCCATCTCCGTAGTAGACATCCTTGGATTAGACATCTCTGAGGCTAGTGTCAGCATTTTATTCATCTCACTATCTCAAGGGCTGACAAAATACCTGATAAATAGTCAATGCTCAATAACTGTTCTACTGAAATGCAGATTATGTGTAGTGAAGACCTTTGGGATCTTCTGCCCTTGGCAGTTTCTTCTAGTAACCTCTTGGAAGCATGTTGAACTCATCTCAAAATCCCTCCTAAACATAACCTTCCTACCAATGTATAATAGTTTTGGAGGGGTGGGGTGAGGAATGAAAGTAAGGCAGTGGTATATATGTGTGGAGTAATTTCTACCATAATTCGACTCATTTTAACAACTATAAATGACAACAATATACTTAATGTGTTGCCTGTAGATGGCCAGAACCCCAAAGTGAAGTATTTCTTTTAGGTTCTCTCCTAAGGAAGATGGATCAAGTTGCATCATTTATCATTCTATGGCAATATCATGAGATACTATTAGTTTTCTTTTGTTTTTAACATCTGCATCTGCAAATGCATAAAAGCAGCTATGATCTCTGCATCTAGTTGAAGAGCAGAGAAAGTCAGACATATAAGCCGCCTGTCAACCTGGTGTCAGAATTTGACACAAGTAGTAGGAGAGCTAGTGAGGTGGTCCACTGATGTTACGGCATGTCTCTTTTAAATATGGACTCCCTACCTTTAAGTTACCATATAAATGCCATGGACGAGGTTCCTTACTCTAGGTCCACTGGTGGGCTAGGGAAGCTACTAATTAATTTTGAGGGAGTGGGTAGGGTGGCTTTTTTCTTTAAACTGCTGTCCATTTTCAAAAACAAACTTGAAAGTACTAATTTCCATCAGGCACTTTAAAATAAATGAATCCAGGACCCTTTAGGGTAAGGACCCTTGTTCATTAATTGATCAGGCTCTTATAGATGAAACTGCAAAGGTGAATTAAATGTAGGACCAAGCTTTTAGGAGGGTGATGGGTAGGAATGAGGGAAACTGATTTGGAATGACAGTTTCCTCTATCTAGGCCAGAAGAAGGCTTTCATTCATAATAATGCTTAAGCCTATGAAAAAATTTATTAATTTAAGAGTTTGCCTCCCAGCAAAGATTGAATTAATTCATTTGTACCTTCCAAGTGCACCCTTATAAAAGAGATAGAGTGAAAGATGTCCTTAAAGAGAGAATGTGAGCTTCCTTAATAACATATACAAGTTAGTTCAAGATAAATTTTAATTTTTAGGAGAACACTGTTAATTATATGTGTATATATATATATATATATAAGATTTAATATCAAAAGAAGAGTTAATGAAGAGCCTAAAAACCATCAGTTCTATTTTATCCAGAAAAAAAAGCTTTGGCATTTTCTAATAATTTTTGTAGCAAATATGAAATAGTTCAAGACATCCAACTTTATGGATTTTTAATAATTATGTTAAAACTTGAGTTTACAGACTTAAGTAAGACCTGAAATCATGACTCCTAGAAGAAAACATGGGTTGCATGCTCTTGGACATTGGTCTTAGCACATTCTTTTCTTCTTGGATTTGTCTCCTCAGACAAGGGAAACAAAAGCAACAACAGACATATGAGATGACAATAAACCAAAATACTTTCGCACAAATAAAGAGCGCTATTAACAAAGCAAAACGGCAGCCTACTGAATCGGAGAACATATTTGCAAATGATATATTTAATAAGGGATTAATATGCAAAATATACAAAGAACTTACATGACACAATATCAAAAAATAAACAATTTGATTAAAAGTGGACAGACGCTCTAAATAGAAATTTTTCCAAGGAAGGCACACAGATGACCAACAGGCACATGAAAAGATGCTGAGCATCACTAATCATCAGGGAAATGCAAATCAAAACCATAATGAGATATCAGTTCATATCTGGGAGAATTGGTTATCAGCAAAGAAGGCAACAAATAACAAAATTGGTGAGAATGTGGAAAAAAAGGAACCCTTGTACACTGTTATTGGGATTTATAAATTGATATAGCCACTATGAAAAACAGTATGGTCCTCAAAAAATTAAAATTAGAACTATCATACAATCCAGCAACTTCAATTTGAGGTATTTATCTAAAGAAAACAAAAACATTATTTCAGAAAGCTATATGCACCTCAGTGTTTATTTCAGCATTATTTGTAATAGCCAAGATATGGAGGTAACCTAAGTACCTGATAGATGAATGGGTAGAAATGACATGGTATATCAATAGATTGTATTACTCAGCCATAAAATAATGAAATGTTGCCATTTATGACAACATAGATGGTCCTAGAGGGTATTATGCTAAGTAAAATAAGTCAGAGAAAGAAAAATACTGTATGATTTCTCTTATATGTGGAAAAAACAGACAAAACAGAAAGGGACTCATGAACAACAGACTCACAGCAAATGAGTGGTTGCCAGAGGGAAGGGGGCTGAAGGCTGAGCAAAAGAGGTAAAGGGAATTAAGAGATACAGACTTCCAGCTGTAAAATACATGAGTCACAGGGATGTAACATACAGCATAGAGAATGTAGTCAATAATACCGGCATAATGACAGATGGTTACTAGACTTATCGTGATCGATTCCTAAAGTATATGAATGTTGAATCAGTATGTTGAACACCTGAAGCTAATATTAAATTGTGTGTGAGAAAAGACTCTGATGCTGGGAGGGATTGGGGGCAGGAGGAGAAGGGGACGACAGAGGATGAGATGGCTGGATGGCATCACTGACTCGATGGACGTGAGTCTGAGTGAACTCCGGGAGTTGGTGATGGACAGGGAGGCCTGGCGTGCTGCGATTCATGGGGTCGCAAAGAGTCAGACACGACTGAGCGACTGAACTGAACTGAACTGAGGTATTTTTCATAAATTTAGGTCCTCTGGCCTTACTCAAACTAGATTAGATTCTTGGGTATAGTGATGGTATCTAGGAGCGTTTAAACGAGATTTTAAACAAAATTCGCATAGGATTTTCATGCGCACTAAAGTTTGTGAACTGCGAACATGATGGAAACTTGTCATTTTCTAATCTGTTACAACAGTTATCCAAATATTCAGACAGATGATTCTGTTTTTACATGTCTTCATGGTTTTTAGATGGATGGATAAACACTGTAGGTGGCTTTGGGCACTTTATTTATATTTTTAATTCTGAATTTCTCAATCTGTAACATGGGTTAAACAGATCTGTTTGGTTAAATAAGAGAGACTCTAAATACTAGTCTGGCACTAAATAAATATTCAATAAATAGTAGTAGGCTATATTGTTACAAAGAGAAACCTGAGGCATAAAGCTTGAAATTTGCAAAATAGTAGTCTGAACAATTTTATTGTAGTTTCAGTTTTTTAAACTATGCCCAAAGTCTGAGAAAAGAAATCAGTCTGTTTGAAAGGAAGAATAAGATAATGCTTCTGAAGAGCTTAAATAATGAAAAATAGCTAGATAAAAGATGACTTGCATTTGACTCCAGTTACAGGTTATAACTCATGTTTTAATAATCCCTTGTTTAATCTTTATGCCTGTTTGAAATCGAATTACATTCTACAATGAAATTAAGTGGAATTGGTTTTAAGTTTCTTTAAAATCAATGGGTGTAACTGCATGAATTGATATTTTCAATAAAAAGTGAACTGACTTTCCATTAATCTCAAATGTTAGAAATGTTTTTAATATTGAAAAACTACATGACTATGATTGATCACTGGTTTATCACTTCTTATTAATTCAAACATTTAGAAAAAATTGTTTTAGGTGCATAGAAACAGGTTAATATTTGGCACAGAGTAGCAAAACATGAGTTTACTTAAAAAAAAGGATCAGAAGAACTAAGAAGACAAATGGAAGAAAAAATTTCAGAACAGTTCTTCATCTATACTTCCTTGGAAATCAGGT
The DNA here is from genome assembly GCF_001704415.2 of Capra hircus. Taxonomy (NCBI): domain Eukaryota; kingdom Metazoa; phylum Chordata; class Mammalia; order Artiodactyla; family Bovidae; genus Capra; species Capra hircus. The sequence goes on from NC_030817.1 coordinate 60,860,344, forward strand.
ACATGCAGAAGCAAAGCGTTTAAATCTCTGTTTCTGATTAAAATAGGTCTTTGACTTCCAGTTCTGCTGTTGTCTAACTGACTGTAAGCAATTCTCACTGACTTTTGTTTTTGATGGTCACGTATATACTTATATAATAACATCTCCCAATATTAGTCCCATTTTAGTCCATAAGTATAAATATCAAGATGGAATTGTAAATACAGTTGTCCCCACTTATCCACTGGAATAGGTTCGAAGACCACCAGTGGATGCTTGAAACCGCAGATGGTACCTGACCGTATATAAACTGTTTTTTTTTCATCTACCTACAGACATACCAATGATAAAGTTTAATATATAAATTAGGCTCATTATTCTCATTGACTTTTAAAATCTCTGTTCCTTCTCTGTAACAATGGGAAAAATGATAGGCATCTATATCATAAGACTGTTGTGAGGATTCAATGAATCAATGCATTTCAAGCTTTTAGGACTGTGTCTAAACTTTGAAAGACCTAATAAGTAGGAGTTACTTTCTTTGGCTCTCTAACACTGCTTCAAAATTATTTAGTGGCTTCTTTAGTCTATAATGTAATATAAGTAACCTGTATGAAGTACTGAGTTAAATACTTTGCAAGTCTATCAGCAAGTTCTATTGATATTATTATTATAATGTTACTCATATTATGAGTTCACATTTAAGGAAACTGCAGAATAGGAAGTGAAACAATGAATAAGAGGTCATAAGATCTAAGATATGAACTCAGAGATTGTGTTTTGATATCTCTCTTTTTTTTTTTTTTTTTGCCACGATACTTAGGAGTTGGTGGAGGAAGCATTTACTATCACCCTATAGGTTGATAGCCCTGTACAGGTATTATAATTTGTAAACATCATTCAGGGTTGGAGATGGGCTAGTTAAAGAAAAGGTTTCCTCAGGTTATTATTAGCTACTAAAATGATGCTGGTTCATTATTCTTTCAATTATATCTCCTGCCTATTCCCTCTCTCATCCTTTCTCCTACTCTCCTTTCACCACACACCTACCCTCAACTACTTACTTATCCATCTGTAACAGTGATGCCTTAGTGGTCTTTATTTAAAGTGAAGAATGTCTATAATGGGACACAGACCAAGCTTTATTGTACATTGTTTCATTTATTTCTATCAAGATAGTCTTTAAATATATGTTCTATCTTAAGTAAAATTTCACACTGGAGAATATATAAATTCTTAAAGAATGATCTGCTGTCTTTCATCAAGAAAAACTGATTTTCAGATCATAACTTTAAGCATGTTTTTGGGTGCATTCATTTTTTTCCCTACAAAGATTAACCTACCATCACATCAATAAGAGGGAATGATTATAACAAACTCCTGAGTTGAAGATAGTCATTGAAAAAAAAAGTAACAAGAGAGATTTCGTAGGTCAAGTATTTTGTCTAAGAGCCTTTCCCTGGCTCTGTTAGCTAAAAATGTTGCCTCTTGAAGGCTGAGTAAATTCTTGCAAACATATCTTCTCTTTTGCAAGCTTTTCTTAGAGATTGGATGAAGTGGTGGGGTGGAGGAAAGTGATCGACATTAACTCTTTTCTGGATGGAGTCTAAATTTGTAACCTCATGGCTCAGAGTTATGTATCTTCCCAAGTCTTCAGAGTCCTCTGGAACATCATTTTACATTTATTGTGTAGTGCTTTACTACTGAATTGGTCTGAAATATTCAAAGTGGTGTTTCTGTAAGAGATTTAAAAAATATAACTATCTTTTTATAGATCGTAACTATTTACTTTTGGCTACTGGTGGGCTGCCATCTATGGGGTTGCACAGAGTCAGACATGACTGAAGCGACTTAGTAGTAGTAGTAGTAGTAGTACAGAGTAAACATTAGCTAATAATTCCAGGTGACTATAGAAAACTTGTGCTTCTAGGTGTGAGGTCAGTATCATGGTGGCAGAAGATATTCTTCCTTTCTGTGCCCTCTTTTCACAATTATGGTTTGGCATCCATGTCTGAACAGCAGTGTCTCTGTGGGAGGTGTGGGACCCACCATCATTTGCCAAGAGGCCCAGAAGTCTCACAGACCTGAGCATCAGGCATTGGGCAAACAGACCAGGGAATGAGCTGTGAACCACCTGGAAGGTGTTGAAGCTGTGAAGCCTGGAGGGTGTTGTTTTGGAGAGACACTCATGGATGAGAGAACATTTGTAGGAGTTCAGGTTTATACTTCCTGGGTAGTGCAGTGGTGAAGAATCGCCTACTAACGCAGGAGACACTGGTTCAATCCCTGGGTCAAAAAGATGCTCTGGAATAGGAAATGGCAACCCACTCCAGTGTTCTTGCATGAAAAACTCCATGAACAGAGGAACCTGGTGGGCCATGGTCGTTGGGGAAGCAAAGAGTTGGACACAACTGAGCACGTACCATTTTCTAGATTTCCTGAGGAGAGATTCTAGCACTCTGTTGGAACCAAAACAACAACAATAAAAAATGAGTTTGGATTCATTGAAGAGGGCGAGAGGAACTTTCCATTGCTGGTTCTCTCCCTAGGTGGCACTATAGTTTCACACTATACTACAAAGCTATAGTAATTAAAACAGTATGTTATTGTCATGAAAATGGACACATAGGCCAATGGAAGAATTGAGAGCCCCCAAATAAATCCCCACATATGCAGTCGACTAATATTTGACAAGGGGGCCAACAACATTCAGTGGATGAAGTCAGTCAATGGTTTTGGGAAAGTTGGATAACCACCTGCAGAAAAATTGGACTGCTATCTTATACTATTCACAAAAATTATCTTGAAATAGATTAAAGACTTAAAGATAAGATCTGAAACATTCAAAGTTTTAGAAGAAAACAGAGAAAAGGCTCCTTGACAGGGATTTTGGCAACAGTTTTTGGATATGGCACTATAAATCAATCATCAAAAGCAAGAATCAATAAAGGGGACTATATCAAACTAAAAAGTTTATTCACAATAAAGCAAAATAAACAGTCAACAAAATGAAGAGGTAAATTAGGGAATAGGAGGAAATATTTGAAAATCCTATGTTGGAAATTTGGTTAATATCCAAAATATATAAACAGTGCATACAACCCAATAATAACATTTTTTATTAAAAATGGGCAGAGGAATTGAATAGATATTTTAAAGATAAATCTGAATAGACATTTTTCCAACTAATAACAAGTGGGAGGGATTCTGGACAGTGAAAACAGCATGTAATGAATGAAGTTCAAGGTCTTTAGCCATTCACAGCTACCTATTTATATTCAGTTTGCATTTCTGGCTGGGTTTATTATCCTTTTTCTTTCCAGTTTTTTTTGTATATGACTTGGGAGCTGACACTCTACATTGACTGTTTTCTTTTTTCCTTCCTATTCATTATGGCTAGTCTTTTAAACATTTATGTAACACTTTTATTAAGTTATTTATGTTATTATGAGATTTTTGGTATTTTAAACCTGCTATGCTACTATATTTTATATAGTAGAAGTTCTACTTACTTATTTTGAATTGGTTAATTCTTGGAATTTGTTTGGATATTATGTATATATTAAATATATGTATATGTATAAAATTTTTAGTTTTTATTGCAATATAGTTCTTTTACAATGTTGTGTTCATTTTAGGTGTACAGCAAAGTGATCCAGTTATATATATTCTTTTCTGGATTCTTTTCCATTATAGGTTGTTATAAGATATTGAGTATAGTTCCCTTTGCTATACAGTAGGTCTTTATTGGTTATCTAGTTTATATGTAGTAGTATTTTATGTATGATAAGTGTATATTTAATCTCATACTTCTAATTTATCCTTCCCCTCCTCCTTTCATCTTTTGTAATCAAAAGTTTGCTATGTCTGTGAGTCTATTTCTATTTTGTAAATAAGTCCATATCATATTTTGAGCTCCACATATAAGTGATATCATGATATTTGTCTTTCTCTCTCTGACTTACTTGACGTGGAATAATAATCTCTAGATCCACCCATATTGCTGCAGATGGCATCATTTCATTCTTTTCTTGTGGCTGAGTAACATTCCATTGTGTGTAAGTACCACATCTTTGTTCATTCATCTCTCAGTGGTCACTTAGATTACTTCCATGTTTTGGCCATATATAAATATTTCAAAATTGTTAAAATGACTCAAATAGTAATTTGAGTATAGAGCTTATTATGTTTTTTTCAGATTAGTAAGCAAGATCTTGTTTCTGGAAAGTGAGATCTTTTGGTATGTATCTGAAATACAACTTGTATCTAGGACAAATCCTTTACTACATCTTGGAAAACTATATTTCATCTTAAGATTTTGGATATTTCAGACTTCTCAAAGATTAAGGCAGCATAGCCAAGTGGAGAGAGTCAGACTTGGGTAGAAATATTGGATCCTTTACTCACTGTTACTTTGGATGCAGTATTTAAGCTCTCTGAGCGTTTCTTTTCTCATCTGTAAAATGGAACAATGTGTATTCATCAATATTTTTTGATTACTTCCTATGTTGTAGGCATGCTTCTTGAGGTGCTATTTTAAGTAGTAAAAGATTAAAGGACATGCTGCATGGCACAAAAATTGTGCTCAGTAACTGGTAATAGATTGTCTCCATCATCATCCCCTTAATTCACTTGAGAATTCGGTTTTATTTTAGCAGCACCATCTGTTAGAGAAGAACTGGTTTATACTGGGTTTTTCTTGATCCTTTTGTAAACTCTGGGCTCTAGACAGTGGAGTTGTTTGGCCTATACAGTGTTTAAAAAACAAAAGAATTTGAGTACTTTAACATGACTTGTATCCCTAAGTTAGTCACATGCCCGATATTACCCTTATGTTGATATTATCCTACACCTACATCTGTAGCTCTTAACTGCCCATCAGAATCATCGCTTTTAAATATCTGTACGTCTAGGCTGCATTTCAGACCGACCATGTAAGAATCCTTCAGGGTTGGAGGCAGGCATCAGGATTATTTGAAGCTTTTCAGGTTCCAGCGCATAGTAGGGGCTGAGAACCATTTGGGGTCTGTTGCATGTATTTATGTGAACTGCGTAGCCCCTGAATGCAATGGATACGATTTGGGAAAGGTGGCCCTATGATCTTGACTTCTAGAAAAACCTCTTTGCTTCATGTGACCTTCTGGCTCATATTCTGTCCCTGTTTAGTAATGAAGTTCTTACTTTCTGATGGAGGCAGGTCCTTGTCTGCCTCTGAATATACTCTCTAAATTGACAGAGCTTCACTGTGGATAAACATGCAATATTATCCCTGAAGCCTGTTTTCTTGGATCTTGGAATTTTTCCCATGAACTGTACAACCATCTCCTATTTAACCCATCCCCTAGAGGTTGGAGCTGTAGGTTTTCTCTCTGCTCGCCGTGGCTATTCTGCCTTAGCTTAGGAAGCTGGCTTCAGGTTCAGGTAGGAGCTGCCCAGATTTCTGGTTAGCTGTTTAACCAGTTTTCCCAGAAAAGCTATTTTGCTTATCTTCCTATTGGGAGAAATGCTGACCCCAAATGTAGAAACGTTAATATGAGGAAAATGACAACAGATGTGTCCTGAGCTAGAAATAGGGAGAAGGGGTGGGAGGCAGCCAAGACAGACAGTGACAGTTTTTAGAAGGTTTAAAAGTAAACCTAAATAATTCCTGTCTGTGTCTGACCTCATTTTTCTATCTCCAAATAAGTATTTAAACAAACATATTTTGGAACCCTCAGCTGTATGATTTTAGTTGTTTAATGGGCTCAATCAAGCCCTTGTGTGTATGTTTATAATAACCTATTTGATCTGTGAAACTGAATGCCCAAGTATATTGTCTCAGGGAACTGTTGGCTGAAAACACTGGCCTGTCTTTATTGTTTCCCATGAATGGTTGTGATTAGACTTTGGGAGAGTGACTAATACAAACTACATCTGAAATCACAGTCACCAGTTGAACTCTTGCCATGCATTTAGGGTTCTATAAATGGCTTGGTGGGCTTCACAGAAGGCAGATTTTAAGCCACTTGCATGAAATGGTGACGTAAAATCCCTGAACAAACATCAGTATTAATAATCCTTTAACAGTTTTATGATAGTAGTAATAAAAATCAAGGCAGGTTCCTGGAATAATTTCTCTCCCACTCTGTGATGAATGCATTCTTTATTATGAGATTTCATTGTTCAGGGTCTTTGGTAACCATGGAGTCAATGGCCATGGTGGCTCTTTTGAATCTCACTATTGGTGCATTTGATTTAATTCAGCTTTTCAATTTCTCCTTTTAGCCTGAAGTCACAAATTAATTACTCCCGTGCTTGTCATAGAGCCACTGACCTAACTTGCAATAGTTAGAGTATTTTAAATTTAGCAAATTCTTCCATAGCCTAGATTAATCTGTGCAACCCTCACCATTCCACCAGTAACTCTAGCCTAAATCTCTATTTTTGTTGCAGTCTGAGTTCATTAGTCTTACTCTGGGTAACTATTTCCTCTCACCTCACTTACACCTTTAACAGCCTTTTAATTTTCTTTGTTGAAGATATTGCTTCCCTTCTGAGCTGACCTCTTACCAAATACACTTGACAAGTGCTCAGGAAAATTGAATCCCTCCCCTGCTGCCCTCCTCCAAAGAGGAACTGATCTATATCCCTGTTGACCCATAAAGAATGTTTGCTAAAACGTGCCCTTGACTAGGTCACTTATGTTCACAAAACTCTAGTGACTCATTTGCTTTTCTAGATTAAGCCCATTAATTCAGTCTAGACCAGCATCTAGCCTGAATTTCCAAATCTTACTTCCTCTGTGAAGCCTTCCTGCCCTTCCTTAATACGGGCAATACCCTCTCATCTAGAAATTTAAAGTACTGTTTTCCACACTGCTTATAATTTACTGTCCTGTATTGTAGTTATTTTTTCTGCTGTCTGTGTTTCATTCCTCTAATAGATGATAAACTCCCAGAAGGTTCCTCCCACAGAAAGAGCACTCAGTAAATATCTGTCATTGATGAGAACAGATGATAGATCATATTTTGTTGGAGGAGTGGAGGCAAAGTCTCAGAAGTGAAACTGTAATTTTAGGTTTATCCCCTCCCTCATAATAAAAAAAGGGAGCATTTGTTGCAGGCTTAGACTTGGTAGTTGATATGAATTTTCTCTTTTAATCTTCCAAACCCTATATGGTTAATGCTATTATTATTTATGGATAGGGAAACAGAGGCACAGAAAGTTTAAATCACCCATCTAAGATAGCATATTCAAAAGCAGAGACATTACTTTGCCGACTAAAGTCCGTCTAGTCAAGGCTATGGTTTTTCCAGTAGTCATGTATGGATGTGAGAGTTGGACTGTGAAGAAGGCTGAGCACCGAAGAATTGATGCTTTTGAACTGTGGTGTTGAAGAAGACTCTTGAGAGTCTCTTGGACTGCAAGGAGACCCAAGCAGTCCATTCTGAAGGAGATCAGCCCTGGGATTTCTTTGGAAGGAGTGATGCTAAAGCTGAAACTCCAGTACTTTGGTCACCTCATGTGAAGAGCTGACTCCTTGGAAAAGACTTATGCTGGGAGGGATTAGGGGCAGGAGGAGAAGGGGACGACAGAGGATGAGATGGCTGGATGGCATCACTGACTCAATGGACATGAATCTGAGTGAACTCCGGGAGTTGGTGATGGACAGGGAGGCCTGGCATGCTGCGATTCATGGGGTCGCAAAGAGTCAGACGCGACTGAGCGACTGAACTGAACTGAAGATCATCCTGCCAATAAATGGGTAGCTTAGATTTGAAACCAAGGGAGTCTAATTCCGAAACCTATGCCTTAATGTTTGCACACGCTCCCTCGCCCCGTCTCATCTGGGCTGGTTAGGAATGGATATGCAGGTGCAAGTTTCAAGACTCTATCTCCATGAAATATTAGGTCCCTTAGAAGAGTTTCAGGGATTGCCAAACATGATTCCAACGATCAAGTTTGCAATGAGGCCTCAATGCTGCTTATCTCTGCCTTTGGAGGAGGAAGAGAGGAGCTAAACCCCTTCAGAAATTATTTTTTACTGAAGCTTAATGTGGAGGAGATAGAACTTAGAATTCCATCTCTTTTGATCAAGTCCAAAGTGTTGCATTTATACATGTCACCCTTAATTCACACTGTGAATTACCAGATGTACCATCTTCATTATATCAGCGAGGAAGAGAAAACCGCTGAAATGATCATGGCACAATGTTTCTGGTCACTTGAATTTTTAAATTTTATACTTGATGGAAGAGCTCTTTTAGTCTTATTCATACACATAAACAATATTAGTTCGTTAAAGTATGCCTAAAACTTCTTTGTATCTAGGTCTGAATCACCAATGTTTATGTTTTCCAGACAGCATCATCCTCTCTGCCATCATGTGTATTGGTCAGGCAGGATTTCCTGAAAGTATGCTCTACTACTACCTCTGGAATTTTCTTGCAAGCTCCTGATACCAATTTTGCAAGACTGGGTACATGTGTGCAGTCAACCAGATTTCATCTCTACTGCTTCATGGCCAATAGCAATTGTAAGTCACTTTATGTTCTCATTTTAAGAGAAGTTAAAATATGAAAAAGCATTCATCAGAATTGGTGAAATAGAGCAAATATAATTTTACTCGAAAAATTGGTTCTGCTGTTTGAAAGTATTTGAAAACTCTAGTGTTGTCAGAGGCAGAGAAGGCAATGGCAACCTACTCCAGTACTCTTGCCTGGAAAATCCCATGGTCGGAGGAGCTTGGTAGGCTGCAGTCCATGGGGTCACTAGGAGTCAGATAGGACTGAGCGACTTCACTTTCACTTTTCACTTTCCTGCATTGGAGAAGGAAATGGCAACCCACTCCAGCGTTCTTGCCTGGAGAATCCCAGGGACGGGGGAGCCTGGTGGGCTGCTGTCTCTGGGGTCGCACAGAGTCGGACACGACTGAAGCAACTTAGCAGCAGCAGTGTTGTCAGAGGAATCTCAGTCTTGAGGAATCAGAGGACCTGGGTTGAGTACTGCTTCTCCTGACTAGTTTTAGCAAGCAATATGGTCTCTCTGAATCTCAGTTTTCTAACCTATAACCAGGGAATAAGCACACTTACCTCATGGTATGGTTGCAAAAATTAAAAGAAAATGTACATGCTACCAAAGTAGGAATATTTCAATCTTGATTGTCCCTATCTTTCTGTTGTCCAGAGCAGTAATAGGGACCTAGTATTGGTCTCTAACAGTTGTATATTGAATGAATGAACCTTTCATATGGCAGACTAAATGCGAACTCTCTATACTGTTTTGGGGAAAGGCAGTATATTCTAATTGAAGGAGAAAGCTAAGCAGGGAATGTTTAAGCAGGTGTGTAATGTTCTTTAATCTCTCTCCATTTCGCGTTAGTGGTTTTGTGGTTTTGGATTCTGTCTACTTCCCAAATAGTGGCCATTTTTTCCAGTCTAAAATTGCTTGGTTATTTTCTTATATGGCAAAGAAAATTGACATAACTGTAGGTCATAACTGTTTTGTTACTCTTGAATTCTTAAAAATGTCATTTATTTTAGTTTTCTTATATGTGTTTATTGTTGAAATATTAAAATATATAGAAAACGTGGAAAAGAAAAAATCATTTTATAATTTCACTTCCTAGAGAGAATAATTACTGATACTTTTTTCTTATATAATTGGCAATGCAGTATACATATCTTATAGTCTGATTCTTCACTTGATATATTTGAGCATTTCTCCATATATTTAAATGTTCTTCACAAACATTATTTATAATGGTGCTATATGATAATTTGAGTAATCTGCACTTGCTGAAAATTTAGATTGTTTCCAATATTGTGTTATTTTAGATATTACGGTAATGATTATCCTTGAATATACTTATGTGCCTCTCTCATTTTTTTCAAAATAAATCCTTAAAAATCTATTTATAAGGTCCAAAGTTTGAAATTTTACTCTAATTTAGTTAAGAATATTTGAATTTAACTAAAAAGTGTTTCCAGAAAGTGACAAAATGAGGATTGTGGAGGTGTACCTGCCTGGACTTGCCAGGTGGGCTTTGCCAGATTCACCCTCAGTTTGCTCAGGGGCTGTCATGATGTGCTTTCTGAGTGACATTAGGGCTCATGAGTTGCTAAGACTGTCAGATGTTAAGACTGATAAGCCTCTTATTTATCTTTCTTTTTCCATCCAAAAAACCTGAACGTGATGTCCTCACTAAATGACGGGTAACTATGAGGAACAGTTCCCATTATTCCCTCATTTCATTCACATGATGAATGAGTTAGAAAATGAAGGCAATGTCTGAGCACCAGGGGATCTGATTGTCACAGTATGAAAAGCCTTTTAGTGATAGCTGCATACATGCTCCCATATTACTGCCAACAGAGTCGGCACAATCGAGTTCGAATGGTAAATGTACTAACTCCCGTGTGGGACCATTGACGTTTTTACAACCCACTTGCAGCATCGTGTAACTGTTTTGCCAAGTCAAATCCTCCCAGTGAAGTCCAAATTGAATGAGGAAGAGGTTCAGTTTTCAGTGCAGTGGGAAGTCTACAAGGGAAGAAGAAAGTCTGGCTTATTCTCCAAAATTATAATGCAAACCTGCCCCAGAAATGTGTATTATTTTTCGGAATGTGTACTAGCTGAACTGTAGGAAAAATAACAACCAAAGGCCATAATGGCTCTTTGGTGGATATTGTGTCCCATCTGTTGGTGGTAGCAAGGCAGACTCCAGGCTGTTATATTTGTAAAGCTTCTCATTGGTAACAAACCAAAATCCCTCCTGGCATTCTTCTTACTTTGAACTTGCTTTGTAGCTCATCTATTAGAAAGAAAAGATATGAAAATGGTTGGATGATGTCTGAAGGGCAATAAAAATTTCAAGTATTCCTTGTTGCTTTCTAGTGAAGAGGATAAGATGAATGATTTCATAACAAGCAACCAGAAAGACTTTGAGAACCAAAACTTTTGGCCAGGATTCCTACAAAGTGTTATATTCCTTAACTCTTAAGAATGTAATACTGGTGACAGGGAGTTTTATGTATCAACTTGAGACAGGTGCTCAGATTAAACACTATTTCTGGGTGTGTCTGTGAGGGTTTTTCCAGATGAAATTAGCAGTTGAATTAGTGGATTCAGTAGAGCAAATTGCCATCCTCTATGTGAAGGACTATTATTCAATCCGTTGAGAACTTAGAGCAAAAGGCAGAGTCATGAGGACTTTCCCTTCCTTCTCACTTTTTCCTGTTAGCTTCTTGAGCTAGAACATCTCATCTCATCTTTTCTTGCCCTTAGACTGAAATTCGCACCATCTTCTCTCCTGGTTTCCATGCCTTTGGCCTTGGTTTGAATTACACCTCTGGCTTTTCCGGGTCTCCAGCTTGCAGATAACAGATAATGGGACTCCTCAGCTTCCATATTTACATGAACCAATTCCTCTTAATCAGTCCATCTCTCCCCTACCCCTGAAGGTTTTGTTTCTCTGGAGAGCCCTACTACAATAATTCACTCTGATTTTCCTCAAAGAGAAATAGAAACCTAATTGTATTTATGGCCCAGTGTGTGGATCACTGACTTTCACTCTTGCAGATTCAAGATTCTGGCTTAGATTGGACTTCATTTATAGATGCTGGTCTCAGTTGGTCAGCCACTGACATGAGAACTCAGGTGCCTCTGGGATAATGTGTCTCAAGCACTCAGTTTGAAAACCTTAGTCATTCCAGAAGAGAGTCAGTTGTGTGTACAGAATTGTGCCTGCCCCTTTTCTGAATCCTGTCAAGGCATAAGTGCTGTGAGTGAAACTAAGAAAGCTATTTTAATCCTTAAAGAGATACTTTTAAACCTTTAGAGCTTCAGTGGAAGCTCAGATTGGGAATCCCATATGAAAGTGTAACCCCAGAAAGTGGGCAGAGCACTGGGGCGACATCATTGTGGTGTCTTGAGGAAAGTGGCAGTGGAGGTCCCATGCCCCAAAGGGCCAGATTTACTGTGAATAAGTGTGACTTTGCCCCTCCCTACAGTCTCCTGGAATACTTGGTGGTAAGAGTGGGTAGGGGTGGGAGTGTTGAGGAATCATGAGCCAGTAAAATTCATGCCACTTCTGTTAATATGACCTCATTCACACACTGGGAAATTGAATCCTCAAATCAGTGTTCACAAGGTATTCATGAGAATCATTTAGTTAAAGAGTGTTAATCTTGCGCAGGCCTAATGCTGCAGAGACCTAAAATTAACCATACTGTGTCAGAAAGTTAGGGGAACTAGTCAAACAGAACTGTGCTGAAAAGCAGAAAATGTTTGAACTTGGTTCTTTCTCTTCAATGTATATGCACAGGAAATATGATATTTTTGCCCTAAGTTGAATGGCAGTTTACCTATGTAATATGGTTTTCTGGTGATGGTGGGGGTGCCTACATTTTTAACTAGCTGACATAGGGATATAGAAGGGCAGCCTGCTTGCCTCAAGCTGGAATACTCTAGGGTACAAGTCATGGCCTTGAACTTGCCATAGGATCAGGCTAAAGCTGACACACATAGACTTATTAAGTTCCAGGCATTGTTGTAACTACTTTAATAACAGATCATTTAATTTTCAGTCTAACCTTGTGTATCAGACATTAGTTTCACTCCATTTTAGTAATGAGGAAACTGAGACACAGGGAGCTTAAATAACTTGCCCAAGATCTCTTGGCTGAGAAGTGCAGAACTGAATGTAAATCGAGGCATCTAGCTCCAGAAATCTTTCTTTTAAGCAAGATTCTGCCCAGATGCTTAGTGGTAACACTCACCTTTTGGTAGAGGTATTTTAATAGCATAGAATCTATAAACAGGATGTGTGTGTGTGGGTATGTGTGTGTGTTGGCAAGTGTTGAGAAATGTGTGAAGACAGTAAATATAGATACTAGTCAATGATATTTTATAATTTTTGAAGGAATTTTACATTTTTGAAGAAAGTTAAAAAGTTAGAATATGAGTATCTACAAATGAGTGTTATAAATTCTTCAATCTGAGTCCTTAAATCTCTCCTCTTTAAGGTAAAAGCCCAATGTACTACTAATCCCTTATGAAGACTAGCAGCCTGATTTAGTTTCATACCCTTTGACAGAGTCACCCATCACTGTGTACAACCTGCTTAGTATGGGAGGGATTAACTTTGATCTGATGAGCTGTATTTTATAAATGGAATTAATCACAGGCTTCAGGGAGATGAGGTCATCAGATTTACACTGAAGTTCTAGTGCAGTACAGGCATCAAGGCTATATCTGCTCAGCTCCTGTCCAAAGGGTGAACCTTCTCTTCTCCATGGAGGTATTTGGCCTTGGCTCCTCAAATAAGAGCATCCTCTCTGCACTGCAACCCCCCTGCTCTGTGCTTTTACCCTTGAATGGAGAGGGAAACTGTCAGAGTCAAAAGTGTGTCTTCTTTCCATTATCGGTGTCGCCTCACATTTCTCTTCGATGCCTTTGACACTTCTAATCTTCAGCCATTGCCTTGTGTTTTGCATAAATTTGTCCACCACTATTGCTTTCCTCATTGGTGAGAGGAGGGAAATAAATTTTTCCTCTCTATATTTTGTAGTCTCTGGGCTCCTGTATGTGAACCTGGTGCGAAACTGATGAGCTGTCCCAAGGCAGAGAATCCCAATTTCTGAGGCTTCAAGAAGCAACTCAGTAGCTATGCATCTTCTGCCTGCTGGCAATGAAATAGTTTCCAATTCAGCGGCATACACCTGTGTGTTCCAAATCTCTTTGGGATCTGACATTTCTTGCCAAAGAGAGGCACACACAGACACGCACACGGTGTGGAACCTGTATATTGATAGAAGTGGCTGTAGCCACTCCTGTATCTCCTGTGTTCTTCAGCCTCCCTATGTTCAACCCTTGAAGCAGGCTTGGTTTACAGCTAGTCAATCACGTTCCTGTGAGACCTAGTTTGTTCCTAAAACCTGTTGGGCTAAAGAGTGCTGTTCAAAGCTGTATTGATTGAAGGCACTTAGGGTTTCAGTGCCTCAAAGGCAGAACTCTCAGAGGTTGTTTGATCTGTGGTCTCTTTGAGCACTCTCCAATCCACTTTAGGGTCTCTTAAACATGGATGAGCTTTAGAGGAAACCTAGCATTTTGTGGCAGAGGAGGACTGGAGGGGTTGGGACAAGTCCTTCTGGAGCAGTTTAGGACTGGCATAGGCTGCTCAGATCCACAGCACTCAGGACCAGCTGGTGGGCGATGTCGAACCATGGGAAAGAAAGTTGGGTGGCAGCCTTGCAGACAGTTATGTGCTCTAAGGCTTGACAAGGCCTTTGGGGAAATTCTGGAACCAAGGTTGTCTGGGAGAGAGGTCCTGTGTCTCCCTGGAGTGGATTTACGTTAATACCTGTTGCCTCAGCCATCCACTGGGGACAGCCCACGAGAAGTAGTTTTGCTGTAGATATAGCGGTGGATCTTAAAGTGTAGCAGCTGGGACTCTGGCCCAATTTTGTTCCCTATTGGTAGCGGTTTGAGAGAAGCATTCTCTCAGTCACTGCCATGAAGGCCTCCATGAGGGTCAAGCATAAAGCTGCCTGGGAACATAAACAGAGTTATCCCTGCCCAAGTGGAGAAGAGAGAGCCTGGGTCTGAGCACAGTGAAAGGAGGACCTGTCCCCTCCAGTGAAGGAGAAGGCAGGCTCATCTCCGAAGTTTCTGCATTGAGAGCAGAAGATAGGAAGAAGCAGATGGTGACCTCCAGGAAACAGAGAAGAGCTGAGGAGATCTCTGTGGGAGGAGGAGCTTTCTCACAGTGCCTAGCACATGGCCAGCAGAGAGATGTCACACAGTCAGCATGGGCCAGGTTGCAGCAATGGGATCATGGTGGAGGAGATGGTGGCTGGAAGAGCTGACTTTCGTGGTGGCAGAGAGATATTGTGATTCTGTAGTGACCAGAAATGTGGGGAAACAGCCTTGATCCAAGGTCGAGTCAAGGAAAGTCATAAGCAGTGTTGATGAGAGCTGGTATCTATGGATGAGTCAGGGAGCAGAGTGGTTGGGAGCTCAGGGTTCCAACAGTCACACAGAGGCCATTGGCGTTCCTCCTGTTATGGCGGGGCACCTGTCCTACATGCGTATGCCAACTAAGGAAGCGCTTTCTCTCTCTTTTCTCTTTAAGTGCATGTCAAGGATGATGAAACCAAATGGTGACTGAAGAGGATATGGAGCAATTATATAAAGAGAAATAGTTTGACTTGCATGGTTGAAAACTCTAAGTGAATACAGGCAGTAGGTCAATCATTTTCCTATCTTGGTTTGACAAGGACATGGCCTGTGTTGAGAAAGGACAAGCTTTTCAGGATAAAAAGCTCCTAGTTATTGGCTGACTGTATTTTATTTATTTATTTTGATGTAAGCCACACTGAGCCCAATAAAGAAGAACTAGCCAAATTAGCAGGATCTGGGTTCTCATTCCTGGAACTTGCTAACAGGAGGGTCTCAGTCAGGCTTACAAAATTAACATTTTACTGATAGCAATGCACAAAGCCTTTTAATGACGGCTTTAGTCTCTGAGCTTAGGCTCTTGACTGCCTGTTCCTTAGCAACAGAGGGATTGGCAGAGAATGTGTTTTGATGTATCATTAAATAAAGGCTGCACAATGCTGAAAACTGGGGGCAGAAATTGGGATAATTGTATTTATTTTTTGGTGTATTATGTTAAAAATAAACAATCCTTTATGCCCTAGAAAATATGCTCTCACTTGCACGTGCTCTCTCTGCCTCTCTTTCTCTTGTGCTTTTTGAGCACTACCGTTTCTTTTTCTCATTCCCCACCCCCCTCTGCAATTTAAGCACGGATTTATCTTTTTTTATGGACAGCATTTCAAGGTTTTTTTTCTAGCTCGGTTCTGTCGTAAAAAAGTTGGATCACACACTATCACAGCCAAAAGAGTTTGTAGGGATCCTTTAGCAACCTGCTTTACTTTATTCTTATTGAAACCATGGTTCAGAGAGGGGAAGGGACTGCCTAGGTCTGACTTGTCCTTTATCTCTCAGGTTAATTGACACCTCCTCTGTGAAGCCTCTCCTGATGCCACAGGGGTAATAGGCACCTTGTTGAAAGGATTCCCCAGATTTGCCATTCACTTCTAAGACACTCTATAGTTGTTGTTTGCTTGTTTGTCTCGTCAGTTCCACAATGACTTGTTCATTGTCCCAAACCCAGAGCTTCATAGGGTGTCTGACTTGCATTTGATATATAAGAAATATGATTTAAAATAAATTGTCCAAGGCCATGCCACCAGTTAGTGAAAAACTAGGACTAAGACCCAGGTTTCCTGGTTTTAAGTTTACTGTTATTCCATGACCTACTTTACAACTGTTACCAAATGTAAGTTGCAGTGATGTCAAGTAATACCAAAACATCTGAGTTTTGAGCAGAGAAAGGTTTATTGCAGGGCCAGGCCAGAAGAGCAGATGGCTCATGTCCCTAAACCCTGAACTCCCCAGATGGTTTCAGCAAAGCATTTTTAAAGGCTAGGTCGGGGAAGGGGAGGTCACAGGGTATGTGATCAGCTTGTGCACAATTCTCTGGTTGATGTTGAGGTAACAGAGTGGGTAACATGATCAGTCCTTAGGTGCCAGAAGATCTGGAGGCTATTTGCTCATGTTTATCAGATAGTTAATTTCTTCCATTTGGTGGTGGTTTTAGCATCTGAAAAATTCTGGAAATATGCACAAGATACTATTATCTAGGTGTTGATACTGCAAAGAAGAGCTACAGCAGAGGACATGGGGGAGGGGTCTGTCCCAGAAAGGCCCACAGGGTCTTGCATGGTGACACAACTCTTTCAGTGATGTAGAGAAAATGAACACATCTAGAGGACCCAGCTATGCTGAGTCTTCCTGCTGCTTTCAGTCAAGGAGAGTGGAGCATGAAGATGACCAAATCCAAGTGGCTGGGGCTACCTGCGCTTCAGCTCCATTTCTGCCATGGGTGGATCCAGTTCATGGGATGAGCTGGACTCTACTTCAGATCGTCCCACCTCCCTCCCTGACATTTAGCAAAAGAACAAAGTGTGTATTCTACAAGTGCTGTGTTAGTCTCTGCTGATGCAATAGTTAGCTAAAACAGTCAGGGTTCTAACTCACACGGAGACAACAGCAACATCTGAGCATAACCACTACTGGCCCCTCACATCTTTTACTCCATGTCACATCTCAATTTTCCAGTTCTCTAATTATCAAGGTCTCCAAGGTTTATGAGGGAGATATCTCTAGTAAGATACTTCTGTTCTACACATTTTCTTTTCTCGTTAATCAGACTCTGATGAAACCCTCTGTGCCCAGAAATGACAGCCAAGTTACTCCTCTCCATATTCTGACAGTTTGATAGGATGTATTACATTCTCCACCTGACATCAGCACCTCTCATTCGTTTCATAACCATCTGCATTCTGGCTTTTGCTCCTCGTCTCCCCAGCCCACCTTCCATTGGCCTTCACTCCAATATTTCATGAAATTCCTCTGTCAGAGTCTCCAGTGATTTCTAATTGCCAAATACAGTGAATAGAGCTTGAATATTCATTATACTTGTTAGCTCTGTGGTGTAGTAAACCCTTGACACTTGGGTGAAATATGTCCCAAGAACATTATGTACTCTAGATTCGTGAGTATCACTCTTGCCTATAACATTATCATAACTTGCACTAGATTGCAACTAAAGAATTTTGCTGATTTAGATTCTTAATGAGAGTTAATGTGTCCTTGACAATAAGTAGGAGAAAATAAAGCGGCTTAGAGAGGTGGATATTTCCTGCTAAGTGATGTGCTGTCCTTAGTAGCTGAGAATTCATGTGGGTGCCCTCACTAAGATTTCAGACAGCTACTTGTCATGAAAATTGGGATTGCTCAGACAACTGAAACTAAGAAAGTTACAACTATGAAGGCCTGAGGCCACCTTACTATCGCTCACTCCATCTTTAAAACCCTTTTTCCCCTTTGGCTTTGGATTCCTTGATCTCTGTTTCTTCCAACTCTTCAGGATAGATTCCTTTCCTTTCGCCCATCCCTTAGGTATTAGTATTATGGAGAGTACTGATCTCAGATAATTTCCTTTTTATGGAATAAACTCTCTTGTGTCTGAGAGTTTGATCATTCCATATTTACTGTATATTCCAGTACTGGATGGTTCGAAGCATAAATGTGCTGGTAAAAAATTGTCCATACAGTGTGATTTCTGTGTTGTGCTGACATCATTCCCCATGTACTTGGAGTACATGCACTCGTGTTGGTTACCGTCCATTTGATCTAGGTCTGTTCTCCACTTGTTCCTTGCTCCATGCTCGGGAAGGCTGACTTCTGTGGTATGTATCACCTAATTCTTTGGCCAGTCAGAGGCTCTGGTTAGAGCTTGGGGGACAGGAGAAGAGAGGTGAGGGCCTCTCTTGCCCTCATTCTCTCCCTGCCTGACAGCGGGACTGACGGTGGCTATTCTCCTTTGTGGCCAGAAGTTATACTAGGTGGGCCTTCTCCCATGACTTCAGTTTTCAGTGGGCTATAATAACATAGTTCATTCCTTCTTGCTGTTGCTAGCCCCTGGATGTTTCACCGTTCTCTTGTTTGTTTCCTTAAACATGCCCATGACTCTGTAAATAGTGCCTCCATTGGAAATTCCTTCAGTTAAGCCGTTCCGAATGAGCCATCTGTTTTCCACAGGTCCTTGAGAATACAGAGCTCATTTACCTTACAGAAACAGGCACTAAATCATCTCCTACCCTTCCTCAACTACCTTAGCTATTTTTCATTTTAACTGTTGCAATCTCAATTGTACAAACTCTCAGAAGCAGTGAAAGTCATCTGCCAGAAAAGAGCTCTCAGACCAGAGTCCTACATAAGGTGAAGATATAAGGGCTGGGCAAAAGAAAATGCATTAGTGAATAAGGCTTTAAAGAAACAGTGAAGTAGATTACTAAGTCTCCCTTCGTTTCTCTTCATTCTATTTCCCTTAGCGGCACCAACATGAAATTTCTGAAATTCAAGTCGGATCAGGCTATTCCCCTTAAAAACCTCAGGTGGCTCCCTGGTATTCACAGTGTAAAATTTAAACTCCTTAATGTGGGTTCATAATTCCTTATTGTTTTGGCTTTTCCTTACCTTTTTCTGGCATCCTTCCTGCCAAACCCTGAATGCCCACTGGCCCCTTAGATGTACCACATCAAGTATTTAGTTCAATATTTTTCTCTCCTCAGCTTCTCCTCCTTTGTTTTCTGTCTTACTTAATGACATCATTAGTCATTCAAACTCTAAAAGTCACAATAGGCTTTTAATTTTATCTCCTTCAACATCAGCATCTAGTAACTTGAAATGCTTCCTATGAGAGAGAGATCCAGCTTCGTACTTTACTGGAAAAGTCACTCCATGTGAATTTTTAGTTTTGTACATTTAGATGGGTTTGGTACACAGTAGGGAGGTGATGTATAAATCAGCCCAGGATCCTGAAGGCAGGTCAGTGAAAGCACTCTCTTTCTCTCTTTAGTCGCTAAGTCGTGTCCAACTCTTGCGACCCCACAGACTGTAGCCTGCCAGGCTCCTCTGTCCATGGGATTCTCCAGGCAAGGATATTGGAGTGGGTTGTCATTTCCCTCTGCATGATAGCACTGGAAGTTTCCAAATAACTTGTTCTCTCTAGCTTTTCCTTAGCTCTTTTTACTATGTCTTTGTTTCTTTTAGAAATAGACTTTTCCATCAGAGTATATATTCCAAAAATGCTGTAATAGAGATGGAGAAAGTTTCCATGACTATGAGAGTTTCCATAGCAGAGCCACCACCTAGTGGCCTTGGAAGAATATAGGAATAATTAAGAATTCAAAGGCAGTTCACCATCAAATTACAAATTTGGCAGCTTTAATTTTGGAATTAAAACAGCCAGATTGTGTTCATTTAAAATGTTTTATATTGGCATAACAGATGTCTTCCCTGAGGAATACTCTTAGCAATTAAAATATATAGATACATAAAATATATATGTATATATTTTAAGATCCATTATTCTTTGGCATTGTTGTTTTTATGTTACCAGCCAGAGGAAATTATAAAATGGTAATAATAGTGGACATTTTAACGAACTCTTCTTGTACAGACTCTGATTCAAGGAAAAAAATACCCTGAGATAACAAAACAGATAGATGATTGTCTTAATCTAAAGAAATCTAGAGGAGAGAGAGTCCACAGATGGATTTGCCGACTCATACTGGGATCCACAAAGAGCAACTGAAATTTCTAAAGAGAGAGATGTCTTACATAAACATTTTTTATGCAGGTGAGATGAAGGGGAAAGGTTAGTGCTTTGATAAGTAGGTTGTGCACTTATTATATTTCATTTGCTTTTGACTTAGAATTTTGAAATTGACCTAGGTACTTGTATTAGCCAGTGTTCAGACAGGAAAATGGAAGCAATTCCAAGTATAGAAACTTTTATCCGGGGAATTGCAGGCTTACAGAAGTTGGAAAGTCTGGAGAGACAAAATTCTGGGAAGTCACCAACAATGATATAGTTACTGGCTTGGCCAAAAAGTTTGTTCAGGTTTTTGTACCATTTTATGGAAAAACTGAAGTTGGACCATCAAAAAGGCTGAGCTCCAAAGAATTGATGCTTTCAAACTGTGATGCTGGAGAAGGGTCTTGAGAGTCCCTTGGACTGTAAGGAGATCAAACCAGTCAATCCTAAAGGAAATCAACCCTGAATATTCATTGGAAGGGCTAAAACTGAAGCTGAAGCTTCAATACTTTGGCCACCTAGTGTGAAGAGCAGAATCATTGGAAAAGACCCTGATGCTGGAAAGATTGAGGGCAGGGAGTGAAGGGGGTGACAGAGAATGAGACGGTTGGATGGTATCACCGAATCAATGGACATGAGTTCGAGCAAATTCTGGAGGTAGTGAAGGAGGAGGAGCCTGGTAGGCTTCAATCCATGAGGTTGCAAAGTGCTGGACACAACTTAGTGACTGACCCAAAAGAATTTTTTGCCAACCCAATAGTAATGGCTTTCAAGTTGTCCCCTGGAAATTTATGTGAATCTCAAGGATTCAAGACAGCTATTGCTACCTTCTCAGCCTTTAGCACTAAGGCAGCTAGTCTCCAGGGACCTAGGCCCACGACCTTAGCTAGCTTCCATAGCCTGGAAGCCGCCTGTATGTCCACATATGTCTGCCTGTAACTGCCTCCAGGCAACCATGGCTTCCTTCCATCTCCCACCCTCTAGCTCTCTCACCAAGGGTTCCACATTGGCAGCTGTAGCCCAGAATCAGGGGAGAAAGGGAATTTGGGGAATGCTGTTTCTGGCTTCCCCTTCCCAATGCAGAGGAAGCCAGAGGAGGAACACTAATGTGAAAAGTGGAGTATATCATTTCAGTGACAAAAGTTTCATATTCAGCAGCAAATTTCAAATAGCATTGGAAAATTTCTCATTAATTTCTACTGGCAGGAAGGAAACATGTATAATGGAAAGAAAGTGGTCTTCGGAGCTGACACACCTGGGTTTGACTCCTGATCTCCCTCGTCTTAGCTTTATGGCCTTGAATGCATCATACCACCCTTCAGAGCCTTTGTATTTTCATCCAGAAAAATGTAGATAATGATGTCCTTTGTGAAGCATTGCTTTGGAAAGTAAATGAAATAATCTATGTAAAGCGTTTATTTTGCACCACAGGGCTTGGCATGTAATAAGCAGTCAGAAAATGTTAACTCTGTAAGAAATTGAAACTGGGGCTGGGCATTCAAGGCTATAGCAGGTTGTCTATTTCTATGCCTTGAGCAAATTACAGTGTTGTTGCTACATTTGTAATGGCTTGCCTTTTCCCTTGTAGTACATTACTTACAACTTTCAGTATCAATAAGCTTTTCTCTCTCGGTATTTCTTTTACAATTTTCTCATCCAGAAATAGCAGCACAAGCAAGGCAGCATAGTTTGGAAACTTTGCCAGTAATTGGTTGTGTCTCCCTGAACAATTAAGTTACTTTCTCAAAGCTGCAATCTCCTTATGTGTAAAATGACGAGCTTAAAGTATGCAGGAAGGAGGAAGGGCTGACTTTGATTGTTTGATTTGCTTTATTTCATTTGTCCAACATTTTCCTGCCTTGTCTGTTATGTTTAAATCACTGTTAGCTACTATGTAGGTGACTAAAAAAGATGCATATTAAAACCACTCACCTAGAGCCAGGCATCCTGGAGTATAAAGTCAAGTGGGCTTTAGGAAGCATTACAACAAACAAAGCTGGTCGAGGTGATGTAATTTCATTTGAGCTATTTCAGATCCTAAAAGATGATTCTGTTAAAGTGATACAGTCAATATGCCAGCAAATTTGGAAAATTCAGCAGTGGCCAGAGGACTGGAAAAGATAAATTTTCATTCTAATCTCAAAGAAGGGCAATGCCAAGGAATGTTCAAACTACTAAACAGTTGTACTAATTTTGGATGCTAGTAAGGTTATGCTTAAAATTCTTCAAGCCAGACTTCAGCATTATGTTTATAGACACCATCCAAATGTACAAGCTGGGTTTAGAAAAGGCAGGGGAACCAGAGATCAAATTATCAGCATTCATTGGATTGTAGAGAAAGCAAGGGAATTCCAGGAAAACATCTACTTGTGCTTCATTGACTACATGAAAGGCTTTTACTGTGTAGATCACGCCAAACTGTGGAAAATTCTTAAGGAGATGGGAATACCAGACCACCTTACCTGTCTCCTGAGCAACCTCTATACAGGTCAAGAAGCAACAATTAGAACCTTACATGGACAACTGTCTGGTTCAAAATTGGAAAAGGAGTACATCAAGGCTATATATTGTCACCCTGTTTACCTTAGATGCAGAGTGCATCAGGTGAAATGACAGACTGGATGGCCCACAAGCTGGAATCAAGATTACCAGGAGAAATATCAACAACCTCAGTTACACAGATGATAAGATTTTCATGGCAAAAAGTGAAGAGGAACTAAAGAACCTCTTGATGAGAGTGAAAGGAGAGTGAAAAAGCTGGCTTAAAGCTCAACATTCAAAAAACTAAGATCATGGCATCCAGTCCCATCACTTCATGGCAAATAGATGGAGAAACAATGGAAACAGTGATAGACTTTATTTTTGGGGGCTCCAAAACCTCTGTGGATGGTAACTGCAGCCATGAAATTAAAAGATGCTTGCTCCCTGGAAGGAAAGCTATGACAAACCTAGATAGCATATTAAAAAGCAGAGACATTACTTTGCCAACAAAGGTCCATCTAGTCAAAGTTATCATTTTTCCAGTAGTCATGTATGGTGAGTTAGACCATAAAGAAGGCTGGGTACTGAAGAATTGATGCTATTGAGTTGTGATGTTGGAGAAGACTCTTGAGAGTCCCTTGGACAGTAGGAGGTCAAACCAGTCAATCCTAAAGGAAATCAACTCTGAATATTCATTGAAAAGACTGGTGCTGAAGCTGAAACCCCAATATGTTGGCCACCTGATGCAAAGAGCCAACTCATTGCAAAAGACCCTGATGCTGGGAAAGATTGAGGGTAGAGGAAAAGGCGGAGCCAGAGGATGAGATAGTTAGATAGCATCACCGACTCAATGGACATGAATTTGAGCAAACTCCAGGAGACAGTCAAGGACAGGGAAGCCTGGTGTGCTGCCATCCATGGGGCTGCAGAGTCAGACATGACTTAGTCACTGAACAACAACAATATAAAAACATGGCCCCTGCCAGTAAGACAGTATCATCCAGTAAGACAAAGATATCAATACATAAATTGTAGTAGATTTGGAGTTTCTGGCATGAACTTACAAGGTTTTATCATCGTGGGTAATAAATCCAGTAAATATATGAGAAACTTCATGGAGAGAGAGGTAAGTGATACTTGCTTTAAAAAATATTCCAAAACAAGGAGTATATTCAGTATCTTTTCATGACCTATAATAGAAAAGAATCTGAAAAAGAAAAAAAAATACCCAAATCACTTTGCTGTATAGCTGAAACTAACGAAATATTATACATCAAGACTTCAATTAGAAGAAATATTCCAATGATTCCTCTAGGCTTTGCTTTCCATTGAGAAGAGACATTGCCAAATGTAGATAATTGGTTGGTTCTTCAGTCAACCTCTTATCAACAACTTGGCACCCATTTTCTGTACTGTTGTAGGCTCTGTGCTAGGATGTGGATATACTGATAACTATTTTATCTGCCCTCAAAGATTTTTCATTTTAGTTGTTTGCATGTACCTTTTACACAGTTGACGTATCTCTGGTTAATCCCATGGACAGAGGAGTCTGGCAGGCTACAGTCCGAGGGGTTGCAAAGAGCTGGACACAGCTAAGTGGCAGAGCATACGCACAAAATTACTAAGAAATGCTCGTAGAGTTGGAAACCTGTCGGTCTCTGTCTTTGCCATAATGTTAAGGTTTAACTCATTTTTTTTTTTCTAAAGTTTGCCTGGGATTACTCATTTCATCCTTTTATTGGTTTCTTATTTAGGAATATGGGTGGTATTACCTTTTTAAATATTCTACCAAGTTATATTTATAGAGTATAATTTTGTGCATTGAATACACTAGTTACCATCCATAAAATATTAATTAAGGAAGCAATTTAGAAAACAGTACTGGTCTAAATTTAAATATTCTTTTAACTGTGAGGACTTAGAACCTACATATATAATTGAAACTAAGTTGTACTAAGAATGACAGGTACATTCAGTGTTGAAATGAGTTAGAGAAGTTGCTGTTAGATCACTATTTCAGAATATTTATTAAAAAGTTTTTAACAAATTCCTTGGGGAATCATTATAGTGATTAGTGCAATCGGCATTTTTTTTTTTCCCTCAAATAGGAGTATGTCTCACATTCAGACAGAAGTCCTCCTTTCAAAGATATGTAGCCACACAGACAGTAATGGATGAGCCATCAGTCACGCAGTGGGAGAACTAGTCTAAGTTTTAAGGCATACTAATCCTTGATGTCTCATACCTCAAAAGTTAATCCTGGCTTTGCAAATCATGTTGCAGAACAGTATTTTATGAATGGTATAGCATCTTGTTATCCATTACTGTGCTGTACAAGCTTTGTTGCTACCACTTCATTTTCAAAAGCACCAGGCTAGTGCTGTTGACAACGATCTGTAACATTGTTGTATATTGTTCAGGCCATGTTTTATAATGAGGACAGGAATTTTCAATTTGGGTGTCTGATATTAAAATGGGTTTTCTTTACTACATTAAGCTGTCTTGGTAACAGATTGTCATAGAAAGTACCATTAACCATTCCACTTGCATTATCTCCAAATGAATATGAAGTTTGTTTGTGTTGAGATCTACAGAGATTTGTTACAGGGTAAAGGAAATTTTGGAACGAGAAAGGACAGATCCCTTC
Organism: Capra hircus; assembly: GCF_001704415.2. Taxonomy (NCBI): domain Eukaryota; kingdom Metazoa; phylum Chordata; class Mammalia; order Artiodactyla; family Bovidae; genus Capra; species Capra hircus. The sequence continues at coordinate 60,885,663 of NC_030817.1, forward strand.
AATATCTAATATCTAAAACATCTAACTGGGTTATTTGACTGGGAGTGTAGTAGTGAGATCAGTGGAAAGTGAGGCTAATAGATCTTAAACCACAATGTGATCACCTTAGTTTCCTGTTTAAAATCCTATATAGGCTTTTCATTTTGTCCAGCTAAATCCCCAGTATCTTGGCACAGCCTTCTGTTATCTAAGGGTGGTTTGCTTCCCCACCTTTGTCTTCTGCTCTTCCTCCTACCTCTCCCCCACAAGATTCCTTAAAATCTTTCTCTTCTCTCCCTGGAATGCTCCTGTCTTTTCTTTATCTACCTAATTTATAGACAGAGCTCAAGTGATAACTCCTTTTGGGCAGCATTCCTTCACCAGCCCAGAAGAACTGATTGAAGAACGCAAAATTTTAACGAGAGATACTTTCCTAATGTCTTATCAAATTAATCAATCAACCCAGTATGTGATATGATATACTAGAGTTTATCCAGATTAGTTAAAGTGATACTGACCAGGGCTCTTGGCCTTCCCCAGTCAAAAGAAACTGATGAGAGGCTAGAAAGGAAATTTAGGCAAGGCTTTATTGGGGGCCCTGTTGTAGCAGTGGGGAATAAAAACAAGTAACAGTTTCCCATGCTTTCTCCCAAGGAGGGGCAAGCTGATTCCCTTATATGGGGTGAAGGTAGGGATGTGTCCAGCGGTTGGGGTGGAGGGATGGCTGAGGTCATTTGCCCTCCCCTTTGGTGGTGTTGAGTGGAGGGGGCACACATAGTAACCTGCTTTTGCTCCCAAGTTCCTGCTTTTGCTCCTGGCTCTTTGGAAATGGCAGTTAGGCTTTCTGTTCTTTTTTTTGTATCTTGTCCATAATTTGCCCCAACTGTGCATGCACATGGTTGTTTTTAGTCTCTTAACAGTTTGTTTGTATTTTATTGCTTGAGGAGATGTTTGTTCAGGTGCAAGCACTATTTATTGCAGCAAAGGGTACCAGGTCCCAGCCTGTCTCAAAAGGACTGTCACAGCATCCTATACATGCCTGTAATGTTATATTGATCAATCTCTGGTGAAATTTCTAAGTACTGGTTTGTCCACCCTTATATTTGTTTTTAACATGTGTATCTCTAGTGCCTAGCACTGTCTTTGGCACAGAATAATATATAAGAACTAACATTTGGCTGAATGTTACTATATGCCAGCCACCTTATCAAGTCTTTTGCATTGTATTAACTCATTTAATTCTCAGTATTAACCTGTGAGTCAAGGGCTAGCATGATCAGCATTGTACAGATCAAGAGTCAGAATGATAAGAAGTGTGACCCATTTCCCAAGGTCACTTAGTAAGTGACAGAATCAGGGTCTGAATGGTATGGTCCCAAGACCCATATTTTTAACCATGAGATGTTCTTTCTCTTTGGTAGATGGTAGATTCTCAAAAATATTTGCTGAATGAACAGCAATATAATTACTGTGATGTATACTGTGAGAGTTGAACTGTGAAGAAGGCTGAGCACCGAAGAATTGATGCTTTTGAACTGTGGTTTGGAGAAGACTCTTGAGAGACCCTTGGACTACAAGGAGATCCAAGCAGTCCATTCTGAAGGAGATCAGCCCTGGGATTTCTTTGGAAGGAATGATGCTAAAGCTGAAACTCTAGTACTTTGGCTACCTCATGTGAAGAGTTGACTCATTGGAAAAGACTCTGATGCTGGGAGGGATTGGGGGCAGGAGGAGAAGGGATGACAGAGGATGAGATGGCTGGATGCCATCACTGACTCTATGGACGTGAGTCTGAGTGAACTCTGGGAGTTGGTGATGGACAGGGAGGCCTGGTGTGCTGCGATTCATGGGGTCTCAAAGAGTTGGAGACGACTGAGCGACTGAACTGAACTGAACTGAACTGATTCATTAGTATTAAAGTTTACATAGGCCCCTGAGTATCTGCATTCTCAGTCCAATGAAGCTTTCTTAAAGACTGTCCTACTTTATAAGTCAGAGGAACAATGTAGTAAGTATGCTAGCCTGAGAAACCTGCATTCTAGTTAAGTCCTGCCATAAATATACTATATGACCTTAGGTAAGTAAGTTTACCTATCTGGGCCTCAGTTTCCACATGTGTGAAATAAACTAATAGGACTCAATGCATACCAAGGAAACTACCAACTCTATAGTTTTATCCTTTCTGAGTATAATGCCATTTGCTTCCAACTTGTAATTAAAATTACTATTTTAGGTATTGTCAGCAAATATTTCAAAATTAATGTATATATACTTTATGCTGGTTGTGGTGGTGGTTTACTCAATAATTCGTGTCCGACTCCCTCAGGGACTGTAACCCACCGGGTTCCTCTGTCCATGGGATTATCCTGGCAAGAATACTAGAGTGGGCTATTTCCTTCTCCAGGGTATCTTTCCAACTCAGGAATCAAATCTGTGTCTCCTCCATTACAGGTGGATTCTTTGCTGCTGAGCCAACAGGGAAACCAGTGTATAATTTATAAATAATCCTAATTCATGAACTAATTTACTTAGTTCATGAATGAGTCTACACCACCATTCCCTATGTATCATTGGAGAATGTGTTTGACCTCATTAATTTACTATGTCCCTCTCTATGAAATGAGGATAATAATAGTATTTGCCTCTGAGGGTTATTGTGAAGATAAAAAGAGGCAATGCATGTTTTATGGGCTGACATGGGGCCCTCCCTCAAGGTTCATATGTTGAAGTTCTAACCCCCCCCCCACCCAATGCCTCTGAATGTGACCTTATCTGATGATAGAGTACAGAGATAATAAAGCTAAAATGAGGTCATTAGTGTGGGCTCTAATCCAGTATCTGATATCTGTATAAAAAAGGGAAATTCAGACATGAGACCTAAACTGAGGGAGACTACGTAAAGAGAGATAGGGGAAGAATATGGTTTTCTATAAGCCAAGGGGAGGGACTTAGAAAAGATCCTTCCCTTACATAACTAAAAAAAGAAGCAACTTGGCCAAAACCGTGATGTTGGTTTTCTAACCTTCAGAATTGTAGGACAATACATTTCTGTTGTTTAAACCATGTAATCTGTGATACTTAGTTATGGCAGCCCTAGTAAATAATACAGCAATAAGTTCTTTGCCACATGTAGTTCAGTTCAGTTCACTTCAGTCGCTCAGTCATGTCTGACTCTTTGCGACCCCGTAGACTGCATCACGCCAGGCTTCCCTGTCCATAACCAAATCCCAGAGCTTGCTCAAACTTATGTCCATTGAGTCAGTGATGCCATCCAACCATATTATCCTCTGTCATCCCCGTCTCCTCCTGCCTTCAATCTTTCCCAGCATTATGGTTTTTTCCAATGAGTCAGTTCTTTGCATCAGGTGGCCAAAGTATTGGAGTTTCGGGTTCAGCATTAGTCCTTCAAATGAATATTCAGGACTGATTTCTTTTGGGATTGACTGGTTTGATTTCCTTGCAGTCCAAGAGACTCTTACGAGTCTTCTCCAACACCACAGTTCAACAGCATCAATTCTTTGGCACTCAGCTTTCTTTGTAGTCCAACTCTCACTTCCATAAATGACTACTGGAAAAACCACAGCTTTGACTAGATGGACCTTTGTTGACAAAGTAATGTCTTTGCTTTTTAATATACTGTCTAGGTTGGTCATAGCTTTCTTCCAAGGAGCAAGTGTGTTTTAATTTCATGGTTGCAGTCACCACCTGCAGTGATTTTGGAGCCCCCAAAAAGAAAGTCTGTCACTGTTTCCATTGTTTCCCCATTTATTTGCCATGGAGTGATGGGACTGGATGCCATGATCTTAGTTTTCTGAATGTTGAGCTTTAAGCCAACTTTTTCACTCTCCTCTTTCACTTTCATTAAGAGGCTCTTTAGTTCTTTTTCGCTTTCTGCCATAAGGGTGGTGTCATTTGCATATCTGAAGTTATTGATATTTTTCCCGGCAAACTTGAATCCAGCTTGTGCTTCATTGAGCCCAGCATTTCTCATGATGTACTGTGCATATAAGTTAAATAAGCAGGGTGACAATATATAGCCTTGACGTACTCCTTTCTTGATTTGGAACCAGTCTGTTGTTCCATGTCCAGTTCTAACTGTTGCTTCTTGACCTGCATACAGATTTCTCAGCAGGCTTGTAAGGTGGTCTGGTATTGCCATCTCTTGAAGAGTTTTCCATAGTTTTCTGTGATCCATACAGTCAAAGACTTTGGTGTAATGAATAAAACAGAAGCATTAATGCACCACATTTATGGAGCACTTGCATGTGGCATACTGAACCCCATGAGTAGTATGCCACATGAGTGCTCTGTCAATACTGGTGTATTAATCATATGATGACAATTTCTTTTTGTTGATATAAAATGGTGGTTTAGATATTTTTCATGTATCTTTATGCTTTGTTTTCTCATATATCCTAACAATGACTAGATTTAAATTATATACTTTTCAAAAGAATTTTATGGAGTGAAGAGGTATGTTGGCTAAAAAAGAATGCACAATCTAAAAGTTGAGAATTATGTTTTATTTGGCAGACTTACTAAGGACTATAGCCTGGGATACACTGTCTCAGAAAGCTCTGAAGGACTGTTGCAAAGAGGTAAAGGAAGGTCAAGAGATATAGGAGTTTTTGCTGAAAGGAAAAACACATGTAGTCAAATATAAAAAGATTTACTACTAATCACAAAAATAGACACCTCAAGTTAATGATTTTAGTTATTTTATATATATGGTAAGGTAAAAGAGTCTTGGTCTATTGAAACCATTCTTTGGTAGGCATCTCAACTATCTAGGGCCAGTATCCTATTTTTATCTATCCTGAATTTCCTCAGGGTTTACCATTAAGGGCAGTTGCAGTGGCTGATGGCTTTGTGGCTGTGACATTCTTTGTTTACTGAAATGGCAGGTGACACTCTTTGTTTTCAGGTATTATCTCTTCTTTACAGATAGGAAAACTGAGGCAAAAGGAAATTAAAAGCCTTTGCTCAAGCTGCTTATGTAATTGTTTCAACTGAGTTTTTCCTATGTGAGCTTTAGAATTTAGTTCTACACATTCAATAATCAGCATTATTCTATGCACTTTGGCCAGAAGATGAAATGATGTAGCTTTTGCTTTCAAACCAATCATCTTTCACTGGAGACAAAGACATAGGGACCAATGTATTGGTTACTTATTCTATAGTCACTCTCCCTTCTTCAGTTTATAGAATCCCAATTTTGTTTAATTTGCTAGTCCCAGGTGATGAATCATGACAGGTTTAAGACAGTAATGACAGTCTGGTTTTTGTAGCTTAAAGGATTGCAACGCACATAAACCAATAAAAATATAAAAAAGTTGGCATTAAGGAGAATGTGGAAATAAGCTAAATCTGAATGGTCTATATCAAGAAGATAGTTGTTAACCTTCTTTCAGAAGATAAATACTTTCTGAAGAGTTGTCACTGAACTTTGTTTTGAACAGTGAAAGGAATTTTCCAGGTGGATGAAGGGCAGGAAGTCATTCTAAGCAGTCAGGACATTATGTGTAAGGACAGAGATGAGCATGGCCCTTGAGTGTTAGAGAAAGTGACAGTAAAGCCATTTGTTGGTCTTGAAGAGTAAAGGGCAGGGTGAAAAGTACTAAAGGTGAGACTGAATACATCTCAAGGTTAGGTTATATAAAGCTTTATGTAATATGTTTATGAAACTAAACTTTATTCTGTTTAAACAAACAATTTTATTTAATTCTGGGAACAGACAATGAGGAGCATTTAATTTTAGGCTGGAGAGAAATTGTGGTCACAATGGTCATATCTGGTGTTTAAAAAAATCTGTTCTTCAAAGCATTGTGTGTGTGTGTTTATCAGAGCTAAGAAGAAATTTAGGCCATTCATGTGGGAGACAATGGAAGCTTGAACTAAGTCAGTAACAGTGAGTAGTTCATTTACTCATTCATTCACTCAACAATTTTATACTGAACACCTCCGTATTAGTGTTCTCCAGAGAAACAGAGCTAATAGGATATATATTTATGTACAAAGAGATTTATTACAGAGAACTGGCTAATGTGATTATAGAAGCTGAGAAGTCCCAAGATTTGCAGCTGGCAAGCAGGAGGCTTGGACTTAGATTGGAACTTTTATTTTCAGCTGTCTCTTTGGCTTCTCAGCCCTCCAGTCCAAGTCCAAAGGCAGGAGAAGAGCAATGCCTAGCCTGAAGACAGGCAGAAAGAGTCAGTCACCTCACATTGCTGTACTCCTAGAAAGTTCACTGAGGTAGAAGATTCCTGAGCTTTTGCTGGATTTCCTACCCTCTAGCACACATATGTCTTATCAATAAGTCTGGAGTAGTTGCTGCTTCTTGCTCACTGGGTCAAATTAGCATAGCATCATCAATGTAATGAACCAATGAAATATTGTGTGGAAGGAAAAGGCAATAGATTCCCTGTAAACTAAATTATGACATAGGGCTGAAGAGTTGACATATCCTTATGTTGGACACTGAAGGACTGGTCTTGCTAGCTAAGAGCAAACAGCTTTCGGTGGTCTTTATTAACAGGTACAGAGAAAAAAGTATTTGCTAGATCAGTAGTTGAATACCAGGGTCAGTTCAATTCAGTCACTCAGTTGTGTCCAACTCTTTGCGACTCCATGGACTGCAGTACGCCAGGCTTCCCTGTCCATCACCAACTCCCAGTGCTTTCTCAAACTCATGTCCATCACGTCGGTGATGCCATCCAACCATCTCATCCTCTGTCATCTCCTTCTCCTCCTGCCTTCAATCTTTCCCAGTATCAGGGTCTTTTCCAATGAGTCAGTTTTTTGCATCAGTTGGCCAAAATATTGGAGTTTCAAGTTCAGCATTAGTCCTTCAGATGAATATTCAGGACTGATTTCTTTTAGGATTGACTGGTTTGATTTCCTTGCGTCCAAGGGAATCTTAAGAGTCGTCTCCAACACTACAGTTCCAAAGCATAAACTCAAAATTCTATTCTTCTGGAGTCACTCTCAGTACCAAAATGTGCATTAGGATTTTCCAGAGAAACGTAGCCAAAAAGTTGTGTATATATATTACACACATATAAAGAGGTTTACTATAAGGAACTGGCTCACCTGATTAGAGACTGAGAAGTCTCAAGATTGGAAGTTAGGAAGCTGGAGACCCAGGAGAGCCAATGATGTAGTTCCATTCTGAGTCTGAAGCCTGAGAACCAGGAGAGCTGATGGTGTGAGTTACTAGTTCAAGTCAGAGTCTGAAGGCAGGAGAAGGCTAGTGGTCAGCTTGGAGACAGGTATATAGAGCAAGTCAATCCTTAGTCAGCCTTTTTATTCTATTCAGAACACTCACATTGGGGCAGTCAGTTGTCTTTAGTCAATCTACTCATTCAAAAGTTAATATAATCCAGAAATACTCTCAGACACCATCAGAATAATGTTCCAGCAAATATCTGGACACCCATGGCCTAGCCATGTTGACACATAAAATTATCCATGTCACATTTGTTGTGCTACACACTTCTCCAGACAATGGGGGATTACATCAGTGAGTAAAACAAAATTCACTGCCTTCCCTCGCCTTGCATAGTAGACGGAGACAAACAATAAAGAAAACGAGAGTGAAGAACAGGAGTCTCCTTGACTTTGGCAGCTAGGTTGTGTGGTGACACAGCCTGAACACCGTGAGGGGATGTGAATCTGGAAGGAGCCCTCCTGGCTCCCACCTCCTCTTGCTCCCTTACCCCTCCTCAATTGCCGCATTCCTCCGTGCTTTTAGTGCCCCATTCCCTGCTATGCTCTGTTGTGTCATGCAAGTTTATTTATTGGGAGATGAGAGTCACATTTTGTTTTCAGTCCTTATCCAGTATTCAGTGGCAAATTAAGTTTGAACAACCTGTTATTTAAATAGAAAAAGAAACATCTAGTATGTGCAAGCACCTGTGTGGTACCTGCTATGTTGCAAATCACAAAGAAAAAGCCCTGAGAAATAGGTGTTAGTGAGTTGTAAGGAAGAGATCCCAACCACAGGCTGGGATGATCAGGGGCCACTCATGGGGCACTAGATCTCTGCGTTGAAGAATGGGTACGATTTCAGAATATGAATTGGGGAGGAGGGGAGATTTTCTAGGCCAGTGGTTCACAACCTTGGTTGCATTTTGGAATCACTCTGGGAAATTCTAAAAATAATATGTGGGCTCTGGGCTGCACCTCCAGCAATTTTGTTTAACTCAGTCTGGGGTGAAGCCTGACTATTGGGATTTTAAAATCCTTCCCAAGGGTTTCTAATAGACAGTTAAAGTTGAGAAGCATTGTTTGAGGTAGAGCTGACCTAATGAGCAAAGATGCCCGGTAAAGCGAGTGCAAACAGCAGCTGGGGATGGTGATGCCAGGTTCCTGAGGGATGTCCGTGTGTGCACTCACGTGTGTCATGTCGAAAGAAAAGCAGGAGACAGACTGGAATGCCGCGAGGACCACCGTGAGAATGCTGGGAAACTACTGAAGGATTTTGAGCAAGGAATAGCATGACCAAAGTGTGTGTGTGTGTTTAAGGGATATTATTTACATTTGGAAATTGATTGCTTTGAAATAGAGCTTTGGCAGAGTTAAAGAAGATGGCAGACAGCACTAGACCAGTGCTTCTCAGACTTACTGTGCCTACAAAGAACCTGGGGATCCTGTTAACATATAGATTTAATTTAGAAGTCTAGGGTGGGACTTTAGACTGCATTTCTAAGAAATTTCTCAGTGGTTCTGATGCTGCTGATCCTTGACTATCAAGGTGCTGCTTACAGAGTTACTCTTATGGGAAACTGAGCTCAAACACAAGAACCACAATTTAAGAAAAGCCGTGGCTCTTCTTCATGGTTATTTTCCATTTTCCATAGGCTTAGTATGGGGAGTGTGTCTTATTCATCCTTGAGTTCTTACAGTGGCTTGACAGTGCTTTGTATGGATAGAGACTCTGTACATTGGCTAAATGAATGAATTATTCCTTACAATTAATCCTGTAATGCTACTGAAAAAAAAAACTCTAGCTCCCTCATGGCAACCATGCTTGTACTTTCCAGTTCTTTCTATTCCTTTTGGGAAAGAATTCACACTAATTTCCTCTGCATTATTGCTGCTTGTGATGGTTTCTGGTTAATTTTAAATATCTTTCACCAGGGAGTTTCTACAGCAGTTGTAGAGTTCTGGCAACTTTAGTATTTCTTTTCCTGTATTTTGTGTAACTTCATTACTTTTTATTGAATTTTACAAACAGCTATTCTTCTATAAAAGAACTAATCAAGTATTTGGGTCATACATACTTTCTCTCTCTCATTTAGATAAATATATACTTTGTCCAAATTGCATAGATTTCAGTTTTCAAGAAGGATAAAATATTTCTCAGTTTAATATGTCTAGATGAAACACATTTTCAAATATTTTGTACTAACCTCTATATTTTAATATCTAGCAATCTATTCTTCATTATGTTAAATGCATTCTAAAAAAGTATCCTCTGCAAAATCCACAGACAACTCTCTGGCATACAAAATGGGTTCATCCCCATAAAAATGCAAATTAACTGTGTGCAAATGTAGGCCTTGAGTATTTGTATAGAAAATAAGAAAAGGCTTCTAACTGAGCCCCAAGGAACTCTACCCACAATGAACTGATCTGCAGCTACAGTAGTGGCACTGGATACATTTCAGTCCTTCTCTGAAGATACCTGCTGAGTATTTAACTGGAGATTCAAGTTTTTAATCAGAAAATGGTCTGCTTGAAAAGAATTAAAGACCTGTTAGCACTTTGCAGAGCATAGTCATCCTACCTCCTGTCAGTCTGAGATTATATGGGTGTTGTAAATTTCCTGAATGAGAGCAGAAATTGTGCAGTAAATGGATCAAACTCTGAAATGATCAATGAACAAAGAGAAGTAATTATTTAACTGGTGGCAAGCAAGAGCCTCTCAGCCTTTGATTGGTCTGTTACCAGGCCTATCTGGAACTGTGTGTGTGTGTGTGTGTGTGTGTGTGCAGGTGTTAGAATGCCTGGTTTTATGACAATCATGTCCGTGCGTGCTCAGTCACTTCAGTCGTGTCCGACTCTTTGTGACCCTCTGGACCATGGCCCGCCAGGCTCCTCCGTCCATGGGATTCTCCAGGCAAGAATACTGGAGTGGGTGGCCATTTCCTTCTCCAGTCATAAAGTATGAAGTGAGTGAAGTGAAGTCACTCAGCCATGTCCGACTCTTTGCAATCCCATGGACTATAGCCTACCAGGCTCCTCTGCCCATGGATTTTCCAGGCGAGAGTACTGGAGTGGGTCATCATTTCCTTCTCTTATGACCGTCACACACTGTGGCAAATAGTTGGCAGGAAAAATGTTGCTGACACTTTGTACCAAGTTTAAGTGTGTATATTCTTGTCTTAGAAGTCTGATAAGTAGGATGTATGTATTACTGTATAATCCCCTTCATGGTTTTCAGTGAATGAAAGTACCTGGAATATTCTATTGAAACTATTAAATACAAATCACCTTTCTCACTGTGTTTCCAAAAACATTATATCAGTTAGCAAATTACTCTTTCTGATAAGTTTAATCCTGGTGGCTTTTTATTTTGCTGGCTCTAAGGCTGTGAAAGCAGAAGGAAACACATACAAGTCCTGGGACTCAGCAATCCAGAGGATCAATCCTCTGTGCATGATTTTAGCCAATTTGTCCTTCCTGGGGAGGGAAGCATTTTCCCTGCTGAGATTCTTGGGGGTCCTGCTTCTCTCTCTCCACCTCCACCTTTATTTTCTTTCCACAGCTGTGCCCTTAATGAGTTCCTGTTTCTCCCACTTGTTATTTCCAAGTGTTAGACCAACCTATGTTGTTCTCAAGTGATTCTTGAGTATATAATTATAAAGCCGACTGAACAATATAAAATTTTACTTTGGATAGCAGTTGTTGTTCAGTTGCTCAATCCTGTCCAACTCTTTGCGACTCCAGGGACTGCAGCATGCCAGGCTTCCCTGTCCTACATCATCTCCTGGAGCTCACTCAAACTCATATCCATTGAGTTGATGATGCCTTCTAACCATTTCACCCTCTGTTATCCCCTTCCCCTCCTGCCTGCAATCTTTTCCAGCATTAGGGTCTTTTCTAATCAGTCAGTTCTTCACATCAGGTGGCCAAAGTATTGGAGCTTCAGCTTCAGCATCAGTCCTTCCAATGAATATTTAGGGTTGATTTCTTTAGAACTGACTGTTTTGATCTCCTTGCAGTCCAAGGGACTCTCAAGAGTCTTCTCCAGCACCACAGTTCAAAGTATCAATTCTCTGGTGCCCAGCCTGTTTTATGGTCCAATTCTCACATCAAGACTTGACTACTGGAAAAACTATAGCTTTGAATAGATGGATCTTGTAGGCAAAGTAATGTCTCTGCTTTTTAATATGCTGTCTAGGTTGGTCATAGCTTTTCTTCCACGGAGCAAGTGTCTAATTTCATGGCTGCAGTCACCATCTGCAGTGAATTTGGAGCCCCCTCAAAAATAAAGTGTCACTGCTTCCATTATTTCCCCATCTGTTTGCCATGAAGTGATAGAACTGGATGTCATGATCTTTGCTTTTTGAATGTTGAGTTTTAGGCAAACTTTTCCACTCTCCTCTTTCACTTTCATCAAGAGGCTCTTTAGTTCTTTGCTTTCTGCCATAAGGGTGGTGTCATCTGCCTATCTGAGGTTATTGATATTTCTCCCAGCAATCTTGATTCCAGCTTGTGCTTTATCCAGCCTGGCATTTAGCATGATATAATCTGCATATAAGTTAAATAAGCAGAGTGACAATATACAGCCTTGACATACTCCTGTCCCGATATGGAACCGATCTGTTGTTCCATGTCCAGTCCTAACTGTTGTTCTTGACCTGCATACAGGTTTCTCAGGAGGCAGGTAAGGCGGTCTGATATTCCCATCTCTTTAAGAATTTTCCAGTTTGTTGTGATCCACACAGTCAAAGGCTTTGGTACAGTCAGTTAAGCAGAAGTGGATATTTTTATGGAATTCTCTTGCTTATTCTGTGATCCAATGGTAGTTGACAATTTGATCTCTGCTTCCTTGGCCTTTTCTAAATTCAGCTTGAACATTTGTGAGTTCTTGGTTCATGTACTGTTGAAGCCTAGCTTAGAGAATTTTGAGCATTACTTTGCTAGCATGTGAAATGGGTGCAATTGTGCAGTAGTTTGAACATTTTTCTGGATAGCAGAAAGTTTTTCTTAAGCTTTTCTTATGCAGTACAGTTTGTAAATGAGATATTTTCTATGTTAGCATATGTTCTGGTGTCTGGCTCACTATGATGGTAAGAACTGAAAGCTGTTCAGGTTTTTCTCCTTTAATAGTATCTGTCTGTCTCCCTCCTCCTCTTTGGCAATGTCTGCCTTAAGCAGAGTGGTATAACAGATGAGGAGTGCCAAAGAAGTCGTGGGTCAGAGAGCAGAGGTGTCCTGGGCGCTTCCTACGTGGTGGGATTCTGGGTAGGACAAATTCCCTGGTAGAGAATGTTTTCTCATAGGCATGGCTTCCAGCCTTACTGGGCAGCAAAAGAGTTACTTGTGCCCCATGGTGGCTCACATTTAGTAAAGGAAGCCATGGGACTGTTAGGATGAAGTGAAGCACCACTGAAAGATGGGCAAGACCTGAATTGGAGGCCTTAACAGATACTCCCTGGACAAGACCCAGACTGACTCAAGAATAAGGTATGTATTCATCCTCAGTGTCTGAATACCCTGAATACATCTGGAAACCTTGGAGGAGAGTGTGGGACCTCATGTTGATGAAGATTATCTTTGTCTTATTCTTGGAAAAAGAAATTCCCTTAAATTACTTAAACATAGAGTAATCTCTCTTGCATACTTGCATTTGTAGGTTTAGATTCATATTAACTTCATTAACAGGCTGACAAAAGTATATTTTGCCAGGTGGCCTACCATCTTCTTTTTAAGGTCATTTGTGTTGGAAGTCTTTTTAAAACATTTTCTCTCTCTTGCTTCCTTTTAGTTCTCTCAATTTTTTTTTTTTTGATGGTGTAATTGATGCCCATTTTAAGCGGGGAGGGAGATGAATCATCAAGAAATAAAGCCAGTGATAAGAAATTATGTGAGACAGGAGGGCCAAAGAATCACACTGATGGGTACTGAGAGAGGGTGAATCCTGCATTGCTGTGGGGTCAGGCCATTGTACATATCAGTGCAAAGAACTCTGAAAAAGACCTGAAGCCTTTTAATCCATTTGAGAACACACAAAAAAAGACTTCCCGAGTGGTCTAGTGGTTAAGACTTCACCTTCCAATGCATGGGATGTAGGCTCGATCCCTTATTGGGGAGCTAAGATCCCATATACCATGTGGCCAAAAACCAAAATGAAACAAACAAACCATAAAGTAGAAACAATATTGTAACAAATTCAATACAGACTTTAAAAATGGTCCATATAAAAAATCTTAAAAAAAGAACCACATAGACGTGCCAGGGTCCAGCCCCAGTGGATCCAGGGAATTCGAAGCGTGGACAGCGTTGGTGTGAGAAAAACTTATTTATTGATTGATATAAGATTAGATTAAGAAACAATAGTGTAGTAAGAAAATTAAGTGGAGAAAGAGGGCTGAATAACTTGGATTACGCAGAAGACAATAAAACTCCAGACAAGGAATTTGCACCATCTACGTTGGGCCACTGGCGCTCGCTTGAATATCTAAGGGTGCCTTGCCTTAGGCTCCCTTTCGCGCGGGTCTTAACAGCCAGGACAAGTAAGTAGACTTGGCGAGCCTCTGCGCCCCAGATGGGAATTCAGCCTGAAATTAAAGAGGAAAAGGAAAAAGAGAGAGAGACATGGGGGAAACCAGTCCAGCGACTGGCTCCGGCCCCTATTGTCTAGAAAGGCCTTTTATACCTTTTTTTGATTGTACATAGAGATCAATGGGTAATACAAAATTATGCAGTGTTAGCAGTCCAGACTCTTATCAAAACCAGGCTTTTCTCTCTGCATACCTAATTGTATGCACGAGTCTTAGGTGATTTACATCATCTTCTGGCCAAAAAGGGCCAATTAACATTTTACAGCCTTTTTTCTGATAAGGGGTTGTCAACCAGAAGACTTATTTGTGTTGATCTTCCCAAAGTCTGGTGCCATTCTCAGAAAGCACTAAATAAAGTTACATTCTTACGTAGCAAAGATACAGCAGTTTATAACAAGTGAAAGGAGTACAGTGATTTACAACAAAAGAAAAGTAATTAACTCAAAAGTCTAGTGTTGCTAACATCAAAACTACTATATATCTTTTTCCATATCCTGTTTACATTGATTAACATCCTCCCAGGTGCCTAAAAGATAAAGAATATGGAGGCCTGGCAGTAGTCACTGAGTCAACAGTGAAAACCCTCTACCAATATAATTTTTAACTCTTTAGAAAAGGCTCTATGTCTTTAAGATGCTTTTAAGCTTTGTGCCTTTCGCAGTTGGGGGCTGTAAGCAATTCACAAGCTGTGAGAGGTCTGGGGGAACCTGTTAGGCAAGCTAGAGAGCTATCAGAGGGACTTTAAGTGAACCATCCCTTTCAAATGCAGAAGACTAAAGCCCTGATTTGACTTTTTTCCAGAGAATATCAGAAGAGTGGAAAAGCTGAGTACAAAAGCCGGCAGATTTTTGTTTTTTTTTGTGGGGGGTTCTTGTGTTTGAGCTCAAGTTTCCCAATGCTAGAGATAGGCTTTGGCAATAATAGAAGCTTCCTGAGAAGAACTTTCACCCAGCCATCCTCAACCTGTACCTCAGATCAGCCTGGGACCACATGCCAGATGTCCTAACTGGAACAGGCTATTATTTTGTAAGCTCAGTAACAACTCTTGGCTGCTATCTATCCTACAAAATTAAGCTTACCTCTCATAAATAAATGCTCGTCTATGCTGGGAGCCAGCGTGAGGAATTCCACCCGTGACAAGGTAATGCAGCAGAGCTCTGATGGCAAGCTAATCAGACCTCAGGTTTTCCCCCTGGAATTTCCTGAGCATCCACCCCCCACATGGGTGATCAATAAGGAAATTTCTTTATGAAAACAAAAACTGAGGGAAAGGAAGGATAAAAATGGAGAAGGGCATGGCAGCCCATCCAGCATTCTGCCTGGAGAATCCATGGGGTTGCAAAGGATTGGACTTGATTGAGCATCTGTGCATAAGGATAACATTAGCACAAGGCTGTGAATATTTAATTTTCAATACTGGTGGTTGATAAATATAAGAGTAGATTTCTCTGGTAAACAGTTATGGCAAACTCAGTTAAGGCCAATTCAGTTAAGGCCCCCAAACTGTGATTTTTAAAAATGTTTGGAAAATATAGAGCCTAGAATATTAGGGGAGGCAGGCCCCACTGAGGAACTACTCCCTGGTGGGGGAGGCAGAGGTGTGGTCAATAGTGGCAGAGCCTCAACACCTGTGTGGAAAAGCCCCCTTCCTGTGGGGGAGCTATGATTTATACAGGTTACATGCAAGGTCGGAGAAATCAAGAAGAATCCAGAAAGTTGTACAGAGGTTTGGAGTCAGAAAGAACATTGAGGAAACAGCCCGCTGGAGACAGAAAATAAGGAAAATAGAGGCAATGACCCGAGAGGTCTTGAAATTGACTTATCAGATACCTCTGGGGTCTCACCCCTCTGGATATAATGGAAGCTGAATGGAATCAGGTGTGTACATTAGCCCTGACAAAGGAGTCTCCAACTTTACACGGGGTAGCAGCTTTTTGATAAGCAGTCCTCTCCTTTCTTGGCACTTTCCCTGTGTGTGTGTTAGTCACTGAGTTGTGTATGACTCTGCGACCCCATGGGTTGTAATCCACCAGGCTTTTCTGTGCATGGAATTTTCCAGGCAAGAATACTGGAGTGGGTTGCCATTTCCTTCTCCAGGGAATCTTTCTGACCCAGGGATTGAACCCAGGTCTCCTGCATTGCAGGAGAATGCTTTACCCTCTGTGCTACTAGGGAAACCCTGGCACTTCCCTACTCTCATCCTATTCAGAAGACCTGATTTCTCTCCGACACATCAGGGAGAAATCCACCTTCTTATCTGGACCCTTTACCCAACATGGTAAGCTCCAAGTCTTTTTCTGGACAGTTTCCCTCTTCTCATGACATAGGTGACTGCTGTTTTTGTCCTCCTCTTGACTGAGTTGCCTTAATGGAATCAGGCAAATTGTGCTTGATGGTGATATTTTTAATTGAAGAGGCTCTTTCATGGATATATAAATATAGAACAGCGCCAATTGTGAACCTCCTTTATAATTCAAGTTTTTAAATTTCATTCTTATATCTAGCATGGGCTGTGGGCTGCAGGGGGCAAGGTGGTCCAGGTGGCAGACTGGGTCAGACTGGGAGGTGGGGAGAGAACTGAGCCTGCACTGGGCATCACTGGTAAGAAGCTGCCACCACCACCATCTTCTCCTCTGCCCCAGTTTCTCTGTCTCACTGGCTCTTCTCCCTCCCAGATGGCCAAGTTTTTTATTATTAGCAACTGTTTTACTTTCCACCACTCATGAGGGTTTTGCATTCGGCAGCCAGTGCCAATTGTGAACCTCCATTATAATTCAAGTTTTCCTGGGGGTAGGGAACCCCTGTTAGGGGGTTTAACCCCTGTTAAACCTTGCATGATAATTCTTGTTCTGTATCCAGTATACTCTCAGACCCAGTGGTCTTTCCTGACACTGCTTTCTTATGCATGCCTCATCTTTTTAACTCTCATGGGAACACCATTTACTTTAATAAAATTCACAGATCTTAAGGTATAGTTTGATGAATTTTGACAATTCTCTGTATATAGCTTACATCCACTCAAATTAAGCTATAGAACAATCCAGCATCCCATAAAGTTGCTTTGTAACTCTTTCCCGTCAGTTCCCCTATCCCCAGGAAAACTATGCCTTATTCCAATCCCCGAAGTTTAGTTTTGCCTGATCTTGGACTGGGTATGAATGAAATAATTTAACATGTGCTCATTTGGATCCAGTTTCTTTTATCTAATACTGTTTTAAGATATATTCATTTTGCATGTATTGAGGTTTGTTACTTTTCATTGCTGAATAGTAATACATTGTGTGACTATATCACAATTAGTTAACCCATGCTACTGTCCATAAACCACTGAGCTGTTTCTAGTTTGGAGGTATTATGAATGAGACATTTATCATCCTTCTTTCACAGGTCTTTATTTGTTTTGTGGGCATACTTTAAGCATGGGGGGTAAATATCTGGAATTGATATTGCTGGGTCATATGGTATTTCCAAAGTAGTTGTGCTATTTCATATTTCCATCTAATTGCTTCACATCCTTGTCAGCATTTAATGTTGCCTACTAGTTCAGTCTTTCTAGCAGATGAATATGGTATCTCATCGTGGCCTTAAATTGCATTTTCTTGATGCTTAATGATGTTGAATGCCTTTATATATGTTTGGTGGTTATTCCTTTATCATTTTTCATGAAGTGTTTGTTCAAATACTTTACCCATTTTAATTATGTGGTTGGTCTTTTTTATTATTGAATCATAGGGTTTAAAAATATATTTCATCATATTTATGACAAAACTAATATATATAATATGTAACATATATGTACTATATTCTCCTATCTGTAATTTGCTTATTTTGTTAATAGTTTTTTTGAAAAGTAGAATGTCTTAGTTTTTATGGTCTGATTATTAAACTTAAAATTTTATGTCTCCTATCTGTAATTTGCTTATTTTGTTAATAGTTTTTTTGAAAAGTAGAATGTCTTAGTTTTTATGGTCTGATTATTAAACTTAAAATTTTATGATTAGTAGTTTTTATATTATTCTGCCTATGATATATTTGCCTTTACCAAGGTCATGGGAATATTCTTATTTTTCTTGTAGAAAACTGTGACTTTTATTTTCATGATCCATTTCAGTTTTGACAAGAAGTCTTTTATATCTCTTGATAGATTTTTTTACATAGATATTTGACATTTTCTGGTAATATTTTAAACTTGTTTTAAGATTTTAATTTTTCTATTATTTATTGTTAATGGAAATACAAATGACTTTCAAAAACATGTTAAATTCATTATGTTAGTACCTTTAAAAAGACTTCTTAGGATTTTCTAAGTGTACAATCATGTCAACTATGAATACAGTTTTTTTTGCTTTACACTTTCCTGTGTCATAGTTTCTACTTCCTTTTCTTACGTCATCTACTGGCTGGAACTTCTACTATAGTGTCGAATACAAGTGATGAAGAGTGACTATTTTGCCATGTTTCTGATCTTAGGGGAAAATCATTTAGTCTTACAGCATTGAGATTAATATTATTTTTCAATTCAGTTCAGTTGATCAGTTGTGTCTGACTCTTTTCAACCCCATGGACTGCAGCACGCCAGGCCTCCCTATTCATCACCAACTCTTGGAGCTTACTCAAACTCATGTCCATTGAGTTGGTGATGGCATCCAACCATCTCATCCTCTGTCATCCCTTTCTCCTCCTGCCTTCAATCTTTACCAGCATCAGGGTCTTTTCCAATGAGTCAGTTCTTTGCATCAGGTAGCCAAAGTGCTGGAGTTTTAGCTTCAGCGTTAGTCCCTCCAGTGAATATTTAGGACTGATTTCCTTTAGGACTGACTGGATCTCCTTGCAGTCCAAGAGACTCTTTCTCCAATACCACAGTTCAAAAGCATCAATTCTTTGGTGCTCAGCTTTCTTTATAACTCTCACATTCATACAGGCAGTTCAGTTGATCAGTTGTGTCCTACTCTTTGCCACCCCATGGACTGCAGCATGCCAGGCTTCCCTGTCCATCACCAACTTCTGAAGTTTACTCAGACTCACGTCCAGTGAGTCAGAGATGCCATCCAACCATCTCATCCTCTGTTGTCCCCTTCTGCTCCCACCTTCAATCTTTCTCAGCATCAGGGTCTTTTCAAATGAGTCAGTTCCTCTCATCAGGTGGGCAAAGTATTGGAGTTTCAGCTTCAACATCAGTCCTTCCAATGAATATTCAGGACTGATTTACTTCAGGGTGAACTGGGTGGATTTCCTTGCAGTCCAAGGGACCCTCATGAATCTTCTCCAACACCACAGTTTAAAAGGATCAATTATCGGGGCTCAACCTTATTTATAGTCCAACTCTCACATCCATACATGACTATTGAAAAAACCATAGCCTTGACTAGATGGACCTTTGTTGACAAAATAATGTATCTACTTTTTGATATGCTGTCTAGGTTGGTCATAATTTTTCCTGCAAGGAGTAAACGTCTTTTAATTTCATGGCTGCAGTCACAATCTTCAGTGATTTTGGAGCCCCAAACAATAAAGTCTGTCACTGTTTCCCCATATATTTGCTATGAAGTGATGGGATCAGATGCCATGATCTTAGTTTTCTGAATGTTGAGCTTTAAGCCAACTTTTTCACTCTCCTCTTTCACTTTCATCAAGAGGCTCTTTAGGACTTCTTCACTTTGTGCCATAAGGGTGGTGTCATCTGCATATCTGAACTTATTGATATTTCTCCTAGCAATCTTGATTCCAGCTTGTGCTTCATCCAGCCCAGTGTTTCTCATGATGTACTCTGCATATATGTTAAATACACAGGGTGATAATATACAGCCTTGACGTATTTCTTTCCTGATTTGGAACCAGTCTGTTGTTCCATGTCCAGTTCTAACTGTTGCTTCCTGACCTGCATATAAATTTCTCAAGAGGCAGATCAGGTGGTCTGGTGTTCCCATCTCTTGAAAAATTATCCACAGTTTATTGTGATCAACACAGTCACAGTCATAGTGGATTTTTTTCTGGAACTGTCTTGCTTTTTCAGTAATCCAGCAGATGCTGGCAATTTGATCTCTAGTTCCTCTACCTTTTCTAAAACCAGCTTGAACATCTGGGAGTTCATGGTTCACGTACTGTTGAAGCCTGGCTTGGAGAATTTTGAGTATTATTTTACTAGCATGTGAGATGAGTGCAATTGTGCGGTTGAAGACTCTTGAGAGTCCCTTGGACTCCAAGGAGATCCAACCAGTCCATTCTGAAGGAGATCAGCCCTGGGATTTCTTTGGAGGGAATGATGCTGAAGCTGAAACTCCAGTACTTTGGCCACCTCATGCGAAGAGTTGACTCACTGGAAAAGACTCTGCTGCTGGGAGGGATTGGGGGCAGGAGGAAAAGGGGACGACAGAGGATGAGATGGCTGGATGGCATCACTGACTCGATGGACGTGAGTCTGAGTGAACTCCGGGAGTTGGTGATGGACAGGGAGGCCTGGCGTGCAGCGATTCATGGGGTCACAAAGAGTCGGACACGACTGAGTGACTGAACTGAACTGAACTTGAACATTCTTTGGCATTGCCTTTCTTTGGGATTGGAATGAAAACTGACCTTTTCCAGTCCTGTGGCCACTGCTGAGTTGACCAAATTTGCTGGCATATTGAGTGCAGCACTTTCACAGCATCATCTTTTAGGATTTGAAATAGCTCAACTGGAATTCCATCACCTCCACTAGCTTTGTTCATAGTGATGCTTCCTAAGGTCCACTTGACTTTGCATTCCAGGATGTCTGGCTCTATGTGAGTGATCATACCGTCATGATTATCTGGGTCATGAAGATATTTTTTGTATAGTTCTTCTGTGTCTTCTTGCCACCTCTTCTTAATGTCTTCTGCTTCTGTTAGGTCCATACCATTTCTGTCCTATTTTGAGCCCATCTTTGCATGAAATGTTCCATTGGTATCTCTGCTTTTCTTGAAGAGATCTCTAGTCTTTCCCCTTCTCTTGTTTTCCTCTATTTCTTTGCATTGATCACTGAGGAAGGCTTTCTTATCTCTCCTTGATATGTTTGGAACTCTGCATTTTTGCTTTTCTCCTTTGCCTTTTGCTTCTCTTCTTTTCATAGCTATTTTTAAGGTCTCATCAGACAACCATTTTGCCCTTCTGCATTTCTTTTTCTTGGGTATGGTCTTAGTACCTGCCTCCTGTACAATGTCATGAATCTCTGTCCATAGTTCTTCAGGAACTCTGTCTATCAGATCTAATCCCTTGAATCTATTTTTCACTTCTACTGTATAATCATAAAGCATTTGATGATATTTCCAGGTGCCCTTTTTTATATTTAAGGAGGTTTCAATTCCTACTTTGCTGAGAGTGTTAATTTTTTTAAAGTTAGCAGATGGTTGTTTAATTTTGTCAAATGTTTTTAATGCCTTTATTAAAATGGTCACATGTTAAAAAATTTTTTTCTGTTTATTTTCCATTTTCTTTATTTCTCTTTGGGTCATTGAGTTTGATTTGCTAATATTTTTAAAGAACTTTCCCACCTTTAATCATAGAAATATTACTCTATTATTTTATTTCTTATAATATCTTTACCAAGTTTTGGTATCAGAGTTATGCTGGCTTTGTAAAATAAATTGGAAATTGTTTCCTCTTCTATTTATGAAAGAGTTTGTGTAAGATTGCTTTTATTCTTTTTTAGTGACTCCAATTACATATCAGTTACGTACGATTTGATAGTATCCTACCAATATCAGAAGCTTTGTACAGTTTTTTCCTATTCTTTATCTTTGTACTATTTTCTGAGTGCATTTTAATTCACTGACCCTTTATTAACTCTTAAACTTATCTAATGATTTATTTATTTCTAAGATCACATTTTTTAGTTCTAGAATTTATTTTGGATTATCCCTATAGTTTCTGTTTTCTTGCTAAGATTTTCCATCTGTTCACACATGTTGTTTATTTTATCCACATTAACATATTTAACACATTCATTGTACTTATCTTAAAAATTGTCTGCTAATTTCAGTATCCGGGTTTTCTCTTGGTATGTCTCTGTTGATTGTTTTCCCTCTTATTTGGAGTCGTGTTTTCATGCCTTAATATTTCTGATAAAATTTATTGTTAATATTTTGTGTCAAAAAATCTGATAGAAACTGAAGTAGATATTATTTGTCCCAAGAAAAGGCTCAAGTTCATCGGAGTTATTATAATTCTCCTGTAAAATGTTAAGTTATTTATTTGCCCACTGTATACTGGTATTTTGCCTGCTTTAGCCTTGAAAATTTGATTTTTTCTGGTCTAGTATATGGCATACCCAAATAAGATATTTGAATTTTATATTTCCAGGGCAAACAAAGTAAAAAAACTTTTACATTGTAGGTAGAAACCAAAGGTAGCACCTCAAAGGGTCACGAACATATTGTTTGCTCATTCCTTCTAAATATTTATTTTAGTAATTGTAAACAAAATAAATGAGTGTGTAATTATTACTGAGATTCAATGTTAATCACAAATCTTGGAAAAATAACACATACACAAAAATTCCCTTTCTCACTGGATCACATTTGCAGCTTAATTTTTTAATTTATGAATCAGTCCTCTTGTCAGGTAGGATAAAAACTCCATAAGTTTAGGCACTTTATTATATTCACCAATGAGCTTTTTCAAAGAATTGATGCTTTTGAACTGTGGTGTTGGAGAAGACTCTTGAGAGTCCCTTGGACTCCAAGGAGATCCAACCAGTCCATTCGGAAGGAGATCAGCCCTGGGATTTCTTTGGAAGGAGTGATGCTAAAGCTGAAACTCCAGCACTTTGGCCACCTCATGCAAAGAGTTGACTCATTGGAAAAGACTCTGATGCTGGGAGGGTTTGGGGGCAGGAGGAGAAGGGGACGACAGAGGATGAGATGGCTGGATGGCATCACTGACTTGATGGACGTGAGTCTGAGTGAACTCCGGGAGTTGGTGATGGACAGGGAGGCCTGGTGTGCTGCTATTCATGGGGTCGCAGAGAGTCGGACACGACTGAGCGACTGAACTGAACTGAACTGATGAACTTTTTCTGTTTCAAGTAGGAAGACACAGCAACAAAACTCCACACATGTTGGCTCTTTGCTTATGTCAGGTGTACGGCAAACTTGTGTTCAGTGGTACATTCAGGTCAGTGCCAGGATTTATGTATCCCATTTTTTGGTGACTAGATAACATCTTAAAGTAGTGCAGATGATACTCATACCTTGAAAATTCTGATTGAAGGTAACTGACTGCAGTTGAAGGTAACTGTGAAATTGTCCCTTTGTATAAATGGGGGAGGGAGGGGAAGAAATAAACTTTTTTTTTTTGAGGAGTTTGACAATTCATAGTTATATTGAATGATTTGGGCTTCCCTGGTGGCTCAGTGGTAAAGAATACCTGCCAATGCAGGAGATATCTGTTGGATCCCTGGGCTGGGAAGATCCCCTAGAGAAGGAAATGGCAACCCACTCCAGTATTCTTGCCTGGGAAAACCCATGCACAGAAAAACCTGGTGGGCTACAGTCCATGGAGTCACAAAAGAGCTGGATGTGACTTAACTACAAACAGCAACAGCAACAACAATTGAATGATTGGCTTGAAAGGTAGGAATCCTATAGCACTCCTCCCCATCATGAGATGTCTTAAGCTCTTCTCCATTCTTGAATACTCTCAGTACAAAATTAGGAACTGTGCTATTTTGTTTTTCTTACATTGAACAATTTGGCTTTTGTGTGTGTGTGTGTTTGTGTTTTATTGTTCAACATTAATATAGACCTTAGCAATGTTCTATGTTGCTGATGCTGGGTATAGATTTCAAAACTCTGAAGGAGGATACTCTAAGATATTTGTGTCACCAGGCTGCCAAAAAATTACCTGGAAAGAACCTTCTTAAAAATTACAGTGATTAGAACTAAAGGAATTACAAATATGAAAAAAGCTCACATGTTGTCCCCAGAGGCAGATATGAAATGAGATTCATTTTCTAAATTATCAGAGGAAAAAATATTTTAACAGAACTAATTTGAAACATTTATCTGTATTATTATAGGAGGAGATAGGAAACTAGATATTTATGGGAATGAACTCTGTGTTTCAGAATTTAACAAAGAAAAATATCCTTGCCTTCATGAAGCCTTTTTCTGTTTCATGGCTTCATGAAGCCTTCTCAAGTGAAAATCTGAGGGATAGATAAATGTCTGTGATGAGTACCCTAGCCATGATTTTGGTCCAGATGTTTTATTTCCTATGATGTCCCTATTTAGTTAGCAGCAGATTCAGTATAGTCACAGATGTGAGCCAGTGAAATGATGATGATGAAACTATTACACTGTATAATTGTTTTAGCTGTTCCAGTTGCTTTTTCTTTCTTCTCTAGTGGCCTATCATGTACTCTCATCACAAATAAAATGTGTTTGGTAATGGCTCCCTTAGAAATTATTTTTCTTAAATGATTTTGGATTTTCTAGATGTTTTGTGTAAACTTGCAGTTGATAACTAACATGGTAAGACAAGGAAACAAGCCAATAACACAGTGAATTAGAAGATTGTTCCACTTAGAACATTGAATTGTTGGATGGAAATTTGTTGGAATAAAAGGTTGATGCATTTGCATCTCTATGTTAAAGAAGAAAGACATGTTGGCTTTGGATTAGAAATCTAATTAGGGACAGTAGCTACTAGTATAATGATTCTTAGCTATTTCTGAACAATTTATCTTAATTTGCTGAAACATGCTTTTATTTCTCTTTACCCCTGTGCACCCTTTCCTTTAATACATTCTGTACCAATCAGGGCGTCAAAGTGCAGTTCATGTATTTCCAAGGGAGCTACTTGTGTTTCAGAAATTTAAGCTTATTAGTGTGGCTGTAATTTTATTCTACTACTTAATGCAATACAAACAAAATAATGCAAGTACATTCTCACTGTCCATAATGGTTTACAGGGAAATGTTCCGGAATTAAAACTGTAGTCATTATTTCCTGTGTTCAGGTGTGCTAAAGCTGAATCATTGCCTTGCTGTAGAATTTGAGGTATGGCTTAAATAAAGATTTCTATTTTTGAAGAAACATGAAGATATTAGCATGGCATTGCTTCACTAATTCTCTAATAATGACTGAATAGATAGTGTCAGAGTGATGCTTTAGTATAGTATTTATAAATCTAGTAAGTTGGTGTTATTCAGTCACTAAGTCCTCTCTGACTCCTTGTGACCCCATGGACGATAGCACACCAGGCTTGCCTTTGCTTCACTGTCTCCCAGAGTTTGCTCGTATTTATGTCCAATGAATCATTGATGCTCTCTGACCGTCTCACGCTCTGCCGCCACTTCTCTGTTTGCCTTCAGTCTTTCTCAGCATCAGGGTCTTTTCCAATGAGTCAGTTCTTTGCATGAGGTGGCCAAAGTATTGGAGCTTCAGCATCAATAAGTAACTGCTGTAAAAATGTAAATATCCCAAATAATATCTTTCCTTCTATAAACAGGCTATGCCTATTTATATAAATTCACTATATTATTACAATAAATTTGTCTATTGTTCAGCAAGTGTATGTATTTGAACTGGATGTTTTTTCTATGGAGACTTTATGTTGTATATTTTAGGGTTCTTGATTTTAGCAATGCAATTTTGTTGTTTCTGTTGTATTGTTGATGATGGGCATTAAGCATAATGGTAAATAATAAATTTGTCTTTCTGTGGCTTTCCACCTCCCCTCTGTACGTGTGTTCTTCCTGATATATAATAGAAACAAGAAGAAAAATATTTATAATCATGACTGTGTATTTTGGTGCTTCCATGCCCAGTAATAGCTGTAAATGGATAGTTAGAACAATCATAGTCTGACAGGACAAGGCAGCTGAAGGCTCAGATCCCTTAGTATTAGAAGTCTAGGTGACCTCACTAGATAAATAATCCAGGCCAGCTAATGTGTTGGCTGAAGACAAGGGAACTTTAGAATGGCAATCGGAGAAGAGAAGTAATGAGTCTCAATTATAACATGATGACCAGCTTTACCGATAGAGACTAGAACTTAGTTTTTCTTTTTCTTCTTCTTCTTCTTCTTTTTTTGACTGCATTGTATGGCTTGAGGAATCTTAGTTTCCTGACCAGAAATTGAACCCATGCATTGAAAGCACAGAATTCTAACCAATGGACCCCTAAAACTTAGTTTCCTAACCATCTATAAGTCGTTTTTGGTGAGTGAAATTAGCCAGCCTTTGGAAGGAGTCACTTCTCCTTGAGGGGAGAATTTAGATCCTTTTTTTCTCAGATGAGGACAAAAGAGAATCTCCATGTCCCAGGGTGTTTACTGTGCTGGGCTAATTTAAGCAGATCCCTGGGTTTGCTTAGCCAAGATTTTTTGCTCGATATTGTGGAAGAGTCTCTGGGAATGTTGCCTGAAACTAAGTGTACCCTTGCAGACCTTAAAGGAGGGATTTCAGTATTCAGGAGAGCGGAAGCCCCGCGAATGCTGTTTTTGGGGCAGCTGTTCTCAGGTCCCCACATTGCTCGTGGGCCGGACCTGGCATCGTCTTTCCTCAAGCATCTTAAGAGCTTCTCACCTCGCTCCCAGAGACTTCACCATCACTGTTGAGGCACAAGATCCATGGGGTCTGCTGGTGGGAAGGTGGAGGGAGGGCAGTGCCTGAGTGTGCACCTGCCCCTGACTTTCCTCTACGAACTTGCAGGTGCTGCCAATGCCATCTTGGGATCTGGCTTTCTAAGCTTTGCCAGCTTGGCTGGTGTGGTACAACCTGGCAGTGTCAAGGACTTCATGTTCTGTGGGGCAAATAAGTGCTTAGGTATATTCTTGTCCCTTTCACATCCCTGTGGACTCTAAGGAAGAATAGTTCATACTTCCTTTGTGAAGACATCTCATGAGACAAGGCACTCATCTGCATTTGGTGGAAGGGAAGCTGAGTCTAACTGGGGTACCCTCTCCCCATTACTTGTTCTACCTCCTTTCCTGACTCATCCTCTCTTACCTACTACTTCTGCTTCCAGGAATAGCAATTCCCAAAAGAATATTGGCTTGTAAATTTTGGCCATGAACTCTTTTGTAGGAAGGGGTTGGTAGTCTGATTAGGGGAAAGAGTTTGCCTTGTTCACCCCAAATCACATATTCAAACACCTACCCTACAATGATTTTTGTGTATTAACCAATTCATTTCCAGCCATTCAGCAAGGGCAGTTACAACTGCCTTCAGAGGGTGTTAGCTAGTGTCCAGGTGTGAAGTCATTAAGAGTTGTACTGGCTGAGCTTTGTGTCTTGAAGACATTTTTTAAAGATCAAAACTTCAGTGAATACAAGCCAATGATGCTTTTATTGCTGACAAACTGACTGGAGGAACTCAGAATTATACTGAAGCAGCATTTCAAGAATCAAAAGTTACCTTTACAGCACATTAGGGCTTTGGTATGTTCTGAGTTATAGAATACAAGTTCTGGAGCTTTTCAAACTTCCTTAAAAGAGGTACTTCCTTCCAAATGCTTGTTGTTTTTAGGAAATGAAAGCTGAAAATTCTGTCTGATGAGGTGCTTAAGAACTCCAAGTGTTTAATGGTGGCTTAAGATGGAAATAGCTATTTTGACCTTTCTATTTTCGGTTGGTTAAAAAATCAGAAATAGCAACAGTAATAAGCTTTAACTTTTAAGTGTTTTGGAAAAAAATGTTAATTTTTTTCAGATCCATTTAATAAAAATGAAGGAAATGAACATACAAAGTGAGATGAGATGACCTTATTTATATTCAGAGTTGAAGTATATAGTATTTGATATTTTTGATTTAAAGATTTAAACTATGGAGGAAACAAATAATATTTAAAGTTGAATTCTAAAAACCAGGGGCAATTTAGACCACAGTGCATCTAGCTTAGAGGTACACATTGGTAAAAGTTTTTCATTTTTTGTAATCCTGACTCTATTAACTATAATGGGGAACTATATTCTTATATGGAGAAAATATGTTTTGCTTGAAATTAGTAGTTTTATATGGTTAACCTAAAAACTTTTTTTTTTTTTTTTAGCCCAAGTAAGAATAGAAAATGAATGTGAACACATATGGAAAGTTTAAAAGAGGAAAAAAATGCAATCACCTTACAGGTTTATTAAACATGATTTTAATAAGAGGGGTAAGGAAGGTAACCACCTCCTTACTAAAGAATTTGACTATGAGAGAAATGGTCCTTGAAGGATCATTGATAGTGCTTATGGAATTTGTAATCCTTATTTTGTAGGAGTGAAGTTGGATACAGGGAATATTGTTGTATTAGTTTTCTATTGCTATGCAACAAATTACCTCAGCTGATGAAAGCAACAGAAATGTATTAGTTCAGAGTTCTATGTGTCATAAGTTCAGGCAGGCTCTCTTGGCTCTCTGCTTATGAGGTCAAAATCAAGGTACGGGCTGGGCTGGACTGACCCCTTATCCAAAGGTTCTAGGGAAGAATCTGCTTTCAAGTTCATTCAAATTGTTGACAGCATCCAGTCACTTGTGGCTGTAGTTCTGAGGTCCCTGTTTCCTTGTTGGATATCAGTGAGGGTTGCCTTCATCTCCTGGAGGTTCCTTCATCTTTTAAATAGCAACTGCTCCTCAAATCCTTCTCATACTTCCATTATCTTCTGACTCTCTCTTATGCCTTCCTCTTTGACACCAGTATGAGACATCTCTTTATTTTTAAAAGCTGATGTAATTATAATAGATCAGAACAACTTGAATGTGTTCTTTTAAGATTTATTGGAGTATAAGTGATTTGAGATGTTGTGTTAGTTTCTGCTGTACAGCAAGTGAATCAGTTATACACATACATATTCATATATCCACTCTTTTTTAGATTCTTCTCCTATATAGGTCATTACAGAATATTGAGAAGAGTTCCCTGTGCTATACAGTAGGTTCTTATTAATTATCTATTTTATATATAGTAATGCATCAGCCACAGTCTCCATTTATCCCTTTCCCCCCTTTGGCCCCTTTGCCCCCTGATAACCAAAAGCTTGTTTTCTATATCTGTGATTCTATTTCTGTTTGTAAATAACTTTTTTGTACCATTTTTTAGATTCCACATATAAGTGATATTATATGATACTTGTCTTTGTCAGACTTACTTCACTCATTATGACAATCTCTGGGTCCATCCATGTTGCTGCAAATGACATTTTTTGTCCTTGATTGTGGTTTTTAAAGGTAATCTTTTTAAGAGTAAACTGTGACATGTAATATAACACAACCACTGAAGTGGTGCTTCATCACATTCACAGGCTTCAATAATCAGACTGAAATCTTCCATTTCTAGAAGTTCTGCGTACCACATTGGTTTTGCAGTTTTGAGGGAGGAAGAGCAAACAGTTAATTTAAAAATTTACCTTCCTATCTTTCCTGTTTTCCTTTTTTTTTTTTTCCAATTCAATCAAGTTCTCTGCCTTCTTCCTATTGTCTTGGAATAGAAGTATGGCTGGTTGCAAAGCAGAAATCAACTCTGATTCTTCCTGGCTTATGTTTTGAAAACTTAAGCCGAGGAATGGTAGAAGTTGCCTAGCTATAGATAATTTTTTTTGTTTCCAGATACAAAGGCGGAAAGATATCCCTTTATGCTAGAGATTCCCTCGTTGAGGAAGAGGCAGGCTTGTTCAAAGCAGAGAGGAGTTTCCCAGGCAGAGCAGTTGGGAGGCAGCAAGATCCTGCAGCTAAAACTGCTGTAAGAACTAACTAACTAAACTAAGAGGTTTATAGTCAGCCTCATGAAGGAATATCCCAGGTGTGCCAGGAGCATCTGCTAGTCACCAATGGCAAGGAGCTTTAAAGGTAGTATGGTCATATCTCAGCAACAATTTGTGTGGACTACTGAGATGATATAGGACATCCAATCCTATTTTCCTTAGAAACTCCCCTCCTTCACCTATATCAGATTCCAGAACTGTGACTTGACCCAGTGATTTGTTGCTGTTTAGTGACTAAGTCATGTCTGACTATTTTTTGACCGCATGGACTGTAGCCTACCAGGCTCCTCAGTCTATGGGATTTCCCAGGCAAGAATACTGGAGTGGATTGCCATTTCCTCCTCTAGGGGATCTTCCTGACTCAGGGATTGAACCCTAGTTTCCTGCCTTGCAGGTGGATTCTTTACCACTGAGTCACCAGAGGAGCTCAGAAATACAGGTTTGATATAGAGGCTCCTTGGAAGAAAAGCTATGGCAAGCATAGATAGCATATTAAAAACCAGAGACATCACTTTGCCAGCCAAGGTCCATATAGTCAAAGCTATGGCTTTTCCAGTAGTCATGTACAAATGTGAGAGTTGGACCATAAATAAAGCTGAGCACCAAAGAATTGATGCTTTTTAACTGTCGTGTTGGAGAAAACTCTTGAGAGTCTCTTGGACAGCAAGGAGATCAAACCAGTCAGTCCTAAAGGAAATCAACCTTGAATATTCACTGGAAGGACTAATGCTAAAGCTGAAACTCCAGTACTTTGGCCACCTGATGCAAAGAGCTGACTCATGGGAAAAGACCCTGATTCTGGGAAAGACTGAGGGACAGAAGGGGGCAAACAAAGGATGAAATAATTGGATGGCATCATCAACGCAATAGACATGAGTCTGAGCAAGCTCCAGGAGATAGTGAAGGACAGGGAAGCCTGGCGTGCTTCAGTCTATGGGGTTGCACAGTCGGACATGACTGAGCGACTGAACAATAATGGCAAATTAAATTGCTTCAGAGAATAAGGTTGTTCTTCTCATGTTCCTGGGTATTTGGGTTGTGATTCTTACTACCTTGCTCCTCTTTTCATAGTTTTCCCCTTCACCTTCTCCTAATCTTGGTGACACAGAAAATGGAATCGCTTGTTTGTAAACACTAGCACTACCTCCAGGAGAATGAAACTATTAGATGATCAAAGATGAACACGGGGTGCCTATACGTACTGGGATTATGGGCTAGAGATAACAAACATATGCTGTATATATGTATTTACTGAAATATGCTCACCAGTCCTACTCTTGCTCTGTGGAATCTTGTCAGTCCTATAATAGAGTAGGCTAAGTTATGCTACAGTAACAAACTGCCCCCAGATATTGATGGCTTATAAAAAACTTGTTCAAAAAATTGTAAAGTTTATATTTCTTGTCCCTACTATCTGTTTATCCTGAATCATTGTGACTCTGTGCCAGCTTTATTGTGGGATACAGACTGAAGAAGCAACTTCTATCTGGGATGCTGACCTCATGGCAGGGTCCCAAGAGAACAAGATTCTTGAAGTTTCTTTTTAAAAGGGGTCCATCTCATTGATTCCATATCATTGGCCATATAAGATATAGAATTAAGGCTGACATCCAAAGGGTAGTAATATATAATCCTATCACATGAAGAAGAATATTTATTTTGAAAAACATAATAGGATCTACCGCAAGCTTCCTTCAAAACAAAACCATTATCTCGCATTTTCTATTTTCTCAAGTTTTTTCCCCTAACTTATATCAGATATTATGTTAGAAATTTGTCTGTCTTTACTAGCTGGATGGATTTAAAAACATAACAAAGTGTTTCTGGGCTATGCTAGTTTCTTTTTCTCTGACTTTCTTGGATATTTCTGGAAGATATCAATTATTCTGATGTTGTCTGGACCAGGATGCTGGTGATGAGCCAAAGACTACAGTAGCTGGCAGCTCTGGCTCATGTCTGTCTCTGTTCACAGCTTATTAAGTAACCAGCATGAACAGGGGCTCTGCGAGATAAGGAGATAAGACAGACATCATTGGTCCCTGTTGGGGTTAATGATCTCATAACTTCATCATTCTTTTTGTTTTATTTTGTTTATAGTATCTCAGCAATCTGAATGATTCACATAATTGCACATGCATTAAAAATTAATTTCAACTCAGAAATCTCGAAATACACAATAAATTCACATGTCTGAGGGGAAGTTGAGCTTGGAAAAGAGTTATTACAGCTCTGAGATGTTCAGAGAATGGATATGAAGAGCCACAGGAAACATACAGATTTGAAATTAAAAAAAAAAAAAAGGAGCCAATCACATAATTTTAGAGGCAGAAGAACTTTGTGTATATTATTTATCAAAAATCACCAGATAAAAAACTTGAAGGTTTTATTTGAAGTTTATTCAAAGTCTATTTACTGTACATAGTCTCTATTCGAGTATGCAAGTCTTGTCACACACATTTCATGTGACTTCTGACATTTGTTTTCATTGAAATGACTGACTAAATTGTTCAAACAGTTTCAAAAGGCAGACATCAGTGTAGTGAACTTCAAAAAATTCCATGCAAAAATATCTATCAAAATTGGATGAGCAGGAAATGTTTGATGTTATTTATTTTCTTTAAGTAGAAAATTTGGTCAGAGCTTCCTGCCTTATGAGGTAGTACGAGAATCTGAGAGGCTAAGTTAGTAAAAAAAAAAAAAAAAAAAAAGGTGTGTGTTGCTGGGGGAGATGAAGTTCACATTTTCCAAGCCCATAGTGAGGTTTTGTAGTTTGATAGCTTTTTGTTTGTAAGCAACACATAGGGTACAGGGAGCTTTGCAATATCTAGAACCACCCAGTGAAGGATGCCATGCCCCTGAGTACCTTCCGCTGTCTTGCTGTCCCCTTCCTAAGGGCACTTTCCCTAGTGTTTGGGACCAACTCTCTTTCTTGCCTTTCCTACTCTTTTCTCCCACATCTTTGCTCAGTTTCGTGGAAATTGCTGTTTCTTCTAGTTGCTTAAAAGAGACTGTCTTTTTTTTTTTGCCCTCAAGGGCGCTATTTTCTGCACAGCAGCAAAGCAGTTGGCATTGAAGCTGCTGTGTTCCAGGGTCTGGAGGTGCTAACATTCCCGAGTGGATGGGCACATGTCTCCAAGGTGAATTGTATATTTGGTTCTTCTCCTTTCAATGAGTGAATGGTTCTGCTTTGTCATTTGGTAGATATATCTTGTAGGTGTCATAGATGAAACTGCTCCAGAAATTGAATGGCACGTGATTCTACACTAGCACAGGAATCAAATGGCATGCCTTGCTTTTATTTGAACCCTCATGAATCCAGGCCTCTACCTGCATCCCAACAGATGTTCTGCCTTTGTTGACACAGTTTTCAAGATTCTTTTCCTTTTCGCACCAGCTTTGACAGCCTACTCCTAGAATAACAAAACTCAGGGAGTTTCCTCAACTTGTTTTTCTTGTGGCTGTCAGTTGTTAAGCAATTGATTCCTTGATAATGTCTTGACTGCAAACATCTAAGCTTGATTGTGTGTCTTTATAGAGCTGTCTAGGTGCTCGGTCCTGTATTTTGTGTGTTCCTACAGACTGCAATAACATTTAGTATTGTAGGATTTTTGTTGTTGTTGTTGTTTTTTTTTTGACGGGTAATTGTGGTCCTTTTATCAGACCCAAGAGTGGGTCAATAGAACTATTTACCCAAGTTCAGATTATTATGAGCCCAGTTGTACCAGTGACAGGGAAGTTTGAAGGGCATAATGAGGTTTAGGCTTCTATGCAAAATGTGTGAGGTTGATAAGATGTTGCTTCTGTGAGGCACTGGGAAATTAAATTGCTGAATGATGCTGAGCATTGGTAGGACTTAGGTCTGTACCACAGGCCAGTGACAGAGGGTAGGAGGAAGAGCAGTATATTTTATGATCAGTAAAATATAACCTGTGAAAGTTAGTATGTCCTTCAATTATACGTTGAAGGCAACAGACACTCTATTAGCAGCACCTGCGACTTTGTCATTGATAGAAATCACGGGTGTTTTTATGCCATACTGTGGCAGATACTTCAAAATCATTTACACTCAACACTACTTTGAAATTATTGGTGTTATTAGATACACTGCTACCCCTTGTAATTTAATGTGCTAATAAAGAAGCACATGTATTACTGTATGACAATAAAAACTGTGATATTTCTATTTCACTGGTTTTTCTTTTCTATTTTATTTCATGCATTTAAAGCATATCTCTCCTTTGATAGATGCCCTGGTTGTAGCCAGACCGCAAACAGCTTCTTTTTTCTAATCTCTTTCTTTTCCTTACTCTTCAGTACTATCAAGAATGTTTTTTCAAAGATGTGCCTTGCCTTCCTGCCCTGCATGAGAGCTCACCTCCCCTCAAGTTATGATTCACTTTGTAAATTTCAAATTTGCAAGTGTTATTTGAAATAGGAAAAATTAAAAAAAATTCAAAATATAGGTCCAATACATTGGTGTGATATAATCTCCAAGAGCTAGAAAATGCTAAATATTAATAACAATGGCTAAATCAGAATACAGTTCTAAATACCTCATGTGTATTAAATTCCTGACCTCCTTAAACTTTATAGCTCTTTATGCACTTTGCAAACCCTTTTAAGAGATGGCTATTGGAGGATGAGGCACATGATTTGTTCAACATCATATTCCTTACAATACTTTGCAAGAATCCTGAAATTGGCTAGCATTCAATTAATGTTTCTTGAATTGAGTTCTAAAGGAGAAATAAAGGCAGTTTTGCAGAGAGATTGAGAATATACATGTTGTTTTGATTATTGCATTAGTGGCTGACATCTTGATGTTACTAATACCCAGTTTTTGATAATGGTGAAGTCATTAGAGACACAGAAAACAAAATGTAATTCTACAGTGAAAGTAACAGTGACTTACAAAATAAACATGATCATATAGCTGTTTTGCAAAGTTATTGGACCTATCATAGTTATGACATCCACTGGAATAAATTAGTTCTATACTTGATTGACACCTATTCTCAGGCAGCATCTTTTTTTTCCTAGAGATAGCTGGTGTAATTACAGATACTGATTTTAGTGTACAGTGTGAGAACACGATTTGATTGATATAACTGACATGACATCACCTTTGGAACTAAATAGATAATCTCAGATTTAAGATGACCACATATTTATCTCTCTTCTGTTTTAGCTGCATATTTTATTAACTCTAGTTATGAACACATTTAAGAGATGTGAAGAAAAATGGAAAATATTGTATTGGAAAATCTCATTTAAGAGAAGCAAACACTTTTGTACTAGTGATTTTCAAGCATTAGCTATTTTCTGGTAAAAAATTATGTAATAAAATATACAGATATTCTTCCTTCTTACTATTCTGCAGTCTTGATCCTCTTCATTTTTATTTTCATTGCACTTAGAGACTTAAGAAGTACTATATACTTTACTTATATGTATGATTTATTGTCCGTCTCTATCTAGTGGAATGTGAGCTCTTTGAAGGTAGGAATTTTGTTAACTAATATATACAGATAATTTAAAATGATACTTGGAAAAAAATTAATAAAATGATGCTTGGCATAGAGAAGCTCCTTAATAAATATTTGTTGAATAAATGAGTGACTGATACATAAATGAATAAAACCAGAGTATATAGGATGAGTGTTTCTTTGTTAACTCTGGTTTAAAATTTATCTCAGAATCTCCTTATGGTCATTTATGCCCTGGTAGCCTATTCTATAATCCTTTTATTAATTATAATTGATAAGTTTAAACATAATTTATTATATTAAAGGTTACTGAGGCATAAAGCAACATGGGGAATTTCCCATGGTCTGGTTAGGATGTAATCACTAGTGATTATGTTAATTGTGCCATCATCCTAACGATTTTATAAAATTTGTGAAATGTTAACATTGACATCTGTCACCAATTATCTACAGAAATGCTGAAGATGAACTAGACAGTATGTATTAAAAGCTCGAGGCTTTCAGGAACATAATCAAGAACTAATTCTGAAAGACTGGCATGACAGTGGCTGAGCACAGATTGTCAACCACCGCAAAAATGTAGGCAGTGGGTACTGATGATTGGTTAGGTAACAATGTAAGAAGAATGCTTGTGAAATGGAGTTTTATTTTTGCCTTCTGAAGATCAGTGACTTGGAATTCTTTTCTCCTTCTCAGATATTGAACTGAGGTTTTAATTCTAATTCCAATTCTCATTTCTAATTTTGTATTTAAAAAATTCACATTGGCAACTGTGAATACTCTGAAGTACTGAATGAAAAAAGGCTTCTAGAATAGAGCATGAAAGGATCCTAGAGCTATTTATTTGCAGCTAAAGATGTTGTTTTAAGTGAAATATTGGCCAGATAATCATGAAAAATATGAACCAATGCACTCAGTCCCAGGAACTCTAAAAGCACTCATTAATTACACACTATTTCTCAGGGAAAATATGTGATTTCCTTAGACTGCAGAGTTGTACTAGCTTGTTTGATTATTTGAAAAATCTTTGCTTTTTGGAAGGAGATAAAAATAAACTGGTTCTTTCTTCATGGCAATAAAACAAATAGCTAAGCAATGAAGTATTTAGACAACTGTCATTAATTATATTATTAATAAACTGGAGAACAGAGTTAACTGGATTCAACAAAAAAAGAATTGAATGTGGTAAAAAAAAATTTGTGTGTGCTGACATGCTCACTTTTCTTTTTGCCCATATGCCAGTAATGATATAGAAAATAAATGAGCAAGGGAAGAAAGAAATATATTTGATACAGTTGAAGTCTTGCCACTTTGAAATAGCTTTTAGAAAAGGGATGAAGAAAATGAGGGTGTTCTAGACATCCTACGTTTATTGCCAGCATCTTTTACCCATGCTTATATTTTAACTCCTTTGATCTTAAAAATAACCCTGTGAAATCAGTGTGATTATCCTCTGCATTTTCTATATGAGAATGGGATGCTCAGAGAAGTAAGAATTTGAAGTAAACTCATGTAGTTAGAATGTATGACCCAAGTCCAAATTTTTGGATTGCAAAGCCCATGTGTTTTCTGCTCTATTGTGGAATAGCTCCTCATTTCAAGCATGTGGGGGTAATATCATAATTTTAGATCCCCTAAGAGATTAGCCCCTCTTCCCATGATTCTGGAACTCACATGTTCTCAGATTTCATGATAATTTTTGCCTTTAGCGGGCTGCATACTTGGCTTGTTGTTGTGGCAGTTGTGATTATTTTACTGATTTGAGCTTAAATATGGACTTACATTTAAAGATTTAGGAGCTTAATAACTTTAGTGGGGGAAGAAGATTTGGGATGAACTAATTAAACATCATAAATGAACCAGATTAGGTGTACATTGGCTAATATTTCATTGAGGTGCATAAACACACTATATGAAGTGTTAATAATATGTAGGTATAATCACAGTGTGATTCTTTTCTTAACTACTAACCTATCATCTCTAGGGGTATTTGCAAGATAACACCCTTTGATCTCTGAGTAACTAGATAAGTAAAATTTCCTACATAATCTCAATCTTGCCATCCAAGTTTGCCTCCAAATCCTCTGGTTTCTTAAACCATATTAGCCTAGCTGTTTTTCTGTCCTGGTGCTCAGAGGTTTTTTCATTACTGACAAGGCCTTGGCATGTCAGAGTCTACCTCTCAGTATAATACTCCTATGTAATTGACTGTGATGTTAGGTAAGGAAAGGATTTCATGCCTTGACCAGAGGACTGTGTTTATTACCTGAAACCTGAGATAGATCTGGCATACATGTCACCTTAAGTTCATAGGCTTAGCACATAAGCTGTAGTCCAAAGGGCCCTTTTGAGGGGACACTATTAATAATTATACCAGGACAATAGGTATAAGCAGGCACTATTACAAGCCAACGAGTGCACCCCATTAATGAAGGACTGCTGAGTGAATAAATGACTAAAATGCCCTTCCTTCATTCCCTGTTAATGTCCTGTGTTGAAGTTCAAGAAGTTCAAACAAGTCTAGCTCTGGATCCTGAGAATGTTTGGCCCATCCAGAATCTCATCAGTTTAAACACTTTGTATCTTCTTCCAAGTAGGGAACAATGGCAAGATCAAAGTGTTATGGCTCCAACCTTATACAGTTTCCTAAAATGGGGGATTCTAGTACTTACGTAGGACACAGATTTAAAAGATCATGGTTTCAAACACTTTCTATCCTTGGACTCTGTGTAGAGGTTCCTCCATGACTTTGAAGAAAAGGTTGATGGCATTTTGCTATGAAACACATGACAAGGTCTATCCTTCAGATAAGCTCCTGCATCTTTGTGAGAGATGATTTTTCTAAGCTTGTGTATTTTTTTGTACTATATATAATTCAGTGATAAAAGGCAAAAGGTCAACAATGAATGTGAAGCTCCATCCTCACAATCTATCAGATATGAATGTCTTTAGACTAGACATTTACAATGCTCTCCTATTGCCTCTGATTGGAAGCCATGATGGGATTGTATTTTTATGCAAATAAAAAGACATTAACTTTGGAAAAGATCTGTAGTGAATCCTTTCTGGGGTCCCAGGAAGTCTGCTGAATTCAAATGCATTTGGATGCTATAAATGATACTAATGTGACAGAAGAAGGACTATATTCAGGAGAATAGCTCTAAGATGATCAACTTGGGGTAAAACACCACTACCACTTTTCATGTCATTTATAAAATGTTAACTTTGCTGAATTTCTGCATCCAGTTAAGAATTAATCACCTCTTTGAAGCAGAAGTTTCACCAGAAAAATATACCACCTTCATGCGGGATAAACTGTTTGATTTTTAAAAATAGCTCTCAGTGTTTTATAACAGGAGGTTGACCTTTAGGTGGTTTTCGATTATTTTACTCTCATATTGTGTTAACAGGCTCTGTCTATACATAAACAGAAATATTCTTGGCCATTAAATTCTGCATTTTCTAAAGCATGAGATGTATTGAGTATCCGATCTCTTTTAAAAATCAAAGTCCAAATGGAAAGTTGACTATTAAGCAGTTTTGTGTGTGGTATTACTAGTGAGTTATTAAGAAAGGGCATATTGTAATGTGCTTTGAGGGCAGGCTCATTCCTTACTAATGTACATTTGAGAGCTGACCCATAACAGCTCTTGTGTATAAGAAGGATTAAGCATCAGAGGCTAGTGTGTTATTAAATACATAATTTTAATCATTTTCCTCAAGCATCTTAAGTGATGTGATTGAAATACAAATTAGAAGAATCTAAATTCAATCCTATACTTGAGACTGTGGATGTATATACTTAATATCAAATATTTGGAAACAGTGGGAAAGACATAAAAGAAATGGGGCATATGTTGAAAGATAGGAAAATGAGAAAATATTACATTATTTCAAGGAAGAAAGAATAGCCACTTAAAGCCCATTAATTAGTAATAGTTTGCCTGGGGGTGAGGTTGAGGGAGTGGATGTTGCTTACACTAGCAAATACTTTGATAATGGACTAGAATGAGCTTGTGGAGTGAGTGTGGTGAGGTGAGGGAGAAGGAAAAATAAAAAAATGACTCTAAATTTTGCAATTTGGGTGAGTAAGAAGATGATCCTTCTGTGAAAAGACACGAAAAGAGAGTTGAGGAGTTGTCCTGAGAGTAGGCGGGTAAGGTTTGCACAGTGATAGAAGTCAAATGACATTATTTTTGAAAGACTATTTTAGAGTGATTTTAAAGTAGAATATTAAAGAAAGGGTATGGTAGGTACAGAGAATATTCCAAATGCAAAGGCTTTTAGAAGGGACAAAGTGTTGCTCTCTAGAGAACACTGATCCAAGGTTATGCTTAAAATGGTCCCCAAAGAAAGGTATATATTAATATGCACATTTTAAATTGCATAACACCTTGAGGACAAATTGGATGTTTTAAAATATATTTTATCTTACGCAGCAATTACATTTATATTAACTGACTTCTTTTGGTTCTGCTCAGTGGTGATAAAGAAGGAGAAATCCCTCTTTTCATCACTTTGTGGGATGGTGTCTTAGTTTGCTTGGGCTGCTATAACAAATTACTATAGGCTCTGTGGTTTAAACAACAAACATTTATTTCTCATGGTTCTGGAGGCTAAGAAATCTAAGATCAAGGGGCTGGCATGTCCAGTGTCTGGTGAAAGCTTGCTTCCTGGCTTTAGATAGCTCTCTTCTCATTGTAAGCTCACATAGCAGAGTAGAGACCTAACTAGTTCTCTGGCCTCTTCTTTTAAACTAATCTCATTCATGAGCTCTCCACCTTCATGACCTAATTAGCTCCGTAAAGCTCCACCTCCTGATACCATCATATATGAATTTTGAAAACGTTAGTCACTCAGTTGTGTCCGACTCTTTGCGATCCCATGGACTGTAGCCCACCAGGCTCCTCTGTCCATGGAATTCTCTAGGCGAGGATACTAGAGTGGGTGCCATCCTCTTCTCCAGGGGATCTTCCCAACCCAAGGATCACACCAGGGTCTCCTTCATTGCAGGCAGATTCTTTACTGTCTGAGCCACCAGGGAAGCCTAATGAATTTTGAAGAGACACTTTTAGTCCATTGTAGATAGGTATATAACTCTTTTTGACTGACTCTAACAGTAGACTTTCATTTTTATGTGTAGAAATAATAAGATAAGGAATATAAAACTTGGTTTCTTAATCTTGACAGAGTTAAGCAACTAGTATATGGGAGAGTTGGGATTCAAATCCAGGAAGCCTACCTTTAAAACTGTTAGTCTTTGTTATTATGTTCTTTAAGATAACTGTTTCAGAGAGTAGGAATTCATATTTGTACTAATACAGTTTCTACTATTCATGCACTATTCACATATATAAGTAAACTTATTTCATAAAGTAAGTAAAAAAATTCACCCTTAGGAAATTAAAATAGTATACCATATTCTAGAAGAGACAACTTTAATAAAAAGCTCATCATCTGTAATTTGATTTAATAAGTTGTCTGAAAGATGATGCTGTGAAAGTGCTGCACTCAATATGCCAGCAAATTTGGAAAACTCAGCAGTGGCCGCAGGACTGGAAAAGGTCAGTTTTCATTCCAATCCCAAAGAAAGGCAATGCAAAAGAATGCTCAAACTACCGCACAATTGCACTCATCTCACATGCTAGTAAAGTAATGCTCAAAATTCTCCAAGCCATGCTTCAGCAATACGTGAACCGTGAACTCCCTGATGTTCAAGCTGGTTTTAGAAAAGGCAGAGGAAGCAGAGATCAAATTGCCAGCATCTGCTGGATCATGGAAAAGGCAAGAGAGTTCCAGAAAAACATCTATTTCTGCTTTATTGACTATGCCAAAGCCTTTGACTGTGTGGATCACAATAAACTGTGGAAAATTCTGAAAGAGATGGGAATACCAGACCACCTAACCTGCCTCTTGAGAAATCTGTATGCAGGCCAGGAAGCAACAGTTAGAACTGGACATGGAACAACAGACTGGTTCCAAATAGGAAAAGGAGTACGCCAAGGCTGTATAATGTCACCCTGCTTATTTAACTTCTATGCCGAGTACATCATGAGAAACGCTGGACTGGAAGAAACACAAGCTGGAATCAAGATTGCCGGGAGAAATATCAATAACCTCAGATATGCAGATGACACCACCCTTATGGCAGAAAGTGAAGAGGAACTAAAAAGCCTCTTGATGAAAGTGAAAGAGGAGAGTGAAAAAGTTGGCTTAAAGCTCAATGTTCAGAAAACTAAGATCATGGCATCTGGTCCCATCACTTCATGGGAAATAGATGGGGAAACAGTAGAAACAGTGTCAGACTTTATTTTTTTGGGCTCCAAAGTCACTGCAGATGGTGATTGCAGCCATGAAATTAAAAGACGCTTACTCCTTGGAAGAAAAGTTATGACCAACCTAGATAGTATATTCAAAAGCGGAGACATTACTTTGCCGACTAAGGTCCATCTAGTCAAGGCTATGGTTTTTCCTGTGGTCATGTATGGATGTGAGAGTTGGACTGTGAAGAAAGCTGAGTGCCGAAGAATTGATGCTTTTGAACTGTGGTGTTGGAGAAGACTCTTGAAAGTCCCTTGGACTGCAAGGAGATCCAACCAGTCCATTCTGAAGGAGATCAGCCCTGGGATTTCTTTGGCAGGAATGATGCTAAAGCTGAAGCTCCAGTACTTTGGCCACCTCATGTGAAGAGTTGACTCATTGGAAAAGACTCTGATGCTGGGAGGGATTGGGGGCAGGAGGAGAAGGGGACAACAGAGGATGAGATGGCTGGATGGCATCACAGACTCGATGGACGTGAGTCTGAGTGAACTCCAGGAGATGGTGATGGGCAGGGAGACCTGGCGTGCAGCGATTCATGGGGTCGCAAAGAGTCGGATATGACTGAGTGACTGAACTGAACTGAACTGAGAAGATAAAGATTATTTCTTAACTTTGACATGAGTATTTTCCATGGAGTTGTTTATAAAGCTTGGTTTTTTATATAGCAGACAAGAAATAGGTGATACCACAAAAAGACATTCATATTTAGGGTCAGACTAATTTGGGATTCACTTATGGTTTAAATGGACTTCCCTTGTGGCTCAGCTGGTAAAGAATCTGCCCACAATGTGGGAGACCTGGGTTCGATCCCTGGATTGGGAAGATCCCCTGGAGAAGGGAAAGAATTCTCCAGTATTCTGGCCTGGAGAATTCCATGGACCATATAGTCCATGGGGTTGCAAAGAGTAGGACATGACTGAGCAACGTTCAGTTCACTTCACTTCAGACAAGAAAGAGAACCTATTATAAATAAATGTTTTTGTATTTTTGTGTATATTTATATATAGTACATACACACAATAGAAATTGGATACTGAATATTAAAAAGGTCAGTGCAGTGTCCAAGTCTGGTAGGTTTGTGTTTTGTCTGCCTACAGAATTAAGTAGGAAATTGGGTACTTTAAAAAAAATTGATTGTTGTGAAAATCTTAGGGATTGAAAGTCCAACTGTTGTATTTGCATTATTGGTATTATTATTCCGTGGAACAATAGGCCGACACTAACACAGTCCAATGTCAACCAGTGTCGTGATGAAGGTCAGGAATGAGACCCAACCAGAGGCTCAGAGAAAGTCCGGTACTGAAAGCCCTAGGATTACAGAGAGCTCGGATTATAAATTATATCCATTTAATCTTTTTTCCCTGATTCTCTAAAGCTGCTTATGTGAACAGCTGATAACTCAAGCCTCCTTGTTTATGACAACTATTATATTAAGGGCAGAGTGACTCCAAATTTAATCTATTGACATTTCTGTAAAAAATAACCTTGTCATATTCCCTCAGTAATGTTCCCGTATATCCTTTGGTTGTCTAAGTCTAAACCCTCAAATCTCATCAGCTTCTTTGTCTTGTGACAGGGTACACACTCACGACACACACACACTTATATAACCTCAAATGTTTTTTTATTATTACTGGATTTCTTTGCTTTATGCAGAGTATTACGAGAGAAGAATAGTATATTCACTGATTTTATGATGGTAGATTTGTGTGCCATCGTAAAAGTGAATATGAAAAATTAATTTGTTTAAAGGTTTTCTAGCATCTTCAAAGAAACTCTGTTAAGGTACAGAGGTGCTTTAAGCATAATCTTTTATCTCTAGGAATTTAGGGTGATATATGTAAGAGGTTGATTACAGCCTTACTTCTCACTGTATAAACTGAGCAAAGTAAATTTTATTCTTCAAATATATTACTTACTACTTTTATCATTAGTTTG
Source organism: Capra hircus (assembly GCF_001704415.2). Taxonomy (NCBI): domain Eukaryota; kingdom Metazoa; phylum Chordata; class Mammalia; order Artiodactyla; family Bovidae; genus Capra; species Capra hircus. The sequence goes on from NC_030817.1 coordinate 60,928,878, forward strand.
GTGTGCTTTGTTAAGCGGGATTAGAGTAACATTGTATCACAGTGATCTGTCACACCCAGAATAGCAATTCCACGTGGCATACCATCATATTTAGGAAACTGAAGCATAGCTGCAATATTGTATATGTATAACATAGTGAAATTCTTATCTTCTAAAATTCATATCATTTTAAATTCTTACACCGTGAAAATCTGATCTTCTATCTGTTAACAAAGTTTATTCATTTTAAGCAGCCATGTTCTCTTGTCTGGCAGGCATTCAACATTATGCATGTGTATTTTGTCTTAAATGCAACTTCAACTTAAGCCAAATTTTATTTTCCTGAGAATGGAAAAATGAATGATCAGGTATGCTTTGGGGTATGCTTTCTTCTTTTTCTATGTTTTTTTTTACAACTTCTAGTTCTTAAAGTAGCTATGAATATTCAATTTTCATATTCTTCTAATATATGCATTTTCCTATTGCTTTTCTTGGAAAGTCAAGTATTATTTTAGAGTCAAGCTCCCCAAAGCTAAATTAAACTTACATTATCTAATGATTGGCTGAGATGTTACAACAAAGAGACTAGAGATAGGTAGATTATTTCCATTTCACATAATAGCCCAGAGCTAGGGAATTTGGGCTGGAGCGGCAGCTGTGTCACCCTTACATAAAACTGCAGTGGTGACCTCTGTGGTGGCGTCTCCCAGCTCTTGAGAAGGAGGGAAAAGAAACTTTTGGCAGAAATTATTAAGGGATGACTGGAAATTATATCTAACACTTCTTTGCTTAGCCTATTGATTTAAATTTAGCTGCATCACCATACTTTAGTGCAAGAAAGATTAGAAATTACAGTCTCCAGATGTATGGCCATATATGAGCAGCTGAATATCTGGGGACTCGCTCACTCTGAGGAAGAAGGGAGCACAGTTTGGTGACTTCTCCATGGTCTACCTCTCTGACCTCCCATGTTTCTCTGCTCATTCATGCAGACCTGTCTCAGTGTGTACCCTTGGTGGCTCTCCCCCCTACATAGAACAGGTACCCTTTCTATGAGAGAGAGGCACCAATACTACATCTACATCAAAGTCTAGGATCTCTGAGTGGTGCCAGTCCTCTTTGCTGGGCTTTGTTGCAGCTCTTCTTGGTTAACTAATATATAAAATAAAAGGCAAGATATCATCCATCCTGTAACTATACCTGATGTACAATGGTGGAGTAGCAATAGGAAAATACATTTTGTATTCTAGAGGGAGAGTGGGAATATACAGCAGTTAGTAGTAGCATAGTTATCAAATCGTATTGAGTAGAAATTGTGAGGTCTCTCCTCTAGTAGGAGAGTGAGTTCCTTTGGGGACCCATCTTGCTGCCTCTGCCCGTAGAGTTGTTCCTTTTGGCTATGACCTCTGGAGAGTTCTTCCCTTCTTTGGCCAACTTTGAAGAAGGTGTTGGAGAGCGTGTTTTCCTGGGCGCTGCATATAATGTTTTTGTTACGTAAGTCTACTCTCAGTAATAATTTGTATGTTCATTAGGGTGGTGTTATACCATAGAGACCAGAAAATGCAGTGGCGTAAATAAGACAGAAGTTTATTTCTCTCACGTGACAGTTTGGAGCTGAGTGGTCCCTGAACTGGGGGGCGTCTTTACTGTCCTCAACATGTATGAGTTCCGTGGTTGTCCCCGTCATTGTCAC